>NC_090649.1:417858889-418458889 GCF_040937935.1 Hyperolius riggenbachi | reverse complement strand
TAAACACAACAGGTACTGGGTAGTTAGATGCAGTGAGCTGGGTTCACTCAACACAAAGCTAGGTATATGCAGTGATGAGGTGGGTTAAGTAAGCACAACAGGTACTGGGTAGTTAGATGCAGTGAGCTGGGTTCACTGAACAGTAAAGGTACTTAAGATGCAGTGAGGTGGGTTCTCACTCAACACAACAGGTAGTTATATGCAGTGAGCTGGGTTCACTCAACACAACGCTAGGTATATGCAGTGATGAGGTGGGTTAAGTAAACACAACAGGTACTGGGTAGTTAGATGCAGTGAGCTGGGTTCACTCAACACAAAGCTAGGTATATGCAGTGATGAGGTGGGTTAAGTAAACACAACAGGTACTGGGGTATACGCAGTACTGGGTAGAACAATGTGCAGCTCCCTGTCACACACACAGGTAGTCACTGAATGTGCTGGGCTGCTGGCAGTGGCACACACAATATCAATTAGCAAGGCTGTGCATGCAACAAAAGTGTCAGTTTACACACAAAAAAAAATGTACAGGATGAGTTTTGAAAAGAACTGTTGCTGGGTGCTTTAAAAGCAATAATTATCAGTCAGGAGCAAGCAAAGCAGCCTAGAACCTAACTAATCTGTCCCTAGGAGAAAAAGTCTGCAGCAGCTGTCCCTTTCCTCTCTCTAGCAGGCACACGAGTGAGGCTAATGGCCGCCGGACCCTGCCTTATATAAGGGGGGCTCCAGGGCTTACTGTAGCCTGAATGGCTACAATGTGCCTGCTGACTGTGATGCAGAGGGTCAAAGTTGACCCTCATAGTGCATTATGGGGCGAATCGAACTTCCGCAAAAGTTCGCTTGGCGCAGGTGAACGCGAACCCCCTAAGTTCGCCTGGAACCGTTCGCTGGCGAACCGTTCGCTACATCTCTACTCACTGACATTAATATTGTACACAAGTCCTGCTCGAGGAAGAAATTCTAGTTAGAAAAGAGTAGAAATGCAATTGTGTAAAAGTGCTCCAGTTTCTAGTTAATATACTCCACTCAAACACTGGAGAAGAAGGAATCAGGAATCCTTTCGTTTATCTTCTTGTTTTTCTTCCAAAGGCAGCAGGGAGCTCTCAGTAATCTGGAAGGAAAACCATATTGCTGAAGCTGAGATAATATGCGAGACAACAGTTGTCTCTAAGTGTGTTGCTGGAGATATTATTGGCACCAAGGTCTTTGATGTCATCCTTGACTGAAAACCTCCAAAACAAAAGATTGACTCAAAGGCCTTAAGAATTCTCAACAATTGTAGAGTGGGGCCCAAGTGAGGTCTTCCCAGGGTGAAATTTAGTAAGCCAGGAAGTCTCGCAAGGCAGAACAGAAGAACTGAATTAATTATATTAGAGTGAAGAATCCATATCTCCTGGCTGAAAGGAGCAGCAAGTGCATGTTTCTTTCTTGTAGTGTGTTTTGAAGAAAAATAGCAACACATTTCAGCAGAGGTCTTCGGTTTTTGTTTTTCTGTTATTTGGAGGAGTAATAGTGTAGTGACTGTTTGGCTACATTTCCTCAAGGATGATATGGTGTCTTATTTTTTTTTTTTACAGAATTCTGAAAAGTCCTAACATTCTTAAATGTTAGCAGTGATGCTGCTGGCATCTTTACTGCTGGCAAAATGAAATACTGTGGGCAATCCCCCCCCCCCCTCCCCATGTAGTGAGCAATAAGGTCAGTTGATCTACCAGAGTGCTCTGGGGTAGAAGGCTATGTAACATGGTAAGCTTACATACCAATACACAGCAATATATAGTTATAAGAACTGTTTCTGATGTTGAAACCTGGTTATTTGATGTAAACATGGCTATTCTGGATAATTTGTCATCTTCTGCTCTGAGTCATACAAGGTCCTCTTTAAGATGCGTACACATGCATGAAAAATGGTGTCCACAGGGATCAGGACTTGATCTGACGGGCAACAGTTCTATTAAATATGCTTTGAAGTATGCCAGAGCTAAAATCTATGACCTATTGACCCTCTTTATCACTTTTCTGCTCTCAGAAGCCATTTTCTGCCAAGAAAGTGTTTAATGGCCATAATTCCTTATCAGTGAGGGTTACACTATAGTCTCAACTGGTCCTAAACCAGACAGGAACTGTCACTTGCATTCCAGATTTTTCACTCTTTCAGGCAGAGAAAGAAAAACAAAGAACACAGTATAGTTATGTATGTGCTTGGCAATGTACATACACATATCTATCTCATCACATCGCATGTCACCTCGTGTATCCTTTAACCTCTTGACGACCAGCTAACGCCGATTGGCGTAAACTGGTTGTCTGAGGGCTTCCATGGAAACGGCCACTCGTTCGAGCGGCCTTTCCATGTCAGTTCACGGAGGGTGTCTCCGATGGCGGCTCGCCGGCAAAGTGTAAACAGGCGGGGAAGAAATCCCCGCTGTTTACATCATACGGCGCTGCTGCGCAGCAGCGCCGTGACGTAGATCGGCGATCCCCGGCCTCTGATTGGCCGGGGATCGCCAGCATCTGATAGGCAGAAGCCTATCCTATCAGGCGCAGGACAGATATCCGTCCTGCGCCGCTCAGAGGGGAAGGGAGAGGGAGGGAGCGGGCGAGACGGCGGAGAACGCTGCGGAGGGGGGCTTTGAAGAGCCCCCCTCCGCTAAGCAAATGCAGCCGGCGGCGATCAGACCCCTTCAGCAGGACATCCCCCTAGTGGGGGAAAAAAGGGGGGTAGTTTGATCGCCCTGCTGCACTCCTGATCGGTGCTGCAGGCTGTAGAGCCCACGCAGCACCGATCACTGAAAAATCCCCTGGTCATCAAGTGGTTAAGGGCCAAGTCTTTTTCTAGTGCTATTGACGGGCAGTCTGGATGTGTCGCTTATGCATTGAGACTACCATAATCATGTCACACTTGACAGAGATGGCTCTGATCAGCCATATCAGCTGAGAACCCTCACAATTGTTTGTAAGGCTTTAAAGCAGTAGGGAAATATGTATAACATATATACTGTTAGATTACAGAAGGGACAATAATATTATGACATAGTTCAGTTGTCAGTCTCTGCGCCTGCACTGCACCCCTGCAGTTCTTCAGAGTTAGCATTCACTGTTGACACCTATTTTAATTGAGGCAATTATTTGTTGACTAAAGATAAGCCGCTTTTGATGTTTTCTTTTTAAACAAGGTACATTTGCAAGATGACTGTACAATTAAGTCTCGGCAGCTTTGGTTTATGCTCAGAAAAATCTATTTTAATTCAAGTAAATTATTTATCATTATCAGCTTCCTGCTTGATCCCGTATACTGATGGTGCTGATGCTGTTTACTGGCCTAAAATGTAATTTCCTTCAGTGTCCTGTGTATCCAGTCACAGAAATAGGACAGTCGTGCTTTCAAGAGGCCAGGCTAAAATCCGGTAGTTTATTTTTATCAGTAATGAATTAACCACTTCCTTTAAAACTGATGCTTTAAAACATAGGCGTAACAATCACCCCTGCGACCCCTGCGACCCCTGCCATTGCAGGGGGGCCTGAAGGCTTTGGGGGCCCCTCCTCCTTACTCTCCCTATCCACAAGTGCAGCCAATTGGCAAAAAAAAACCCAGTTCGTTCACAAAATCTGTCTCTGCCACCTCCTCCCGCCACGCAAAATAGCAGGTAGCAGGAGCTACTGTAATTTTTTACTGCTTCTAGATGCTGCTTCACAGCAGAACACTCTCTGCTGTTATTCGCCAGTTCACGATCACATGACCCTCATGGGGTTCAGGGACCAAGGGGGGCCCATGCTATTATTTTTATAGGTGGGCCCTACTAAGTCTAGTTACGCCCCTGTTTAAAACGTCAGTTTTTGCAGTGCAAAACAGATGTTTTAAAAGAATCGGTTTTGCAGGAGAGAGGATCGCGATATACCCGCGGGTGCTGTGGGAGGGCATGCACATAAACATGCACATGCGTACACGAACATCCACTTTTTGCCACCTGTGGGTGGTCAGGAAGTGGTTTATTTAATTATGTCCTAAGTTTGTGACGTCCGAAGTTTGTCTGCTTCATAAATCACAAATGTCCTATCTAGAGTCACATCTGAGCATTATCTCTTGCTTGACCAATTTTCTGTCTTATGCAATAGATTTTTAGACACACATGTTTATGACTGTAGGTCAGTGTGTAAACATTATTATAATCATGTAACTTGTGTCATCTGTTGGAAGTACTTGTAAAATTGCCATGTGCCCCTTACATTACATGGAAAAACCCTGAGGTGATTTTTTTTACTCTATAATATCTCTATTTGATCAAAAGGTTAACACCTGTTTAGTTAAATGAGTTAATGCATGTGAGAAGACATCAGTAGGCATTTTGCGCGTTAAAGGACAACTATCAAAGTTAACTAAAATTCTAAATGCCACATATACAGTATTTTTAGTAATACTAGAAAATAGCAATGCAAAGGCTTTTTTTCATCATTTCATTTCTTTTGAGAAGAAAATATGACATTTACATAGAAAAGTTTTTACCGTGGGCATTACTATGGAGGACTGTGTCAAGCACATCCAGCATACAGAAACAATCTTCACTGACATTAATGCTGTGAGTAAAATGTGTTCAGAATGGTAGAAAGCAGAAATATAGCTTCAAATGTGTGCAAATAATCATCAGCTGTGTGTTCCTGTCTCTCTCTGTCTGTCTCCCTCTCTCTCTGCTTTGCAGTGTTAAGTAAATAGTGTACAGCCAGGTTACAATTCAGCTCTAAGCCCCCCCCCGCCGACACATATTGTTACAAAAAGCTGGCAATCAAAGCATTTTTTTTATAAAGGCTGTGATGAGAGACCTCTGAATAGCTTTCTAGTGGTAGGTATGTGGGGTTTACAGAAGAACAGTTTCTTTGATAGTTGTTCTTTAAAGGCCCATAGTTGGACTGTGTGCATTTTAGTTTCATACCCTAAACCAGATCATAGTGGAGATCTGTCAGTAGAATGGATTTGAAGAAGTTGATTGCCTTGTTCATGTTACCATTCAGTAACTGATTCCTGGGCTCACATTTCTCTCCTGAGCGTAGCTATTTTGTGCTTGACGAGGCATAGCTTCCTGTCAGGTGTCCCATAAGGTTGTCAGCTAAAACTGACAAGCACAAAACAGAAAAATGAACCATTTCATAAATGGAAATGGCTCTCAAGGGATTACTTGCACCTACTTTGAGAGGCAATTTAACCGTAATTTAAAACAAAACCTGCAGATTGATGGAGAACAAGTTAGGAGATAGATATTTATTGTGAGCATAAAAAAATGTATAGATTTATTTACTGTAAAGATGCTACATCAGATTTAACAATGTCATTAGAACCTTCACTCATTATTTTATGTGACAGAAAATAGGGTTTCCTCCTTGTATTATGCGAAGATTGTTCTGATAGACAGGGACGGATCTAGGGGGGGAGGGGGCAGGCAGGTCTCTTGCCCCAGGCGCAGTTTGTTGAATTCTTAAAAAGGCTGCAAAATGTTAAAGGGGAATGGCAGCTTAGGCGCCAAAACCTGACCGTTACGCACCAAAACTGGGTGGGGAATGGCAGTTTAGGCGCCAAAACCTGATCTTTAGGCACCAAAACCTGACCTTTAGGCGCCAAAACTGGATTGGGGATGGCAGTTTAGGTGCCAAAACCTGACCTTTGGGTGCCAAAACTGGATGGGGAATGGCTGTTTAGGCGCCAAAACCTGACCTTGCCCCAGGCGCAACTTGGTCTAGATCCGTCCCTGCTGATAGAGATATTAACAAAAATGCAACATAGTGGGATGTAAATGTACTTGCTGAAGGTTAAAATGATAAAGTACATAAAACCCTGAAGGGGGGTGAATCTACCTCTAAATAAGATACCAACATAATGGCATCACAAAGGTGTTACACTATAACACAATAGTGGATGATTGGTGTCAGGACACCTTCTGGGGAAAAGACACAGGAAACAAAAAAACACGGGAGCCCAATAGTGTAATATGTTGAGTCAAAATTGTCAGTGTAGAAGATAAGAATCTACTCACAAGAGTGGGTTGCAGGGGGACAACCGACCACAGGAAGCAGGTGGAGACAATAACCCGACTCCACTCGGGGAGGTCACTAAGGACCTGGATGCGGTCGCTCTCCTTGGAAAAAAGAAGGGAGGCAGATGTCCACCGTGGTGTAAACCACATATGTTCTGCCTCCACCCCTCACACGGGTATCGTATGGGTGTTATGGATGCACTAAATGGTTTAAAGAAGCGCCCTGGTGGTATATAAAAGCGTTTAAAAGCAGTTTTAAAACCGAGAAAGGTTTGAGGTTGCTTACCTCTTTTGTCCCTAGAAAGATTTGTCGTCCTTGAGGTAAGCAACCTCAAACCTTTCTCGGTTTTAAAACTGCTTTTAAACGCTTTTATATACCACCAGGGTGCCTCTTTAAACCATTTAGTACTATAACACAATATTCAATTAAAAACATGTCTACAAACTCCTTATTGCCTATACACTTTTTCTTCTCGCCTTTGTAAATCATTTTACCCCAAACTGATCACAATAGGAATAGTGAAGGCAACCATCTTGCATAATAATGCAAAGGGCCTGATTCACAAAGCGGTGCTAACAGTTAGCACCGTGGTGAAAAGCCCTTTATCACACCTAAACTCACTTTAGGCATGATAAGTTTAGGTGTGATAAGTTTAGGTGTGATAAGTTTAGGCATGATAAGTTTAGGTGTGATAAGTTTAGGCATGATAAGTTTAAGCACCAACTGCGTTAGCACCACAGTGCACAGCTGATCAAAAGTTTTGCGCTAGCAAAGTCTGGTGCACTTCGCATAGAGTTTAATGGCGCTGCTATGCGTGCGGGACTTTGCATGCTATCTACACTTATCTAAACTTAGCATGCCTAAACTTATCACACCTAAACTTATCACACCTAAACTTATCACGCCTAAACTGGCTTTTCACCAGTGTGGTGCAAAGGTTATCATGCCTAAAGTCTTTTAGGCATGATAACTGAGTTATCACCGCTTTGTGAATCAGGCCCAATGTCTAGTTCAATCAGGGAGATTTGCAGTCGGGGAAATACTGTAGCAGTTTAATCCTTACAATCAGCGTAGCTTGCACGCAGACTACTCTCTTCTATAGATCAAATGTTATTTCTTGCACTCTGAGATCAAAGAATAATCTCTTAGCAGCTTGGAAGGCTCGGTGTGACTCAGTGCCTCAGTGGGGTACAGTTCAGGGACTGCTAAGAGGAAAGTGATTCTAAACCTATGAACCCTTTCATCAACACAAAAAACTGTCTCAGCCAAAGATTATCTAACAGGTGTACAAGACTTGAGAAAGCATTTGTGCTCAGCTCAGAGTAGGTCTTTAAAAAAACACTGTTGCAAAAATCTTAAAATTTTAAATAAATGTAAACATAAACAGATAAGAAGTATGTTTCTTCCAGAATATAATGAGCCATACATTTATTTTCTCCTATGATGCTGTCACTTACAGTAATTAGTATAAATCTGACAGAACCAACAGGTTTTGTACTAACCCATCTCCTCATGGGGGGTTCTCAGGGTTTTCTTTATTTTCAAAAGCACTTAGTGAATGGCAGTTGCACCGTCCAACTGCCAAAAAAGTGTGCAGTGAGCAAGGAGGATGGCCAGCATTTTTGTATAAATCTTTTTTGAAGGAGTGTCTGTGAGGAAACGCGGAAAAGCCGCTGTCTCTCAAAGTGAGGCGGCTGTTTCCGCGTCCAGCAGGGCGTCACAACGCGGAAAGACCGCCGCATGCCGCTTAGGCAGAGCGGCGGAATCCACATTGGGAACGGCGGAATCCGCATTGGGAACGGCGGAATCCGCATTGGAGGCGGCCCCCGCAAGCGGTTCACAAGATACATTACAGGACAGTACTGGTGTGGCTGGGACTGATAGTCCACCAGGATTCAGAGTGACACGCGCGCGCGCAAAGAGGCTGAGTTTAAATAACAGCCAGAGGTGAGTCAGCTGACCGGGCTGGTCAGCTGACATTTTCCACACCTCTCATTGGTCCAGCAATTAGGGAGGTCCTGGAAAGGTCCTTGAGTATATATACTGCTGGCTGTTCACTTGCTCTTTGTCTGGCGTTGCGATCACATATGTGGAAGCACCCAGATCCGTAGTCAGATCCGTTAGTGTGCCGGGACCAGCTGGAGCTGTAATCCTACACTAAGCTAGATTCTGTTGATAGCTAAAGTACTAGTTTGATTGTGATTATCTGTTATGACCTTTGCCTGCCTTGACTATCCCCTTGAATTCTGATCTTGTACCTCGATACTTCTGATACTCTGTTGCCGAACCCCGGCTTGTACCTAGACTCCGCTTCTGCCTCCTGATTCTGTACCTCGTTATATCTGATTCCCCGTTGCCGAACCCTGCCTGTACTTAGACTCCGCCTTTGCTTTCTGATATTGTACTGTATCTGTCCGTGTGTGTACTACCTGGCTTGTCCGACCTCGAGAACCGACCTTACCGTTAGAGGCGGTTCCTCGCTCTGTTAGTGACCCTTCCTCCTGAGTGTCACTTTCAGACAATCCTTCCTACTGTCAGTCTGACTCCTCCCGTCTTGGAGAGCTCAGGTCTGCGGAAGGAATCTGTGCAGTACTCCTCGCTGCACTGAGACCTTGCCCTCTAAGTATTACACCAAACACTACACTCTACTCAGGTGAAAAGAGGTTAGCTTGTATATCGGATTATCAGTGATACTGCAGATCACTTATAATCTGGTATACTTCTGTATTCCCAGTGATACTGCAGATCACCGGTAATCAGATCCTCTCTGTGCTTCACCGATCGTTACAGTGTCTTTATGAAGAATTAAGGCCATGCTAAGAATACCCCATGGAGAGATGAACTAGCCTAAGACCTGTCGGTAATGTCAATTTCTACTATCTACTGCAAATGACAGCAACATAGGAGAAAAATAATGTAAAGGGGCCCATACACCTAACGATTTTCCTGCCGAAATACGGCCGTTTTGATCACAGTGATCGAAACGGCCGTGAAATCGCCGTGCACACCGCTGACAGAATGATGGATTTCCATCCGAAATCCATCGTTCCCGTCGACTCCCGTCGATCCATCCGTGCGGAAGATTTTTCTCGGTCACCTGCGGGTCGGGAGTGCGTCGATAGCGGCTTTCGACGACTGACGCAATACAGCGGGTATACATTACCTGCTCCAGGCCCCAAGTCCCCTGGTCTTCTTCTCCGCTTCGGGCTTTGGGCTCCAGAGCTACACAGAACTTCCTGTCCCGGCAGGAAGTTTAAACAGTAGAGCGCCCTCTACTGTTTAAACTTCCCCTGGACAGGAAGTTCAGTAGCCAGAGCGGAGCCGGAGCGGAGTAGAAGACTAGGGGACTCGCGCCGGCTGGAGCAGGTAATGTATGCAGGGGGGGGGGGGGGGGGCAGCAGCGGCAGCTCCTCAGATTGTGATCGGTTTCAGGCTGAAATCGATTCACAATCTGTTTGCAGTAAAGGTGGCCATACGAACCCTCTCTGATCAGATTCGATCAGAGAGGAATCTATTTGTTGGTCGAATCTGATGGCAAATCGACCAGTGTATGGCCACCTTAAGGCTAATTTTACTCTGGAAGAAACCTGTATTTGTGTCTGTTTACACGTATTTTCAATGTTAAGATTTTCGCGACAGTAGTCCTTTAATGAACATTCTTTCATTCCTGGCTCCATTTTTTAAATCTCGTTGTATGTTATCTCATTGTACAGCCATTTGAAGATACAGTTGCAGTATAGTGCATTGAAGTAATCATCATTAGGATCTTCAGTGACTACAAAACACCATTTCTCTAGATTTACCAGAAGTCCAAAAGCTTGTTTTTCTTTCTCTTTCTTTATCTTAGAAAACAGTTGCTAACTGTTTAAAAAAAATCATTCAGGTAAATTGATGTTATTCATTGATCAAGGCAGTAACACTTGAGTTGATAGAGCCGGTACACCTCTAACCCCCTGTGCCGAGAAACATCTCCAAGACGTGCTATATCTCTGCAGCTCTTTATGAGACCTATTTATTAAAGAGCTCAGTGATCTTGAAAGCAGGTGTTTTTATCTGAAAGTCACAATGTGGCAGCATTCAGCAACTGTTTTCACCCTCAATAACTGATTGCTAATGTGTTTTATGACTCTGCTGCTTAGACTGACAGGTGATTTGTTAAGAGTATCTCTAATCGCAAAATAATTGTGCATTAGAATGTTATTCATTAAATGGATAGGGTTTACTCCATTAGAGGGAACACTTACATGTAGAAAAAAAAAAAAAGCTTTTTACCCCCATCATGAGATGGAGGAGGGAGATTAATAATTGAAAGCAGAATTATTTAGTACATCAAATGGGAACCTGAAGTGTTTCAAAACAATCTGAAGTGGTCTTGTTTAAAGGCAGCTGCACTGTGCCCAGTGGGACTGCTGATTTCTTAGTTTAAGGTTCTGTGTTGCTAATATGACTTTCAACTCAGGTTTCATAAGGACCACAGGCTTAAACCCCCCTAAAGACCAGGCAATTTTAACAAAATAGGCCACTGCAGCTTTAAGGCCTTGCTGCAGGGCCGCAGGACTCAGCACATAAGTGACCCCCCCCCCCCTTTTTCTCCCCACCAACAGAGCTTTCTGCTAGTGGGATCTGATCGCTCCCAGGATATTTATTTTTCTAAATAAATATTTATTGTTTTTTTAAATACATTTTACTATTTATTTCATTATTTTTTTTTACAATACCACCCTCCCTCCCCCCGCTAGCCAATCGGCTGTCATAGGCTTCAACCTATGACGGCGGATCGCCTTTGTGCCTCTCGAGTGACACGGTTGTCCCCTGTACAGCGCTGCCATAGATTGGAGCGCTGTACCGAGTTAGAAGACGGTGGTTTTGCCATCTAACAGTCTCCGAGTGCCGACCGCCGCTGGGAGACTGAAGGTGGAGTGAAGCTCCGTCATCCAAGCAGAGATGCGCGTGCACTGACGCACGTGATCGCCTGCAAAACACGCCCCCAGGACCTTACGCTGATCTGTGTTAGGCAGTCCTGGGGCTGCTGCCGCGTCCACGCCAGTTGCTGTGAAGGGGTCCTAAAGAGGGTAACATTTGCATGTGGTCCACGTGAGATAGTGATGCCACCTGGTGAATGGCTAGGGCGGCTGATGCCATAAAGGCATGGCTAAACATGAAAAAGGAAGAGGGGAACTACTATCTATGTACATCAACAGCATGGAAGAGGGGACTTCAGATGGGATATGTGTGTGTGTCTGTGTGTCTGTGTGTGTGTTGGGGGGGGGGGGGGGGTTTGCAAACAGGTGAGCCACAAGAAACTTGGCCTAGAGATGAAAATGGTGTAATTCAGCCTTACTGATAACCAGGAAGTCATGCAGCAGGACCTGGGGTGGCAGGATGGCATATCAAGGGCCTGCAAAAGGTAACTTAGTTCAGCACCAGACCATTAGTTTTACACCCTTTTCCAGAGGAGAATGCAGTAAAATGTTGGTTGGGTATGAGCTAAGGTTGATACTTAGATATTGACAAAGCATGATAGCCAATATTCGATCATCATTCTTGGCTTTTTGGCACATGCTCCCATCACTCCATCACTCAGTTATCCCTTAATGATTCCCTTCTCCTTCCTAATGTTAAAGTAACATTTGAGCAACTCATCTATGGAAATGTATATATTTGTACCTGTACCTGGGCTTTAGTGATTTAAGGAGAGTGTGTATGTGCGTGTGGGGAGGGGGGGGGGGGAGGTGTTAGTTTTAGTTTACTAAAGATGTACGTTGTGATTCAACACAGGCTTCGGTTTTAAATGTTAAAAGATACCTTTTGCTGGCTCCCACATTCAAGTCATGCATTATTAAGAGTCTCCATACCTAGACATTAAGCTTTTGTTGTTCTCTAAGCTCTAGTTCAGACTACAGATCTGTAACATCACATGTCCAAGTCATGTGTTGTTAGATGTCTTTATATCTATTCTTGACATAAAGCATCTGTCCTTCTCTAAGCTTGGTTTCAGACTACTTATTTGTACTATTACATGTTCATGCTTGATTGGAGTCTTCATACCTAGACATAAAGCTTCTCTCCTTCTCTAAGCTTTGCTTAATGCTGGGAATACACCATACGTTTTTTGAGCAGATAGATGGTTCGATAGATAATTTACGACATGTACGATCTTATTTTTAATCATTTTTCTGATCAATTTCTCATAGAAGTGAATGGAAACTGATAAGAAGCGATAAGAATCGATCTGAAAATCGATTGGAGAATCGATCGAAAATAAGATCGGACAGTAAATCGAGTGAAAAATCTCATTGTGTATTCCTAGCATTGGGCAATTTATTTGCACCATTACATGTTCATGCTTGATTGGAGTCTTCATACCAAGACATAAAGCTTCTGTTCTTCTCTAAGCCCCTTTTCAGACTATTGCGTCATCATTGACCACCAACTTGAATGCCTCCTCTGTGCACCCTTGTTGTATTTTGAAATTCTCTACTCCACCAATATATTGGTCTTGAGATCTTCAATGCTATGGCCATGGCTGTAATAGTGTTGCTGGAGGGGCATACCGTATTTTTCACGTATAAGATGCACTTTTTCTCCCCAAAAAATAGTGAGAAAATCCCTGCATCTTATACAGCAAAGGCAGGGAATCCCCGACTTACAAACGCCCTGCCTGTGCGTCCTGCTGTGGCCGTCTCCTCCCCCCCCCTGCTTGCCTCTACCCCCTCCTCGTGTCCTTGGGTCCCCCCTGTGTGTCCTCGGCTCCCCCCTGTGTGAGAAGCGGCAGCAGTTTACCTCATCCATCTTGCCTGCGGCGATTGAAGACATCCAGCTTCTGTGGGTGGCTTCCTCTAGTGCCGGCCTGTAATGACGCGTCATTAACCTCCTTAGCGGTAACCCCGTGCTGGACACGGGGTAAGCCGCCGGAGGGTGCCGCTCAGGCCCTGCTGGGCCGATTTTCATAATTTTTTTTTTGCTGGACGCAGCTAGCACTTTGCTAGCTGCGCCAGCACTCTGATTGCCGCCGGCCCCCGCCCGATCGTGGCTATCTGTTGCGGCGCGCGGGCCCCCCCCCCCCCTAGGCCCCGTGCGCTGCCTGGCCAATCAGTGCCAGGCAGCGCCGAGGGGTGGTTTGGGACTCCCAATGACGTCCCAACGTCGGTGACGGCATCCCGCCCCGTCGCCATGGCGACGGGGGAAGCCCTCCAGGAAATCCCGTTCTTTGAACGGGATTTCCTGATCGGAGATCGCCGAAGGCGATCGAAGCGGGCGGGGGGATGCCGCTGAGCATCAGAAACATGGGGGGCAGCAGCAGACACATGGGGCAGAGAGCAGACACATGGGGCAGACAGCAGACACATGGGGCAGACAGCAGACACATGGGGCAGACAGCAGGACACATGGGGCAGACAGCAGGACACATGGGGCAGACAGCAGGACACATGGGGCAGACAGCAGGACACATGGGGGCAGACAGCAGGACACATAGGGCAGACGGCAGGACACATGGGGCAGACAGCAGGACACTGGGGGCAGACAGCAGGACACTGGGGGCAGACAGCAGGACACTTGGGGGAGACATTGGGACACAGGAGGACACCATTTGGGGGAGGTCATGTACAAGGTGCTCCTGAAATATGGACGCACCAGGTTTAGTTGTTTGTATTTTTTTCTTGGTTTTTGGCCTCTAAACCTAGGTGCATCTTATATTCCGGACCGTCTTATACGGCAAAAAATATGGTACATGTTTCTATGATTAATGCTAAGCCTAGATGAGCTCATTCTGCCGCAAGCTTTTTTCGAGTATCTCTCCCATAGAGACCTGGTTTTGAAGCATTTTACACACATAATTGAGTAGACCACATAAGATGATTTGAAGGTAAACTTGCAATAACTTTTGACTTCAAGGATGCTTTTATTTAATGCCTCATGGAATTTTGTTTAAATCAGAGCGAAAGTGTACATATAATCATTGACAGCAGTGCTGATGGAAGCAAACCATGAAGACTAAAACAAGACTAATGTCAGAGAATCTATCAGGCAAGTGACACTGTGATTTCACTAATAAGAAGACAAGGACAAGCCGCACAAACCCACAACTATAGGCAATGGATTTGCAGCATGTTCAGCCTTTATTCTTATAGACAAAGAATTCTGCCCTTGTTATTGTAAATGCGATGATGCTAAAACCACTTACTTTTATTACTATAGTTAAATGAAGAGTTTCAGAGATTAATGCTACAAATGAAGAGACTTACAGATAAGGAGGCAGTCTAATTAAATAGAATAAGCACAAAATGGTTCCTTTTAAGAGACAATTATGTGGTTCTATCATTAAACCTTTTGTAAAAATGATAAAGATCAAGGCAGAGGCTTAAATACAAGTACATAATAGCTAAGGCACAGCATCCTTGTTTCTCCTCTCAGCTAAGCAGTGTGTTCCCCCACATATGTAATAGGTAGTAGGAGATATTTCACTTAGGCTGAAGGTCTTATGCCAGGGCTGATTTATCAGGATGAGCTTTGAAGTCTGTTTGAAGAAGGATTAAGGGCGCTATAGGTATACAGGAAGTACACATAATTTGGCAGTGCTTCTCCCCCAAAAATTCACAAAATTTGGCAGGGTTTCTCCTCACAATAGACATCATTTAGTAATGTTTCTCCCCCAAAATACACATCATTTGGTTGTGCTTCCACGTACAAATCATTTGGCAGCATCATACACAAAAATCACATAACTTCACAGCATTTCTCCCCAAAATACACATAACTTGGCAACATTTCCCACAAAAAAAAACAACAACACACAATTTGGAAAAGTTTTCACTCAAAAATACACATAATAGATGTATTTTTCCCTGAATTACATATTATTTCACAGTGAAAGTAAACCTGAAGGGAAGAAAAAAGATGTACTTGCCTCAGGAGGGGTCAGCCTCTGGATCCTAATCAGGCTATCACCATCCTTCTCAGCCAGCTCCAGCCCTGGCTCCCCCGCAGTGACACAGACCACAATATTTATAAAGTGCGCACAGGTGCAGTAGCAGCTTCCCATTCAGGCTCTGGATGGAAATAGCCAAGCCAGATCGATAAGGCTGTGCCCCCACCACACACACACACACACAAAACACATTAGGCAGCGTTTTCCCCCATTGAACACATTTGCCAGAGTTCCCCTTTCAAACCGGTACTCCCCTATCTCCCAGTTAGTGCCCCCCGATTCCCCTGATGTCAGTGGTGGCAGCTAATAATCTAAATTATTGACTCACCTGTCAGTGACTCCTCCCCCACCTCCAGTGCCTCTCCCCAATCTTCATTGCAGCAATTCTGCCTTAAACCCTCTTGCATTGAGCAGACTCGCAATGTAGTCCCCCGGAGTGCATTGGGAGTATGTGTATCACTCTGCATCACTCGGCCTCTCATTACAGCTACCCCAGTGTGGGGGCACCTTAGGAGAGGGTTGCATGCTACATGGACAGAAGCAGTGGATGGGCGGTGTCAAGAGCCGCTAGTGGGCTGGCAGTTGGACAACGCTGTACTAGACAGTTATATTTTAATGATGACTGCGTTATTATGCCACTTTTACACTTTCAAGTCTACTTACTCAAACCTTTTATCATTTATTGAAAGCTTCATCATATCAGTATGATTAGGCTGGTCATCATAAAATCTGTGTTTGAATATACTCAGTTTATAATACGGCTGCCCTTAAAGGAGCTTCATAAGGGTTTAAGATTAGGGGGAAAGGGGGAGTGTAGTAAACAATATATATTAATTCTGAGCACCAATACTTGCCTCCATATATTAGTACAGGATTCATGTTGTGCATTGGAGAATTCATTTTTTGGGGTTGACTTCTTCTGTATAATAAAAGGATGGCGCTGCTCAACATTCTTTGGTCTGACTTTTAAAGTCTTTAAATGTCCACCAAGGCCTTTATTCCATATAATGGGTACACAAATAAATCCTCAGTTCAAGGGTCATCACCACCACCACACCCGATGTAACGAACTCACCAGATGCAGTGACTCACTGAGCAGGTGTAGTAGCACCTTAGAACACTTAGTGCCATCTGACACCACTCCGGATTAACTGGAAACCGCGGTTACTGAGGGGTATCTTCAGTATGCATCACCAAATAAACCTCAGGGAGAAACCTCTCATAGGGCTTGATTCACAAAGCCGTGCAGACTGTTTAGCACGGGTGTGCTCAACAGTTAGCACGTGAAGTGCCGTTCGCGGACTTTTGCACGCTCAAAGTGCCGCGATTCGCGCGACCGCTGACTTTTGCGTGCGCAATTTGCGGCAAATTGTGCGCAAAAGTCCGCGAACGGCACTTCGCGTGCTAACTGTTTAGCCCATAGTGTAAAACCGTAATACTTTATTAACATTATAAAATCATATTTCACTCACAAATGTCCACCTATATAATGCGCTCAGAGTTTTACTGTGTGTACCGGCTCTCCACTGTGTGTGGGCTCTCCCCTGTGTGTGGGCCTTGGCTGGCTCTCTCCACTACTGTCCACTACTGATTTATGATGAAACATGTCGGGCAGATCTTGGATGCTGCGCTGAGAGCTTATACATGTGGAACCTGGCGTCTTGACCTCCTTATGCGAATACTGCAGTGGGGAAGCAGATAGTGGAGTAGGGGACAGAGCCAGCCAAGGCCCAACACACAGGGGACAGCCCATACATAAAACTCTGAGCGCATTATATCAGCGGACATTTGTGAGTGCAATATGATTTTATAATTTTAATAAAGAATTATGGTTTTACACTATGAGAGGTTTCTCTGAGGTTTATTTGGTGATGCATACTGAAGATACTCCCCAGTATCCACAGCTTCCAGTTAATCCGGAGTGGTGTAAGATGGCCCTAAGTGTCCTATACAAGAGCTGCTCAGTGGGTCACTGCATCTGATGAGTTTGTTAACATCAGGTGTGGTGGTGGTTATGACCTTTGAACTGAAAATGTATCTGTGTGCCCATTATATGGAATAAAGGCCTTAGTGGACATTTAAAGACTTTGAAAGTCGGACCAAAGAGTGTTGAGCAGGGCCATCCTCTTAATTGGTGGACTTGATATTATTGTATAAAGGAGGCAAACCAACAGACAGGGATATTGGACAATAGTTGTGAAGCGCAAGCCTTCTATCTGAGTGTTCTTGTGCATAATGTTGGCATCCTAGAACTACACCCAAGTGGTTACCGTCCGTATAGTGTGACATGTGCTGATAACAGTGAGCTTTGCTATAATCATGCTTAGCACAAAACTGAGGTCTAATTTTAGAGGATAGTAATCCTTCCAGAATGAAGAATTAGTTGCAGGATTATTTTGTGATGACTTTTTATTGTTTTATGTATTTTTGTAGGACATTGAGTTCTTAAAAGTTGGCAGTTATCAAGGACATCCTTTAAATTAATAAGGCGATGCACACTTTGCTTGTATTTACTGACATATATTCTATGAATGTTAAATGTTTGTTAATAGTGCATCACTACTTGGGAAACTGTTATATTTCAACTGCACTGGAACTGGTTTATAAAAGTTCTCTAGAGCTGGGGAACACTGGAAGTTGAGAACATTTAACAATTCTGAACTGTTTTTCTTTTTTTCCTAAGTGTCTTACATTATTTTACAAAAGTGCCTAGCTTCAGTGTAACAATGGCCCCCATGACCCCCACCATCTTGAAGGGGGAGTGGTGGGCGGGAGCCAGGGGGAGCCAGTAGTGGAAGCCGGGGGTCAGTCTTTCACCGACCAGCGGAGCGTTATACATTACCTGCTCCCGCTGGCAATACAGGCCCACTTCACAGCCAGCCAATCACCATGCAACTTCCTTCCCTGTCACATGACATGGGACTGAGCCAGCATGGTGATTGGCTGCCTGCATGGCACCTACAAACTGAACAAGAAGTGAAGAGGCTCTATATTGATGCCGTAAGCAGGTAATGAATAATCCTCCACTCCGCTGCCGCTCCAGTGCTGCTCTGCATTATGTACAGGATTGGCTCCCGGTGTCTTCCCCCTCTTTCCCATGATGAATGGGGTGTGTGTGTGTGTGTGTGGGGGGGGGGGGGGGCAGCAGAAACATCTTAGCAGCAGGCGGTCTGATGTAATTACTCCACTTCCTAGGTTATAGAAAAATAAATGTGTCCTATCTGGATTACACTTGATCCTGTGTTTGACTTCAGGAAACAATTGCCATGTAGTTGTTTTGCTCCGGTATACCAGAGTAATGTGTACTGTTGCTATGGGGCAGGGAGGACGGGTGATGGAGCGGCCTCTGTCAGACAGAGTAAGAAGGGGAATTATGCTCTCGGCTGTTGCTTAAAGATCCAGTGTATGGGATATTTAAGCAACCTCGAGGGATGCCTGCACTCATGCTAAATTCATGGCTAAGATGGTCCCAAATACCAACTTCAGCCAAGGTCCATCTAACATGTGTGAGTAGCTTAAAGGGAAGGTTCAGGGACTATAAAAAAAATCCAAATCCACTTACCTGGGGCTTCCTCCAGCCCGTCGCAGACAGGAGGTGCCCTCGGCGCTGCTCCGCAGGCTCCCGGTGGTCTCCGGTGGCGCGCCCGACCTGGCCAGGCCGGCGGCCAGGTCGGGCTTCTTCTGCGCTCCAATGCGCATCTCACTGGTGCACGCTGACATCATCGGACGTCCTCCGGACTGTACTGTGCAGGCTCAGAACTACCGGGAGCCTGCGGAGTGGTGCCAAGGGCACCTCCTGTCTGCCACGGGCTGGAGGAAGCCCCAGGTAAGTGAATTTGGATTTTTTTTTTTATAGTCTCTGAACCTTCCCTTTAAAGCAATGAAGCCAGTAATGATTTTCTAAGGTCATAACTTTAAAGCTCATCTTTAGTCCAAAATAAAAATTAGTGGATGAAATGCATATGCATATGAAGTGCTTTATTAAGTTAACTGATATTTTATTATATACTTTAAAATGTCCATTAATCCTTGGCTTTCTGTTATTCAGATCTTGGAGATGTATGCTAGGTCCTGCTGAAAAGTGGTCATAATAAAATATCATCAGGACTACAATATGGTGTGCTGTAAGAAAGTTGTGACATATATACCCAGCAAAAAGGGACATCACAGAGCTGCTTGATTAAAGTGGACCATTGGTGAAAACTAGAGAGCCTGCAAAGTAAAGCTTTCTATTACTAAGGCTGGATTTATACTTTTTGTGCCCCTAGGCCAAGTATGTTCCTTGTGCAGTAGCGCCCCTCCCATTCCACATGTATCATGTGCCCCCTTGGGCTGAAGCTGCCCAAGGCCCATGTCTTTGTGGCCTTTCTAGAAACCCAGCCATTTCTGTTACTGCTTCAGGGATTGGCAGGTAGTAGGGTTAATCACTTACCTGTTTACCCACATAATTCATTAATGTAAAAATCTGCCCCCCCCCCCCCTTCCTCCACAAAGTCTTCTGACTGTAACATCTCCACCTATGTCGTCAGCATCTGTGGCCTAATTAGCGGATGCTGAGCTGGGAAGGCCTACAGCAACTCTGGTGGGGGTGGCCACAAGCTTTGGAAAACTTTGGAAAAATGACCTAGGTCCTGACATCACACTGTGGGAGCCTTGTGCACTGTGGGCTGTTTCCAACTGCCAAGCAACCAGTATCTCCCTCTGTACATATGCATATCTATAAAAAAACAACCTTTTAGCCTATCACATTGTTAAGGGTTGTGGTTATAAATAACAGCTGGTGCTGTCTGTTTTTTTTTCATGTCTGCCAGTAGTAAAGATGATCACGTGCAGGCTGATTGTGGATCAAACAATATGAACAAATTACACAGCAAATATCAATCATTTCTTGATCTCTCTTCTGTTTTTTAACTGCTCACTTTGCAACATATTGATTTTTTCCCCCCTTTTTCGCTAAAGTTCCTCTTTAAATTATGACAAACTGCAATTTAGTGACAGTTACAAGATTTTAAAGGACTGCACACTAAGAATACATGTGATATGGGACAATGTTACACCTCAGCCTTGCATTCCTTACATTTAAAGACAAAAAAATGGTATTTTGTAAAAAAAAAAAAAAAAAGTTGAATTAGACAAAAGTAGAAAGGCATTTTTTCATTATATATGGAAAACAACTTAACGGTTTATTTTGTTTTTAAACTTTAGATTAGCGTTGAATAGCAGCAGTGGTAACTGCTGCACATTGGAGTGCCACTGCCTGGAACTAGCATATAGTACATTGCTGGAAGCTACATTAAACCTCTCAGCTCACAATTAAATGCACGTTTTGTGGCTCAATTTAGACACGGGAAGAGAGCTTCCAGTTCCTTTTCAGTGTGTCGGAAGCAATAACGCAAATCCTAGTCACCCGTGCTTATTACAAGACACAGCTATTGAATATTTCACATGCTCGGAAAGAGCAGGATTTTTTCCTTTATATGAGAAATAGCAAAACAAAAATGATATCTTTACTTTAAGAATTGCTGTGCCATTGTTATTTACAAATCTGGTTCTCTCTTGGCTTCCATTATAACGCACTCAATAGAGCAACATCATCATGTAATCAGCAGTTCAGAGTGGGCTCTTAACATTTGCTGGATGCAACAGGCACATAACTGCATATCGCAAATCAACCAAGCGGATTATCTGAATGTCACAGACCAGCAACTGCATCAAATTATACAGCGCAGGGAGAGAGATGAGATCTTGCAGGCAGTGAAGTATTTAGAGGGGAAAAAATACAACACAAATCACCTGTCATGTTCGGGGAAAATTATTGTTTTTGTGTTGAATATGAACAGGATGAAAGGCTGGGTGTTTTTCTAGTCAATACAATTCAAGTTCAGGCAATGGGAATTTCCAAAATAATTGTGGATGTCCTAGAATTACAGAATTATTGCACATTTGTACATTAAAGAGAATCTGTACTCTAAAATTCTTACAATAAAAAGCATACCATTTTATTCATTATGTTCTCCTGGGCCCCTCTGTGCTGTTTCTGCCACTCCCTGCTGCAATCCTGGCTTGTAATTGCCATTTTTAGGCAGTGTTTACAAACAAAAGACATGGCTTCTAACTAGAGTGTGATAGGCTTGAGAGTAGCTCAGTCTCTGACTCATTCAGAGCTTGGAGAGGGTGTGTATAGCTTCTGCCAATGACAAGCAGTGCAGCACATTCCACACATTCCAGCCTTAGCCGACAGAGCCAACAGAAGAGAGAAGATTAGAGCATATAACAGAGATAACACAGCCACTGTGCAACTAGAAAAGGCTGCAGTAACACAGACCACATTAGAACAGGTATAGCAACGTATAGGATAGAAGAAATATGGCTGAAAATTTTGTTACAGAGTCTCTTCAAGAAGTAGCAGGAAAAGGAAGAGCGTTTGTCCTGTTTTCCTGACATTTACTGTAAAATAATTTGATTTTACCTGGTTGACATAGAAAAGCCACTGTCTTGTTTTTTGTTTTATTAACCCTTTGGACGGCGTGCACAAGTTTTCTTGTTTGAGATAACACGGTGCAGTGGAGCCACAGCCGACTATACTTGGGCCACCCACTGCCATGTAGAGTAGGGAGCGCTGTGTTATCTACTTAGCCCTCGATTCATCAAAACTTATCGAATCAATTACCGACAGCTCAGTAAAATACTGAACTCGATAAGTTGATTTCAGGATTCATCAAAGTTATCTACCGCTGTTAGCGAGCATTCGGTAACCATTCGGTAATGATGCGATAAAACGGAAGAAAGTGCAATTCATGAAAATGAAATTGGGCGTGGTTTAGTGTTAAATTTAGGATTAGTTATCTCCTTCACTGCTCTGTCGTTATACCTGTCAGATCATTGCTGACAGAGAAGATGGAGCCATTTGAAGTGGTTATGTATGTCAGCTGAGAGTGATTCAAAGGCGCAGAAGGGCAAGAATAAGGTCTAGAACTACATTAATTTGCAAGAGAATAGATTTATTTGCTATACCAGGACATCTGTATTTCTCTTGAATCATCTTGTAAGAGAACACAGGCAGTGCCAGGGTTAACTAAATTGCTAGCTGCACTACATTTTTTCAGAAAAAGCTTCTATCAAATCATAGCTGGCAAAATTGTGGGATTGTCCCAAGCCACTTCCAGAATCCTGGTCCAGGTGTTAAGCCCTATTCGAAATGTTGCTACGTGGTGTTCAAAAGGACTGCCCACAATTCCACAGGAATCTTATGGCCTTGTGTTAAATTACCGCTGTAAAATGGAAATATCGACACGCTACCGAATGGTTACCGCATTGTTATCGATATTTTATCGAAGTCACACCAAATGCGGAAAAACCTTGATGAATACAACTAGAAATCGATAAACTTTGAATTCTGTAATTTAACGAACTGGAAAAAGTTATCGCAAAGACACTGATGAATCCAGGCCTTAGTCTGTCGTAGTGTAGGCTTCACCAGGACTCTGCTTCCTTCTCTTCCTACTGGGAGCCACACTGCATGAAGACATCCTCTGGCTCCAAATCACGTCATGTGATCGACGGCCAGAAGATGGCAACATACAGTGCAACTCTTGGGAGCAAGAGGAGATTCTGTTACATTTAGCCATGTTCAAGCCACACAGGTGTATACCATGACTACTACCACCAACGCTGTCTGCTTTCATTGGTAGTGCCAACTGCCTTTTCCTACTGCAAATAAACAGTTATAATGATGTGGCCAGCCAACCGCATCACTTGGTCTCCAAGAAGTTGTCGCTCCCCCCCATGCCTCCCCCTCAGGTTTCTCGTAGTGTTCACTAAATATTGACCCCCAAAGCTCTCGCAGGCCAATGCTGCAGCACTTGCCTTCCAGGAAGTAGCCGCTCTCTCTCACCTGAAGTCCTCATCAGTCTGCCTCCCCCCTTCGCTTTCTGTATTCCCATAGTAGTAGTGATAGTGTAAACACTGTAAAAATATGTCCGTGAATGCAGACCTTGGCAGCATATTTTTGTAGTCCTATAGTGAATACGGGACTAAAGAGAGGGGAGGGGGTAGGCGCAGCAATGACGTCCGGTGAGGGAGAGCGGCGACTTCCTGTAAAGCATGTCATGTGCGCTGCAGCAATGGCTTGCGGGCTGAAAGAGATTAATTGGGGGCATGAGAAGGCCTACACATGGCGCTCCTGTTGAGATGCAAAGAATTTTGTGTAGGCTAACTCCTGCAGGAAACAGCAGTGAGGTAGATGCGAGTTGCAAATGCTATGTCATTTTAATTAGTCAATAGACATGAGGCAGCCAGTATACTGTATAAGTCATGTGACACTGGTTTGAGCACACACCCCTTTTTTCTTAGTTTGTAAAACTAAAGAGAGCTTTGGCACCACTAGAAAAGGCTTGGTGGGCCGAATTTTGGACACCCTCGAGATACAGTAACTAGACATTTTAAAACCTGATCCAATGTCTTTAAAGCAAACTGGGACTGAAAATAAACTGATTAGATAAACACTTGTATCTAGCTTCCTACTCCTAAAATTATGTACTTTTTGTGTGCCGTTTACCTTCATCTGTTTTTATGACGTAAAACAGCAGTGTAATCCCTCAGAGGACTATATTTTTTTCTTGTTATTTTAAGTTGATGTTGCTTCATTGCGGCAACGTATTTTTATAAAATTTTTGTTGGGAAGCTCATTAAACATTATTATATAACTGGTGACTTCTCCATGCTTGTGACCATATTTTAAAGGCACTTGTATTGACCTGAAAAAGCGGGCTGAGACCTGTGAAATGCGTTGTCCTTTTAATCGTGCTGAATAAATAATTTAATCTTTTTACATTAATACTGTGGTTTGGGTTCTTCCATCTTGAGTGGTAAAGACACCCTCCCTCCACCATATTTTTGTTTCATTACATTACCTATTTTTAGGCGACTCTATCCCCAGTACTATACATTACATCTCCTTTGGAGGTGTTCACCTTCCGGGTGTCGTGTTTTCTACAACCAAGAAGGACCAACCAAGAGTGCGACCATCCAGTTCCAGTAGGACCTGGAATACCGAACGGGGACGGTTATTTCCCCGTTGGCGATATATGGTGGTTGCAGGGACTGCAACACACCTTTGTGAGTATAAATACTCTTGTACTACAATCTAACATCTAATACCCCACAATACTGCACCATTTGGCTCCTGGTCTCTCCTTGTCATACAGGTGACCATTGTATCCCCAAAGTTACCACCTTTTCTACTAATATTTTTTTCTTGTTATTTTAAGTTGATGTTGCTTCATTGCGGCAACATATTTTTATTACATTTTTATTGGGAAGCTCATTAAACATTATTATATAACTGGTGAGCTGGAAATAGCTTTGATTTGTGCTGCTGACTTAAGCTTGACATTATTAAGGAATATATTGTTTTGTGTTTCAAGGATTCTCCATTCCACTGTTTAGAATCAATAGCTTTTGTAGCACATCATTTTCTCTTTTTATTGGTTCATGATGTGATGGCAGTCCCAGTATATCAAAGCTCAAGTGTGAAAGTTCCATAGCATTGCGTGACATAGCTGAGAAGACAAATCAATCCGATCTCTGCTGATGTGTAAAAATGATGTCTTCTTGACATTTAAGTGTTATTCAGTAGAGCCTTTTATCCTTTTACTAGACCTTAAGTGTAGTGCAATACACTTTTGTAGTATGAGTTTCTAGAAGCCTTTTTTGTGCAGCATGATCCCATACTAAGTTACTAAGTGTTTGCAGTTAGAATACAATTAACCACTTGCCGACCGCACACTCATACTGTGCGGCGGCAAAGTGGTAGCTGGAGGACCAGCGATGCACATCTGCGTCGCCAGGTGCCTCCCTAATTATTCAGGAAAGGCTGCTCGCGCGAGCGGCCGTTTCCTGTTAGATCACGGAGCGGGTCTCCGTGAATAGCCTGCGAGCCGCTGATCGCGGCTCGCAGACTAAATGTAAACGCAGGAGATGTTTGTCTCCTTTGTTTACATTGAACGGTGCTGCTGCGCAGCAGCGCTGTAAGGCAGATCAGCGATCCCCGGCCAATCAGCAGCTGGGGATCGCCGCCATGAGGACATCCTGTCACAGGCTGCACAGGACGGATAGCGTCCTGTGCAGCACTGATCACCAGGGGGGAGAGGTAGGAGAGGGAGGGGGGGAATTTCACCGCGGAGGGGGGCTTTGAGGTGCCCCCCACCCCCCGCAACATGCCAGCCGTCAGGAGCGATCAGACCCCCCTGCACATTATCCCCATAGGGGGGAAAAAAGGGGGGGGCGATCTGATTGCTCTGCATGCAACCTGATCTGTGCTGGGGGCTGCAGAGTCCACCTAGCACAGATTATAAAAAACAGCGCTGGTCCTTAAGGGGGGGTAAAGGCTGGGTCTTCAAGTGGTTAAAGCATAACTCTAGAAATGTGTCTAAACACAAGAATACAGCCGATGTACCCTATGAAATATATCATTGTGTGTGGTTCAATTGAAAAAAAAGAAAGCAATAAATTACTCTTTACAAGCTGTGGTAACAGTGCAAGTGCAATGCGCCTTGTGATATAAAATATCCCATGAATCTACGGCAGGGGTCTCAAACTCAATTTACCTGGGGGCCGCAGGAGGCAAAGTCAGGATGAGGCTGGGCCGCATAAGGAATTTCACAATCGCGGCACATCGCCTCCTCTGCCCGCCCCTCTCACTCTTCCCTCACAGAGAGGGGCAGGGAGAGGTGGCGATCCGTGCGGCGATTGACGTCAGGAGGGGCAGAGCTGAAGCTGAAAGCTCTGCCCTTTCCAGGAAATGCCGGACAGATTGCCCCCCGGCCCCGGGCGATTTGGGGGCTCTGCAACCCTTGTTTAGCGGCGGGGATGCGGCGGATTACTTGGGAGCACTGAAGCGAACTATAAGGAACCTTTTGCCGGCGAGGGCCACAAAATATTGTATAGAGGGCCGCAAATGGCCCGCGGGCTGCGAGTTTGAGACCCCTGATCTACGGTATATAAAATTATGTATGCTAAAGTTGGACAAACACGGCACAGTCCAGTTTGGGGGTGAAAAGTGAGGACTGGTCAGTTGAATCCCAGCATGAATGCACATCCATAAAAGCATATTCACTTATGAACATACAATTACACGTGATCTATTGGTGCAAACAAAAGTGCGCAACTGAGCATGCACAGTAGAGAATGCTCCTGATTGGCCATCTCATCCCAGCCACCTAAGTTTAAAGTGAACCTGAACAGAGTAAAATGATTTAAAATAAACACATGATGGACCTGCAAATTAATATTATATACTTATCTCGCTGTCAGTTCCTCTCAAAAGCTCACCATTTTTTTGTTACACAACTCCTTCCAGTTCTGACAAGATTTTTCCAGAACTAAAATATATCAGTTGCTGTGAGTTCAAGTGGGAAATATTCCAGTTTAACAGTGTGGTGATCAGGAAGCTGTTATGGGGTAATGACCATTTTCAAAATGGAGGACAGAGAATTCTATTGATCACAGTAAACAGTAGTAGTAACAGGACACAGGAGAGGATAAAGCGATTGATGTATAGACTACATGGGAGGTGAGTATGGCGTATATATATTTATTTAGACTTTTAACTTTCAGTGCAGGGGGCGGCGCAGCACTTTTAAATTTTTTTTTTAATTCATGTAGCTAGCCGCTGACAAGCGGCATCCCCCTACCTACTGCGATCGCTGCCAGTTCAGAATGGGATTTCCTGCAGGGCTTCCCCCGTCACCATGGCGACGGGGCAGGATGACGTCACCGATGTCATGGAAGTCAGGACATCAGAGGGAATCCCAATCCACCCCTCAGCGCTGCCTGGCACTGATTGGCCATGGGGCCTGGAGGGGGGGAGGCGCAGCAGGTAGCGGCGAATCGGCGGTGAGCGGCGGTGATCGAGAAATGCACGCAGCTAGCAAAGTGCTAGCTGCGTGCAATAAAACATTTTTTTGAAAATCCGCCCAGCGGGGCCTGAGAAATCCTCCTACGCAGGTTACCCCGAGCTGAGCTCAGGATAACCGGCAAGGAGGTTAAAGGTTGTGTTGGCTGGACATTATGGGTAATGACTTTGCCAATGATGAATGCTACCAAAAGTTAGAGTTGCCAACAGATGGGAGTGCACTGTTTACAATGTTAATGCGCGTTCATAAACACGTTCACATAGTTGAACACTAATGCACATATGTGTTTTGTGAAATTACATGTGACTTATAAGACAAAGCCTTTATCCTCCAATCAATTTCTGTAGGGGGAGGGGGATGAGTGAGTGCAACAAGACCACTTTAAATAGAAAAGATTAGGGTGAACAAGAAAAAAGTATTATCATTTAATTAATATATGTTTGTTATTCAGCCTTAGTTTATTAAATTGATTAGTAAATAATGTATTCTAAATGAGTTGCAAATACATATTTCTGCCGCTGAAAATTAATTACTTTGAGTCACTTTTCAGATCAGACTAATTCCTTTTTTTTACAAAGGTATAATTAATTTCAGTATTCCAGAGGGGAGTCTGATTAAAATGGACAGTCATTACTCGCATTGCCAGGAGCACGTCTGTCAGAATGAAAGGGACATTGTGGAAGGGGCTGATATGTAAATACTGAACATAAAACAGGAGGCAAGGAGAATATGTCTCTCATACGCCTATCCTTTCTTTGCATCTATTAACAATACACCATTTCCCAATGTTTACTCAGCTACATGCAATGCGTACAAATAACTTATTTGGAAACAAAAGCCATATTGGGCAGTACTAGACACGGTAGCTGTCACTGTTGTCGCTACATGCTCACACTGCTCCTAGGGTTGCTAAAACAAGTATTCATGGATTTCGAATTTGATAGGTAAAAAGTGCAAATATTAATTTTATTGGCTGTGGTCATTATGTATTTTTAGGCAGATTTTAGAACATTTTGTAACTTGACTTGCCTATCCGTTCATATATTTTTGTACTTAGTAATATTGTATTATTATAGCTCCCTCCTATATGTCCTCCTTATGGAGATGTCCAACACAATCTCAGATCAACAGGATAACTTGGTCATCCACACTAAATCCTTCTAAAACATAACCTTTTGTTGTACTGCTCCTACCCTTTTGAACTTCTTACCCAAATCAATCAAGACAGCTCCATCCCTGGTGTTTAAACCTAGATTGAATTAATTACCATCTTTTAGTCTTGCATTTAAAGACGTTACTTTCTTCTTCTGTAACATAATCCACTCCACCGCTAACTACTGGTCAAGGACCCGCTATGTGCTTTGCATCCCATGGGAGAAAAGTGTTGTTGTGATCAATTGTTTACCTGTTCTAATGTATTTCTTTGTAGGATTAGATGTATAAACAAGACAAGATCATGACACGTTTTACTGCATGAGACTGTAACAGCAACTGGGACCTAAATTGCCCTCTGCTGCAATATGTGCTCCTCTCCTCCCCTAACGCTCCTGAACCATGTGACAAGATAAAATAGCATGAGCATTGCTAGTATAGCACATATTAGGCTACTTGCTCATTGCTTTTTGAGCAATGCACACCACATAATGTTAAATTTGATTTTCGAGCGAAAATTCCATCAAAAATTATTTTTTGCTAAATTTGTGATTTTCACACCTTTGGCAAATTTTCACACTAAAAATAACCTTTTTTTGCATTTTTGGTATAAAATAAACAATTTTCTGTGTTTTTGCAGTAAAAAGAATGTTTTCGTGAATTTTCACCACATTGCAAAAATTCAATTTATTTTTGTGAAAATTTTCTTGAAATTGAAAATGCAATTTTCGATTTGAAAATGACTTTGGCAAAAATTTGTGAGCAACACTGTTTAATAGTACTGTAATCTCTGACTAATTGGATGGATACATAGATGTAGCAGAGTTTCTAAAAGTTTAATTTTATCTGCAACTGAAGGAGTCTTCAGTCTATGATAAGTGCAGTCACTCAATACATTAGATGGAGATTTTCTGCCAGACGCTAAGAGAAGGCCCGTCAGCTGTGTAATAGACTGTTTTGCATTACAGTGTTTGCGTGACAGGCATTGTTGTGGAAAACTCACACACATTGCTTTCACCATCTGTGGACTTTGGGAAAAGGCTTATTGCATGATAGTAAATTTTGAATAAGCCCATAGCTTTCTTCATGCAAGACCGACTGAGCAGAATTACAAATGCTTTGGGATTCGGAATATATATATACTGTATATATATATATATATATATATATATATATATATATATATATATATATATATATATATATATATATATATATATATACATATATATTTGATTCATAATAAAGCCATCTTATTCGATTGTATATATATTTATACCAGAATATATCTATATATCTATCTATATATATATATGATATAGATATCTATAGATATATATATATATATACGCAGCAAATAACATTTATATGAAGCTTTTCTCCTGGGGGACTTAAAGCGCCTGAGAGCTGTAGCCATTTGGGCACGCTCTATAGGCAGTAGCAGTGTTAGGGAGTCTTGTCCAAGGCCTCCTCACTGAATAGGTGCTGGCTTACTGAACAGGAAGTGCCAAGATTCAAACCCAGGTCCCATGTGTCAGAGGCAGAGCCCTTAAAGGGAGTCTGAAGTGTAACTAAAAATAAAAAACAGATACTCACCTAAGGAGAGGGTAGGCTCTGGGTCCTATAGCGCCTTCCCATTCTCCTCTTGGTCCCCGCGTTCCCCCGCAGTTTCCTCAAGTTGCAGTCTACAACTGATTGGTCATAGACTGCTCTCTTCCACTTCTGCATGGCTTTCGCAGTCTTTGGAAGCACTCGGGCTCCCGAAGCCTGGCTGTTCCTTACTGGGCAGTGGGCACGTGCAAGCACCTTCTCTTGTGCGCAGTACAGAGCCGCCAAAGACTGGCATCCTTGGAAGACCGAGTGCTTTTGAAGACTGTCGTAGTCTCCCACAGTGGGAGATTAAAACCAAGAAGCCCGTGTGGGAAAGAGGACACAGGGAGGCGAACGGGAAGGCTCTATAGGACCAAGAGCTTTCCTTCTGCTTAGGTAAGTACCTGTATTTTTGTTTACATTTTGCTTTAGACATACAGTACAGACCAAAAGTGTGGACACACTTTCTCATTCAAAGAGTTTTCTTTATTTTCATGACTATGAACATTGTAGATTCACACTGAAGGCATCCAAACTATGAATTAACACATGCGGGAGTATAGTACATAACCAAAAAGTGTGAAACAACTGAAAATATGTCATATTGTAGGTTCTTCAAAGTAGCCAACTTTTGCTTTGATTACTGCTTTGCACACTCTTGGCATTCTCTTGATGAGTTTCAAGAGGTAGTCACCTGAAATGGTCTTCCAACAGTCTTGAAGGAGTTCCCAGAGATGCTTAGCACTTGTTGGCCCTTTTGCCTTCACTCTGCGGTCCAGCTCACCCCAAACCATCTCGATTGGGTTCAGGTCTGGTGACTGTGGAGGCCAGGCCATCTGGTCTGTATATATATATATATATATATATATATATATATATATATATATATATATATGTATATATATATATATATATATATATATATATATATATAATACTGCGCCTAGTGGACGATCTTCAATGTTAGCTGGAATGGCTATCTCAATGTCATTACATTAACCTCCTTGGCGGTAATGACGAGCTCAGCTCGTCCATTACCGCTGGAGGGCGCCGCTCAGGCCACGCTGGTCCGATTTTTATAAAAAAAATTTAAAACACGCAGCAAGCACTTTGCTTGATGAGTGTTTACACCGATCGCCACCGCTCGCCGCCGATGCGCCGCTACCCGCCGCGTCATAGGGCCCCCCCAAGACCCCGGGCGCAGCCTGGCCAATCAATGCCAGGCAGCGATGAGGGATCGTCATCACGATCGTCGCCATGGCGACGGGGAAGCCCTAAAGGAAATCCCATTCAGAACGGGATTTCCGGATGGGCTTGATCGCCGGCGGCGATCGGAAGGGTGGGAGGGACGCCGCAGGGAGGGGGGATTCATGTAGCTAGCGCTAGGTGATACATGATTTAAAAAAAAAAAAACACAAAAAATAGTGCTGCGCCGCCACCCTGGCGCATTTAACAGAACGCCAGGGTGGTTAAAATAGTTGTTTTCTGCTAAATTGATGCAATGTCCAGACAATCGGTTTTCTGTGCTGATTGCTAAGTGCAGTGTGTAATGTGAATTGTAGCCGCCACCATGAACAATAATGAGGAAAATATTCATACCTTTGGGGAGAGACGTGCATAAAGGATGTTTCCATAAGTAAATATGCGTTGGTGATTGTGAAATCTCTAACAGCCAGCACTAAAATGTGTGCTGCAGAGGTAATGATACTAATACTTCAAATAACAGAGAAAAAGGAGCTAAACCCCGGAGGAATCTTTTTATGTTAATATACATATTCATGGAAGGAGTTGGCTTTGCTTCCATGAAAGTTATTGATTTAAATACACTGGAATTTATTTATTTATTGCTATGAAGCTATTTTTGTTTGAAAACAAAAGAAACTACCTGTTAATATACCAAGTGAAAACAATGTACGGTACCAGCACAATATTTAAACTGACACTGAAGCTAAAAAAAAATGTATGATATAATGAATTGTATGTGCAGTATGGATAAGGAATAGAACATTAGTAGCACCGAAAAGAGTCTCATACTTTTAATTTCAGTTACAGTATATAGCTTTTTTTTTTATAACATTGGATCATACTGCCACAGTTGCACAATCTGTCTTTTCAGCAAAAAAACAAAGCATAAATAATGACCCTTTGAACTTTCCAGCAGTAAAACCTTAACAAAAGATGTCTCTAACTGTTTCTTGGCTATTTCTTTGCTTCAGAAAACAAGACTGTATTTGACCCAGTGAGTTGAATAGCTTAGAGAACTGCCATGAAACACTTGTTGACTTACGTTACGCGTGCAATGGTGTGCGTTGGTTCACAATTCCCGCAGTGGAAAAATGTGTAAGAACTTGTTATTATAATGAGTCTGACAGTTAACAGCCTTTAGCTTCTATTTACTTTGTAGGAAACTGGACTGAATTCAACACGCTGTTTGACAAAGGGAGGGGGGACACCAAGAGCCCAATAGTGTGATATTGTATAGATGATAATTGATAATGAGTAATATAACAATTTAATACTCACAAACCAGGGTTACCATTAGGCAACCACTGTGAAGGCAGGTGGGGAGATTAACCTGACCCCACTCAGGATTAAAAGTCGCTCTCTGTAGATGGGAAGAAGATGGGTACAACCCTCCACCAAGGGTGGACTTAGCAATATGTAGAAGCTTTCCAGAGGCACCAATAGAATAAAAGTCACTTAAACGAGCTTAAAACCGATGGGGCAGTGGTGGGCCTATCCCATCCATGCAGACAAAGCAAACAAAGGAAGGACTGTGGCATCAACAGTCAAACAACAATTGATTTATACTCCACAGTAAAAATAGGCAACGCGGGCTCAATCCCGCTTCATCAGGCCAATCAAAAAGGAGCATACAGCTTATCAGCATCAAAACCACACAGAGGCGCTCAGTGTGGTTTTGATGCTGATAAGCTGTATGCTCCTTTTTGATTGGCCTGATGAAGCCAATTGAGCCCGTGAAACGCGTTGCCTATTTTTACTGTGGAGTATAAATAAATTGTTGTTTGACTGTTGATGCCACAGTCCTTCCTTTGTTTGCTTTGTCTGCATGGATGGGATAGGCCCACCATTGCCCCATCGGTTTTAAGCTCGTTTAAGTGACTTTTATTCTATTGGCGCCTCTGGAAAGCTTCTACATAACGCTGTTTGACAAGCTCTTTTGCATAGATAACAATTTTTTATCTTTTGCTGTCCTGGAAAACAGAAAGGGATTTCAGACAGTTTCTTAAAGAGCAAGTGACACCCATGCTAACCTAGAAATATAAAACACATATATAAGTAGATAAATACTACTTCTACTTACATAACAGATGTATTGTGCTATCCACTTAATGATTCCTGTGAATTTTATAAAGGAAAAGCAGAAAATCCTATTCTAGGCAGTGGCCATCTTGCCAAGCTAATGTTGACATCATATCCTCCCTGACTCTTGTTTTCCCCCCTCCCTTCTCTTGCTCATTGTGTATTCATTAGCTGCCCTCCTCCCAGAGTCTTCAGACACTCCCCCTGAGGTGTATACTAGGAAGTGCACTTTCTTATCCTCCAATCGCTGAGTCACCTCAGCCTTGCTTGTAAACACAAGTGATCAGAGGATGTGTCTGACAAGCAGCTGGAAGGGAAATACATGAAAGAGGAGGAATATATTATAAATAAAAATAACTCCCAGCATTCAACTCTTTGGCACTGCTTGGCACTAGGGCCAGTGCTCCTAATGTATGTGATAACTCCAAATCATAAGAGCAGAAAAAGTTTTGCAAGTTTTGAATGCAGGATTGACATCTTTATCACTTAATACACTCAGACCAGTTGCTGTTGAAATTTGATTTTTTATGGTGACAATACCGCTTTAAGGTACATACACACGTCTGATTTTTCGTAATGACTTGTTGTTCAAACTGGTCATTTAAATGACAGTTGGACGTGTGTATGTTCGACCGTTAGACTTAGGGCTGGTTTCCACTACAAAGTGATGCAAATGCGGCTACCTAGCAGCATCGCATCACTTCTGTCGCCGGCCGCATCACTTCCGCATCTCCTGATGCCGAAGTGTATTGAAGGAGATGGTATGCGGCTGCGGGCAGATGCAGCCATGCGAGAATCTGCAGCATGCTGCATATTCTCGGATCGTTCCGCACTGCTCCGCACAACATGCACGCAGTGGAAACCCTTCCATTGCCGTGCATGTGTTTCAGCACACCTGCACCCGCATCACACCGCTCCTAGTGGAAACGGGCCCTGATAGCAGATAGTTTTGACTGATCCGATTTGCAGATACGTTGGACTAACTGTTGTTCAAATGACAGTTAGGTCCGTATGTGTGTACAATGACTGGGAGTTCTTTGTCCAAGTATTTAAGTCTTTTGATCAGTCGTTTGATCTGGTCCATTGTTCTATCCAGTCCATTGACCAGTCAAACCTCATGTAAATTAGCTGACATTAACATATCAGCCATTTTGGTGGTCTGTATGTACAAGACGTTTGAATGACTTGTTGTTTGAATGACAAGTCGCTCAAACGTCCGGCTTGAACGACATTTGGGCGTAAAAAACAGACTTGTGTACGCACCTTTAGTAGTAGGGCTAATAGTATATAGCTGTTTTATCTCATTATGCACACTTCAGGTACAATTTAAGAGTCTCAGAAATGTAATTAATGATGCACCTTGAAACCCATAATTTATTTGTAGAAGCTGCCAGCTGCTCCTAAGTATTGCTGGACCTAGTAATCAACACAGAGTGTACAGATTCTAGGCCAGCTATAATGGATGGCATTTATAAACGCCATACTTTTCACAGGCCCCTATTGTCTGTAATGCAACCCAAGCTAAACATTTTTTCAAAATTACATTTTTAACAAAATTCTAGAGTTTTCAAAATACTGTAGTTATGTCTATTGAAAACTGTAAAAGGAGACAGGGTCATAACTACAAATCATTACCCACTCAGGAAAATTTTCATGGACCCTCCACCCAATGATCACAACCCCTTCCTCTATGGTAACCTCCATAACCATATAGTCTATCTACCATGAACTGCAGTGATCATGAAACTCCTCCTCCCCCCCCTCATAACAGTGCAGCCATGATAATTCCCACAACCATAATAAATGTGACCAAAACAATATTTGTATTGGAGGCTTTCCTAAAGTTACAGGGACTTCTTCCCTTATGGTTACTCCTCCGGAAGAGGGATAGAGCCAAGTAAGCTTACTCATGAGTTTCCTCACAGAACATTTTTAGCTTATCTATGTAAGTGGCTGGATAGTCTACTGATTAAAGGATACCCGAACTGACATGTGACATGATGAGATAGACATGTGTATATACAGTGCTTAGCACACAAATAACTATGCTGTGTTCCTTTTTTTCTTTCTCTGCCTGAAAGAGTTAAATATCAGGTATGTAAGTGGCTGACTCAGTCCTGATTCAGACAGGAAGTGACTACAGTGTGATCCTCACTGAAAGGAAATTCTCCTTTTTTACCTCTTTCTTGCTCTCAGAAGCCATTTTCTGCTAGGAAAGTGTTTTATAGTTGGAATTTCTTACAGTGAGCAGTTCTTTTGCACCTACTTTTTGGTACTTTTTTAATTGAAGACTGCTGAAAAGTTTTTAAACAGAAGATGAAAAATTAGCTCCTACCTTTATATCAGTGACAGTTGTATTTATGTTTTTCTTTCAGCATCGTGACTATGAATGCTTTCTGTAAGCATATATGTATTGCAACCAACAGGGTTGCTGTTGATTTAATGATGGTCCTTATATTTTGTATTTTTTTAGTGGCTACTGTCATAAGTTTGGCAATACTGTACATTATTTTGGATTCCATTTTGCACAAACTACATAATTATTCGGAGCTGGTTACGAAAGGCATATCTGTACTCAGTGGTGCATGCGCAAGTCTACGTGAAGTGTTCATACTCTGTTGTTTGTTTTTCTTTCAGTGCTCAGTTTTATGCAGAAATGCTCTTTTTGATATATTTTGTGTATTGATTGTCTGAAATACTTTAGCCCAGTGTTTCTCAACCTGGGGTCCGCGGACCCCTGGGGGTACATCGGCAGCTGTGAAGGGGTCCCCCAGGGGCACCACCTGTACCTGGCTATCTATTCTGGGGCACCACCTGTACCTGGCTATCTATTCTGGGGCACCACCTGTACCTGGCTATCTATTCTGGGGCACCACCTGTACCTGGCTAATCTATTCTGGGGCACCACCTACACCTGGCTAATGTATTCTGGGGCACCACCTGTACCTGGCTAATCTATTCTGGCGCACCACCTGTACCTGGCTAATCTATTCTTGGGCATCACTTTCACCTGGCTAATCTATTCTGGGGCACGACCTATACCTGGCTATCTGTTCTGGGGCACCTATAGCTTGCTATCTACACTGGGGCACCACCTGTACCTGACTATCTATACTGCAGCACCTATAGCTTTCATCCTAAACTATGGCATCTGTACCTGGCTACCTATACTGGGGCACATATAGCTCGCTACCTATTCTGGTGGCACCTGTACCTTGCTAACCTATACTGTGGGCACCTATGGCTGGATACCTATACTGGGGGCACCTATGCCTTGCAACCTATTCTGGGGAACCTATACCGGGATACCTATATGGGGGGCACCTATACCTAGCTAGGACAGGTGGTCAAGAGGTGACACAGGGGGACCTAGAAGGGGACAAAAGATGCAGAGGAAAACAGAGGGGGAGAAAATAGGCACAGGGGTGACACAAAGGGGGTCAAAAGAGGCACAGGGAGAACAGAGATAATACGGGGAGATGAGGTGACACAGAGGGAGACAAATGAGGCACAAACTGAGGTGACACAGAGGGGGACAAAAGAGGCATAGGGAGAACAGAGGGGGACAAAAGAGAATAGATTTGGGTTGAAAATGGACACAGTCCTTATCTCATTTGTTAACCAGGCACCACCTATATTTCGCCAGTATTTGGCTCCACACACATCATGTAATGGCAACGCCCACTTTTTCACCGCGGCACACTTTTTTGAGGTAGGGGGTACATTTGTCTAGGGATGACTCACAAAGGGGTACACATGCTAAAAAGGTTGAAAACCACTCCTTTAGCCAATCACAATGAATATCACTCTGTAATGTATACTATGTTATAAACATCTGATGTTGCTTTTATTCTTATATTGCCATTGCAATTTCTTCAATAAAAGATTTAACAAGAAAATATATCTCCTAGGAGAAAACCTAGGAGAAACAGTGAATTGGATCAGGACTAATATGTTTTCAGCACCTAGCAAGTGAACATGTACTATAAAGTTATGTAAAAAAAAAAAAAAGTAATATCAAACTAAAGTAAACTTGGGGAAACCTCTTCTGTGCTTTCTGGCAGCTGAAAAGGTATTTTATAGATAAGGTGTAAAAAAAATCTCCTGTGAGAAAAGTTAATTGAATTAGGGCCAGGGTGCCCTTGATCTCATCATGCAGTTTACAGCCCCATGACAAAAAATAGCTCAAGGCCAAGCTTGTCTGGGTTGTGTCATTCAGAAAGCTGATCAGCGCATACAACGTTCACATCTTCCCATCTCCAGTCAGCTCTGCTATCCTTACGCAAATAAAAATGCACACAGAGCAGCAGAGCTAAGGAGAGAACAGATTTTGACATATTTTATAAATGGTTGGATAACTTTCCAGCCACCAAAATCACTATTATGTCAAGGAGAGACAGAAGCAATTAGTTTTAAAACAAATCTGCAGCCGCAGTAGCAGCGTTGATGGTTTTTTCAAACCTTTGAATACCGTGACGTAAAGAATATATATTCAGCTGTCATCAACAAATGCGTTCCTGACACAAGTGTCTACATCACTGACAATAAAAGGGTTAACCAGGCATGACTGTAGTATGGAGACATTACAGTTACATAAAACACGATTTATATTAGTACCCTAATAGAAATAAAGGAATGAAAGCATTATTTTTGTCTGCTGTCTAGTGGAGTGTTCCTTCATATGCTGGTTGGCATGGGTCAGTTGCCATCCAGCTCCTTCCTGCAGACCCTCCCTCCTAAATATGCTAATTGGCTGTGGGAGTGGACACCGACACAAGTGTTTGTCTCCCTGTGTGACTCTGAGCATTCTTATCTTTTATAAAAGAAAAAAAAATCCAGATGGGGGCTTTATGTGCATACCATTGTGAACTGTCCAGGGCTCTGCTACACGAGCCATGTGTGTCTATCCCTGGAACTCCCTTCCTTTCCTTTCAGTGAGCTCCTGCTGAGAGGGAGAGAGAGGCTTCTCTGCTCCCAGCATGACTAGCACTGTACCTGGTGCCCTGCCCAGCAGCATGTTTGTGGGGGGGAAGGTTAAAGGTTATTTACGTAAATAAAAGAAAAGATGCCTTAATGATAAAAAAAAAAAAAAAATGAAATACACTTGTAATTACAAAGACCAATAAAGGAGCCGTGGGAGTAAATATTAGAAGTTCTTCTACTTTAAGCAATACAGACATATATTGATGAAAATAGTTTCCTGTTTATGCCACCACTGCTTACGTGTAGTATTTTTATGTTGAGGGTTGCCATCAAAATCCACAAAACAATTTCTGGGTCTTATATAGCACAACGCCAGGGTGCTTTTTAGACTTTGGCATCTTCTTACCCTGGCTTTGGTAATAGAATGCTAACTCAAGTCCCTTGATGCTGGCCCATTTCATTTCCTGTCTGAGAACAACTGGGACATCCTGCAGTTGACCCCCCCTTCCTCACACACACGCGCGCACACACACACCACACACACACACACACCACACACACACACACACACACACACACCACACACACCACACACACCCACACACACACACACACACCACACACACCACACACACACACACACACACACACACACACACACACACACACACACACACACACACACACACACACACACACACACACACACACACACGCGTTCTATTCCAGTATGTGGGGTTACGTGGAATACCCTTGAAGGCACTTGTCTCAGTCAGTGCCAGAGTTACCAGTTGAGGCTCATATGGGGTAAACAGATTGGTTGCAGTGTTCGTCCCTCAAGCACTCTCCATTGAAATTAATAGAAGTGACTTAAACAATGGTTATGGCTTTTCATATTGTTTGTGTAAACGCTGCCCTAGTTCTCGTTATCTAACCCTGAACGCTGCATGTAGCATACAAGATTGGCTACATTCAGCACTTTCTTGTCCACCTATGGGGCACATTATGTAACAGAATGACAGAAACCAATGCCAAATACTTTTCTGCTTGGTTGCAATAGACCATTTAGCATCGGCTGAATGAGACAGAGGAGAGGAAGCCCATGTGAACCAGGACATAAGTGTTGTGTCAATGCTGAGAACATGTTATAAAACATTGTACCGATACATCAGAAATCTTGTCTAGCTAGAAATATAGCAGAGGCCAGTGGCAGAAAGCAATTACAAGAACAGCATAACTCATTAGTGATGATTCACTTCTTATAGTATAAGCCGGAACATAAGCTCTTACTGCGAACAATACATTTACCGCTATGTGTAGGAGCAAATCTAATCATTGCGTGACTGGAGTAAGTCAGAGTAATGTCATTGTTTGTGCAGTCAGGAAAATGTCAGCATTTTTTCTTTTTTTTTTCTTTGGTGTTTTCAAAATAAATATGTACTGAAAGTGTAACAGCAATTGTATGGGTTTACTTTTCCATACAGTAAGTTTAGTGTATGCTAGGAAAGAATTCTACAGTTTTGTGAATCGATTAGATCATTTCAAGCACCATTATAAGCACATATGTACTCTGTCCATAACAGGGGCGTAACAATAGACCCTGCAAGGGATGCAGCTGCAGAGGGGCCCAGAAGCCACAGGGGGCCTGTCTTGAGAGACTAACAACTAAAGGCAAGGAGAGAAAAACATTTCTGCTCTGCACAATTGTTCTAATGACTGCATGTGCTCAGCTACTGTTAAGGAATCGTACAAAGTTTTGCAGACAAAGATTTGTAGACAGTCCCTATTTAGTGTGCATCAGGTTCTTGTGTAATGCGCCCAGCCCCCTTGGTGGAAGGGGGCCCCATTTAAAGTTTTGCAGGGGGGCCCAGTGATTTCTAGTTACGCCCCTGGTCCATAATGTTCATAGCTGAACCACGTGCTTTTGTAGCTAGATCTTTGCTCCAATCACCTTTGTTGACTTACTAACAAGAACTTTTGGTCAAATGATGCTCTTCTTCCCAACTCACTTGGTAGAACTAGGACTTTTGCACTCAGCAATTAGTGTGTGCTGAGGCTTTAAGAGACAACAGTATCATACAGCAAATACTATATGGCCCGTAAATTAGCACTCCACATACACACACACACATATATATATATATATATATATATATATATATATATATATATATATATATATATATTTATATATATATATATATATATATATAACAAGTTTATTAATTCAACATTTAATGTACACTACAATGTTTTAAAACAAGTTAAAAAAGCAATATATCGTCTCCACAAGAAACCATCACGGTATATATCATATCCCAATATATGCAATTTGTCAAGAGTAAGCAATTGCACCTAATGTTATCTATTAGCCCACGGTGTTCAGTCTGAACTACCGATGGGTTATGTTCACTAGTATTGCATCAGAATTAACAGTGCATATCAGGAATATAAACATTCAAATATCAAATAAGTAAATAAAGTGCATATAAAGACCATTGGGCAGGATTGAGGATTGACAGGTGCGGTGATGAGGCGATTATGATCGCAGTAACAGTAGGCAGTGATAAGAGTGAGAGGCAATCCTATACCCAGACCAGAGGATGAATGGGAGAGCGTGGAGAGGAGATGGGAGCCCCCTTGCGGACTGCTCCACCGATTCCGCGGCTTAAAAGCCGCTTTATCAAGAGATGCTGGGTGTTGCTTCTAGTTTGTTCAGCGTCTAGCGCCGATATATCTAGTGATGCGGTTGGTCACATATGCGCATTCAAATCAGCCGCACATGTGACTAGCCGGAAGTGATGTCATCCACCATGGTAGGCGCTTCCTGTCAGTACGTAACCATGCGGGAACGCAAGGAAGTAGGTATGTATTAGGCCTCTTGCACACTGCATACATTTCCGATTCCGATTCCGCTTTTTAATCTGTTTTTACATCCGATTCCGATTCAGATTTTTAATCTTTACTGCATGCTGCGTTTTTTGATCCGTTTTTCTGTTGAATGTATTTAGGGAAAATCGGAAACAGAATCGGAATCAGAATCGGAAAACGGATTTGCAGTGTGCAGGGAGCCTAAGGGAGATACGCATGCATGTCTTATGCAGCACTATCAATCCCAAATCTGGCTACAACTTGTACAAAGCATTAATCATTATACATGGAAAACTATATAAAAAAAATTGGCTTCACATATTAAAGATTTCCATACGCATAGATATTACTATATATGATATATTTCGGCATTTAAAGGGGACATGCATAGGAATGACCATAAGTCCATATTATGGTAATAGTTCCAGATATATGGATCCTCCGGCAATAGGTTATAAGAGTTATAACGACGTAAACAAGCGACACAATGTGTCCCAGAGCAGAAGGGTTTTTGTTTGTCCAGCCTATTAAAGGGCTAGCACAGTCCATCCACAAAGTCCAGGTATCGATAGTCCATGGTAATTAAAAGTCCAGAATACAAAGTAAGAAGAGTCCAGAACAGAGGTATCCCATGAGACATGATCATGCAAATCACAATCTCCACAAAATAGCACATATGTTATCTGAAATACAAGCAAAACAGTGGTAAATATATAATATTATTATAAGAAAGCAGAGAACTCTAGGTCCTCATTTAGACCCCTAGGTGATTTGGTATCAAGACTGTATATTCATCTGGCTTCTTTTTGTAATAATTTGGTCACACTATCTCCCTTACGCATAGAACTTTTTACTTGCTCTTTACCATAAATTTGCAAATTTGCATAAGAAGAATTATGTACACGTAGAAAGTGGTCAGCAACGGATGGGAGTGTCTTCCAGTTCCCATCATTATAGTCCCTCTCTGCTAATCTGATGTTGGATAGATGCTGTTGTATGCGTTTTTTCAAGGCATTTTTTGTCTGACCAATATATAGTTTGGGGCATGTGCATTTAAGTTCATAAATGACTCCAGTAGATTTACAATTGATGTATTGTTTTAAAGAGAAGTTTTTTAGCCTGATGAGTCACTGATTGATTTTTTTTCTGTCTCATGAATGGACATACGTTACATTCCCCACAGGGGTAACTTCCAGACACCAAAGAGCCCTTTGTTTTTCCCATGATGTTTCTAAAGTGGCTGGGGCATAGTATGTCTCTGAGTGTGGGACATTTTTTGGCTGTAATAGAAGGATGGGGTGTCACATGACTTTTCAGGTTCTCATCAGACAGAAGGATGGGGCATGCTCCTCGTAGGGCTTTATAAATTTGAGGCCAACCATTATTGTACATAGTACTGAGTCTCACCAGTGTATCATTTTTCTTGGTCTGTGGTTGAGGAGATCATTGTGTGATTTTGACCGGGCTCTATGAAATGCTTGCTTGATTACTCTTCTGGGGTATCCATGTTCCTGGAACCTCTTTTTAAGGTATTCTGCTTGTCTGTAAAAATCATGATCATTAGTACACAATCTTCTAAGTCTAAAAAATTGGCTGACAGGTATATTGTTTTTCAATGATTTATTATGTGAACTTTGATAGTGCAGTAGACTATTTACTTCCCAACTCACTTGATGGTTCTACAGTACTAACACCACTGTCAGTGTGATGTGTTCTAAATGTTGGAAAGAGTAAGATCTACACTAGCCCACTCTATTTAGCAGTTTAAACCTTTAGGGGCCTTTTTCTCTTGCGGTGCTTTCATCCACATTTTAAATTGGATTTTTAGACTGAAGTAAGGACAAAAGACTTTTTATTTTTGTAGGCATTAAGGTGGCCATACATCAGGCGACTTGGCGGCCGATCGACCATCCAATTTGATTATTATAATTGGAATTGGATAAGAAATTGGGGCTGCCAAGTGCATGCCTGATCAACCATGCGACCAATTTCGGGCCGAAATTGGTGCCATTAATCAGTCGTACATGCAGCAAGATGTAGGGATGACTTACTCGATCCGGTGTACAGCAGTAACAGCAAGTGATATCCGAATGAGCGACGAACGGGATAAAACCCCCGATGCTGTCCCCCTAATGTGTAATGTGTGCCCAGTGCACTATACATTACCAGTCCATGGCCACCGCTTATCCTCCAGTGGCTCCGAGCTCACTCCTTTGTCCATACACGCGCCCCAGTGGTTACTGGAGCAGGCCTGTTTCTAGGGCCGTGCGGCCGTGCCGCCGCCCGGGGCGCTGTTGGGAGGTGGGCGCTGAAATGGAGGGGGGAGCCGGAGCCGCTGGGAGGGCAGCCCGACCTCTCCCTCCCTCTCCTGGGCCGCCCTCTGTGCTCCCCCCTCAGATGCAGAGCGCAGCAGCAGCAGCAGCCAGGGAGGAAGCGCTGTAAACAACATACCTCCCTGCATTCCAAGCGCTGCTCTCTCGCCGCCGGTCTCTTCCTCTCTGCCGCCTATACGATGATGCACACGCTGGTTCCAGCTAACAGGAACCAGCGTGTGCATCATCGTATAGGCAGAGAGGAAGAGACCGGCGGCGAGAGAGCAGCGCTTGGAACGCAGGGGGGGTATGTTGTTTACAGCGCTTCCTCCCTGGCTGCTGCTGCTGCTGCTGCGCTCTGCATCTGAGGGGGGAGCACGGAGGGCAGCCCAGGAGAGGGAGGGAGAGGTCGGGCTGCCCTCCCTCCGGCTCCCCCCTCCATTATAGGGGACAGCTACCTATCTAACCTACCCTGGGGGCACCTACCTAATCTAACCTACGCTGGGGGGCAGCTACCTAATCTAACCTACGCTGGGGGGCAGCTACCTATCTAACCTATACTGGGGGGCACTTACCTAATCTAACCTACCCTGGGGGGCACCTACCTAATCTAACCTACCCTGGGGGGCACCAACCTAATCTAACCTATACTGGGGGGCAGCTACCTAATCTAACCTACGCTGGGGGGCACCTACCTAATCTAACCTATGCTGGGGGGCACCTACCTATCTAACCTATACTGGGGGGCACCTACCTATTTAACCTACCCTGGGGGGCACCTACCTAATCTAACCTATGCTGGGGGGCACCAACCTAATCTAACCTATACTGGGGGGCAGCTACCTAATCTAACCTACGCTGGGGGGCACCTACCTATCTAACCTACACTGGGGGGCACCTACCTAATCTAACCTACACTGGGGGGCACCTACCCAATCTAACCTACACTGGGGGGCACCTACTTAATCTAACCTACGCTGGGGGCAGCTACCTAATCTAACCTATGCTGGGGGGCAGCTACCTAATCTAACCTATGCTGGGGGGCAGCTACCTAATCTAACCTATACTGAGGGGCAGCTACCTAATCTAACCTACACTGGGGGGGACCTACCTAATCTAACCTACACTGGGGGGCACCTACTTAATCTAACCTACACTGGGGGGCACCTACTTAATCTAACCTACGCTGGGGGGCAGCTACCTAATCTAACCTATGCTGGGGGGCAGCTACCTAATCTAACCTATACTGGGGGGCAGCTACCTAATCTAACCTATACTGGGGGGCAGCTACCTAATCTAACCTATACTGGGGGGCAGCTACCTAATCTAACCTATACTGGGGGGCACCTACCTAATCTAACCTATACTGGGGGGCAGCTACCTATCTAACCTATACTGGGGGGCACCTACCTATCTAACCTATGCTGGGGGCAACTATTCTGGCTACCTATATTAGAGGCACCCACCTAGCTAACCTGTACTGGGGCACCTACCTAACTAACTTATACCGGGGGCGCCTGCCTATCTAACCTATACTGGGGGCAACTATACTGGCTAACTATACTGGAGGCACCTACCTGGCTAACCTATAGCGGGGGCAACTATACTGGCTCACCTATGCCTGGCTAACTATACTGGGGTACCTATTCTTGGCTACCTATACTGGGGGGACCTATACTAAGTGCAACTAGACCTGGCTAACCTATACTGCGGGCAACCATACCTTGCTTGGGGGGGGGCGCAATTTTTACACACTCGCCCTGGGTGCATTTTAGCCTAGAAACTGCACTGTACTGGAGTAATGGGGTGCATGTGTATTGTGACAAACGTGCCCACACGTACACCGGGAAAGACATGGGGAGCATATATGGATGAAGAAATGCACCCGGAACCAGGGCAGGATAAGCGGCGGCCATGGACAGGTAATGTATAGTTCACTGGGAAGCACGTTACACATTAGGGGATTACATCGGTGAGGTGGCGGATACGGGATGTTCAGCCAATTCCAGGGAGATTTCATGCTCATATTGATTGGGAATTGGCCTGTGATGTATGGGCAGCCGACAGATCTCTCTCTATCTACTCAAATTAGAGAGAGATTTGTCTCTTGGTCAAATCTGCCCAACATTGCTAGATTAGATGTATGGCTACCTTTAAAGTATGAGCTATACTGAGAGATATTTAGTAGAATTATTATGTACTATGTAAATCAATGTGAAAGATGTAAGCAAAGTTTGTGTGCCGGAGGTGCACTTTTCAGGTAAAATTAACCACTAGGCGACCGCATCACGCCGATGGCCGTGGATGTGGTGCCAATCCCATGGCCGCCTATCGCCGATCGGCGTAAAGCTCTTAGTGCGTGGCTTGCAGGAGATCATGCATGCCAATGTGTGCGCATCTCCACTTGGATGACGGAGCTCCGCTAGTCTTTAGTCTCCCAATGGCGATCGCCATCTATTAACATTGTACATCGCTGTGATCTACAGCAGCGCTGTATTGGGGACACGGCTGTCACCCTGGGAGACTCTGAAGTTATCAGGTGTCATAGGCTTAAGCCTATGACAGCCGATCCCCTTGGGGGGAGGGAGGGAGGGGGGATTACAAAATTAATAAAAAAAATAGGAAAATATTAAAAAAATAAACAAATACATATTTATGAAAAAAACAAACACCTGGGGAGCGATCAAACCCCACCAACAGAGAGCTCTGTTTGTGGAGAGAAAAGAGGGGGGGGGTAATTGTGTGCTGAGTTGTGCGGCCCTGCAGCTAGGCCTTAAAGTTGCAGTGGCCTATTTTGTGAAAAATAGCCTGGTCTTTAGGGGGGTTTAAGCCCATGATCCTTAAGAGGTAAAAGCTGAAATAGGTAATTTGGGAGCCAGAGACACCCAATAAATTATGATAACTTATGCAAACTATGGCTACATATTGTGGAGGGTCCTAGGGTTAGGAATTGCTGGGGGGAGGCATTGTTAGGGTTCTTAGGGTTATGCATTGGTGGGGTGATCGGTTAGGGTTAGGCATTGAGAAGGAGGGCTCGAGTTAGAGTAAGGTTAGGTTAGGCTATAATAAAATATCTGTAAAGTTTACTGATATTTTGCTATCGGAATTAAGTAGTGAAATATCAGTGCATTATCCTGTACCCAAATAACCATGGCCCCCTTTTTAAAATATATATTATATATTTTGTTGCGTGAATGCATAATAAAAATAAATGTAGATTAGGCTAAGTTGGGAAGACATTTCCAAATGATCTGGACTTATTTCACAGGTCACAGCTTACCAATGAGAATTGTCATGGATTTCAAAATTGGCTACTTGATATGAGTTAGGGTTTAAGTGGTTCTTAGAATCCCATAGATGGTTTTAATTTAAACTAGCTTCTTTATATTGTCATGCAGATGTGTTATGTGTGTATATGTTATTAGTAAACTTGTTTTGGTATTACCATTTGCAATGTGTTATACCACACTTGATGCTTGTAACAGTGCTGGGTCGAAATTACGCATTAGCGTAATTACGCATCAAAATTCACTACAAATGCACCGTAAGCGTTACGTGTAAGGTTACGGTATTACACGTAAATAATTACGCATGGACCACAAGTTACGTTATTACGCGTATCAAATTACGCGTAAGACTGTAAACTCCTATTGAAATTACACAGTCTGCCGTAATCGCGTAATATTACGTTCCCGTATAATATAAAAAAGCCGCCGACTTTAAGGGTTAATAGCAAAGCCCCCTTAAATGCTAAGAGCCTCAAATTTGGAGAATATATTAAGGAGATCAGAAGGAACAAAAGGAAAAAATTTTTTTCAAAAAGACCTTATAGTTTTTGAGAAAATCGATTTTTAAGTTTCAAGGGGAAAAATGTCTTTTAAATGCTGAAAATGTCAGGTTTTTTTTGCACAGGTAACAATAGTGTATTATTTTCATAGATTCCCCCAAGTGGGAAGAGTTTTACTTACTTCGTTCTGAGTGTGGGAAATATAAGAAAAAAACGACGTGGGTTCCCCCCTCCCAGACCTTTTTAACCCCTTGTCCCCCATGCAGGCTGGGATAGCCAGAATGCGGAGCACCGGCCGCGTGGGTCTCCGCACCCTGACTATACCAGCCCGCATGGTCCATGGATTGGGGGGTCTCGGAAGGGGAGGGGCAGCCAAGCTTTCCCCTCCCCCTCCGAGCCCTTGTCCAATCCAAGGACAAGGGGCTCTTCTCCACCTCCGATGGGCGGTGGAGACACTGTCAATTCAATATTTACCTTTGCTGGCTCCAGCGGGGGCGCTGTGGCTGCTTTCGGCTCCAAAGTAGACGGAAATACCCGATCTCAGTCGGGTCCGCTCTACTGCGCAGTCGTCGGAAACTTGCGCCTGCACAGTAGAGCAGACCCGAAGGTGATCGGGTATTTCCGCCTACTTCGGAGCCGACAGCTGTCAGAGCACCTGCGCAGGAGCCGGGAAGGTAAATATTGACGTCATCTTGTACGGAGGGCTGCAGCGAGACCCCTGAGGGATGGAGGATGGCGTGGGAAGCCTCATTAGGATCCTGAGGCTTCCCCCACCCGAGGTGGTGAGTACCCCCCAGGGGACGTTTTGACGTTACAGATTCTATTTAAGACTCCTTTCACACATTGCAACGCTATGCAATTATTAATTTTCACCATCTATGCAGCATATCAGAGCCCATATGCAATTAGCTTTTTCTCCTGAGTTCTCTCCTAGGAGATAATTTTTCATCTTATTTTTAAAATTGTTTTTCAGCACTTTGCAATTAAAAAAGTGCCAAAAAGTAGCTGAAAACATACTATCAAAAATGTTTTAAGTATTTTCTTGCTTGCTGGTAGTTTAAAGAGCATTTTATTGACAAGTTGTGAAAATATCACCTAGGAAAAAACTCGTAAAAATTAATTACTTGCATATGGGCCATAAAATGCCCTTTAAACCACCAGCAAGCAAGTAAGAAAATACTCAAATTCATTTTGATAGTCCTTTTTACCAAATTTTATGAACGTTTTCATTTGTAAAATGCTTAAAAGTTATTTTAAAGAGAACATGAAAGTTATCGCCAAGGAGATAACACAGGAAAAAAAAATGAATTGCATATAGGCCAGAGGGGGAAATTAGCCTAAACACAATTTTTCCCTGTTCTTCCAAAAATCTTTTATTTTTCTTGTCCCTATAGGAAAGATCTGCTCCTCTTGCTGTTATTTTAAAGTTGAGTAAATCCTCCTTAGGGGTGTGGGAAAATTCTAAACCTCCAGATTTTTGCTCCTCTCCCTCCTCCATAATGTTCTAGTGAATATAAGCTGTGAGTGTTACCTGGAGAGGAAGCAAAGAATATGGACAACAATAACAACCTAACAGACATGTTTCCATAGTCTATCCAAAACTAAACAAAAAAAAAAGTTTGTCTAAAGATGAAATTTGAAGCCTTTTCCATATGGGTGTGCTGATCCTTCTCTGTTTCTTCTCTTGCAGGTTGTGTGGAGGAAACTTGGAGATGCTGCAGGTTCATGTCCTGGAATTAGACATCTGTCTGGCAGTCAGTACAAAGGACCAATGTAGAACAAGAGTACTATTTGCTGCTCCCTGACAAAGATAAAGAACAATCCCAAAAAAACAAAAAATACAAAAATACAAAAACAACTAAAGATTCTCAAAGAAGATTCACCAATACTATGCCCTGCCCCTGCAGAGAGATTGGTCTGAAATGATCACTCTATAGGTTGCGGGAAAATGGCACAACTTACTTAACATGATCTTTCAAGTTGTAATTATGTCTTTTGGCATAAAAGGCACATACACTGTTTTTATAGCACATTATATCAAATATCCTATGATGACAGCACAGCTGTTTAAAAAAAGAAGGTAAATAATGTTTTGATGAAAAAAATTGTTTTAGTCCAGTAAAATTATATATAATGAAAAGGTTAGAAAAGTTTTATTCTAGAATAACTAAAAAAGATATTGTAGCGCACACAGCGTTGTTAAAGTATTATATTGTTAACTTTATCATGGTGACTGGTAAACTTGACGTTACTAAAAGTACAAAATAAAGTATTAATTTATTATTTTAAAATGTATAATTATATTAATGTCAGGTGCCTGGAATACATTTCACATATAAGTAAACAAAAATCTAGTCCTTCATATAGTATTATAAAAGTTATCAAAATGTGTATTTAAAAAAGGCTTCCTTTTTTTCTCTCTATAATCAAGGGATAATTTACTAAAAGGAGTACATTTTGCACCAGCTCAGTGAGCCACTGGTCAGTTTAAAGTGAACCTGCAACTTCATTCCCCAAAGGAAAGACAAGTCTGTCCAGCAAAAAGTATGCTCATTGTATATTATAGAAATGCTTTTAGTATAATATCAGAAGCCAGTGCCCAGGTATCTGGCATTGAGTAGCCTGCCATACATTCACTTTCCTAAAATAACTGGCCAATCATATTGTAATACATTGATGCTACTCCCTACCCCTAGTGCTTTCAGTGGCTGTTTAAATGATCATTTGTTGACTCTGCTTAGAGCTATCATAATAAAGAGGGGGATTTTTTTGCACAAAAATGAAATAAAACCTACTCATTTTATCAGGCACTTATTTGAACTTAGAATAGTATGAGTAATCCACTACAACAGATGGGCAGTTTCAATATATGTGCAGATGTCTCCTCTTTGGCAACGTGTCAACAACCATTGGATCACCATGGATCAAATGGATTTCTGACCAAAAGCAGTCCTAAGAAATATGTCCATACACAATTCTGTAGTAAACCTAATGCTAGGTACACACCATACAATTTTCTGTTAGATTTTCTGTTAGATTTACCTGCCAGATAGATAATTTCCAACATGTTGGAAATTATCTATCTAACCATCTATCTGCCTAGCAATTAGGCATTGTTCTACTCAGCAGGAAATAATAGACAAAGCAGTCTCTACCAGTATTTTACAGAAAATAATCTAACAGCAAATTTAGCAGAAAAATCTAACAGAAAATTGTATGGTGTGTACTAGGCATTAGATATTTCTGGTGTAGAGACTCGTGTTCTGCACAGAGGGCTACGTAACATCAATACTATTTAAAGGAATACTATCAATACCCAAGTGTTCTAAAATGACAGTGTGCAAATAATGTCTAAGTAGCTGTGTAAACATTTTCCTACTTTTCATGTTAAATATCAGAGGCAAAAGCTGTAATTTATTGAGGGTAGGATTTAGCTATATTGGGACAAATCAATTGCAGAAGGGGTGTCTGCTTCAATGCACAGCCAGAGTTGCATATCAGACTACTGAAAGAAAATATCAAACATATCAAACTCTGAAAGCAAAAACAGTATGAAAAGCTGTGACAATTAGTTACATTGCTCTCTTCAGACACATCAGTCAGAAACACAGGACACAGTATCTGCAGCTGTTGGGAGCTTTCTCTCTCTGTCACACACAGAGTTACACATAGAGTTAACTGATCAAGTGTGAGGGGAATTTCCCCTCTCCTCATGGCTCAGTCAGCCGTCAGTTTTGGCGTCAGTAAAGTTTGAATGTATATTGATAACAGTAAACAAAGAAGTTGCTACTAAAATGTATACACCAGTACTTAGCAGCACTTCCCAAACAATTCCTGTGTCAATTGAAAAAAATATGTGAATCGATAGTATTCCTTTAACTAGACAATGATAAACACTTTAATGCGTTTAAATTAATGTGATAGTGGAATTCAAATGAACACCGGGCTGGCACAAATGTGTCTCTTTTTTTTAAATGAATCCTTTTTCTGAAAATGGTGCTGCACAATCACTATGTGAGCATGCCAAAGTGCTCAGGCTTTTCTCTAACCAATCCAATTTTATTTAATTTAAATTTATGGGTTAAGGCATTCGTTTTGTTGTGAGGTGCTAAAATACAGTTTGCTTTCAGGGATTAGGGCAAACACAAGGTTTAAAAAATAATAATTTATTTTAAAAAAACATTCAAGTTATTTTAATATAATTTAAGTAATTTATGAAAACAGATTATTGGGACCAGACGTGACTTTCAAATATGAAAGCATAATTGCAGAAATTCAGTTTGAAAGTTCAGACAATGCTGATAATTTATTTATATTTTTTTTACTTTCATTTTTTTTTTGTTATTTAAAAAAATAATAAATTTGCACTGCGTTTATGGATATTTAGCTTTTATTGCATAGCTTTCATTTAAAGAAAGAACTCAAATAATCAAAGCATGTCCTTCCATTATAAAACTGCTAGATGCTTTTAATCTGATTGCCTGAGTATTGATCAAGAGGTGCCATAGATGTGTGTAGTTGGGTTTCTTCATATGTGAAAACCATTAGGTCGTGTGTAGTTAAAAGCTTTGATAGATGTTTGATGTGTTCAAACTGCTATGATAGTTTCTTGTATGAATGTGCAACAGGCTTGCTAAAGTATACAGTTGCTTTATTTTTCCACTGAAAATATATTATAGGAATGCAACAATCTTCTTTGTAGAGTATAATAACGAGAGATTATTGACGTACGTATATTCCTTAAATTTACAGATTGGAATGTTTTTTTTATTTGTTTCTATAAATTTTAAAATGTTTTATTGTTCTTTTAATTGTAAAGCTTGTGATTGTAACTGCAAACTCTTTGAATTTGTATTGTGATTAGGTGTATAGATACAGCTAATGGTGCCCATTAACGGTACAATTTTTTCGCCAAATGTGATCTTTCGATGCCATTTTTACTATCAAATTGTATAGAAAATTAGCTGTTCATGAAGGAATGATTCTTTGGTCGATTGCTAAATAGGATACAATTGTTCCGAAAGTTACATTTTATGATCAAATTTGAAGAAAGAATCTTTCAGTAAATGCGAACAATCGATAATTGCCTTACGATTAGTTACGATCATTCAAATCGCATCAAAAGATTGCATTTAGTGAAAAATGGTACCGCTAATGGGCACCTTTAAACTGAACATGGGGGAAAAAGTAACCTATGAATTTTTTTTTAAACAATTGAATAACTCAAATGTTTATAGAAACATATCACAACCATTAGATGAAGCTACACTTAAGGTTTTCCTGCAAATAATTGTGAAATGGCATCAGGACACTGGGCCCTCACCAATGACTACTATAAGGGACAACATACAATTGCTTCCAGGTCAGACCAGCACTTGGTTTTCAAAATATGGTATTAGCACTGACATCAGATACATCCACTTCAAAGGGAGCAGGGAGCTGAAAGAGAACCTGAGGTGTTTTTTTGGGGGGCCAAATTAGACAGAGGCATGTTCTCTGCCTCATGACATACCTCTGTGTCCCCACACTGCCGCGCTATAGCCCAACGAGATTTGTGACAATATTTGTCGCTACCCCGGAGGTAAACATGTGGGAGGGGAATTCCCTGTTCAAAGTGCCCACCAGGGGTGTTCCTGCAGGGTTTCCAGAGCTGCTATTGGGCAGCTCTCTCTACCTGGCCACACCCCCTGCCACTCCCCCACTTCCCTGCATGCTGTAAATGAGAGAATGAATCTCTAATTCCAGCGTCGTGACCCAGAGGACACGAAAGTGAAAGTGGGCCATTGCAACCCACAGGAGCAGCAGGGAACGGCGGTTTTGGAGGCTACCTGATCTGCTCAGCCCGCCGGATCAGGTAACCTAGATTTTTTTTAATTTCATGAGCCCACCTCGGGCTCTCTTGAAGAATGCAAGCCTGGTTAAATAAGCAGATTTCAAACAGAAATGGCATATAATCCAACTATCTAATTTCATGAACAAGATAGTAGTAAAAATGTTTCTGTACCGTGTTAGCCAAACAAATTATGTAGGTAGAAAAATACAAAGTCTTGTAAAAGTACCTTTTAATGGCTAACTGATAAAGTAAAAATGATGCAGGCTTTCTGGGATCTAGTCCCCTTCTTCAGGCATATTTCCAGATGTTAGCTGAAGTAAAACACTGATGCAGGTAAATAGTAAACATGTAGATGGCAATTGTGCTGGTTGCTTGATGCAGTTAGATGTCAGGTGATCAGATCAAGATCACCTGACATCCAAGTGCAACAAGCAACCAGCACAACTCCCATCTACGTGTTTACTATTTACCTGCATCAGTGTTTTACTTCAGCTAACATCTGGAAATATGGCTGAAGAAGGGGACTAGATCCCAGAAAGCTTGTATAATAATCAGTTAGCCATTTAAAGGTATTACTTTTAATTTGTATTTTGTATTTGTATTTTTTTACCTACATGAACAACATAGAAAAAGGAAAAAGGATTATACAGTGATTAAACACTTTGGAAAGAATAATTTTTATGGGCTGTGGAGCAGCAAAGCTGCTACCGGTAATATATAACTTTATGTGGGACACCTTTAATAGGCAACAGCCTCGTCACCAACCAAAATAGGAAAATTAATTGAAACCATTGGGAAAATAAATAATCTGGTCTATAATCTATTCAAATATTTGGAAGTACCCATATTCAAATCTGCAACTGATTCAATTCAAAACAGTAACTTGTTGGCATCTGACCCCAGCTCGCATGAAAAAATTCAAATCTGGGTTTTCAGGCCTTTGCTGGCAATGCGGGAAGGGGGAGGATACGGAACTTCATATGTGGTGGCAATGAACAGTGATATAGGGGTTTTAGGAATAAATTTATTTTTTTGGAAAGAAATATGTCAATAGCAATTTCATATTAACACCATTTTCAGCATTCTTCGGCATTAATGACAAAGGGAGTGTGGATGGGCTGATGTCAGAGGTTGGTACAATGGTAGCCAGAGGCCTGATTGCCAGGAGTTGGAGGGAGGAGGAGTCACCCACAATACAGGATAACAATAGCAAAGAAGGTCATGGCACTCAGGAGCTGTTCAGCAACAAGCTGTATTGGAGTCATAGGGTACACTACATGTTTCGGGTGGAGCCCTTCCTCACAATGCAGGATAGGCTGAGGGAGATGAGCAACTTTTTTGGAGAGGTGGGAGACCTGACCAAAGACAGAGATGTTAATTCTAACCTTAAAGAGACTCTAAAGTCTCCCCAAAATGAGGTTTTTAAAGTAAAACCTCATAAACATTATTGCCCCTCTTAAATTGCCGCATCCCCGCGGCTGAAAACACCCTAAATCTCCCCTAACTCGCCCGGCAAAATCCACGACTTTCTTAGTCATGGATTTTGCTGCTGCCTCCATGTGCATCAATCAGCGCTGATCTCTGCCTCTCCTCCGCCCCTCTGAGTGAAGGAAGACTGAGAGGGGCGGGGGAGAGGCGGCGATCCATGCTGATTGACGCGCATAGAGGCAGAGCTGCAGCCAAATCCTCTGCCTCTATGCGGAAGGAGCCCGCGATGTACACCAGAGAGTTTTCGGTGATTTAGGGTGTTTTCAGCTGCAGAGATGCGGTGTTTCGAGAGGGGCAATAATGTTAATGAGGTTTTTAAAATAAAAACCTCACTTTTTGGAGACTTCAGAGTCTCTTTAAAGAAATAATGAGCCTGAAGCAGATTTGGGAAAATTTGGGAAAAGATTGATTTGATATTCACCAGGAATGTAAACTCTTTAAAGAGAGTCTGAAGCGAGAATAAATCTCGCTTCAGACCTCATAGTTAGCAGGGGCATGTGTGCCCCTGCTAAAACGCCGCTATCCCGCGGCTTAACGGGGCTCCCTTCACCCCCAAATCCCCTTGGTGCAGCGGGGGAGCGCTTCCTGGTTGGGGCGGGGCTAACTGCCGCAGCCCTGCCCCACGCGCATCTGTCAGACGCGTATCTCCGCCTCTCCCCCGCCTCTCTCAGTCTTCCTTCACTGAGAGGGGCAGGGGAGAGGCGGCGATGCGCGTCTGATAGACGCGACTGGAGGCAGGGCTGCAGCCATTAGCCCTGCCTCCAGGAAGAAGAAGATTTACGACCAACTTGCGACCAAGTCCTGCGGGGGTGGGTTTGGGGGTGAAGGGACATCCGTTTAGCCGCAGGATAGCGGCGTTTTAGCAGGGGCACACATGCCCCTGCTAACTATGAGCTCTGAAGCGAGATTTATTCTCGCTTCAGAGTCTCTTTAAATTCCTACTCACTAGCATGAGGGATAGAGAGGAGAAAAGGAAGCACCACAGAAAAGGAGCAGGAGTAGGGAAGGAGGAGAGAGAGGGGAGAGTGAGAGATGAGGATGAGTGGGTGCGGGGAATGAGGTAAAGGGGAATTAGTAATATAAGTGATATAAGTATGTTAAAGGTAGCAGGCTGGGTTTCTACCCTAGGTTAATACTGTGGTTGATTGTTTATGAAAAAGCAGATAGATCAAACAGATACTTCCACAAACAATGGATTGTTACCATGGATGCAAAAAAAGCCTAACTTAGCATGGCTCTAAAATCATAGCTGAATGCATGCTGCTGGAAAGATCATTTTAATAACATCTGATTAAAAATATTTTGCGCATCAATGCCGAAATCAAAATAATTTAACCTGGATTTGTAGACAGTGTGTAGATTGCCCGGTTGAACAATAGTAATTATAATACTTTTGTGTTTTGCTTTGCTTTATTGGATATGCTAGTTGCAATTTATAAAGTTTTTTTTTTCGTTGTTTGTTTTTAATAGGCCTTATACTCTCTACACGGAAAAAGGGTAGTAAGCACATATTTATGACACTGGCAACTGCCCAGTTACTTCTGTCTTCCCAAAATAAATTCAGGCCTTTTTCATTTCTGCCAAGATATGTGTCCTGAAATACCATAAAATGACGCTGAAGTGACATACTGTATTTATCGTGATGTATAGTACCAATGCCCTTTAGAACTTGCCTTGCCAGCCAGAGTAGTAGCTTGTATAAATGGTACGGATACGCTGTATCGGTCTGGTTAATTGCTAAAATCCAACTGACAATGATAAATTCTTTTGATTGGTGTCAGTTTAAAGTTTTTCTGGCTAACTCAGGACAGTGGAATTAGTGATTCATAGTAACTCACTCCCGTTGTCTTGGCAAACAGAACACGCAGTCAGTACAGTGGCAGAAACTTTTGCAGCAAGATACAAGAAATAACAGGTGAGGGAAAGTGCAACAATATTTTTTTTAATCATGCATATACAGTATGGATCACCTTGACTTTCTTACCTTTTACCAGAGTTCATGTTTTTAGAGTCCAGTACCAGGAATTATTTTAGTAACTTCCCTGGCTTACATGTTAATGTATCACCCCACCACTGAAGATCCACCTATGAGGTTCTAAAGTTTGAGGTCTTCTTGAGCAGACTTTAATTTGAAATACAGAAAGAAGTTTTTATATTGCTTAGTGATTTCAGAAAACATTGAGTTGGAGAAATTGGGTACTAATGAGTTATTTTGCAGTGTAAATATTAGCAGTGACAAGTATGTATTTTGAAATAGAGCTAAAATCAGTGATACAACTGTGATACAGTGATATAAATAGTTAATACTGTAATATACATAGTAATAATAATAATAATAATAATAATAATAATAATAATAATAATAATTTATAAGTATATTTTATTATTACAGTAGAGTCTCAGCTATCCAGCACCGGCAGGAATTGGCTTATGCCGGATAAGTTTGCTTTGTAGCTGCTTGAGACTTAATGTTAAAAATAGGTATGGGAGATTTATAGACGACATTCTAGTCGTCTGGAGGGGTGGCCCTGTCTTGGTACAACAGTTTGTGGATTGTCTCAATAATAATGAATGTAATCTGAAGTTTACTCATGTTTGGCAGGCCAGCTCTATTGATTATTTAGACCTGACCTTGGAGGGCAATCCTATTTCGGGGATTGTCCAAACCAGGACGTACCGGAAGCCTTGTGCGGGAAACTCCACACTACAGGCAGCTAGTTGTCACCCGGTACACACGATTCGGGCGGTTCCGGTGGGCGAATTCATCCGGGCCCGCCGCAATTGTTCGGATCAGGTGGCCGAAAGACGAGAGTTTGATGTGGTGGAGAGACGTCTTAGGGAGAGAGGATACCCTGGATGGATTATAGAAAGGGGTAAACAGCGGGCAGCCTCCATCCCAAGGGGTCAGTTGATACGGGCCAACGCCTCAGGACGCGATTTCGGAGAGAGGTCCGCTTTTATAACCTCATTTAGCTCGGAGTTTCAGGAGGTTAGGGGCATCATCACCAAATATCTCCCTATCCTGGAGGGTGATGAGGACTTGCGGCCCTTTCTTCGCAATGGCGTCAGTTTTTCCAGTAGGCGAGCCCCCACACTGGGTGGTATGTTGTCCCCCAGCCTTTTCAGCACACACACAGAATCACAGACGTGGTTGTCTGCCAGGGGCTCATACAAATGTGCAATACCAACCTGTAACTATTGTGCTTTCCACACTAGAACAAAAATTGTGGAATCACTCCACAATGGTTCCAGATTCAATATCAGGCATTTTATTAACTGTGGCTCCAAAAACGTGATTTATGTGGTGACATGTCATATCTGTTCTCTCCAGTATGTGGGCTGCACTACCAGACCCCTTAGAGCCAGGATATCGGAACATTTCTTGGGGGCTGGGTGGTCCACACAAAATATTTCTAATGTTGCCAAACATTACCGACAGGTTCATGATGGGGATATGTCTGGCTTCTCCTTTCATGGAATAGAGAAGGTCTCCTTGCCTAGGCGAGGAGGTGACCTTCAGGCACTGATCCGTAAAAGAGAGGCACTTTGGATTTTCCGGCTTGGCACTAGATCACCTAAGGGTCTAAATGCGAGGTGGGACCTGGCTTTGGTGACAGGCTGAGAATTGGATTGCCTTTTGATTCTTGCATACATTGCATATATTGCTCTCATTATTTTTGCTCCTTATCTGTATGTGTTTTTAATTGTATTAATGTTTACCTACATTTTTAACGAGGTGTTAGTTTTTGGTGGGTAATCTGCTCCCTCCCTCGCTTGGGTGGGGTTGTGCCCCGCCTCTTACTACCCTCCCTTTTAAATTCACAATCAGAATGCTGTGACATGACTATGATTAAGGACTTGGAGTCCGAAACATGTTAGTCTAAGTGTTTTACCTGAACTGGACATGTCCTGAATAAATTACATTGGAGTGGAGACATCAGTGCGGACCTTCTTTTACTATTGTTGCTCATTGGGTTTGGCCACTCGTGTTCCTGCACTGTCCCACCCAGTACGGTGTAGCGGTACTTCTGTCTACCGTTAAAAATAGGCCTAGCTAATACAATACCATATCACACTCTATATACAGTACATACCACGGACTCTGTATTAATGTTAAAATACAGAAATTGAAGGTATATTAACCTTGGGGGGAACTGTGAAACTCAATCTTTAAGCACAGCAGAGCCCACAACCTAGGAAGTTGGACTTCACCACTGTGAGTACTGCCATTGATTTGTGCTGGTTGGTTCAGACTGCTGGTTAGTTGTAATCTGGATAACCAGATTCTACCAGGACTCTACTTTAATTAGAGTCTCTTTTCAAGTTATTTAAGGTGCATTTAAAAAGTTAACACCTTACATTCCGATACAGCAGAGCCTATACTTGCTTTAATCTGTGAAAAGAAGTTTAGCTGCTTAAAGTACCCATGAACTGAGAGAGGATTTAGGTAATAAAGTTTCTGCTGTGTAAGTGGTTCTGCAACATATGTCCAGCACCACTCTCTAAGTTTAGATATCCCCGTTCTAGTCAACCAAAATATTTGACTGGACTAGAACGTTGAATATGGATGGGGAGGATATGGCAGTTATCCTCTCCGAACACACTCCCTTGTGCTGTCCTGCTTTAAAAGGAACCTTAACTGAGAGGGATATGGATGTTTCTTTTTAAGTAATACTAGTTGTCTGGCAGTCCTGCTGATCTCTTTAGCTGCAGTAGTGACTGAATCACACACCTAAAACATGCATGCAGCTAATCCAGTCTGACTTCAGTCAGACCACCTGATCTTCATGCTTGTTCACGGGCTGTGGCTAAAAGTATTAGAGACACAGGATTAGCAGGAGAGTCAGGCAACTGGTATTATCTTAAAAGGAAAAATCCATATCTTTTTCAGTTTAGGTTCCCTTTAAAGACCTGGTCTAAAGTACAGGTCTAAAACTTAAAGTACAGGAGTACTTTAATGTACATGTGTTATTATTCTATTACTGTTGCTGAATTATAATAAAAGCATGATTAAAACATTATTATTATTATTAGTATTAGTATTATTATTATTATTATTATTATTATTTTGTCCTGCCATTGTTTATGGCACTGCCTAAAACCAATATATACACAATACACACACATAACAAAACAAAAATAAAAATAAATACAAACAAAACAAAAATAAAAATGTATACACGCAAAACCAGAAAGCTTTGGATAAGGATGACACCATTTATTGGCTAACGCCACACCACTGATTCAAAAACCATGCTCTCAATCACCTGAGTTACATAGTTACGTAGTAAGTGGAATGGGCCACAATCAAGGCATCACAGGGGGGAATTTTGTATGGGACCATGGGGCTGGGGAAACCGTGCCACACATGGGCTGCCCAATGTGATGAGAGATGCCAGGAGGCTCATCCAGGAGTTATGTTAGTCAGTTAGTGATTAAAGTAAACCTCAACACCCTCAGATTCATTGTGCTCTTATGAAGTCCACACAATCCAACTAGGTTAGCTGGGAACGTTCTGTGAAAGCACAGTTACAGTGTTAAAGAGAATCTGTACTCTGAAATTCTTACAATAAAAAGCATACCATTCTATTCATTATGTGCTCCTGGTCCCCTCTGTGCTGTTTCTGCCATTCTCTGCTGCAAACCTGGCTTGTAATTGCCAGTTTTAGGCAGTGTTTACAAACAAACTAACCAGCTTCTAATAGGCTCAGCTAAGCAGAGTGTGTTAGTCACACAGAGCCTGCAGGGGGTGTGTACAGCTTCTAGCTAATCACAAGCAGCCCTGCACATTCCAGTCTGACTGCCTCAGCCTGACTGTGCCGACTATAGAGAGAAGATTAGATCATATAACAGAGATAACACAGCTACTGTGCAATTAGGAAAAGCTGCAGTAAGCCAGACCACATTAGAAAAGGCATAGGAACTTATAGCATAGAAGAAATAAAGATAAACAATTTGTTACAGAGTCTCTTTAATGAACTTAGCATACGCAGAACGCTGTTCGGCATGGGAGCGCGTGAAAAGCAGACACACAGACGTTAGTGTCATCAGGCCTTCAAAGATTATGATTTGCCATGTTGGGGGCAGAGGGGGGTGAGGAGGTCCCAGTAGATTTGCCCAGTATGGGGCCCAAAAATTTCAGATGAATAGAATCATCTTTATTCAAATATGAAAGCAGATAAAAATGGAAGCAATTGAGCAGCTCACCTTGCAAATTGTACACATTAGTTGAATAACAAGATAAAAACAACCATACTCTATCCAAATGAGCTTACAAACTACATACTAGATTTGGTGATGTGTGTCATGTGATTATTATAAATTCTTACTTAGCGGAGGTGAGAGGTGACCCACCAGTTGCACCATTGGGAAGAAGAGAGTGATAAGCATCAGTAACGTACTATGAGAATGTATTGGGAGAATAGGTCAATCCATCGTTTGGAAAGAGAAGAGGAAGATATCTCGCCACTTGATTCCTGGAGAGATGTAAAAAGAAGCACATGATTTGACTTGACAGCAAAACTGAAATGTCATTTTTGAGTGGGAAATATACAAGTCTTGATAAAAGTTAACCTTTAAGGTATGGTTGCTGGTATTTCTGTGAATCTTTGCAAAGTCTTTTGGAAGCCAGCTCTAACCCCGTGAAATGCGTCTCATTCTTTCATCTACTAATGTGGACCATTCTGTGAGACAGTTCAGATTTCTTCCAATGTGTACCATTGTATTAGCGGCAGATTGTTCAGGGTACGGAGGCGGTATGGAGGCAATGGAGCTTGAGAAAGGCATTTGAGCTGAAGACAGAAGGATACAGGGTGCTAACGTCTCAAACTGTAAGATAAAATAGATCACGTTTGCCTCTGAGGGGAAATAGGTTCATTTATCTAGGTTGCTGTCTTACACAAACTGAGCCTAGCAATATATAAATACTTCCTAGACACCACATTCATTTTTGCAGGCTATTAGTTTACTAATCTGTCTGGAATCCAGCAGACCATTTTATTACACAAGTATTTGTTAAAAGGTAAACACAAGTATAGCAAACCAGGAACTTTATATTAAGCTAAAAAAGAAGAGCTCAACTTTGACTCTTTGTTGTCTGAACATGTCACTTATTTAACTGGAGAACATTTAATTTAGTTGTTGCTTCCACAGGAAAATATACAGTTTCTTGCTGCATAAGCAGACATTCTAAACATTGTCCGCCAGGGGCGTTGCTAGGATCCTAAGAGTGCCGGGGCACTTTTGGGCACTCCAGCCAAAAGATGGGTGTTGCCACACACCAGAATATGGGTGTGGTCATGGGTGGAGACAAATTTACATGCACTTAACAGCGGTCTAAGTAGGCCTGCCCAGCAAAATGTTGGATAAAGATTGCCTCTCCATTAAAAAAAAATAAAAATGAAGCATCTCACATAGAGTAAATAGGCAGTGTCACTTAAAGGGACTCCGAGCAGTAACTAAAATAAAAATCTGAATTTACCTGGGGGTTTCTCCATCCCACCGTAGGTCGGGAGGTCCATCGGTGTCCATCTGGTTCTTCTCCCAGGCCTTTAAACTGACACCAGCCATCAGGCTTTATCATTGCCAGTTGGATTTTAGCAGTTAACCAGACCGGTACAGCATATCTGTACCATTTATGCAAGCTACTGTACCACTCTGGCTGGCAAAGCAAGTAATAAAGGGCATTGGTACTATATACATCACGATATATACAGTATGTCACTTCAGGGTCATTTTATTGTATTTCAGGGCACAGCTATCTGGACAGAAAGTCTAAATTTATTTTGGGAAGACAGAAGTAACTGGGTAGTTGCCAGTGTCGTAAATATGTGTTTACTACCCCTGTATATGAAAGAGAGGGGCTGTTGTACATGAATGTTACACATGGATGAGTGGGTAGCACATGGAATGGGAGGAGGGCTGTGGTACATGGAAGAGAAGCTGCAAGACAGCTGGCCTACGGGCGGAATAAGTATAAATCCTATATACCTTTATGTGTTCTTCAAACAATTTCAAATGGAAACCAAGCCCAATCTATTGTGTTGGTGGGATTCATCTCCTACATGCTGATAGTGTTCTGCTCCTAATTTCAAGTGTACCAGAGCTGACTACATAGTAAAAATCATCACTTACCTGGAGCTTCCTCCAGCCCCATAAACACACGAGTTCCTCGCTGTCCTCTTGCAGTCTGCCGTTCAGCTGTGATCAGCCCCGGTAACAAGCTTAGTCGGGTCTAGTCTGCCTATACTGCTCATGCGTGGACCTTCCATGGATGCGCAGCAGACCCTGACTGACGCAACTGATTGCAGCTGAATGGCAGACCGCGGGATGACAGCGAGGGACTCAGACGTGCTTATGGGGCTGGAGGAAGTCCCAGGTAAGTATTGATTTTTGCTATGTAGTCAGCTCTGCTTTACTTTAAAGGAGAGATAAATTCAGTTTTATTGTGGTGGACATTACAACAGAATAATGGTTGTAATTTATACCTTCTTACTTTCTCAATCATTTTCTTATCCAGCTGCTGAAGCTATTAATATATAGAAATATTTTCATACTGTTTCTTTGGGAAGCTGTCAAACCTCCTGAGTGGTTTGACTGACAGTTTTATATATAATTAAATGAGTCAATGCTTGGATGGGAGGCTTACAGACAACAGAGTGGGTGGTTGTAATGGGAAAATGTTGCTTATCACTGCTATCGAAGACTGAGTCCACTAAAGAGATACAGTATTCAAGCTCATGTCAAAACACAGAGAGCAAAATGAGTTAATTTTAGTGTTTTTTTGTTGTTGTTTTTTTATTTAAACTAGCGCAGAAGTGTCAAACTCAATTGTGCAAGGGGCCAAAATCTAAAACCAAGTCGCAGGCCAAATTGTTTATAAAGATTTAACATTTATTGAACTGTCTCAAATGAATTGGCTTCAAGAGAACCCGAGGCGGCATTCTCAAATCTTAATAGGACACAGAGGCATGTTCTGTGCACAATGACATACCTTTGTGTCATTGTGCTGCAGCCGCCATTTGAAGCTCTGGAGGGCCACATAAAATAGCAAGGAGATCCGCTTTCCAGCCTTTTGTTTTACACCTTTGACCTAGAGCTAGGGTCAGGAGGCATTAAAATGCATTGAATTACAGAAAAAAACTTTGAAGTTTCTGGTAGGTAATGCAGTATGGAGTTTTCCTGGAAAATATACAATCATTGAAAATATTTTTATAAATGAAGAGTGGTCACTTGCACGTGCCTTCTACTTTCATGCCCAGGTGGAGAGGACTTGCAGCAAAAAAAAATCTCTTATTCATTATAGTAAGAAAGAGAGAGAGGCTAAACAATTTTCAGGATTTTGTGGCTGTATTTGCTTCTTTATTGAGATTTTTCCTCAATGTGCTCATTGTCACCTACCAGTTGGACAGAAATTTCAAAATTTCAATGGGAATGTAGAATGCAATAAAGACCAGGCAAAATTTCTAATCCTTCCCAAACATGGCTAATATATACATTTTTTCTAGTGATTTTACTTTACCAGAAAAAAAGCAATTGATGCAGCCATTTAAATAATGGTGTCTGTACTGTAATTTACTTTTAAAGTGGATACCAGCATACAGAATATAGCAAGAAGTAGACCATAGGCTCATTAGAATAATGAGAGCTAGAACCTGCTGCAGCTCCATCTCCCCACCCTGAAGGCAGCAGCATCACCCCCCCCCCCCTCCCTGTCCTCTTCTGCGATCTGCACAAAGTCCGCTCTCCATTCTCCTCTCTCCTAGGCTCCGGACTGTCCCACCTCTGCCTGGGCAGCCAATCAGGAGCTACAGTATCCCTGGAGCCTTAAAGAGAAACCGTGTCCAAGGACTGAACTTCATCCCAATCAGTAGTTGATACCCCTTTTTACATGAGAAATCTATTCCTTTTCACAAACAGATCATCAGGGGGCTCTGTATGGCTGATATTGTGGTGAAACCCCCCCCCACAAGAAACTCTGAGGACCATGGTCCTGGCAGTTTCCTGTCTGTGAACCTTGTTGCATTGTGGGAAATAGCTGTTTACAGCTGTTTCCAACTGCCAAAAAAGCAAGCAGCAGCTAAATCACCTGCCAGCAGTAAAAATGTCACCATGTGATAAATGTCAGAATGTAAATCAGGGATTTAAAAGATTCTACAATGGACAAACACTGACTAAATCATTTATACATAATTATTGTAAAAATTAAGCCCTTTTTTTATTACATTATTTTCACTGGAGTTCCTTTTTAAGGAGGGCCATACTGTGCATGCACCAGACTGATGCATAGATACAGAGAGATACAGCAACACGGAGGGTTTATTATATGTGATACTTGCTAAGAAAAAAACACAGTATTGCAAATTCAGTTGGAACTCCGTATTGGGGGTATGGAAACAAGACATCTTTACACCTTTCTAAGGGATCCATTCACTTGCATACAGCAAACTGCATTACGCAGAAACCACACGGCAATTTTACTGGTACTTATACCACTAGAGTAGCATGTGTTGCATAATTACCGTAACCTACATGGTTAACGCTTGTGTCACTGTGGAAATGCATGTTACCTGCCAATCAGCTGCATCCAAAGAGAAGAGGAAGCAAGCAGTAGCATAATAGAAAGTACATTTGGCTCATGATATAATGTACGAGGGTCTTCCAGAAAGTAACAACCAATTGCTTTTATCTGCCTGCAAGGAATTATTTCTGTGTGATTTAACTTGCATCTGTCAGTAATTTCTTCTCTCACTGCACCACTTGCTGCAGAAAGTCAGAATCCTAGTAACTGTTTGTTCAGCAGCATTAACATGAAGCCCCCTCCATTTACTTCAATCCAAAGGTGAGAAGTGTGATGCTATGATATTAAAGGGATTGGAAACCTTGTAAAAAGCTACCATGAATGCTTAAATAAAGGAGGTGATTATTGGGAGAAATAATCAGAACATACAGTGGGGCTGATGCAATGCGAGGTGAAAAGGACAAGAACTCTGTATAATGTACCATGTGGGCTGATATGTTTAGTATGGTGGATAACAACTCAGATTGACTCAGCCATCCTGGCTATGCCAGCCTGCTTGGGTGAGAAGGGGTTAATTGCAGCTTTCAAGGGTGGGCTATGTTCTTTTTGTTTTTTAATAAATTAAAAATAGATTGGCATACCCATCCCCAACTTTCCCTTGAAGTAGATAAAGCTGGGACTAGCTGCTAAAGAGCCGAACCTGTGCCCAGAGTAGATGTGCACTCCAAGAGACCAGCAATCAGTTGTGCAACAGAGTGACAAATGAGGCACCAGGTCATCCGCACACTGGCACCTTTATTCAAAAGCTGGGTACAGAAATGGGGATATAACGGTGGAGGTGAAAAGGCCTGACAGCAATTTCGCATTAAAAGCTTCCTCAGAGGCCAGTGATGACCAAGTGCCACCTTTGTCACTCTATTGCACCATTCCCAACTTTCTTTACCCCTTTACCTATTTACAAGATGGACATTTAGGGTCTCCTTCGTAAAGAAGGCTTTCAGATGCCAAAAGAAGCCAGTGGCACATCATGGATTATAGAGACTTTATACCTGCTCTCAAGCCCACCCATGTTTCCCAGCTTGCAAAACAGGGAATTGCATGGGGGAGGGTTAATTTTCTGGGCAATTAAATCGCCCAAGTGAGTTCTTTGCTGCCTGGCTGAATGCTAAATAGAATTACAATGGTCCTGTTGCCTAGTTTTCGAACTTGCCAGCACTTATCGCCGGCAAGTGGCAAGTTAGCGAATTGCATAGGGTCCAGCGTGTCTAAACTAAAATTAATGAAATGTTTTCTGAATTGATTCATTGGAAATGGCTGTTAATGTCTGGATGACTCTCGAATTCTGTCCACCACTTAACTTTCATACACTGTTAATATTATTTATATTTAGAAATCTGATTGCTAATAGCGTTTGTTCTTGTTTTGGGTTTAGCTGGCCTATAAGGACTATAACACAACTTTTCTTAAATATCAAAGTGTCAGTGAGAACTGATGACTTTTTTACCGCAGCCACCAATCAGACTGAACCTTCCAGATTTTTTATTTAAGAAGTGTTGGCTGTGAGATGATACAGAGAATTTTTATTGCTAAAACATTAATACATAAAGGAAAATTTTGTTCATTTTTCTTGTATTTGCATAGCTTACTTAAGGCTCACAGGTGGATATGTGTAAGACGTGACAGTAATGTATAGGAGGTGTGATGACATTATCAGGCTCTTAAAGTGTACCTGAGACGGGGGGATAGAAAACATTTATACATACCTGGGGATTCCTCCAACCTCCTGATTGTTCCCTCATCATTGTTCATCTCGGCCTGATTGTTCCCTCGTCACCGTCATCTTTTCGATCTTTCGCAAGGGCTCCTGTAAGTTTGGACAGTCTGCGCATGCGCAGTGCAGCTGCATGCGCTCCCCTATTGCGCTCCCCTTGCTGGGAGCATTCTGCGCCTGTGCAATAGTACTGCGCAGGTGCAGAATGCTCCCAGCAACGGGACCGTGATGGGGGGAGTTCACGCACGGCTGGGCCGCGCATGCGCAGTAAGCCCCGACTGGCCAAACTTACAGGTGCCTTACAAAGGATTGAGAAGGCAGAGGAAGACTGCGAGGGACTGATCAGGCCAAAGGAGGCTGGAGGAAGCACCAGGTATGTATAAATGTTTTGTATCCCCCCGTCTCAGGTTCCCTTTAAAGTAAACCTGAAACATTTGAAACATAATCATTCATACTTACCTGGGACTTCCTCCAGTCCCTTCTAGTCTGTTAACCCCCATGTGGGTCCAGTCCCCTCCATTGAGCCTTATTGGAGTTTGCAATTAAGCCAGGTTGCAGGTCACTGCACATGCTGGTTCCCGGCCATGTGCTCCTCCCAATTATGCTCCCATAGACAGAAGCATTCTGTGCAAGCACAGTTACAGTTTTAACTAACTGTGCTTGTGCACAACACTCCCATTTGAGGGAGTACAATCAAGGAGGGGGCATAACCGAGACAGCACATGGGCAGCATTCGCCAACTGGCTTAGTCTGGGACTTTACCGGGGCTGGAAGTGATGGAACTGAGAGGACCAGGAGGATGACAAAGGAGCAGGCAGACTTAAGGGGGGTGGAGCAAGACCTAGGTAAGTATAAATCCTTTTGCTTGAAATGTCTCCGGTACATTTTAATTTCCTCACTGAAGGTAACATTTTACTCTGGTATAAAGAGAACTTTTACTGTACCAAATATGTGCATGGCTTATCTGTCTTGCAATTGTACTAATATCTTTTGAAGTTCTGGAAGAAATTGTTGCATTCCTATCAAGTATAGATATCAAAAATTTAAATACAGGCCTGAAGCACTAATCTGGAGTGCCTAATATACCAGACAGTGGTGTTTTAAATTAGAACAATTATGTAAATTTTGATACTGTATTGAGATTATTTTTTTACAGTTCTGCATATAAAATAGCATCAAGTATATGTATTCATTAGAGCAACAATATTAAACTATTTAATCTCACTTGACCTGTCTCTGATTTTCATGAAAAAATGAGTGTGAGCTGTATGTGTGTGCATGTGTGTGTGTGTATGTGTATTAAATAAGAAAGTACAGAAATTGTTATACAGGATGGCTTATTATTATTAATGTGTATTTGTGTACTGCTGACATTTTCCACAGAGATTGTAGTCATGTCATAAACTGTCACTCAAGGTAGCTCTACGGCTCCTTTTACACTTTAGACTTTTAGACTCATAGACTTTTTTACACTCATAGGGCTTGATTCACTAACCGACGCTAAGCCGGTTAGTGAGCCTTAACACTCTGGGCTTGATTCACTAAGACAAATAGCGTGCCTTATCAGAGTTAGGGGCCTTATCAGAGTTAAGGGGCCTTATTGGTGCCTTCTCAGAGTTAGCGTGCCTTATCAGAATAGCATAGCGAGCGCTACGAACTTATGCCTAATAACTGACAATGCCGAGATCTCTACTCATCGTCAATTATCAGGCATAAGTTCCTAGCGCTCACTATGCTATTCTGATAAGGCACACTAACTCTGATAAGGCCCCTTAACTCTGATAAGGCACCGCTAAGGCCCCTTAACTCTGATAAGGCACCGATAAGGCCCCTTATCTCTGATAAGGCTTGCTAACTCTAATAAGGCCCCTTATCTCTGATAAGGCATGCTATTTGTCTTAGTGAATTTGTCTTGAATCAAGCCCCTAGCGCCCTGGTTTGCGCCCACAAAGTGTTAAGGCTCACTAACCGGCTTAGCGCCGGTTAGTGAATCAAGCCCACAGACTTTTCTTGCGTTGTGTTACCCTTTCTGCACACAGGGGGGGGGGGGGCAGTCAGCTTAAAGTGGTATGAAACTCAACATTTGTTGTTTGTGCTAAAAGATTATTTACAGCATGAAATAAAATAAATGATAGCCTAACAGTTACACAGTACTTTCTTTTTCAGTGGTAAGCGTATTTCTGAAGCCAAGAAAGTGATTACATTGTCTTTTGTTTATTTCCTTAACAGCCACATTTAGTAAACATTTGTAGCAGCGCTTTATCTCAGCTGCATGCGTATCAGATTGCATAGCTGCACAATTTGGAGCTGGGGACACTCCAAGGCAAGAGTACACACATGGGATCAGTGTTGCCTGCAGGGATCGGGAAATTCAGGGCTCAATGATGTGTTACTATGAAGGGACGTAGGGTGAGGAACACAGGATGGAGCAGTAGGGATAAAAAGGGAGGACAATGATGTCAGGCAATGCTCAGCCAAGATGATCGGGCGGGTCAGATCACTCACTGTACACACAGGATTCTCGGCAGAGGCTGACTTTAGTGGCCACCTAGGCTGAGTTTAACCACTTTACCTCCGCAGTGCTAAATTTCTCCGTCCCTCTGCGCACTGCTTCACCCCCAGGGACGGAGAAAGGCGTATGTTTCTGTTTACATGCCGGGAGTGGGCGGGGCAACACGCTCGCACACTCTAGCCAGCCCGCACAGCAGTTGACTAATTGGACATTAGGAACGAGTGTTCCTAAATCCAATTAGAGTCCCCGATTGATGTATGAAGGCTGCTTCAAAGAGAAGCAGTCTTCATAACAAACCGCCGGCACATTGTTATTGTGTCCGTGTGCGCGCGATCACGCGATCGCGCGTGCACACACCCACCTGCACAGCCCCTGCAGTCCAATGATTGGTTATTGGGGACCCCAGTCCCCAATAACCAATCATACCACATGACAAATAAATGAATGGAGACTGCCTCTGCTTGAGGCAGTCTTCATTCATAACAACAGTTGTAAACAAACCCCGCGCCGCGCGCACGCACGTACGTGCACACCAGCTCCACAGTCCAATGATTGGTTTTGGGGACCCCAGTCCCCAATAACCAATCATATTGCCTAATAAATAAATGAATGATGACTGCCTGGGAGGAGTGAAAAATGCTCTGGTTTTTAAGGGGAAAACCCCTCAGTTGTGAAGTGGTTAATCCAGTGCATATGAACCATTAGATCAATGTGTTCATACCCCAGATATTAACTAAAATACATGTTTTACAGTGGAATCTCGATATAATAAACTCCTCTGATATGGTAAACCTCTGGATATAGTAAACTCAGTCCTTAGGTCCCAGCAACTGTGCCTGTATAAATATACAAGGTATATATATATATATATATATATATATATATATATATATATATATATATATATATATATATATATATATATATATATATATTCTTATATAGTAAACTACTGTTACAGTTGACTACTTTTCCTGGTCCCTTGGAGTTTTTTATGAGGGGGTTCTACTGTATTATAAGTTCTCATAAAAAATATTTTGATATAAGCCAAACTGTAACTCTACAATTAAAGGAACACTATCAATTAACGTTTTTTTTTTCCATTTTTCTTTTTTTTTTTATTATGATGGGAATAGTTTGTTAAGTGCTCCTAACCACTGATGTATGCATTCAACTGATTATCTTTTTGTTTACTGTTATCAAACTCCTTTCACAATTTACTGACAGCCAGGATGACCAGGGTGACGGACCAGTGAATCATGGGGGGGTCCACTCTCCCTACATCTGTTAACTCTGTGTATGAGACAGGTCTCACTATCTAAACTGAAGCTGCTTGTGTCCTGTCTCCATGAAGAGCAGAGGAAATGTATCTTGTTTAATTGCTTCCAGACCAACGTGGTTTAAATCTACATCCTGCTTGTGGCTGTGCGGCTCTGACGGAACGTAAATTTTAACAGTCATCTGCACACATTCCCAGCACTCCTGCCAATTGCGCTTCTCTGCCCTTCGCTGCAACCCACTTGTCCTGCCGTCAGTATGATGGCGGAGCTCTGTGAGCCAGTCAGGAGCCTATTTCATTGGCTCCTGACCCTTTCATCACTGTAAGCCATTCCCATTGGCTTACATTGATGGACAGGGTCAGGAGCCAATGAAAGTGGCTCCTGACCAGCGCACAAAGCTCTGCCATGATAGAGACGGCAAAGAGAGGGACCTGCAGAGATGGGAGAGTGGCATGACCGGCGAGAGTGGTGGATCAGTCCGGTGAATCATCGGTAAGCACCGGTTTACGCCGTTTTGCAGTAACAGCAGTCTCTGATCCTTAAGGGGCCAGAGGATGCTGGTACAGAAGTAGTTAAGTACAGCATAAACATTTGTAATTGTATGTGAAACCTGACACAACAGCTTTTCATATAACTCTGCAGTCGCGCAAGAACAGCACTGGCTGTGTAACATTGAAGCACAGACTCACCTTTGCTAAGGAATTCTTCCAATTCAGCTAAAACCTACACACAACGAATTGATTTTTTTGGCTCTGATATTTAACATGAAAAGTAGGAAAATGGTTACACAGCTACTTAGACATTATTTGTACATGGTTATTGATAGTGTTCCTTTAAGATATTCATCTTTTTGCAGCCGCGCCACAGATTTCATTTTCTGAGTTTATGCTCTCGGTTTTTCAGCACTCTTTGAAATGATATTATGGTTGTGCTGCTCTATTTGACACCCGGGGGGTATTGTAGAATTCCTAAGTGCAATCTGACCAACACTATCATCATAAGAATCATATCATCATACCATAGAGAAATCCTTTATTTTACTTCCATTGGTATTGAACACCCTTGTAGAGAAACTGTTTTTTTATCCTCCCTTTAGAGTCCTCAATATCTGTACTAGATGGAACTCCAAAGATATATTTTGCTAGTGTCTGAGGCAGCCTTATCATGCTGTAGTGTTTGACAGGCGGATAAAGAGGTGCTTTGTACAAGTGTGTTTGACGATTTTACGCCAGTGGAAATAAAATAAAGGATTTTGATACTTATGATGAGAGTGCTGGTCTGATGATTACTCTTAGGAATTCATTTTCTGAGTGTAGTGACCAGGCAATTTCAGCTTGCTGTGTTATTTCTATAGATCTCGCTTAATGCACCTCAGTGTTTATTAAATAATTGTAGCTGCACAGCAGAGTGTAGTTACACACTGCCACTGCATCTCTGTTTGGCAAATGTTAGTGCTTCACATCCATTGTTATATATATATGGAGTGCTTGGAGGGGCCCAATGTACAACTTACACTGGGGCCAATAGCTCCTTAGCTTAGGGGCCCCAGTGCAAGTTGTACATTGGGCCCCTCCAAGCACTCCATATATATAACAATGGATGTGGGCCACTAAAATCTGCCAAATGGAGATACAGTGGCATAGAGGTATAAGCTGGGAAGGAGAACAGTTTACATTTTTAGAATCCAAATAAAATACAAATTTACTTGGCTGCAGGGGCACCTTTTTCCTGCCACTGGAGAAGTGTGCCGTCCCCAGCCTGGCAGGCGAACAGGGTATAAAAAGCGGCACAGGGAGCTTTTATAGTTTCCTGTTCCGGACACTGGACTGGCTTCCTCTCTTCATCCACCAGCGGAGATTCACTCCCGACATACTCTTCTGACGACAGATCACATGTCATCAGGACTCAGAGACGGTGTCAGTGGTGCAACCCAATCAATTAATAAGGTCTGCACACCTAAATCTAGACAATAATCAAAACAATGGCAATAGCATTAGCGGGTGCTTGGTCGGTAAAGTGGACCAGTCACGGTTCTAAAACACTAAATACAGAAATTGACCTGCACACCAGTAGCAGTTTGCAATCAAGTAATGTATAATAGTAAACTTCAAGTAAAAAAAGAGTATGTACATCAAGTGTATCACACAATATGAAATGGCACGTACAATAGTGCAGAGAGAGTCAACATTTTATACAGCTATATACAGTAGGTATATATTCATATGCATAATAGATGCAGCAAAAATGGTAGTCCATCCACTGGCACAGGGGCCAGTATGAGCAAAAAATGTATGCACAAAAGTCCAATGCAGAGTGAAACCGTGTGATCTGCAGATATAAAGATCCAAAGACCCTGACAGCGCTGTTTTGATATGATTACCTTATGAAAGGGTAATAATGGATACTCCTCTCTGGCAGCAGCAGCCCAAGAGGAGTATCTTTTTACCATCACCCTTAGATAAAGGTAATCGTACCAAAACAGTGCTGTCAGGGTCTTTGGAGGCAGCAGCCTGAGAGGAGTATCCAGCACCCTTTCATAAGCCAGAACTTATTTCTAGTTTTTATAATTTTGATGATTATGGCTTACAGCTTATAAAAAAACCCTAAAACCAAGATCTGATTATTAGAATATTGTGAAAAAGTTCAATATTCTAGGATGAAAGGGTCAGAATCTAATAAGCTAATTAATCCAAAACACCTGCAAAGAGTTTCTATTTTGTATATAAGTTTTACCTTTTAGGTTGAATTACTGAAATAAATGGACTTTTGCATTATATTCTAATTTTTGAGTTTCACCTGTAGCAGTGACATGGCAATAGCCTACAGCAATTGGACAGATTTTCAGCTAGTAATTAAAAAAAAGGTTCTGATTTGTTTTCTGTTCAACTTTTGCACTTGGATGAATATTTTTAAGTCAACAAACCAAGAGACAAAACAATTTTTACCTTTGAAATCATTGGAACATTTTTTTATTTATTTTAGGAGAAACATTATGCTTTGAGAAGAATAAATCAAAGTGATCAAATCCTCCTTAGTTGTATTGTGTAAAATGTGGTCAAACTTAACCAAATGAATTACAAAGTTTTAAAAAAGGTTGTCTATGGGCATGTTAAATGAGTTAAAGGTCAAGTTCAGCTTTCGATTTTCCTGATCTACAGTGTATGATAGTACATTTGCATTGACTAGCAATGCGGAAAGTTATGGCATTAGGTGCAGTTTAGGTTGTGTGCAGTTTAGTTACTTCTGCTGTCTAAAGGACATTGCGACTTTACTGAACAGACTAGATCTTTGGTTGCTGTCCAAACTCTAGTCCTCTCCCTTTCCCATCATTGATCACACAAGGTTGTAATGGAGGAGCAAAGAGGAGGCACCGGCCAATCTTACCCTTTAAGGACAGGTCATCTGAGCTTTCTAACCCCCTCCCTCTGCTTAGGGAGCTACTCTTTGTGACCAGCACTACAGTTCAGCAAAGGCTTATCTAGTTCTTTTAAGCTGAAAATTCAGTTCAATGGCTAGGCTGGCTTCAGCATGTAGCATTGTAGTGTGTTGTGTTGGTGGTATAATGGTTAGGATAGCAGCCTACCATGCGGTAAGCCTGGGTTTAAATCCTGGGCCTGGCCAATATATGTGAGTTGGCTTTTAAAATCCTACAAATCCATAAGCAAGCTCATTTTTCTCTTGGATATATCATAATGGCACATGCTAGGCTGGCTTCAGCATGTAGTATTGTAGTGTGTTGTGTTGGTGGTATAATGGTTAGGATAGCAGCCTACCACGCAGTAAGCCTGGGTTCAAATCCTGGGCTTGGCCAATATAGGTGAGTTGGCTTTTAAAATCCTACAAATCCATAAGCAAGCTCATTTTTCTCTTGGATATATCATAATGGTACATGCTAGGCTGGCTTCAGCATGTAGTGTTGGTGGTGGTATAGTGGGGAAGAGAGCTACCTACCGAGAGCTAGACCTGGGTTCAATACCCGGCCAAGGTATGTAAGCTGGCTTTTGAAATTCTACAATTCCCTGGAAGACGAGAAGACGACCCTCCTCCCTCCAGGAGGAGGGAGTGAGGGAGGAGTCTACTGAGTAGAAAGACCTTTTATTAGGCAGAAATCAGTTAGGGGGAAAACATTTTAATTCTGTAAAATTCCGCGGAAATCCGTTTTGTTCCGCGGAATTCCAAAAAATGGCTTTAGCAATTCCATTCCGTCGCTTCGGAACCGGAATCACCAAATTCCAGCCGGAATCACGGAATTTAAAATTCACGGAAAGCAGCGACCATCCCTAATGAACACGAGGTGTGTGTTATCTGTGGCAGCATTTTCTGTTATAATTTAGATAATCCTGTGCAGATATCAGAATACTGCGTGAAGAGCTGCAGAATTTTCTGAGATGAATCAATAGATAGCTTCTCCTCAAATTGTTTGTGGAATGCACCTGGCTCTACTCCTCAATGTTTAACTCAGATGCTTAAAGCGGTTTAAAACCCTGACATAAAATTAAATAAAAACATGTTTTCCTACTTTTTATATGCCATACGGTTATCATATTTGCATTTGTGCATAATTATTATTATTCATTTATAAGTTATAGATTCCCAAAAGTACAGTTTTTTGTTTTGTGAGCTGACTTTGCATTTTATTAATAACTGGTTTTATTCATTCATTTAGTCAGGCAGGCAGACAAGCTTTGACTCTCTCTGTGTGTCCACCAGCTTCTGCACAGAGAATGGGTCACATTCCACACTTGATACATTTTAATAAACACAAGATTACATTGTTTAACATATGGATGCGGCAGCTCTATTAGCAGGGGAGCTTCTAAAGCCTGTGATTAACCCTTTGAATGATGTTCTAGTAAAAAAAAAAATGCTGGTTGTATATAATATGCTGTAAATATTCTATTAGAGCAAAGAAGAAATTCTGGGTTATATTCCGCTTTAAGGTGAGAGATCTTCCTGTTTAAGGTGCATTTTTAAGTTCAAAATAATTGGAAACATAAAAACTCATGCATTATCCTTGTGTTATTCTTAGATAAAAAGATATTTGCCACTTTCAAATGCATATAACACGACAGATAACATAAGATGTGAACAGGCTTTTCATCTACAGTAAATGTGATTTAACATCTTAGTCAGTAAATGCTCTTAGCCACTTGCAGTATCTTTCCTACTGCTGCTCTGGTGACAAGTGTTCTTTGATCCACTTCCATTGTGTAAAGATTAATCTGTATCTCTTGTTTGTTCACTGGTACAAGAAAAGAGGAACGAGATACAACGTCCATTTTTATTACACACTCCAGATGAAAGTACTTTATTGTAAGTCTATTGAAACAAACGAACTGTTTGAAATACATGGCTGGAGTAGGGAGGAAGAAAACAACCAGTGTGCACAGCATATCCAGAATTGCACATGAAGAACCTATAGAAGCGGTTTACAAGTTTTCAATGAAGTAATGCCTAGGCGTTTGTGGCAACATGCTGTAGCCATTGATTATGTGCAGTGTTGCTCGGCAGGGATGAGCAGAAATTACGCCAGTGCAAATTTATGCATCGTAGTTAGCATCTACGCATCGCAGTTCGTAGGTGAAGTCTCAAAACTACGCTTACGAATTTACGCGTAGCGAAGTACTCTATGCGTAGCTTACGCCCACTATGCGTAGTTAACATGTGTATTGCGTAGTGAACTACGAAAGCGTTACTCGCATCTAATTTTCCATGCCCGATTGTATGCTTACAAATGTATGCATTGGAAAGGGGAATGTATGCATAGAAGAGTTCCCGGTATAAGCATTTAAATAGGAAGTAATGCGTAAAATTTTATGCATACGGGCATAAGCATCCGCATCACTACGCTTCGCACTACGTGTAATTGCGTATTTTAACGCGTAGTTTACGAAATGCATACAAAGCGAATATTTGAGTTCGAAGTAATAGTTTGGCGAAGCGTAATTGCGTAAAACTATGCATAGTTCCAGCGTAGCGAAGTTGGCTGACTACGACCATCCCTGTTGCTCGGATACAATCCGTGATCACGGCATAGCCGTGATCACAGCATAGCCGTGATTCACGATCATTTTTTCACTATCCGACACCGTGATCGGAATCGGTGATTGGGAGTCGATCACGGAAGTCAATCACAAATTCAGCCGTTATTCCAAGCATTCGGCCCGTGATTACGGGAAAAATATCTGTGATTATTACCTGAAAACCCGTCAACTTTAGCAGCAAAGACCCCTCACATGGTAGAAACACAAATTTGCCAGATATGTTATGAAGAACAGTGGAAACAACAGGAAAACATTTTTCAAAAATACCTTATAGTTTTTGAGAAAATTGATTTTTAAATTTAAAAGGTAAATAGTATACATTTAAATGCAGTAATAGTGGTAAATGGGCCTGATGCAATTGTCAGACTCGCCAGTGTTAAACGCTGGTGAGTCCGATAATCAGGCGACTATAAAGTCGCCTGATTCAATTGCATTTAGCCCTAGGCAGGGTGCTAAAAGAACTCGCTTGGGCAAGTTCCTTACACCCTATCCTATTACACTTTGCATGCCTCCGGGAAGCGATGCTTCCCGGCAGACATGAGCGTTAGCTTAGACCTGCAAAAAGCAGGTCTAAACATGCTAACGCACGACATCGCCGCTGCATCTGGGGGTCTCCTTTAATAAGGAGACCTCCAGAGCTCCTCGCCGGCCGCCGCTCATCTCCGCAACCCCCCACAAAGTTGCAAAGCTACAAATTGCTTAAATTCCTTACCGCCGCTTTACACCTGCCGGCTGCCGCATCTCGCCGCAAGTCCCCGCTGTGTAATTACAGTGTACGAGTTATTGTAATTACACTCACTAAGAACAGAGTCCCGGCAAAGCATCCTTGAATCAGCTGCCGGGGCTCCCCATTGGTTCTTAGGCTGAGCCATTTTCATTGGTCCAGCCTGTAAACCAATGGGGAGCCCCAGGCTTTCGCATCGGCCATCGCACAAGTGAAACTGGCAATAGGATTTGCCGGTAATCCTCGTGCGATGGCAAGGTGATAAGTAGCTTGCATCTGCAAGCTACTTATCACCTGGAATAGCATCAGGCCCAATGACAGTTAATGTATTTACCGCATTTACATGTATACTTTTTTTCTTTGAAACGTCCTTTGAAACTTTAAAATCGATCGAAAACTATAAGGTCTTTTTAAAAAATGTTTTTCCTCTTGTTCCCACTATTCTTCTTAATATATCTGGCAAATTTGATGTTTATAGCATGTAAGGGGGCTTTGCTATTAACCGCTAAAGTCGGTGGGTTTTGGCGCTTTTTATTCACAAATATATATTTTTTTTATTTGAAACTTTAAAATCGATTTTCTCAAAACGATTAGGTCTTTTTTAAAAAAAATTTAAGTTGTAGCCACTGATCCCCTTTATAATCCATGCAATTTTGGTGATCCGGAGCTCCGATTCAAATCCGGATCACGATCACGGTATATCCAGATTTCGATTCTGTTGTGGCCGGATCTACTCGAATTTGTGATTGGGAGTATCCGAGCATCACTAATTATGTGCCATTATTTTCCTGACATGTAATTTCTGCTTTATAACTCCTCTACATATATCTCATATGCTAAATGGCTTATTTACATACCGTGGAGTCCCAGTTATCCAGAACTCAACTAACCACCAGAAGTCCAACCAGCATAAATCTCCAGCAGTACTCACAGTGGTGAAGGCCAAATTCTTAGGCCGTTTGTGGGTTCTGCTGTGCTTAAAGGGGTTCTGTGGCCCTTTTTCTGATTGCAATTTAAATGAATTGATATATTCCTTTAATAAGTACACAATTTTTTTTACCTCTCTTGTGTTGAAAAAGCTCCTTTTCTAATTATTCGTCTTGTTAAACGAATATTGTGCAGCAGGAAGAGGCAACTTAAAGGGGCACTTAGGCCAACTTAAAAAAATTAGTTTTACTCACCTAGGGCTTCTACCAGCCCCCTGCAGCTGTCCGGTGCCCAAATAGACTCGCTCCGATGCTCCTGGCCCCGTCGGCAACCACTTCCAGTTTCAGCGACAGGAGCCGACAGGCTGGGAATGCGAGTGTTTCTTTTTGCGCTCCTGGACGCAATAGAGCCCTCTATGCTGCTATAGAATATAGCTGCATAGAGGGCGCTATTACAGTAATATATTGAAAACAGTGGAACAAGGATGCTTTATTGTGATCAAACTGAAGTCCTGCCCTCTCCCTCCTTCTTGCAAGTGCAATGCCATAACTACAAAGAAATAAAGAATTAATTAATGAGTCATGGAGCCTTCACTTGCAAAGGATGATGTGATCTTCCACTTGTCTTTAGTGGGAACCTTATCTTATCTGGGATATGGATGTTTCCTGTTAAACAATACCAGTTGCTTCTCAGTCCTGCTGATATCTTGGCTTCAGTAGTGGCTGAATCACACACCTGAAACAAGCATGCAGCTAATCCAGTCTGACTTCAGTCAGAGCACATGATCTACATGCTTGTTGAGGGGTTGTGGCTAAAAGTATTAGAGGATCAGCAGGAGAGTCAGGCAACTGGTATTATTTTAAAAGGAAAAATCCATATCCTTCTCAGTTTAGGTTCCATTTAAGCCTCATAAAGTATATTAGTCCTTGATATGCAAAGAAGGTCATCGACCCAGTTTATTGCTCAAAATTCTGTCTCCATTGTTGTTTATCCTACTGGAAAAGAGTTAGCAATCGTGTGTCCAAGACCTTCAATGCTAAATATGACATCACCCTAAGAATATGTTGTATAACAAAGAAAAAGCATTGACAGGCTGGATTCACTAAATCTGAATTAAAAATGCATGACATGAATGTCATCTACAACCTCAGCATTGTGTATATTTTATGACTGCACAAGTCCAAGGCTCTCCCTGTATGCTTCTCTTGCATTGTCTGTCTGAATGGCTGTTACAGCTTCTGTTATCTCAATAGAATCTCAAAGGCAATTCATGATTGTTAAGCCACAGAGGGATGAAACCAGCATATGCTGTGGGTACTCTATAAAGGATATGGATTTCATGATGACTTAAACTTCTCTAAATGAGCTCTTCAAATCTAATGCATCATTTGTGCAATATTAAATACAATTAATCTTAGTGTGCGTAGCATAGCATGTTGGAAAATACTTTACTTTAGTGGAGACTTAAAGAGGAACTCCAGTGACAATAATGTAATAGTCAGTGTTTGCCCATTGTAAAATTTTTCCTCACCCTCATTTACATTCTGAAATGTATCATATGTTGACATTTTTACTGCTGGCAGGTATTGTCTGTGGAAAGAGATTATGGCCTTGATTCACTAACCGGCACTAAGCCGGTTAGTGTGCCTTATCACTTAGTGGGCACAAACTACAGTGCTAACCTTATCGGAGGTAAGTGTGCCTTATCTGAGGTTAGTGTGCCTTATCTGAGGTTAGTGTGCCTTATCTGAGGTTAGTGTGCCTTATCTGAGGTTAGCGTGCCTTATCTGAGGTTAGCGTGCCTTATCTGAGGTTAGTGTGCCTTATCTGAGGTTAGTGTGTCTTATCTGAACTTAGTGCCCCTTAAGTAGCTTTGTTCACACTAAAAGATGCACAAAGCTACATCGCGCACTGCACCGCGCACAGTAATGTGCCGATCCTTGCGTACAGTGTGACAGCATCGCACCCGCTATACTGTACATGGTGCGACCTTAAGGTCGCATAGGGTGTGACCTAAACGGTGCATCAGTGCACCGTTATCATCACATCCTATGCGACCTTAAGGTCGCATCATGTACAGTATAGCGGGTGCGCGCAAAGATCGGCGCATTATGCAGTGCGCGATGTAGCTTTGTGCATCTTTTAGTGTGCACAAAGCTACTTAAGGGGCACTAAGTTCAGATAAGGCACACTAACCTCAGATAAGGCACACTAACTCAGATAAGGCACACTAACTCAGATAAGGCACACTAACCTCAGATAAGGCACACTAACTCAGATAAGGCACACTAACTCAGATAAGGCACACTAACTTCAGATAAGGCACACTAACTCAGATAAGGTACACTAACTCAGATAAGGCACACTAACCTCAGATAAGGCACACTAACTCAGATAAGGCACACTAACCTCAGATAAGGCACACTAACCTCAGATAAGGCACACTAACTCAGATAAGGCACACTAACCTCAGATAAGGCACACTAACCTCAGATAAGGCACACTAACTCAGATAAGGCACACTAACCTCAGATAAGGCACACTAACTCAGATAAGGCACACTAACCTCAGATAAGGCACACTAACCGGCTTAGCGCCAGTTAGTAAATCAAGGCCAATGCATTTTTAGCAGTTGGAAACAGCTGTTGTTTCCCACAATGCAACAAGGCTCCCACAGTGTGATGTCAGCACCCTGGTCCTGACATCACACTGATCACACTGTGGGAGGGGATACACCACAATATCAGCCATACAGAGTTCCCTGATGATCCGTTTGTGAAAAGGAAAAGATTTCTCATGTAAAAAGGGGGTATCAGCTACTGATTGGGATGAAGTTCAATTCTTGGTCACGGTTTCTCTTTAACTGTATAGCATTGCTATATAAGAAAATATAAAGAATGGAAAAAAAAGAATCCAGCAGAATACCCTCTTTCCCAGTGGTAATCAATACAGTGAATGCACTATAGAAGAAGTCGTGTATTGATTCCTTACAAGCCAAATTGATATCATGCCTGTAATGAACAGGAACTCTCAGGTGTATTTACCCAGTGAGGATCGTAATCAGCTAATTACAAATATGCAAAATTTCACTTACATTTTCGCAATTACGCCTATATGTAATTACAAACTGTTTATTCAATTTTGTATAATCATTTGTAATTTCGCATCAATTTTGGCGTAATTTCTGTGTAATTTTGTGTCAACTTTGGCAGTGAATAGCAAAGCCCCCATGGATGCTATTGTCAACAAAATTGCTACATATGTTAGGAAGAATAGTGGGTACAAGTCAAAAACATAACTTTTCAAAAGGACCTTGGAGTTTTTGAGAAAATGGTTTTTGAACTCGGAAAAATGAAAGTTTTGAAAACCATTTTCCTTTGCATTTCTGAAATCGATTTTCTAAAAAATTCTTTGTTTTTTACTTGTACCCAGTATTCTCCTTAACCTCTTGAGGACCATAGGCATACACCCCCCCCCCCCCCCCCCCAGTGACCAGGCTGTTTTTTACAATTTAGGCCACTGCGGCTTACTGCAGGGCCGTACATCTCAGCACACTAGTGATTCCCCCCCACCCCCCGCTTTTTTTTGTACACCAACAGAGCTTCCTGTTGGTGGGCTCTAATTGCTGCGGTGATGTTTGCTTATTTTTGTTTATGTTTTTTTTTCTCAATAAATGTTACTATTTCTTTATTCATTTTTTACATCGTCTTATTATCTTTTGGGAGACACCTATGTCATTTCCCATCAAAAAAATTACTTGCTGGTTGAATAAAAGTAACTTTTAGTCAAAATTTGCCAGGGGTATCAATAATTATGGGCAGCACTGTAGCTATACTTGTGTTGCGGGATGTCCTGATTGCACAATGTGTTAAATTGCTCGTGTTTCTATGCTTCACAACAGTCTTTTTTTTCTTTTTACTGTGTACAGTGCTATGGAAGATGTTGGTGCTCTTCATATATATAAATAAACGGGCACCTGGGCCACCCACTATGCAAAGTGCTGTTACAAATTACTGCCTTTCTTCAAAATTGTAGTCATGCACACCGTCTTCATTAAGCTGTGATGTGCCGACTTGAGGATCACCAGTCCAATATAGCTTAAATGAAGTAGTCGGCACCATCCAATTACTGCCTTTCTCCAATGCACTTTTTACCTCTGATAGCAACTAATCCATTAATTGCAATAATTAACATTAAAGTCTATGGCAGTGATTAGTAATACCTTAAGAAAGGGCGCAGAGCACCCACTATTTGTAGCTGCAGTTTGTATAGCAGGTGCCCACGGTGCCTGTTATTTTAACAAGGGCCATTCAGCCCTTTCTAACAATAGTAGCTGCAGGCAGAAAAGCTTAGGCAGGGGAAGGTTTAAAGTTAGGCATTGAGGATGGCTATTTGAGGTTAGGCACCACCAGGGGGAAGCAATTTAGTGCTAGGCAGTGCCAGGCGGTCTAAGGTTAGGCATCCCCAGGGGGGTGTTTGGATTAATCATTGCTAGAGGGAGGGTTCTGTGTGAGTAGGGTTAGGTCGTAGTAAAGTCCCGGTAAGGATTAGCAGCAATATTTTACTATGAGTATTAACTAGTAGAATATCATTAAAGGAAACATAAAGCAAAATGTGCTGCTCCATAATATACTTACCCTGTGCTTCCTCCAGCCCCTTGCAACTGACATGTCCCACGCCGCATCTCCACTCACAGCCGCCGGCCCGGGATCCCCACCAGTGCAGAGGCCGACCTCGTCTACTGCGCCTTCGCAAGCACTGCTATCAATCATGTTCACATTGTTCGCAGTGTACTGCGCAGGTGCAGAACTACTGCACATGCACAGTACACTGCGGTCAATGTGGACTTGATTGACAGCAGCGCTTCATGCAGATGCAGTAAGGACGACCTCGAGGAAGGCCTCTGCATCGGCAGGGACCCCGGGCTGGCGGAGATGCTGCGAGGGACAATGTCGGCTGCAAGGGGCTGTAGGAAGCCTGGGTAAATGTATTATGGGGCAGCACATTTTGCATTATGTTTCCTTTAATCTTACCAATATCCTACTAATGGCTATATCCCTTTTTACATGTACGCAAATACCTTCTGTTGATCAAATCAATAGGCTAAATATAGCAGCACGCTAAGTAAAACGTAATGTATAGACTAGTTCTACATCATAAGAAACAGAAAAAAAGACAAAGGGAGGAAAGAACTGAAGGATTTTAAAAGAAAATATATTATTGCCCACTGGCAGCTCTTTAAATCAAGGGAGAAAAATGTCTTTGTTAAAATGTATTCTGAGAAGGGAATTTATTTACAGTATCTACTAAGTAAAGTATGATTTATAACTTGCAGAGAGTTTCTACTGCACTGTATGAACTCAGTGTCCAGCAGATAAGCTAGCATGGTGTAATTCCCAAAGGTTATGATGGGTAACAAGGAAACTGAAAAGAGGATAACAATAACAGATTGTGGTAAATAATACCTTACTTGTTAGCATGAACTATCTGTATATATCTTGAAAAAAATAAGTACATAAGAAACAAAAAAACAATATATGATGCATAATAGTAGAATAAAAAAAGAAAGAAGGGCACACCTATAAAAGTACTTAGATACATATAGACATCTGCACATGTAAATCTTACTGTTTTTTTACGTGAATGTGCCACTTAGCGAAAAAACTAGGCTTTCAACAAGCAGTTACATCAATAGCTGCTGTCTTCTGCAAGTTTATAGCAGACAATGGCATTAGAAAGCCAGACTGTTTGCCATTGGGATAACATCATGTCTGCTTAATGATGTAATTGGGCATGATGCAAAGTTGTTCCGGTGATATAATTTAATGCACCTTGCTGATTCACTCATTGCCACTGTTGACCTTAAGATTGGAATTTACGTCCAAGAGTTCTTTTACCAAAATATTTATTGCCGAATTAACAAATAGAGCCATTCTGTATTTCATGGTCACATAGCAAAAGAGTTCAAAGATTATCTTGCTAGCATTATAAAACAAAATAACTGACTTATCTCACCTACATAGTTAGACAGAAATTAAGTATCGACTTTAGACAAATTAAAGGGAACGATGCAGAAAGAAATACTTGGGTGGCACATCTGTAAGGTAAAGGTACAGTTAACATATACAAACTAATGAGCATGCTATTAATATATATGTTGCTGTCAAAGCTCTGTGAAACTGTGCCCTCCCCCCCCCCCCCTCCTTAATCAGCACAAATAAAAATTCCATCATATTTGGTTAGTGCTACATTTGTGCCCATTTGTGCTGCTTCCTTTTGAAGATAATGGCACTTATTTTTTCACAGACAATAACATCACCCAGCCCATGTGCAACAGCCTGTGGACATGGTTGGGTAGTGATGTATTTGTGCTCATTCGTGATGCAAAAATAATCATTCTATCTCTTATAGTTTTTGAGATATTCAAGTTTTTATAAAGGTCAACAGTTCACTCAGCTCCTCGTTGCAAACATTGCAAAGGTTGAGTAAGGCTGAGTGAACTTTTGACCTTTATAAAAAATGGAATATCTCAAAAACTATAAAAAATGGAAAGATGAATTTTGCAACACAAATGAGCACAAACACAACACTACCCAACCATACCAGGTTTCTGTCCATTGACTTGTGAATGTGGGCTAGGTGATGTTATTGTCTGGGAAAACATGAATTCTATTATCTTGAAAACAAACCAGCACAAATCTTATTTTCTGCAACACAAATCTTAAGTTTTGCAGCACAAATGTGCACAAATTCAGCTTCACACAGCTTACCGCCAGAATTGGCCAATACACGAAGTGGCCAAATAATCGAATAATGTGGCCAATAAGCAAAGAAACATACAGTTTTGAGCTTTAGGCTGACCAGAACGCCAAATGGCAGGGCCATGCTGGCCAAGTCCTAAAGAAGCCTGGTGGGGAGAGAGCTGCAATCTGATGGGAAACAGAGTGGTGGTAAAGTTTAACTGCAAACAGCAGTACAGGTGAGCAGTGTCTGGTTAGAAGGAGTGGCAGATACTCATCTAATCTGCATAACTGAAGTATGTAGGGGACAGGAAGATTCAAACAGTTAGTGTGTGTGCCTCCCCAGCTGCTGGTGACACTCCAGGTCAGCCAGGACTTCTTCCCTATCTCCAGGGGATTCACCACCAACCTCTGCCGGTTAATATGCTATGGTGGATCCATTGGCTGCAGCTCCTCTTCACTCGCCGTCACACCTGGTGCTGCTGAAATGGGAGATGCCACTGCTGGAGATCACTCACCACCGCTCCTGTTGTTGCTGACTTAGGGGCACTGCTGCTGGAGCTCCTCTTCATTCACTGCTGATCCTGGTGCTGCTGCCACAGGGTTGCCACTGTTGCAGCTGTTCTTCACTCACCCCCACTCCTGGTGCTACTGACACGGGTAACCACTGAACTTGTACAGGGCAGTATTTCTCTTTGGACTTTGGATGGCTGGAACATGAAATGACAGGACCCAGCTGGCCAAAGCCAAAAACTTACTGGTGACAGCGCAAGGACAGGGGAGCAGTGTTAGGGTCAGGAGGAGCGGAAGATGATGTGGGAAAGAGGATGATCCGGGCAGTTGATGTGTGGGCCTTCCCTGCTGCTGGTGACAGCCAGGACTTCTTCCCCATCTCCGGGTGACTCACCACCAACCTTTGCTGGTTAATATGCTATGGCACATTCTCTGTCTGCAGCTCCTCTTCAGTTGCTGCCGCTTCTGGTGCTGCTGATATGAGGGTGCCGCTGCTGCATCTCTGCTTCTCTCACCACCGCTACTGGTGTCGTTGACATGGGGGCACCGATGCTGGAGCTCCTCTTTACTCACCACTAGGGATGCTTATTCCGATTCCGTGGAATTGAAATTTCCACATTTCTGCATTGGGATACTGTTGACCTAGGGGCACCACTGCTGCAGCTCCTCTTTACTCACCACTGCTCCTTGTGCTACTGATGCCTAGGAATGGTCGGAAATTACCAGTTCCATTTCCACAGAAATTCCAAATACTGCCAATGCCAATATCTGTTTTTCTTTTTTTAAGACTACATTACACACATTATTGGAAATACATTTTTATCCTTAAAGAAATCCTGTAAAAATCCCCACTCTATACATTACAATTGATTCGGCGCACCAAAACCTGCCAAGGACAACCGCAGAGGTGCAAGAAGGGGATGGGAAACAGTTTGTTAATTATTACAACTATTACGTGATTATGACCAGCACAGGACCAACAGAGAGCTAATACTGTGGTTGCGGTCGCAACCTCTGCACCTCCTATTACTATGCCATTGGCTGTACAAGCTCTATACAGTCCGGAAAACTAACCTGAATTTTCCCCTCCCATTGACTTTATTGTTGTTCAAATTCGAGTTTGACTGGGCTGAACAATTTCGGGCCTGTTTGAATGGCCAGAGAATCAAATAAAGTGATACTCAACCCTACTAATAAATACATCTCAGTATATTGCATATACATATAAAACACTTTTGGATCACATCTGAGTATAAGTTTTTTTTCTTAATTGAATCCCCCTTATGTTCTATGCATTCTTACAGTGAAATCTGGTGAAGCATAGCGTAACTGAATGCACTTAATAAAAAACATGATAGCAGCAAGATAAAAGACCCTTTGTATAGTGTACTTGAAGTAAATGCAACTGGACAATGATATTTCCACAGATGAAGGTCAGACAAGACGTTGATATAATGTGCAGGCACTGTATGTCAACAAAATGCTGCAATGGTACTTCAGGATAATGAGACATCAGGCAATCAAAGATAATTTTAGGATATTATTGTCAGGTTATGTTAATAACTACTTGACACTTTAACATTTGTGAAGTACAAAATCTCCCAGAGCTAAATGTGATGAAATTTGTTTCAGTGACAATAAAGCACTCAATGGCAAGGTAGGGAGAATAAAATGATGTGCACAAAATGAAATAGTAAGAATAAAAGACAATTGGTGTATTCATAAAATGTTTAATGAGATTCATTATGTTATTTTCTTTCTATGTCCTCGGGAAGATGTGTGCTGACATCGCATGCAGATCAGTTCAGGAAGCAGTTCAGATCTCCTACACATGCAAGGCGCCACTCTGTCATTCACTTCATCACCATCGTGCGACGCACCATTGTTCCTCCTCCCCTTTCCATAGTAGCAATATGTGTCTCAAGGTTGTAACCTCATGACACACCTGTCCAGCATTGAGCCCAGATGTCGCCACTCTGGGTCTTGCCATCATATCTGTATGTACATGGAAAAAGGTGCCTGAAAAAAATGCACAGGGGATTGCTGCTAGTGGAATATAGGTATAATTACTGATATTAATTCTGATAGTAAAATATCAGTAATCTTTACCGATATTTTGTTATGACCTAATCCAGTGATTCTCAAACTTTTTCGGATGAAGGCACCCCTGGCGATATTTAAATTTTTTCAAGGCACCCCTATGCGCCATTGATCATCCACCACTCCACCACTGGGCCCGATCAGCCAAATTTGTAATTTCAATCAGTTTTTAGCTACAAATCAATTAAAACAATGATCGCTGTGGCTTGTTGCATCACAGATAACTGGCATAGTCGATCACAGTGATCAAATCTGTCAGGAAAAAACTAGGCCACCGTGTTGGGCCTGAGAGCTAACCCCTGCCCTTAGGTAACATCATGAGTGGGGCCCAAGAGCAACCCCCCAGATAAAAATGTGGAGCCAGAAGTCAACCCCATAGGAAACATTAAGTGCCTGCCTGAGAGAAAACCAGCCCCCCTGGAAACATCATGTGTTGGCCTTACAGCAAGCCTCCCCCACTCGCCAGGAAACATGTGGGCCTAAGATTCCCCCCACCAGGAAACAACATGTGTGAGCCTGAGAGCGAGCCTCCTTCCAGGTAAAATGCAGGGACAAAAGGCAACCCCCCCCCCCCCAAGAAGCCATGTGGGCCTGAGAGAAACCCCCCTGGCGGAAATGTGTTCTGCGCCTGGAATCCCGATTCGCCACTGTAGTGCCACACAGCTTTTATACTCCGCCATTTTCTATTAGTGACGCTGCGGTAGCCATCTTGTAGTATGTGAATCTTTTTATTCAGGTCTGTATCTGATCATTTGAGACTAGTGGACTTCCTTAAACACTTGTTTATCAGAAACTAACCAGATGGATGCATGTTACGTATTTATCATTAATACAAAGTGCTTTTATATAAGGAAATAGTACTGATCTAGCCCATGATCTAGAGTTCCTTATTAATGTAATAAAACTCAATAATCATCCTTTTAGTATGAAGATAAGGGATATTGAGAGACTGGGATATTGAGAGACCTTTTTAGCCCAGAGGTCTTGTGGAGCAAGCAGTTGATCAGCTGTTGATGATGTGCCTAGGCTAGGATCCAGCAGCACTCCAGATCAGCCATCCAGTAGTCGAGAATGCATTACAGCAATAAAGCAACGTTTCGAGGAAGCACCTCTTTATCAAGCTGTTCAATACCTATTGAACATTCAGCAACAGCTTGATAAAGAGGTGCTTCCTCGAAACGTTGCTTTATTGCTGTAATGCATTCATATAATAAAAGAGCATAATTCTATACTGGATGGTGCCGGCTGTTCTCTACTACTGGAGACCTTTTTAGTCATAATATATGAATTTAGAATTATTTAGCCAGAGTCAATATCTAATTGTGTAAAAGACATTTAGAGGATGCTATAAATCTGTTAGTTATATATGTGACCGGAATGTGGACGCTTGGTGATGGTCCAGCTATTATGAGTGGTGGGTGTTGTCTAAAGTCCCCATAGATCTCTATTGGGAAAAAGGTAAAAAACTCAGCTACTATTTTGAGAGGAGTGGACGGAATTCTCTTGACTCTCAATTAGGCTGGCCACCTAGTCAAGTCTGACTGCTTAACTCCTGCCTGAGGAACTTCTTAGCCGTCACAGAGAAAGAGTCACTCACGTAGGACGGGTGGAAGTTACTGCAACTTTAAGCAGGCACCTAACAAACACAAGGGGATGTAGTGTGTTTCCAATACTGTTAATTATTATGTTATGTTATTCTTATTCATTGTCTTCTTTGAAATAACTTGGTATTTTACATCATATTTTGTATCAATAAACTTGTTAACCTTGTTGCTTGTCTCTGATTTTGGAGGAATCAAAAAGAACCTGCAATTACTACCTGTTTAAGTGGTGTCACATTTTCTGTAGCAATACAGCCACTAACCCCCTGCCTGCCACACCATGCCACACGGGGGGAAGGTTGTGAACCTTACTTATCTGCTGTCACTATGAATGGAGAATGAGAGCCCCATCCAGGAGTGAGCAGCAGCCGTGGTTTGAAGTCCATGAGTGGGGCGGCTCTGATTGTTCTGTTCTGCTACATCTGCCCACCAGTGAGTAGCAGACCAATCAGAGCTGTCCATTCACGTGAAAGAGGGGTGGCACTGCTCAGATGTCTCTGCTCTGCAAGTGTTAGCAGAGAAATATGTGCGTGTCAGCGTGTGCTGACAAAAAAAAAACATACATTGTCAAAAAAAAGCTTCTCGGGGGGAGGGGGGGGGGCAGCGTGACTTCCGCTCAAACAAGACGGATGCCTAGAGAGAGAACTCCGTGACCAGCTACTACAACCCGGCTATATTCAAATGGTGCAGCAACCCTTCTATCTCCTCTGACACGGAGGATATGATTCTGGAGACGGACAAGTCTAAAAAGCGGAAGAAAGGACAGCAGAGGCTGCAGAAATTAACGGACTATTTCACCGAGAAAACTTCCTGCTCAGCCACAGCTCGCAAAGATGGCGCCCGCTCGCAACCTAAAGACACCGCTCGAGACACCGAAGCTGCAAAAACAGGTACTGTGTCCTCCAGAGCACAAACTGAAGATTCCTCCTCCTCACCTGAGCGATCCCCCGATTCCCGCAGCCCGGTCAAGCACAAACCCCGCACGGCTCTAGCAGGCATCACGGCAGGCCTCTCACCAGAAGAGACAGCGTCATTTGATGCTACCTTCCGCATCTATTGAGGCCTTTCCGGCTTCCGACCAAGCAGCCTCCCAAAACTACATCAAGGAGATCCTACTCACTTTCAAATCCTCACTCCTCAGTGACATTGCTGTTATGAATAAATCCCTCCAGAATGAGATCACCTCACTAGGAGACAGGGTAGATGCAATTGAACACAGGACGGCCCTGATCTCCACGGAATATAACAAGATGGTGGACGTCTCCAACTCCCAATCTGAGGATATACAATGGCTAAAAAGCAAAGCCTCCGACATGGAAGATAGATCGCGGAGAAACAACCTCAAATTAAGGTGGATCCCAGAGCAGGTCTCCGCACGAGAACTTAAAAACTTCATTTTTCAACTAACTAAAACAGCTCTGCCAAACACCCAAGAGATAGAGCTGGCCATAGACCGAGCACACAGGCTCACGAAACCGACTTTCCTACCAGACTCGGTACGCAGGGATGTGATCGTCAGATTTGTATTCTACCAGACGAAGGATGACTTAATGAGAGCAGCCAGACATCCCAACAAGCTTCCCGATCCATATGGCGACATCCAACTATTTGCAGACTTGTCGCAAGCTACGCTGCAGAAAAGGAGAGACCTCCAGCAATATGCTAAAGCGCTCAGGGAGCACCAAATTCTTTACAAATGGGGCTTCCCCACCAAACTGCTTTTTAAGGTGCACAACAAGCTATACTCCATCTCCACAACAGAAGAAGGAGCTACAACAATGCAGTAGTTAAACATTCCCGCTCCCCCTATTCCGCAAAGACCCTATAACCAAGTTCTGCCTCAAAAATCTCGACGGAATGGCGCCAAAACAAACGCTAAAGGCTGGTGTGGATTCTCCCTCTGAGTGTCAGTCACTTGACTTCGGGTAAATTTTGTGATATGTGTCACACATTATTTTTATGCTCAATATTCTTGTACTGTATAAGCTGCAACACCATTACCGCTTACTTGAGCATATGTTTCCCCCCCATAGTACCGATGAGGCTATGGACTACAGTCTCATCAAGATAAGAAGACTCTCAGTCTTGCTTTCTAATTGTACCCCTTAAGGGTCTTGTCTTCACCGTGTTCAATGTTACCCTTATTGCTATTTGGTTTTATTGTTTTTCTTTTTTATTGTTAAATTGTATGAAGTCAAAAGGGCCCAACAGAATGATCCTATGCCATGCAAGGTCGTGTTTACCCCCACATTTAGCAATTTAATACACCACAGCAACTAGATCATATCCCTTTTATTCTCTGGAAATAGGATATGAATGACATCAACATCATATCCATCAATGCCAGAGGGATAAACAGTGCTTATAAGAGAAGGATGATGTGGAGAGAGGTAGAACAAAGGCAGGGGAATATATCGTTTGCTCAAGAGACCCACCTACTCCAAAAGGATACTCATTATTGTTCAAACAATCTTTTCCCCACCATGTTACATAGTACCTTCGGGAAAAAAAAGAGAGGGGTGTGCGTAGGATTCCATAGAGACCTTATTGTCAAAACTGATGAGACCATAATTGACCCTCATGGTCGTTTTGTTATCTTTGTGGGACAGATCAACCATATTGACATTACATTAGTCAATGTCTACTGCCCAAACTCAGCGCAGAAAGCATTCCTACAAAAAGTAATAAACAAGATCAAAACAGTCCAAAAAGGGGCACTATTAATAGGAGGGGACGGACATGAACACAATCATTTCTAGACAGGACTCATCCACTAAAAACCCCAGGACCCCTTTTCTCCAATCTCTCCTGAATTGGAACGACTAATTTGACCCCTGGAGAATCTCCAACAGCACACAAAAAAATTACACGTTTTATTCTTCAGTCCATGGCTCTTATTCCAGACTGGACTATTTTTTGGTAGATAGAAACCTACTTCAGAGAGTTGTATTCTCAGACATTGGTTCTAAAATGTGGTCTGACCACGCTACAATACAAATTAAATTGTCCTCATCCCTTCCCAGGCCCCTGACCAGACAATGGAAATTAAATAATTCCCTTCTCTCTGACCCAAAGGACCTACAATTCCTAACGAAAGAACTAACGGATTTATTTTCCACTAATATTACTGAAGACATCAATGTTTCCACCATCTGAGCCGCTCACAAGGCCTATATGAGGGGAATTTTGATCAAGCTGGGAGCAATCAAAAAAGGGGAAACAAATGCAGAGTATAACTCCCTTTTAAATAGCATCAAAACTCTAGAACACGAGCATAAACAGACCCTACACCCAGATACAGGTAAGCAACTATTTCTACTCAGACAAAAAGTCAAAGACCTACTAGCCAACAACTTCGATTTACTTCTACAGAGAAATAAACTAATCCACTACTCACAATCCAACAAAGCAGGGAAATGCATGACAAATGCAATTAAAAGCAAACTAAGCAAAACCAGGATCCCTTCAATCATTCACCCAATTACCAAAGAGAGAATAACTGACCCTGTCAACATAGCTAACGCATTTAGAGATTTTTACAACCAACTTTATAATCTACAGAACGACCCCCTAACTATCCAACCTAACACACACACGATATCGGCCTTCCTAGACTCAATCAAACTCCCCACCTTGTCCAAAAATCTACTAGAAATGCTAAAAAAACCCTTTAGCTTAGAAGAGATTACCAGCACTATTTCCTCCCTTAAAAGTAACCAGGCGCCAGGGCCAGATGGCTTGACAAACAAATATTTGAAAGCATTCTCTACAACTATAGCATCAACCTTTTTAATAGTTTTGCCAACTCCAACCCCATCCCTGCAGAATTCCTCCCTGCCACCATTTCCATTATACCTAAAACTGGAAAGAATCCAGAATTAACAGCAAACTATCGCCCCATATCCCTGCTTAACGTAGACATGAAACTGTACTCTAAAATTCTAGCCTCTAGAATTATGAAAGTGTCCCCGACAATTTTAACAACTGATCAAGTGGGGTTCACGCCAGGTCGCCAGGCAGCGGACGGCACGAGGAGGATGATCTATATAATTAAACACATGGAGCTCTGTGGAAGGCCTTCTCTGCTCCTATCTTTGGATGCAGAAAAGGCCTTCGACAGAGTTCATTGGGGGGTTTTGGAGGCGGTATTGGACAAATTCGGGTTCCAGGTTCAAATAAAAAACGTGATTCTTTCCCTCTACTCCTCCCCTGCAGCCAAGGTCAATGCAGCTGGTTTTCTATCCAGCAATTTTACAATAATCAACGGCACCCGACAGGGGTGTTCCCTATCACCGGTAATCTTTACATTAATAATGGAATCAGTGGCAGAGAAGCTAAGAAATGACCCGCATATTAAAGGCATATCTTTAGGGAAAGACTCATTCCTGATTAGTATGTTTGCAGACGACGTTATTCTCTCAATGGAAGATCCTTTAAACTCTATACCAAGAACAGTGGAAATTCTGCAAGAATTCTCCTCTGCCTCGCTATACAAACTCAACCAATCTAAATCCAACCTATTAGGCCTAAACTTATCACAATCAACTAAATCTGATATCCTATCTAAATTTCCCTTCACATGGTCGGACACATGACTTCAGTATCTGGGAATATAACTCACTGCTAGTACCTCCAATTTGTTCAAATACAATTACGTCCCCCTCCTTGCTAAAATCAAAGAGGAATGTTCCAATCTCTTCAAACACCTATTTTCCTGGACTAGAAGAATAAAGATGTTTATAATTCCCCAAATTTTATATTTATTTAGGACAGTTCAGATCCCAATTAAAATAAGTTTCTTCAAAGAACTTAACAAAATATTAACCCGATACATATGGCTAGGGAAAAAAGCAAGAATAACCCGCCAATCCATGATAACACCGAGAAGAAGAGGAGGTATAGGGGCCCCCTGTGTATGGACATACTATCTAGCTGCTAGCCTAGAACCGCTAAAATTTTGGTGGAATAATGATCAACAAAAACCTTGGGTCAAGATAGAAACAGCCACCCTCCATAACCACCCAAGAGGGATGCTAATTGCAATGATTATGGGCTATAAACCTCCCTCCTCAAATTTCCCAGCTGTCAATGCCATGCTTAAGGCTTGGGAACACTTTTTAAAATTCCCACCCAACAACCCTAAAGCTTCAGCTCTAAAAATCCCGATTTCAATACTATCTCTGCTCAGTCCTGACCTCAACACCACGCTTTGGAACACCCATGGTATCAACCGGATAAACGATATTGTATATCAGGGGAAAATGAGGCCATTTCACCAACTACAATCCCTCTTCAAACTCCCACCATCCCAGCTTTTCCTATACTACAGGATCAGACACATCATCTCCTCCCTATTACACTATTCAGCTTATTTACCTGACCATATTTTAACTTTCCTAAACAGCAAAATGAAATAGGATGGAGCTATCTCATTACGGTATAATGAACTCCTTCCGGTCTACAAAATATCTCTCAGCCAACACTGCATAGCATGGTCAAGAGATCTAGGTATGGAAATTTGCCCAAATAAAGTACTGCAATCTATGAAACTTCTCTTAAAAGTATCCAGATGCAATACCTACTGGGAAACATTACAAAAAACCTTCACAAGATGGTATCTAACACCTAAAAGAATGGCCTCATTCTCTTCAAACACTCCTCAGCACTAAAGAATACAACCTATCTGAAGAGTGGCTTGCAAACTTCTCGGTTACTTAAACTCTGCACACTCACTTACTCACAGACAATATTCCCCCTCCCCTCCACCTTCTACTCAACCACACTTAGACTCTTCCACTGCCCCATATTAGTGTTGGGCGAACAGTGTTCGCCACTGTTCGGGTTCTGCAGAACATCACCCTGTTCGGGTGATGTTCGAGTTCGGCCGAACACCTGACGGTGCCACATGGCCGAACTAAGAGCGCATGGCCGAACGTTCAACCGAACGTTCGGCTAGCGCTGTGATTGGCCGAACGGGTCACGTGGTTCGGGCCCGAACGCGCTCTGATTGGCCGAACGGTCACGTGGTTCGGGTAAATAAATACCCGAACCACGTCATATCTCCGCCATTTGTCTGTGGGTTTAGCTTTGGGTAGGCAGGCAGGGTAGTTCGCTCTCCAGCCACGCTAGCCAGGGTCCCCCCCAGTCATTGTGTGTCGCTGCTGGGAACAGTAGTACACCGCTCGCTCAGCCACACTATATATAGCATTGTTTACTGCCACTGTGTACCTCGCTCAGCCACGCTATATATATAGCATTGTGTTTTCTGACACTCTGTGTACACGGCTTAGCCTGACTAATATAGCATTGTGTGTACTGCCACTGTGCACCTCGCTCAGCCACGCTATATATAGCATTGTGTGTACTGCCACTGTGCACCTCGCTCAGCCACGCTATATATAGCATTGTGTGTACTGCCACTGTGCACCTCGCTCAGCCACGCTATATATATAGCATTGTGTTTTCTGACACTCTGTGTACACGGCTTAGCCTGACTAATATAGCATTGTGTGTACTGCCACTGTGCACCTCGCTCAGCCACGCTATATATAGCATTGTGTGTACTGCCACTGTGCACCTCGCTCAGCCACGCTATATATAGCATTGTGTGTACTGCCACTGTGCACCTCGCTCAGCCACGCTATATATAGCATTGTGTGTACTGCCACTGTGCACCTCGCTCAGCCACGCTATATATATAGCATTGTGTTTTCTGACACTCTGTGTACACGGCTTAGCCTGACTAATATAGCATTGTGTGTACTGCCACTGTGCACCTCGCTCAGCCACGCTATATATAGCATTGTGTTTTCTGACACTCTGTGTACACGGCTTAGCCTGACTATATAGCATTGTGTGTAATGCCACTGTGCACCTCGCTCAGCCACGCTATATATATAGCATTGTGTTTTCTGACACTCTGTGTACACGGCTTAGCCTGACTAATATAGCATTGTGTGTACTGCCACTGTCCACCTCGCTCAGCCACGCTATATATAGCATTGTGTTTTCTGACACTCTGTGTACACGGCTTAGCCTGACTAATATAGCATTGTGTGTAATGCCACTGTGCACCTCGCTCAGCCACGCTATATATAGCATTGTGTTTACTGCCACTCTGTGTACACCGCTCAGCCAGACTATATACCGTTGTTTACTGACACTCTGTGTACACCGCTCAGTAAGACTATATACCATTGTTTACTGACACTCTGTGTACACGGCTCAGCCTGACTATAAAGCATTGTGTGTACTGCCACTGTGCACCTCGCTCAGCCACGCTATATATAGCATTGTGTTTTCTGACACTCTGTGTACACGGCTTAGCCTGACTATATAGCATTGTGTGTACTGCCACTGTGCACCTCGCTCAGCCATGCTATATATAGCATTGTGCTTTCTGACACTCTGTGTACACGGCTTAGCCTGACTAATATAGCATTGTGTGTACTGCCACTGTGCACCTCGCTCAGCCACGCTATATATAGCATTGTGTTTTCTGACACTCTGTGTACACGGCTTAGCCAGACTATATAGCATTGTGTGTACTGCCACTCTGTGTACACCGCTCAGCCAGACTATATAGCATTGTGTTTACTTCCACTCTGTGTCTGCTGGGCCTGGGAACAGTAGTACACCGCTCACCCGCCACTGTATAGCATTGTGCTCTGTGTCGCTGCTGGGAATAGTGGTACTGTATAGCATTTCTGTACTGCCACTGTACTGCTGCCAGTCAGCGTGTACTGTAAGGATAAGTGAAATGAGGAAGAAATCCGGTGAAAGAGGAAGGGGCAAGGGAAGAGGTGTTTCCCCTGACGGTTCACGTACAGGCCACAGGGGAGCACCCAAGAAAACCCACTCAATACCGCCCATGTTGTCCAGGACAACAACCCTCACAAATCCAAAAGAACAGGACCAGATAATTACTTGGATGACCTCTCAAGCGTCCAGCAGTGGGTTAAGCAGCACCAGCACATCACGCACGAGGTCCGAGTCCTCAGCCAGTTACAAGGAGCCAGTGGGCACAAAGCTGACACAACCGGCAGCGACACCACGCACACAACTGCCAGATAACCAGTCCTATGAATTACCTCAGGACACAATGGGGTATTCGCAGGAGCTATTCCCAGCCCAACAAACTTCCACCTATGAAAGGTCAATGGAGGAACAGCCAGAAATGTTGTGCCCGGATTCACAACCATTAACTGTGGGAAATGCACCGCGCACTGAAATACAAGGCGAGTCCGAGGAGGACTCGGAAACCCAAATCCCAGAGCAAGTTGGGCAGGAGGGGTTGCAATTGCAGGAGGTCGGCCGACAAGATCTGGAAGACGACGTTGGAGTGAGCTGCGCAGAGGTTGTTCTGGGGAGCTCTACTCCACGGCGGCGGCCCCCCACAATGACATATGACGAGTTTGAGGAGATGGAAGAGGAGGGTATGGACAATGTGGACAGAGACCCAGATTTTATTTGTGAACGAGAACATCGCCGTCGTAGCAGCAGCACAGATGAGTCTGTTGAAGAACCCACTGCTGCACGAGTTCGCCTTGTGCCACAAGGTAGGTGGCGCGCAATTTCAGGCACCACAAGCGTGGAAGTTAGAGTGAGAGGCAAAAGAGGAGGAAACAGAAATCGCCAGCAAGGAGGCAGGTGTTCCAAAGTCTGGGCTTTCTTTGAAGACTGCACTGAGGATGTTACCATGGCGATTTGCAAGGTGTGCAAGACTCGCCTGAGCAGGGGAAAAGTATTAACAACCTCTCCACCACCAGCATGAGGCGCCACATGCTATCCAAACATCCCACTCTGTGGGCAAACGCGGCAGGACAGGGTACCAGCAACACTGCCTCCCTTGGGTTCACCAGACTCACCACCAGACCCGCCTCAGCAGCAGCAGTAGCCCAGCCATTGCGTGGTTCACAACATTCACAAACATCAGACGACGCTGACACTGTCACTTTCCGGAGTAGTGCTCTTGAGGTCTCCCAGTGTTCATCAAACACAACAACCAACAGCCCTTCCGTGTGCAGCGCTACGGTTCAGTTGTCTGTGTCGGAGATGTTTGAGCGCAAGAGGAAATTGCCAGCAAATGACCCCCGGGCCGTGGCAGTAACAGCCAGCATAGCCAAGCTTCTGGCCTGCGAAATGCTGCCATATCGAGTGGTGGAGACAAACAGCTTCAAGGGCATGATGTCAGTGGCCATCCCACGTTACGTGGTTCCCAGCCGCTACCACTTTGCGCACTCTGCAGTGCCTGAGTTGCATGAGCACGTGGTCAGCAAAATAACCCGAAGCGTGAAGAATGCCGTTGCCTGCAAGGTTCACCTCACCACTGACACTTGGACGAGTGCGTTCGGCCAGGGTCGATACATCTCCCTTACCGCGCACTGGGTGAACCTTGTGGAGCCTGGCAGCGATTCCTCACCTGCTACGGCGCGGGTGTTGCCCACGCCGCAAACAGCTGCACCGCCGTCCCTCCCACTGGATAACAACAGCAGCACCTACCTCTCTGACTCCTTCTCCTCCAACGCATTTCAAAGCTGTACCTCATCCGGAAACGCTAACCCAGCAGCAGTAGGATCGTGGAAGCAGTGCAGCACAGCTGTTGGCATGCGTCAGCAAGCGTTGCTGAAGCTGATCTGCCTTGGGGATAAGCAGCACACAGGGGAGGAAATTTGGAAGGGAATAAAGGAACAGACGGATTTGTGGCTGGCACCGCTGGACTTGAAACCGGGCATGGTTGTGTGTGATAATGGGAGTAATCTCATTCGCGCTTTAAGGTTGGCTAAGCTGACACACATCCCTTGCCTGGCGCACGTGATGAACCTAGTAGTTCAGCGGTTCCTGAGGACATACCCAGGCGTGGCCGATCTTCTGTTGAAGGTGCGTCGAGTGGCCAAACATTGTAGAAATTCCAGTACTGCTTCGGGGGCACTCGCCAAGATGCAGGAGCGCTTCAATCTCCCCCACCATCGCTTGCTGTGTGATGTCCCTACGCGCTGGAATTCTACGCTGCACATGCTAGCACGCTTTTGTGAGCAGAAGAGTGCAGTGGTCCAGTACATGACGGCGCAGTACCGAGGCGCATCCGGACAGCTGCCAAGCTTCTGTGGATCCGATTGGGCCAACATGTTGGACCTCTGCCAAGTCCTCCAAAATTTTGAGCAATCCACGTTGCTTGTGAGCAGTGACAACTCTTCAGTCAGCATTACCATACCACTGCTGTGTTTACTGAAGAGGTCAATGTTGAAAATCAAGGAAACAGCTGTCATGATGCAACTGGGGGAATCTGAAGGAGAAAACGATCAGCGTGATGGTACCAACATCAGGCCATCCGCCTCAGGGAACGCTGGCCCCAGCAGCTATGACGAAGAAGAGGAGGAGGAACAGCTGGAGTTGGAGCAGGAATTTCATGCCACCACTGACGAGGGCCAGAGCGGTGCACGTTGGACTTCCACAATACAACGCGAATGGTCAGCAGAAGCAGACCAGGAGGAAGGTGACGACTATGATGCATCACAACAACTATCACAACGCTCACAAGAGGATGATGAGGATTCTGGTAGGACTCTGGCACACATGGCTCAATTCATGCTAGACTGCATTGAACGTGACCCACGCATTGTGCGCATTCTGGACAACACCAATTACTGGGTTTATACCCTTCTGGATCCACGGTACAAACACAATGTTCCAAAACTGCTTGAAGAAAGAGTCAGACAGGTCAAAATGGAAGAATACTTTTATCGGGGAGTTTACTCCCGCATTAATATTTAATATGGTGGGCGTTTCTTATAAAAGTAATAACTTTTTTCTTTAAGGCTCTTTCCAATGAGGTACGTTTTTAACGTACTCTATGACGGATTACTTCCGCCATCATGGCGCATCACGTTGGGCTTGCGCTCCACAGGTTAGTCTCTAGGAAGCGACGTCAGCGGAAGGGGTGGAGTAAGTCTCCGCTATAATCCATGGCGTCCGCTTCCGTGTTTACAGTGGTTCGCGTGACCAAGCGTCGTACAGACGCGAAACGGCCGTCGCTCCACCGCTCATCACCTAGCACCCACCTCCAGCACCAGTTTCCCTGACGACTCGGGACACGTAAGAGTATGCTGATTATGCAGTTATCACCAGCACATTTCTGTATGCCTTATTTAGTCGCTTGCAATACTACATGCTAGTCCACTGTGCCAATAAACCACGTATTTGGACGGAAGGTGCACGCTCATCCTTTTCCTCTCGTACATCATACTAACTTTTAACCTACCTTGTTTATCCCATCCCTGGATGAAAACATATTCCTTTATTGAAATAAATCACAAAAACATGGCCGACCATAACTCATATTAATATAAACTGCGTAAGCTGAACTAGTTTCCTCTCCCCTCCCTATCTCCTTCCCCTCTCCGTCCCTCCCCCCCTTCTCTACCCTTTTGACCAATGGTTGTCTATCAACAAGGAAGACCCACTTCTGTCTTCTTATTCCAAGCCCAGAGTGGCCATGTTAATTGGAATATCTAGACACAAGCAACCTATGCAACCATACTTTTGTTTTTAGTGTTAAAATTTCTACAAACATGTTTGGAAACAAAATTGTTATGAGTAATGGTTTTTATCAGTTGTTATACCAATGTTATTCTCCTGATGCTGTTACTCGTATGCATGTTATTGTTAAATGTCAAATACTCGAATAAAAACAAGTGAAACAAACAAAAAAAGCTTCTCAGGCAGGGACAGAGCTGCGGCACCCCTAGAAAGTGCCCTGGTGCACCGCGGCACCCACTTTAAGAACTGCTGACCTAATCTAACCCTACTTCTCCACAGAACACTCCTTCTACACATGCCTAATGCTTAGCCCTTCCTCTATTTGTGCCCAAAGCTTGAACCCCCCCCCCCCGCCTACCGCTGGTGCCTAACTCGTAACCCCCACCCTGGTGGTGTCTCACCTTTAAAGAGGAGCTGTCATCCATGCCATCTCAGGAAAAAAAAAACATATATAAGTAGATAAATACTTGCTATACTTACATAACATATGTATTGCACTGTCCACATTTTGATTTTAGTGATTCTTCTATGGTAAAAAAGAGAAAATCCTTCTTAGGATTTTCCTTCTATTCTCCTTCTATTTTGAAGCCAATCCTGACATCATTTCCTCCCTTACTCTGTCTGTGTTTGCATTGTCCTCCCTCCTCCCAGTCATCAGACACTCTCACCCAGCTCTGCAATAGAAAGTGCATTGTCATTGTGTGACTCTGCAGCTTCTCAGCATGAGAAATGTTGGCCAATCAGAGAGGAACAGAGGTGTGGGAGGGAAATAGGAGGGAAAGAGGCTTCAGCCAATCAGGCTGCATTAGTTAAATCTGAGGGGAAAGTAAAGAAGAAGAAAAAAAAACATATAGTAATGGAGGACAGAGGCGCCAAAAGGATAAAATCAGCAATTAAAAAGCTTAAAAATGCTTAGGAGGCAGTGGTGGACTTACCTCCTGCAAGCCGACACAATAAGCTGTGTATTCAAGACAAGGTATGTTTATTGGTACACTCCAAGGGGTATTCACAGCACGTTTTGCAGGCCTAAACCCGCTTCATCAGGCAATAAAGGATAGGAGTACACAACTAGGGACAAAGGGCACATATTGGTGTATATTCGGACAAAGAGCACACATGTTTAGTTTATATATATATATATATATAAAAGTTTCATAACCTAGTGTGAAACCAAAGTAATGTAAGGGGGGGGAAATGGGTGTAGGCTATTAGTGAAACAGGGGCCATGGGTAGTGTTAATCAGGCAGGGCTATTAGCAAAATAGCGGGCATGGGTAGTGAAATAGGGGGCATGGGTAGTGTTGAGCAGGGCACAAAAATCTGTAAACAGTGGACGGGAGTGAGGGCTGAGATAGAGGGTGATAGTACTAGGTGTATAAGCTATAGGGATAGTAACAAGTAATGGTCAGATGGGTCAGGGGTAACTCTATATTTTGGGGATACAGTAAAAATCCGATGTATACAAAGCGGGACCCAGATTCAGGATGTGAGACAAGTAGACACTCACCAGCAGCATGTCCGGGTAACACCTGGCACCTCAGTGCCATGGTGTCCCCGAACTGCAGTTTAAATTGCGGAAGGCCATGTCCCCTGGCCAATCGTTTTGCAGGTGGCTGAAATCCCGCCAAGCGGGGATGCGACCTTATCGTCGCATCATCATAAAGCACCAGCGTGCGACCTTTACGTTGCACGCACGGCCGCCAGAGGTAGGGCAGTGTGACGATAACGTCGCGTTGAGGTAACAGCAGGCTCATTTCCGGATGGCGGCGGAAATGACGTCAAGGACGTTATGCGCCTCTAGTGCGCATGTCCGGGACGCCGCCCACCATTTTGGAAACGGGCAAGTAGGGAAACAGGAGGCCTAATGTGTGCACTCCCTGGAGAGAGAAGAATAAAAGTATAAATAAGTTAAAATTAAAGCTTGGCATACAGGATAATAAGGATAAGTAAGGGTAGCGCATATTAGTCTATAGTATGAATTAGGAATGGTGTCATTTCGTAGAAGGCATTAAGAGAGAATGCTAATGCCATCTAGTGGATTATTATGGGACTACAAGGTATTTTCAGAGCTAAAGAATGGTAATAGTGGTAATATTGCTAGTAATAACAATAATAGTAGTATTAATGACTCTGAAAGTGGTAAAAGATATGTAAATAACAATTAGAAAAGTATTTAGAGCAAGGAGATAAAATACTCATAATATAAACATAAAAACAGAAAGTGAAAATACCATAATGTTATGATCATCAATTACAGTACCATTAATAACCATAAGTGGAAAATAATAGATGTCTATAAAAATATATACAAATTATAAAAAAAATGTTTTTATATAAAACATTTAGACATATAAAACAGAAAAAAAAACAGAAGAAAACAAGGATGGTAAAAGAGGCGACTAATAAAAATAAATATTTATAAATTGTGATTAGTGTATTTTTTCAAGCTGTTTGTTGAGGCCTTCTGGGACCAGGGTCCTCAACATTTGGATCCAAAACATTTCTCTCACTTTTAATTTCTCAAAAGCACCTGACTGCTGTTGATTAATGGTTTCTATGAGTGTGATGTGAAACATGGTGGGGTCACTGTCGTGGTGAGTGTCAAAGTGTCTAGACACACTGTGAAGGGGAAATTTTTTTGTATATTTCTTTTATGTTGTCCAATTCTACTTCGTGCTGGTTGAGTAGTACGGCCCACGTACTGGAGATGGCAGGGGCAGGAAATAACATAGATGACATATCTGGAAGTGCAGGTTATCTGTTTTTTGATCGAGTGTTAGGTCTAGAAATTCAATGGTGGTGGGATCGTAGTGCGATGTGAACTGTAGACAGGCTGCATTTGAATTGAAATAACTGATGAAGAGGGGGATGAGCTTAATTTTACCTTGCCAAATGAAAATTAGGTCATTGATGTAGCGTTTGTAGAAGACAATGTTTTTTTATAAAGGGATTATTGTGTTACATTTTTTGGAGTTCCAGAAGGCCCATGGAGAGATTTGCATAAGAAGGGGCAAACGACGAACCCATAGCTGTACCGTTAGTTTGATGATAGATTTTATCTAAAAAGGAAAAAACTTTATTTTGTAAAATGAATTCGGTGCAATGGGTTATGAAAGATTGTTGACTAGGGGGTATTGAAGGGTTGGTGGATAGGAAGTGTTTAATGGCTGAGATGCCATAAGAATGGGGTATGTTGGTGTATATTGAAGTAACATCACAAGTAAGCCATATGTAGTCATCCTGTAAACAGCTATTTCCCACAATGCAGCAAGATTCACAGACAGGAAACTGCCAGGAGTACCACGGTCCTCAGAGTTACTTGTGGGAGGGGTTTCACTACAATATCAGTCATACAGCATCCCCTGATGGTCTGTTTTTGAAAAGGAATAGATTTCTCATGGGAAAGGTGGTATCAGCTACTGATTGGGATAAAGTTCAATTCTTGGTCGGAGACAGTTTCGCTTTAACCATCCCCTGATGATGCTTAATCCTTACTGAGTGGTGCTATGTAAGAATTGTGAATATCCGAGGCCACGGATATGAGTAGCCATGGCTCCCGCTAATTTATTGGTAGCTTTTGGTGCCCAAATGTCAATTACCGCTGATTGTTATGCAGCCATGGGCACCTAAATTTCGCTCAATTGCTGGCTTGGGTGGCCACAATCATTGCCACAGCCTCAGGTACCAATATTTCTCCTGATTGCTGCTATTTGTGGCCTTGGGTGCCCAAAATTCCCTTTTATCATTATGTACTATGTCGGCGCCCTTTCTTCCATAGCGCTGCTTGTGCCCAATTTTTCTGTTTCTATCTATAGATATGTGGAATTTCTTTTGTAAGAGGTGTTATGTGTATCTGTTGGCCTCGTGTGAATTGAGGTGGGGTTGTTTTAAAGAGGAGCTGTCAGCCATGCTATCACAGAAAAAAAAACACATGGGAAGCACGGTGGCATAGTGGTTAGCGCTCTCGCCTTGCAGCGCTGGGTCCCCGGTTTGAATCCCAGCCAGGTCAACATCTGCAAGGAGTTTGTATGTTCTCCCCGTGTCTGCGTGGGTTTCCTCCGGGTACTCCGGTTTCCTGCCACATCTCAAAAAACATACAGAGAAGTTAATTGGCTTACCCCTAAAATTGTCCCCAGACTACAATACATACACTACACAATACATACATAGACATATGACTATGGTAGGGATTGTGAGCTTCTCTGAGGGACAGTTAGTGACAAGACTATATTTACTCTGTACAGCGCTGCAGAAGATGTTGGCGCTATGTAAATACTAAATAATAATAATAAAAATAATAATAATAGATAAATACTTGCTCTACTTACATAACATATGTATTGCATTGTCCATGTTTTGATTTTAGTGATTTTTTTTGTAGTAAAAAAAGAGAAAATCCTTCTTAGGATTCTCCATTTTAACTGTGTCTATCTTGAAGCAAATCCTGATGTAATTTTCTCCCTTACTCTCCTCTGCCGGACTGTGTATTCATTTTCAGCCTTCCTCCCAGTCTTCAGGCACTCCTACCCAGCTCTGCAATAGAAAGTGCATTGAAATATTGGCCAATCAGAGTGGAGAAGATGTGGGGCAGGGGAAATAGGGGAGAAAGAGGCTTCAGCCAATCAGGCTGCATTAGCTGAGTCTGAGAGGAAAGTAAAGAAGCAAAAACAGAAAACCCAGCATGCGCTGCAACTTCCTTTGTGTGGCAATGTACTAAATAAGAGTCAGGTAAACTGGGGAATAATCATTTATCAACAAGAAAAGTAATAGCGATTTTTCACTTTTGGATTGCCTGCCTAGTTAGCATCCTTATTACTTGTTTACCTGATAAAAATAAAGAATTGATTTTTTATTTTATGCCCAACAGTTACACTTTAAATATTTATTGCGAAGAACCTATGGTCCTGCCTATTGAGTTCCTTACATGAAGTTAATTAACTTACTTGATAAGGTAACATTTCTCTTGTTGATGGTTAAAGGCATTTGCACAGCTGAGGTGAACGTGGAGTGATGTCAGTGGAAACAGAATCTAAACTGGCTGCCAAAGCTAGCAGAAAAAGGCTGTCCAAGTGCTCACACTGCTGAAAGTTCCAACGCCAGGCACACATAGATCCACCAAAAGCGTTGAAGTACAAGGCAATAGAAGAAAAGATGACTGGATCTCTACCTGGCTTTAAGCGATTATAGCAAATTTATCTGTACCATAGTCACAAAACATGCAAGCAGGGGCGTAGCAATAGCCATAGCAGCCATAGCATCTGCTATGGGGCCCTGGAACAGAGGGAGCCCAGATGTTACTTAATGCATTCACCATTACCTTTCTTGTGTTCCTCCACCCTCAAACTTTGTCTCAGTGCTTATGGACTATGTGCAGTGTTGATTGCATGAGAAGAAAAATTACCAAGTTAACTCATATCTATAGGGTAGGAGCAGGTGGCATTGCTTAGGCCTTATTCACACTTTGTGCGCTTCTGTCCGCTATTTTTCAGCACATTAATGTTACAGATACATATTGCTGAAAAAAAGTGGACAGAAGCGCACTGGTGTAAATGAGAGCCCTAAGAGTGCCTACAGCTGAAAGCCCCATGAAAGTTTTGCTATGGAGCCCCATGATCTGTAGCTACGCTACTGCCTACAAGGTTTCGGCCAGCAGACCTTTCTCAAGTGCTAACACATATGCTCACATATAAAGAATGTGAACCATCAAATAAACACACACATAGGGGTGGGCTGGGCACAGCTGTAGTAGAGAGGGTAGCAGATAAAATATACAAAAGTCTCACAAAACAATTCAAATTAAAGTCATTGTTGAGTCCATTTAGGACAAGTGTATTCAGCCTCTCAAGCCATCTACGGGTGAAACACGGAAAATTAGAATATCGTGCAAAAGTCCATTTATTTCAGTAATTCAATTTAAAACATGAAACTAATGTATGAAATAGGAACCCTTTGCAGAATTTTTGGATTAATTAGCTGATTGGAGTCTGACACTTTGAGTCTGAAATACTGAACATTCTAATGGTCTGAGATTTTGATTCATAAGCTGTAAGCTATAATCACCAAAATTATAACACATAAAGGTTTAAAATATCTCACTTTGTATGTAATAAGTCAATTTCGTATATTAGTTTCACCAAGTTGAATCACTGAAATAAATAGATCTTTGCACAATATTCTAATTTTTCGAGTTTCACCTGTACTCTTACTCAGGAGGGCTGTCTGGTCATCCATTTCTTCTCTAGTGATGACTTCTTTCAGAGCACACCAGCGTAGATCGCCCACCATGTGTTTGCATTCGAAATAGAGTTTGCCTATGGGAGAAACAATTTTACTTAGGGTCATTATGTTGTGTCTTTTATAGCTTGATATCACTGTGATGTTCATTAATTCTCACATGAATGGCACTAGATGTCTGACCCATTTAACCAATCTCTAAGGGACATTTAAGGAAATACACCAGATTAGTAGAAATTCATGATTTTTTTTTTAAACCACAAATAAGGCTTTCTTTGGGTGGTACTATTTGCTATAAATTCTTTTATTTTATATGCATTTTAACCACTTAAAGGGAACCAGAGACGCCGGAATCCTAAAAAGAAAAAAAGATTTTATACATACCTGGGGCTTCTTCCAGCCCCATAAGCCTGCATCGCTCCCACGCCGCCATCCTCCGCTTCCTGGATCGCCGGTACCGGGTCCCGTCACTTCCGGCGGACGCGGCCAAATGTCCGCATGAGCAGGGGCTCCATCCAAACCCTTACATGTGCGGCTGCGCAGTATGCAGCTGCACGCGTACGGGTATGCTGGGAGCCCCTGTGATGCGGACAATTGTCCGCGTGCTGCCGCCGACTGGCCGGCTGGACGAAACTACGGGACCCGGTACCGCCGGATACAGGAAGCGGAGGAGGGCGGCGTGGGAGCGATCTGTGCGTATGGGGCTGGAGGAAGCCCCAGGTATGTATAAAATCTTCTTTCTGGGGCCTTTGGTTCCCTTTAAGCCCACAGGGTTGTTTATTTTTTGCATCTGAGGAGCTTTCACCTTCCATTCATTTGCCAATAACTTTATCACTACTCATCACAATGAATTGATCTATGTCTTGTTTTTTCCACCACCAATTAGGCTTTCTTTGGTTGATACATTTTGCTAAGAATTAATTTATTTTAACAAGAATATTAAGAAAGAAATGTAAAAAAATAATTATTTCTCAGGTTTTGGCCATTATAGTTTTAATTAATACATGCTACCGTAATTAAAACCCATGTATTTTATTTGCCTATTTGTCCCGCTTATTACACCATTTAACCACTTAACAGCCTGCGAGCCTCCGATCGCGGCTCACAGGCGAAATGTAAATACCTGGGGAAGCAGCGCCGTAAAGGAGATCGGCGATCCCCCGGCCTCTAAGTGGCCGGGGATCGTCGGCATCTGATAGGCTGAAGCCTATCAGAGGCGGTACAGGACGGATCGCCATCCTGTACCGCCCATAGAGAGAAGGGGAGGGAGGGAAGGAGATGGAGGGGGGGGGAATAGCGCTGCGGAGGGGGGCTTTGAGGAGCCCCCCCCCCCACTAGGCACAGCAAGCCGGCGGCGATCAGACCACCCCAGCAGGACATTCCCCTAGTGGGGAAAAAAGGGGGGAAGTCTGATCGCCCTGCCTGCCACACAATCTGTGCTGCGGGCTGAAGAGCCCGCACAGCACAGATCATTCAAAATTCCTGCGGTCGTTAAGTGGTTAAATTATATCCCTATCAGAATGTATGGCGCTGATATTTTATTTGCAAATAAAGGTGCATTTTTTCAATTTGTGTCCATCACTATTTACAATACAATACAATACAATATTTACATACTCCTTTGACATGCATATTTACAAAGTTCAGACCCTTAGGTAACTATTTATGTTTTTGTTTTTTAATTGTGATTTTTTTTCTTAAACATTTTATGTATCTACACCCCTGGTGCTGAAGTGAAGTCACGAGGGGCGTATATACTCGAAGCAGCTATGCTGTATTGGTTAAATGCAATTTAGAAAACTGTTTTAGTGAAAATTTGTGCAACCACCTGAAGTTCTAGGAAATTACGTTACGCTACTTTTGTAACACGCATTATACTAGCAACATGTGTGTTAACTCCATAACATGAGTTACACTATGAGCTTGATTCACTAAAGCGTGATAACTGCTATCACAGCATTTATCAAGTGATTTGCTGCACGCAAAGGTTTGCGCGCGAACTGAGTTACTTCGCATAATAAGCAAAGGTTTGCACGCGACCACGGGTGCTTTTCACCTGAAAAGTGCCTGTGATCGCATGCAAACCTTCGCTTATCATGTGAAGTAACACCGTTTGCGTGCAAACCTTTGCGCGTGGCAGATCACGTGATAACTGCTGTGATAGCAGTTATCACGCTTTAGTGAATCAAGCCCCATGTGTGCAACATGTGTTAAGCCACATGCATAAATACTGGTAAAATTGCACATAGTCATTTTACCAAATATAGGTAAATATATAGCCCTTAAGGAAGTCATAAAAATGTTATTGTACAACCTTACCAAATCTATGTACTATAAGGGCTATCAGATTCAAAATACTGTAAAAAATACTTACTAATTGAACAACCAAGATTGTATGGTGTATGCTGTAGTGACAAATGCCTTCTCCAATTTGGGGCATATTTCTATGTTATGAATGTAATTGTCACTTCAGCACTCATAAACCTATAATGGCATAAAACAGGCACATATACTCTGTTGTGACTTGGATGAATTTGACTGTAACATGTCTGGGTAAAGTAAGGAGGCTGAAAGTCATAAACACTTGGGGGCCTAATTATAAAGAGGCCACAGAGTAGTAATTCTGAGCAGCGGATGTCCAATATCCAATAAAAAGGTCCTTTATTCAATCTTCAAACATAACAGAGCAGTGCTGTGCGGAGCAGTGGGTGGCCATACTTACAGTCTGACATCTGGTTTGTGTAGCAACACTTATCAAAGGCAGTGACAAGCGGCAAAGACATCTGCAGATTGCCACCTTTAAAAACAGGATTTTTAATGTCACATTGTTATCATCACCACAAGCTGACAGTAATAAACTGATGAAAATATTGTCCAGCATTGCATAATATGTTGGTGCCTTATAAATAAAAGTAAAAAGGAAAAAAACTGAGAGCCCAATATAGTGTAGTATGTATTGGAATAGGGAGAACAATGACGTAAGTAATGATAATACTCAAAAAACAAGGGATACCTAAAAAGTGTCCATCATATCAATTGGTAGATCGCCTGATCACTGCTCCAGTTGTCCAGTTCAGCTGGGCACCTGGTCTAATCAACCAGCATTATAGGTTTGTGCTTGCTCTGAGATAAGGTAAACCCGGCAATAAGCCGATATTGCATCTACTCCAAATTTGCTTACTCTAGGAACGCATGTTAACTATCTCACTGCAATGTAGAATTATCCTCAACTGTATGCTGTATGTTAACAAATGTTTTCAATTCCATTCTCTGTATTACTGCTTCTGAAAATATAATAAAAATACATCGTTGGAAAAAAAAAAAAAGGGGGATACCGCTTAGGCAACCGCTGTAGATGCAGGTGGGGAGATTAGGCCAGTCCCCACTCAGGGCTAAGATGTCGCTGTCTGTAGTTCAGGAAATAAGGGTATAGCACCCCTCCACCCGGGGTGGACACTGGTATTGCAAAAAAAGTGAGCAGAGGCGCCAAGAACAAATTATTCATACACTTTAAAACTTAAAGCTTTATGTTTTGGACCATATAAATAAGTTTGTTATGATGAAAAACTGACAGCTTCATGTCTGCTTGGGGGCGGTGAGTCCACCATTCCCTCCTCAGCGATTTTAACCATTTTAGCATTTTTTATCCATTTGGCGCCTCTGTTCACTTTTTTGCCTTATAAATTAAAGTGATCGACATATGCTGCTTAGTGTTATGAAGAGGAAGAAGCAAAGTGGTTGTTACTATTACCTTGTATATGATGAATTTTAATTAAAGAAAAAAAAGTCTGAACTATATTTGCAACATTATTATAATGATCAGGGCAGATTCTATACTTTTTGCTGCCTGAAGCAAACATGGAGAGGACACCCTTCCCCCTTCTATACACAATAAAAATGCCCTCCCAGGCATAACCACCTCAATGGCGTCAATTTACCAAGCATTGCTGCATTCGGTAAAGCTGAAAACAGGTTGTTACCGCATGAAAAGCTGAAATTACCGGGCAGTGAGGTAAATTACCAACTTGTGGGAGTGCTGGGAGGCAGGTGATGGTGCTGGGTTGAGGAAAGGAGGTGAGGTTGCTGGGTGAGGGGAAGGAGGTAAGGGTGCTGGGTGGGGAGAGGTAGGTGAGGGAGCTGAGAGGTAGGTAAGGGTGCTGGGTAGGAAAGGAGGTGAGGGTGCTGGATGAGGTGAGGAGGGTGCTGAGGAGGGTAAGGAGGTAAGGGTGCTCCATCCTACGACGCTACACTGGTGGCACAGTTTGGGCAGAGCGAGCAGGAGAGAGCCACAAACCATCAGGCCGGTTCTAGACTTTTTTGCTACCTGAGGAAAACTTGTGAGGATGCCACCTCCCCTCCTCTCCTGTAGCCTGGAAGGGCTAGCAGCCAGGAAGGGGGAGCAGCAGGCACAGCGGTGGGGAGTGGGGTCAATCCTCCCCCCCTCGCCTGGGGTTCCCCATCTGTGCTCTCTCTCGGCACCAATCAGGGAAGCAATTACTCATTTACTTCCTTGCGTTCCACTGCTCGTTGCATCACTTCCTGCAATGCCGCCCACTGTACTTTAGTCAAGTGGTGGAACGCAAGGAAGTAAGTAAGTAATTGCTTCCCTGCTCGCTGCCAGCTCTAAGTGTAGCGAAAATAGCTGCAGGGGGAACACAGATGGGGAGCCCCAGGTGAGGGAGGGGAGGGTCTGACCCCCCTCCCCACCACTGTGTCCCCTACACCCCCTTCCTAGCATGGAACACTTAGGGTGATTTTACACTTACCACGGTGAGTTGAGTTGAAGTACTCTCCCCCCACGGCAGCTCATCGCAGTGGCCGTTAAGGTCAATGAGATGTGATGCGACCAAAGTGCTCCGGGTAACCTACAAGCTATAGTGCATAACTCTGCTACTTCTGTGGTAACAGCGGAAGTCACATGTTCATTTTTTTTTCTTCAGTCACAGCGTGGCTATAACACATGGTGTGACTTTTCAGGCACAGAGCCATTGCTCCAAATCACAACTCATCTGCACAGCACACAGTGTAAAAGGACTGTAATATTTATTCTGGCATAAGTGATGAAACACCTGTTCTTCATAGTTTATAGGCTGAGCATGTAAGATCTTTAAACTGGTGCTGAGGAGGCTTTTGAAGATGTGTATTTCAGACTGAAGATGTGCGGCTTCATTGTAGATATAAAATCAGAATTTGTATGTGTGACCTGTCACTGCCATGGAAACCTTTTTTCCTTTTTAGCTCTCGTTCTATGGGTCCCAGATGCTGCAAGATTAAAAAAAAAATCATAACAAAAAAGAGCTTACTAGTTATGTGAGGAGTTCAGAAAATCCATTATGCTGTTGAACTCTGTTTTCTATTGCCTAAAACATAATAAAAATACCCTGAGGTAAGTTGATGCAACATAATCTAGTGTAAAAGCGGCGAATGTGAACTTTTGCAAATGTTCGTGAACAGGTGAATCTGCTGAATCTCCATAGACTTTAATGTGCAGGCAAATTTAGAAACCTACAAAGACTGTTTCTGGCCACAAAAGTGATAGAAATCGTGTTTCAAAGGGTCTAACACCTGGATAAGGGCATGCCGGAGGGGGATCCATGCCAAAAGTCTCACCAAAAATCACAGATTTGACGCAGGCAGAGTCAGATTTTAATCCCTAAAGGGCAGAAATCACAGTACATCCCTACATTTCAGGAATAAAGGGCTGCTTTTAAATGTCCAGAGTGGTAATGTAAGGGTTATGCCTGCTTCACACTGACAGACAAAATGCGTGGCACACAATTAAATAATATCACTAGAAGTGGGCACAGGTGTGGGTCAGTGCCAGCATGCTCTGTCTGTGCGCTATAAGAAAGACACTGAGAATATGCTGCAACAGTTCAAACACAATTTAGTGATAATAACAGAGGCCCTGGCGCACTATTGTGCTTGTAGTGGGCACTGGGCACAATGGTGGGTGCCTGTGGGCTGTGGAGTGTCGCACACACGAAAAAAAAAAAAACAGCAGAAGGATAAAGTAGCCCTCAGAAGGGCTGTTTGGTATGATAAAACAGCAATCAGCCAGCAAGGATCAAAATAAACAAGCCTAGCTAACGCTTTCCCTATCTCCAGCAAGCTCTGTCCCTTCCTCTCACTATTCCAGCCAAAGACAGACTGGAACATGGTGGGCGCTGCAGCGTTTTTAAAGGAGGCGGATGGGTTCGTGAGGGAGTGCAGGCTGATTGGCTGCCATGTGCCTGCTGACTGTGATGTAAGGGGTCAAAGTTTAGCCCAATGTTGATGTATGGGGGTGGATTGAACAGCATAAATACACGATCTTTACCGAATAGTGCTCGCCGGCGAATTATTCGGGCCATCTCTAATGGGGACATTTTTGCTCTCCTAATGTGATTGGCGGCTATGCAAGGTTAAAGGTTATTACTAGTTCATCATAGGGATGTCCGCCCCCACTTGGACTTAATTCATTAGAAACCAAAGGAAAGCTAATAATTTCAGTTCCATTCAATGATAACAAAAAAGACATCCCAGCCAAAAATGCCTCTTTAGAAATGTTAACAAGCTTAACAGACATTGCTCTCTATATATGAGAGTCACTATATGGAAGATAAAAATATTAGGTAACATTCTGGAATCAGTATCTCATTCTGCCTGTGCTTGCCGGAACGCAGCACAGCTGGAGGATAAAACCTCTCTTTTATGCAGCTGTAGAAGAGAAAATTTGACTGAAAAGGTCACAGATGCAAGATTTTTCAAGTGTATTACACAGCTTCTAATATTTTCCCAAGATGCCTTTAGAATATAAAAAATATCATAGGCTAGCCATTTAGGTTTTCCTGTGTGAACTCCTCTAAATGAAGCATGTTACGGCTCCAAACATTTACCTTGCATCTGTTCTGTGAGCTCTTTTTACATTTTCTATGCAGAACAGAAAAAAAGGGCACAGGATCTCTTGCAGAGAAAAAGGCCCTACACTAGGCACACATTATAAAACCCGTGATTTGCGTCTGCCATGCAGTGCCACAACTTTTATATCAGCAAGTATCGCCTCACATGATTTTATCGGGCGCCTCAGTGGAGGTCGGGGGAAGGGGGTTAGGTTAAGGTTAGGAGGGGTATGGTTAACCACTTGCCGACCGCCTTAAGCCGAAGGGCGGCGGCAAGGGCTGGGCCCAAACGACCGCAATACGCCCATCGGCGGTGGCGGCGGCGGGCGTGGTTATGCGGCGATCGCGTCATTCGTGACGCGATCAGCCACCGCGACTGGCTCTGCCCCCCCGCGCTGTAACCCGCCGGCCGTTCGGAAGTGCCGGTGGGTTACTAGCACCCCGATCGCCACACGGAAAGTGTATAATAGGCTTTGTAATGTATACAAAGCCTATTATACAGGCTGCCTCCTGCCCTGGTGGTCCCAGTGTCCGAGGGACCACCAGGGCAGGCTGCAGCCACCCTAGTCTGCACCCAAGCACACTGATTTCTCCCCCCCTGCCCCCTGATTGCCCACAGCACCCCTCAGACCCCCCCTGCCCACCTCCCAGACCCATGTTTACACCCAATCACCCCCCTAATCACCCATCAATCACTCCCTGTCACTATCTGTCAACGCTATTTTTTTTTAAACCCTAAAATGCCCCCTGCTCCCTTCTGATCACCCCCCACCCCTCAGATTCTCCCCAGACCCCCTCCCAGACCCCCCCCCCTCCTGTGTACTGTATACCTCTATCCCCCCTGTAATAACCCACTGATCACCTGTCAATGACCTGTCAATCACCCATCAATCACCCCCTGTCACTGCCACCCATCAATCAGCCCCTAACCTGCCCCTTGCGGGCAATCTGATCACCCACCCACACCAATAGATCGCCCGCAGATCCGACGTCAGATCACCTCCCAAGTGCAGTGTTTACATCTGTTCTCTACCCTAAACACCCACTAATTACCCATCAATCACCCATCAATCACCCCCTATCACCACCTGTCACTGTTACCCATGAGATCAGACCCTAATCTGCCCCTTGCGGGCACCCAATCACCCGCCTACACGCTCAGATTGCCCTCAGACCCCCCCTTATCAATTCGCCAGTGCAATATTTACATCTGTTCTTCCCTGTAATAACTCACTGATCACCTGTCAATCACCCATCAATCACCCCCTGTCACTGCCACCCATCAATCACCCCCTGTCACTGCCACCCATCAATCAGCCCCTAACCTGCCCCTTGCGGGCAATCTGATCACCCACCCACACCAATAGATCGCCCGCAGACCCGACATCAGATCACCTCCCAAGTGCAATGTTTACATCTGTTCTCTACCCTAAACACCCACTAATTACCCATCAATCACCCATCAATCACCCCCTATCACCACCTGTCACTGTTACCCATCAGATCAGACCCTAATCTGCCCCTAGGGCACCCAATCACCCGCCCACACGCTCAGAACGCCCTCAGACCCCAGCCCTGATCACCTCACCAGTGCATTGCTTGCATCTATTTCCCCCCTCTAATCACACCTTGAGACACCCATCAATCACCTCCTGTCACCACCTTTCACCCCCTAGCACACCTACTCATCAGATCAGGCCCTAATTTGCCCTGTGTGGGCTCCTGATCACTCGGCCAAACCCTCAGATCCCCCTCAGACCCCCTTCCGATCACCTCCCCAGTGCATTGATTGCATCTATTTTCCCCTCTAACCACCCCCTGAGACACCCATCAATCACCTCCTGTCACCCCCCTAGCACTCCTATCCATCAGATCAGGCCCAATACAACCTGTCATCTAAGAGGCCACCCTGCTTATGACCGGTTCCACAAAATTTGCCCCCTCATAGACCACCTGTCATCAAAATTTGCAGATGCTTATACCCCTGAACAGTCATTTTGAGAAATTTGGTTTCCAGACTACTCATGGTTTAGGGCCCGTAAAATGCCAGGGCAGTATAGGAACCCCACAAGTGACCCCATTTTAGAAAAAAGACACCCCAAGGTATTCTGGTAGGTGTATGACGAGTTCATAGAAGATTTTATTTTTTTGTCAAAAGTTAGCGGAAATTGATGTTTATTGTTTTTTTCACCAAGTGTCATTTTTCACTAACTTGTGACAAAAAATAAAATCTTCTATGAACTCACCATACACCTAACAGAATACCTTGGGGTGTCTTCTTTCTAAAATGGGGTCACTTGTGGGGTTCCTATACTGCCCTGGCATTTTAGGGGCCCTAAACCGTGAGGAGTAGTCAAGAAAACAAATGCCTCAAAATGACCTGTGAATAGGACGTTGGGCCCCTTAGCGCATCTAGGCTGCAAAAAAGTGTCACACATGTGGTATCGCCGTACTCAGGAGAAGTAGTATAATGTGTTTTGTGGTGTATTTTTACACATACCCATGCGGTACCACATGTGTGGCACTTTCTTGCACCCTAAGTGCGCTAAGGGGCCCAAAGTCCAATGAGTACCTTTAGGATTTCACAGGTCATTTTGCGACATTTGGTTTCAAGACTACTCCTCACGGTTTAGGGCCCCTAAAATGCCAGGGCAGTATAGGAACCCCACAAACGACCCTATTTTAGAAAGAAGACACCCAAAGGTATTCCGTTAGGAGTATGGTGAGTTCATAGAAGATTTTATTTTTTGTCACAAGTTAGCGGAAAATGACACTTTGTGAAAAAAAACAATTAAAATCAATTTCCGCTAACTTGTGACCAAAAAAAAATCTTCTATGAACTCACCATACTCCTAACGGAATACCTTGTGGTGACTTCTTTCTAAAATGGGGTCATTTGTGGGGTTCCTATACTGCCCTGGCATTTTAGGGGCCCTAAACCGTGAGGAGTAGTCTTGAAACCAAATGTCGCAAAAATGACCCGTGAAATCCTAAAGGTACTCATTGGACTTTGAGCCCCTTAGCACAGTTAGGGTGCAAAAAAGTGCCACACATGTGGTATCGCCATACTCAGAAGAAGTAGTATAATGTGTTTTGGGGTGTATTTTTACACATACCCATGCTGAGGGGGAGAAATATCTCTGTAAATGGACAATTGTGTGTAAAAAAAATCAAAAAATTGTCATTTACGGAGATATTTCTCCCACCCAGCATGGGTATGTGTAAAAATACACCCCAAAACACATTATACTACTTCTCCTGAGTACCGCAATAACACATGTGTGGCACTTTTTTGCAGCCTAACTGCGCTAAGGGGCCCAAAGTCCAATGAGCATCTTTAGGCTTTACAGGGGTGCTTACAATTAGGCACCCCCAAAATGCCAGGACAGTGAACACACCCCACAAATGACCCCATTTTGGAAAGTAGACACTTCAAGGTATTCAGAGGGGAGCATAGCGAGTCCGTGGCAGATTTCATTTTTTTTTGTCGTAAGTTAGAAGAAATGGAAACTTTTTTTTTTGTCACAAAGTGTCATTTTCCGTTAACTTGTGACAAAAAATAAAATCTTCTATGAACTCACCATGCCTCTCACTGAATACTTTGGGATGTCTTCTTTCCAAAATGGGGTCATTTGGGGGTTATCTATACTATCCTGGAATTTTAGCCCCTTATAAAACATGACAGGTGCTCAGAAAAGTCAGAGATGCTTCCAAATGGGAAAATTCACTTTTTGCACCATAGTTTGTAAACGCTATAACTTTTACCCAATCCAATAAATATACACTGAATGGGTTTTTTTTTTTAATCAAAAACATGTTTGTCCACATTTTTCGTGCTGCATGTATACAGAAATTTTAGTTTATTTGAAAAATGTCAGCACAGATAGTAAAAAAAATCATTTTTTGACAAAATTCATGTCTTTTTTGATGAATATAATAAAAAGTAAAACTCGCAGCAGCAATCGAATAGCACCAAAAGAAAGCTGTATTAGTGACAAGAAAAGGAGGTAACATTCATTTAGGTGGTAGGTTGTATGAGCGAGCAATAAACCGTGAAAGCTGCAGTGGTCTGAATGGAAAAAAAGGCTCTGGTTCTTAAAGGGCAAAAAGACTGTGGTCCTCAAGTGGTTAAGTGTAATGGTGGCCATACATGGTACAATTTTTTATTTTTTTTCGATTAGATAATTTAGTTCGATTATTCCGTTAGATCGAATTTAAAGATTTTTCCAGCATGTCCGATCTAATTTTTCTCGAAAAAAGGGGATAATCGTTCGAATTTCTTGATCGAAAAAAAAATATTTTCAACTTTCATTCGATTCGATCATTTAGATCGAATAAACGGGATAATCGAAGTTTTCATTGTACCATGTATGGCCACCATAAGTGTTAGGTACCTGGGGGGTTAAGTGTTAGGCACCATCTGGGGTTAAGGGTTGAGCTTATTAAAGTGGACCCAAATTAAATATACAAGATTTCAGAAATAAAATCTATTTTCTAAATTATAATAATTAAAAATAGCAGCCTTTTTTCAGCTGCATGATGACAAATATAAAATATTTTACATTTATTGGAGGAACCCCTCCCTTCCTTTCATATTGCCGGGACAGAATCCAGCAGACTGGTGGAGGAGATAAAAAACAAAAACAAAACACAGGCTGCTACTGATGATGTCACAGGGGAGGTGATCTCAGCTTGCGTGAGATTCCACATAGACGACGCCCCTGTGAGGGAGGGTTGCTGATGACAAACACACCCATGATCTAAAACCTCCTACTAAGCTCAGAAGTAGTGGCTGCCACCTGTATAACCCTAGTTATGAAAAGAGAAGGGTGAAAAGCATGCACTGAAATGCTCATAGGCTTGAAGGAGTGTTTATTTGGCTGGATAGTGTAATGGTTAAGGGCTCTGCCTCTGACACGGGAGACCAGGGTTCAAATCTCGGCTCTGCCTGTTCAGTAAGCCAGCACCAATTCAGCAGGAGACCTTAGGCAAGTCTCCCTAACACTGCTACTGCCTATAGAGTGTGTCCTAATGGCTGCAGCTCTGGTGCTTTTAGTCCGCCAGGAGAAAAATTAACACAGCTTTTGGTTAAATGGATTAGCTGGAAAAAAAAGCTGTGATTTGCTAACACCAAATTTTGCTTGTTAGGCGGGGCTAATTAGCTTGTTGTTTGACTACTTTTGACCATCACTTGTATAGATAACTCCCATAGTTGTTTTAACTAACAAAATCAGTGGGGCTTGTAAACTGCCTATCAAAATGTTGTTTCATTTATCATGGTCACCGGAAATAGTTACATTCTTCTGTATTCACGATTCTCAGTGGACTCATTAACGGCAGACTGCTAGTTGTCAAGCAAGTCTGGAATCTATGGCAGCTTCCATTTTAATTGGGTATGAAGAAACGTTTAATTGACATCTAGGTCAAATATGCACAAGATTTTTATAACAATGAGCACTTGACCCAAATGACTTTAGTTCTGAAGAATCAACATATTAATAGCATATTAAACCAAAGATGTACAGCGAGGTAGACATTTTTTTTTTTAGGACAAATAATACCATTCAAATAAAAAGATGTAAAGCTTAGTTGTATTAAAGAATGTGAACTTCTAATAGACATACAGAAGTATTTGGTAACTCAGTAAACTCCAATTTATATCAGTCATTGCAATTCATTTAAAAATACGTTTTATGCTTGTGTGTTATCTACTTAGAGAAATTTGTTGATTCAGAAGGGTTTTTATTAATATGCACAGCTATGTTAGCAGGGGCGCCTCTAGCCACTTTGTCACTCCAGGCGAGAAAACCTGTGGCACCCCCCCCCCCCCCTGAAAATAATCGTAATGTGGCAGTGTTTCACCAAAAAATAATTTTGATGCGGCAGCGTTTCACCAGAAAATACACGTATTGCGGAAGCGCTTCATCCGAAAATAACTGTTATGCGGCAGCGTCTCACCAGAAAATAACCATAATGCGGCAGCGTTTCACCAGAAATTACACTTAGGCCTGGTGCACACCAGAGGAGTTTTTCTGAGCGTTTTGAGTTTTTAAATCTGCTGCTAATGTTATCCTATGTGTCTGTGCACACTGGAGCAATGAGGTTTTGTAAAAACCCCATAGCATTACATTGGGAAGAGCTTTTGAAACCTCTAAAAGCTCTTCCCAATGTAATGCTATGGGGTTTTTTACAAAACCTCATTGCTCCAGTGTGCACAGACACATAGGATAACATTAGCAGCAGATTTAAAAACTCAAAACGCTCAGAAAAACTCCTCTGGTGTGCCCCAGGCCTTATTGTGGCAGCGTTTCACCACAAAATACACAATGCTGGCAGCGTTTCACCAGAAAATACACAATGCTGGCAGCGTTTCACCAGAAAATACACAATGCAGCAGCGTTTCACTCGAAAATACACAATGCGGACAGTATTTCACCGGAAAATACACAATACAGCAGCTTTTCACCAGAAAATACACAATACGGGTGACAGAAGAAGGCAAAGAGGGATGTAAGAAGGCACAGGGAGACAGAAGGAGGCAGAGGGAGACAGACAGAGCCAGAGGGAGACAGAAGAAGACACAAAGGGGCACAGAAGGAGGTACAGAGGAAGGCACAGTGGACAGAGGTGGCACATGGGGACTGAAGAGGCACATGGAGACAGAATGAGGCACAAAGGGAGAAAGAAGGAGGCACATGAGGACAGAAGGAGGCAGAGTGGGACTGAAGAAGGGAATAGGGGGCAGAGGTAGCACAGGGGGACAAAGAAAGGCACAAGGGGACATAAGGAGGCACAGGGGGACCGAAGGAGGCAGAAGTGGCACAGGGGGACTGAAGGAGGCACAAGGAGACAGAAGGAGGCACAAAGGGGGAGGTGGGAGGATGTACAAGGCATAGAGGGACACAGTGGCAGCTGACTGCAACTTACACTAAGCAGATGCAGTAGAAGCAAGTAATAGAACACCTGTGGGGGCGGGGCTTAGCCAGGGTGTGTGGCTTTGTCCAGTAGGCATAGCTTAATCTAGCAACATAGCGCCCCCTGGACCAATGGCACTCCAGGCAATGGCCTGTACTGCCTATGCCTACAAACTCCCCTGTATGTTAGGTACACACCATTCAATTTCCCGGCAGATCATTGGGTCGAAACAATTATGCCTGACATGTCCAATCAGCTCCTGATTGATAAGGAGATTAATTTTGAGCAGCAGTGATTGGAAAATCCTGTTATCAATCAGGAGCTAATCAGATATGTCAGAAATAATCATTTCGACCCATCAATCTGCCAATAAATTGAATAGTGTGCACCTAACATTACTGTGCGAATGTTTGGGAGATGGGGGATAGCATCAAAGTATTCTATTTTATCCTTGAGATTCACTTTAAACCCTAATACAATAGTACTGAGGATAATATGTATATTTCATGCATCAAATGTGTGGACCCAAGTGGCATGTATTGTCTTTATAGTAGATGGAGAGGAATGTGGAGTACTTTGGTTGAGCTGCTTCAATAGTGGTGTACAAGGTCTTCTCCTTAACAGACGTAGACATTTTGGTGGTGATAGCATGTATGGGGGCTTTGCTATTGATCACTAAAATCGGCACAAAATCATGCAAAAATTACACAAAATTATGAATGAATTACACAAACTCAGTTGAATGTCCAAATCTAATTACATCTGGCCCTAATTAGGAAAATATATGCAAAACTGTTTGTAATGGTAATAAGCAGATTACAATGATCACTACAGAAGCCTTCACCCCAGCATTATACACTGGCTAACGGGTGAGTGCAAAAAATGTCCACTTTTCGAGACCTGCTGGTACGCAGAACAACTGTGTTTTTTAGAGACAGTTTAAGCAGAACAGATGTGTTTGCATGGCTGAAGCTAAAGCTGACTAGCACTTAGCTAAGCTTGCATGAATTCATTACAAGATCACTTAAAAATATACCTGTTATGTAATGCTTGTGTTATGCAACTTCATGCTGTAATGTTGTGGACAATAATAAGGTTTATAAATTTACCTGGAACAAGAGCACAGATCATGTGTATGAACACTCCACCTGCATATTGATGCGCAAAACCTAATAAGTTTATCATTATTGGTTCAGGCATCCTAAGAGCAAGGTCAGAAATGGCCTCTCCTATATTTATTTCATAGCATGTGGACATTAACCCCCTCGTTATTGCTTTGTGTAAAGAGATGCGAGTTGCAGAATTATGTGCCAGAGACTTTCTATATACGCCCATCTATGGCTTTGGTATGGCATTGTCACTCCTCTCTAGTGTTCAGGAACCAACTTTTGATTCCTGACCAAGAGATTGCTGTGATCATTTTGCAGGGTATTGTGACTGAGTAGGGTAATTATAAGGGGAGAATGGGGGCACATGATTGCAACACATGTAAGAGTAAGGGTTTCCTAAAAGCATCAGTTGTAACGGAGTAGGTGAGCTGCATAATGATGGCAGCACTTGTTGGGAGTGAAGGGTTCATGATGCCAGCGCATTTTAGGGTTTTAGATGGATCAGTATGCCAGCATTCTTTAGGTAGGTTGGGAAAAGGGAATAATAATGTCAGTGCTAATGAAGAGAAGGTATATTTTTAAAGTTCTACCTAATGGCAAATTGGGCCATTTTTTTTTCTCATTATAAATTTTAAGAAAACAAACAGCATGCACTCCCCCCTCTGTAGCCTCTTTAACTCCTTGTCACCCATGCAGGTTGGAATAAGCAGAATCCAGAGCCCAGACTGCATTAGGGATCTGTACCCTGAGCTCTACCAGCTAGCATAGTCCATGATGTGGAGAGGCTCACAAAGAGCAAAACAAAGCCAGCCCCTCTAACTTAAAGTCCTTGTCCATACCACGAGGATTCCCATCGGTCTGGTAAAGCAGATCCGAGATGAAAAACGAACTATACCAGCGCTGCGTAATATGTTGGCGCTTTATAAATACAATAAATAAATAATCGTATCGTATTATTAATAAATAAATAAATTAAATTAAAACTATAGCAAGTAACTTGTCTATATATCTTATCTAACGTTTAGATAGTTTACACAGCAAATCTAGCTGTAAACAGCTTCAAGAGTTTATGATTATTTATTCCTGTGATACAATTAAGGCATCCATGTTCTGTTTGTCACATTACACACAGGCAAGCTGATAGCATCTCCAACCCTCAGCCTGTAAAAACGTCGCCACTCTCCTCCTCCCTCCTCCCCTCTGCCTCTGAAATCTCTGGCTAGTAACCTCCTTCTGCCCAGATTGAGCTCCCATAAGCCTTTGCTACTAAGGCTCAAAGTGCCGAGGCTCTCTGGAGAAGCTGTGGGTGAGGCTTGTTTAGTTTATAGGGAATTAGAGTATTAAAACAAAACAAAAAAGTATTTGACTTGAGGAATGCCCTATAAACTATATGAAAGGAACACAATTATGCAATGAGTAAAAGTTTATCTTGGATCCACTTTAAGGGAGCAATAGAAAGCCCCAGTGGTACACATACTTTAGTTTAGCAAGTAGGAAGCAAAATGTGCGGTGTTGTTCAGTGAAGATCTTCAATTAAAGTCCAGAGGGTATTGGTGTGGGTAATTTTTGTCCACATTTTTTAATTTTTATTTGAATCCAACCCTTTGTGGAAATGAGTCAGAGTTACATTAGCACCCTTATACCTATTTCACCTAGAGGAGGTGGGCATCCGGGGTCCCTGTTAAAGGGCTCCCTCAGATTCCACCATGAAAGAGCCACCCCCCACCCGGGGAGTAAATGTTGTGGTGCCACCACATGAGTTGGGGATATTTTACTATGCACTTACCCAACACCCTTTCTCACCGGAAACCTCACCTCCTAGTGCCTAAAACATACCCCCATCTAATGCCTAACAGTAACTTCCCCCACCCTTTCAAGTGCTTAACAATAACACTATCCTCCCCTTCTCCTAATTCCTAACACTAATCTACAGCCCAAACGACTGCTAGTTGTTGCCTATTGTCAGAATCCGCTCTGCTGGCCTAGATTCCCTGGACAGTTTTGTTTCCTATGCAGGTTGCATAGTTGAGTCCAGCGAAAAGAGGCCTTTCTGTCAGTTTGCAAGGCTGACTGATTTGCATCTACTTATCTTGCAATCTGCTTGTCTGCTTCCTTTGAAGGTTTCCAGTATAAATGTCACTTCCTCCCAGAATTCCTTGCTCGTCATAGGTTTTGTTTGGTGAAGACTGACTTTAGAGCCTCAGCCTCTTTGTACCTTATTGCGAATGTTCTAGTGTAGTTAATTCTTGGGGAGTGCATTTTGCACTCCTCCTAGTGCAGTTAGGTTGTATATTATTTGTACTGCCTAAGTCTTGTTTTGTCTTGTCCTGTTCTTGCGATATTGTACTATCTCCTGCGGTGGCAGATAGTAAATCGTCCTGTCCTGTTCCTAGATCGCATTCGCCCTAGCGTTAGAGGATCTCCCTTGTCTGAATCTTGGAGTATAACCTTAGCTGCGGTTGCTACTGGTTACTCCTTCAGTCTGTCTTGTCTGGAACGAACGCTTGCTGTTGTCTGGTGTGAGACAACCGATTAGCAAGCGTTCCCGCTATCTGTTTGTCTTTGTTCTCCGTTTTAGTCAGGGTTGGTACCTTTTGTTACTGTTGCGCTTAACGTGCGGTGACAGTACTATTAACGCGCTTGTCACTGTTGCGCATAACGTGCGGTGACCACGTTTAGCCAGTTCATTTGTTAATTTCCTTGGCGTTCAGATTGTAGTTATTTGCTGTGTCTTCCTTACTCAATTCATGCTCTGTCTTTGCTCAGTTGCTGATAGCAATCGCCTCTCTTGCGATTAGCTTTCTTATTGTGGTCTGTTCAGATGTGATATGTCTACCGTCGCTGGGTGGCGACTAGATTGGTAGACATTCACATAGTCTCTCTGTTCTTGCTTTCTTCTGAGTTGCTACTTTTTTTGCCCAGTCTTGCTTAATCGTGCAATTTCAATCTGGCATCTGTGGCTGTACAGAGGACTTATTCCTCTGTACTCCACAGCTCCATCTGCTGGTTGGAATTCTCCTCTACAAATATATACTGGGTACTTTGCTTTTGTGACTGTGGGGATTTCCTTCTGCTTCAGCGCACATGGTGTGCACTGACTGGAAATCGCCCACAGATCATTACATCTATCAACTACAATCAGGATTATCAACTACAATCAGGAACATCCATTATTTCCTATGTAGTGGCTGATTGACTATTATATGCATTGGATGCTCAACTCACTGCTAGGGTGCTTTATTACCAATAATTTAAACAGGTATCTATTAGACACCCCCTGGATCCTCGCACCCAAATGACTGATGCCAAGGAGGAGGAAGGTGGCCCTGGAAGGGGTAAGGCAATTTGAGTGCAAGGATCAGCAGGCATTTAATATAAGCCTGTGTAAATTACTGTTAATCAATTAGGGCACAGGACTTTTCAGAGAATTCACCCCCCCCCCTCGTTATGGACTATGCAGGCTGGTATAGATCAAGGTGCGGAGCCACACACACTTTGGGTTCTTAATTCTGGCTATAGCAGCCAGCAGGGGTAATAAAAATTTAATGGGACTTGAGAGGGGGACCCCACACCATTTTTATTATTTGTTAAATGTAAACAATAGGTATATTTGCCAGGGATCCGAATACAGCAGTATTGCAGCTGTACAAAAGTGCAAATGCGCTTGGGTTTTCTGTTGGTCAGTGCACCAACAACTGAGGCAGGAAATTCAATGTTGTTTCTGGGGATATATATGTACATTTTCCATACTGATGATATATTATCTGTCATTTAACAGGTTTTTTTTAAATAATAAAATGAAATAAAATAGTTAACAACTTATTTGAGGTTACAGGGATGTTTTATGGACATTTTGCTTCACACAGTGGACATTTAAAAAGCAACATAACCAGCTAATGTCTGAAGCATCAAGCGTTATAATGATGGCTCAAAATCACTAGGTGGCTTCATGGAATAACATCATGTTCTGCATGTGCATTCACCCAAGGACACACTCACGACCTGTTTTAAATTCTAAATCTATCATAGGGATTTTTTTTCCTGATCGGTGGTTACATAATAAGTACCACCTCAGCCTTCCTCTCTTGTTGCCATGATTCTGCAAAACAAAGGAATCACATATATTTGTTATATCTTTATAGCACACATAAGGCAGAGTTTTTATTTAAGGATTTTTTTATTCAGTTTAAGACATTTAAATATTTTATAGGTAAAAAACATGGAAAACATATTTTTCAAATGCTTCCTCTAAAACATAAAAGATAACCACTGTTTATTGTTTATCTTTCTTTAAAAAAGTTGTCTGAGTAGCATAACAAATGAGTGGTATATCTATAAAACTATAATTTGGTAAGGAAAAAGGGATTAATACATCAATAGTAAAATAATCGTTGTATGTATCTCCTTTTTATTAAAAAGTTTTAATGACTTGCCTGGTATTTTCTCTCCAACTCACCACTCGAGTCCCGTGTGCGCCGGCTGCCACGTGTGTAGCCTAGGCCCCCTTGCAGAGACGTGGTGTGGCACTTCCAAGGCACTCTTTATCTTGGATACAGAGACTCATGGAACTCATCTGCAAGGGGACGGGGCGGGGCTGACCCAGCACACAAGGGGCTGGGCAGGGGTGGGGTGAGTTGGAAAGAAAAGACCCAGCAAGTCATTCTTACTTTTTGTGAGAAGGGGAAACATACAATGTTTATTTTAGGCTGCATAGTCTCTTTAAGTGTTTAAAGTGTTTATGTACTTATACTTTTTTTTCCTGGCGGGGGAGGAGGCAAAGTGAGTCTTAAGCTAGCCATACATCTAGCGATGATGGGCAGATTTTACAAAGAGACAAAGCTCTCTCAAATCTGGTTAGAGAGAGATCTGTCAGCTGCCCATATGCCACAGACCAATTTCCAATCAATTGCATGCTGAAATTGAATCCGGAATTGGCCTTGTGTGCTGCCTCACCATCAACCCAATGTGTGTGTGTGTATATATGTGTGTGTGTGTGTGTGTGTGTGTGTGTGTGAGTGTCCGTTCCCTGAGCTATATACATAACACAACCTACATAACCTGTCCTTTCGGCCAAAAATTGGTCGCATTGTCGATCCTGCATGCACTTGGCAGCACCGATTTTCATCTGATTCCGGTTATAATAATTAAATTGGATGGTTGATCAGCCACCTGATGTATGGCCACGTTTACTGGCCATGTATAAATTCATAGAGAGCTACCTGTGTCTCCCTCTTTTCCGGGATCCTCCACATTTAAACTCTGCATGCACATCTGATAGCTATTGATGATCAATGAAATGCAAATACTTCTGCAATCATGCAAATTTAGCATTTTCAAACTGCACATATTTGCATACAAATTTGCATAAATGTGCATCAACTCAGAACAATTTGAACAACAGTGATCATCCCTACTGATAACCTTATTGAAAATATATACTGGATGAGGCTTCTTTTGCTGGGAATACACGGTTTGTACCGCACAATCAAGCCATTAGATGGCTCGATTGATCATTTCTGGCATGTCCAATCACCCGCCGGATCGATTCTGTGCTCGATACCGCTGGCAGGACAATGGAAAAAGATAAGGAAAATGAGCAGAAGATAAGAGAATCGCCCGCGGGGATGAGCGGGAGTCGATCCAGCGGCATAATCGAGCCGCAGAAACGTACAGTGTATTCCCGGCATTAGAGTTAGTTACAGGAGGCAGAACGGAAGGGGATAAAATACAAAAAATAATAATGATAGGCTTTTATGGGCTTTTCTCAAAATTGTCCCTATACTATGATGGTAACATTAGACTATGACCATGTCGGAGACATTAGATTGTGAGCACCTCACAGTCAGGGAAAGGATTTGTTCATTATACTCTTCAAAGTGCTGTATAAAATGCCAGCACAGTATAAAGGCATCATCAAAATAATAGCATCTCCAAATAAATGATAAGGAGTACAGACAGACAATGTACAACTGTGAGAACAGTTAAAAAAAGAATTCAGTGAGAAGTACACATTATTGATAGTTTAATATAATTTTAAAAAAACAGCTTATAGTGTATGATTTGGGATCAACTTGTCAATAGCTTAAAAAGATTATAAAATAAGTAAAGCATGTATATTACATTATTGATCAAGGTACATTTTAAGTAATTTTAAGAACGCTTAAGTAAAAAGATGCAAAAAGGTGGATTTGACATTGCAAATGGGACACAGAGGCATTTTCCTGTGTTATCTGCTGTATGTGTCCTCTGCTCTATGTTACCTCTTCTCTCTGCTCTGCCCCCCAGAATTCACGGACAAGCAGCTTGTTGCTAGCGTGAAAAGGGAAGGGTCGTCCTTTGCAAGAATGGAACTCCTGCATCACACCCCTTCTGGTGTTAGGAATGCCCCTTCCCTACCTCTCAGCGCAGCTTCACTGCCTCTCACCCACCTCTTCACCACCCCTCTGCTCTCTGATGAGAAGCAATCCAGCCCTCCCTTCCCCAATTATTGGCCAGCTTGGGTCCTTTGCCTACACTTTTTGGCACCCTTTGAATTCCAAAATGTTGAAAAGTTTTTTAAAATACAAGATGAAAACATATCTCCTAGGAGAAAACTTAGGAAAAAAGTGAATTGTGTATGGGCCATTGTCTCCTTAAAGAGAACCTGAGGTGGGGTTCTAAGAATGATATCTGCACACAAAGGCTGGGTCTGCCTATACTGCCCAGTCTCTGTTGCTATCTCAATCCCCCCTAAGTTCCCCCTGTGCTTTGCTGTCCCCCATAAATCACAGTCGCGTTGTTGACATGCAGAGTGTCGCAGCGGGCTGTGTTTACCTATGTAGTGTCACTCTCGCCGCTCCCCCCGCCTCCTGCATAGCTCCAGTCCCCGCCCGCATCCCTTCCCTCCCCGCTGATTGGAGGGAAGGGACTCGGGTGGGGACCGGAGCTATGCAGGAGGCGGGGGGAGCGGCGAGAGTGACAGTACATAGGTAAACACAGCCCACTGCTTGTCGACAGCTCGGCTGATGATTTATGGGGGACAGTAGAGCACAGGAGGAACTTAGGGGGGATTGAGATAGCAACAGAGGCTGGGAAGTATAGGCAGACCCAGCCTCTGTGTGCAGATATCATTCTTAGAACCCCACCTCGGGTTCTCTTTAACCTTCCTGGCGGTAAGCCCGAGCTGAGCTCGGGCTATGCAGCGCAGGAGGATTTGTTAGGCCCTGCTGGGCCAATTTGCATAATTATTTTTGGTACACGCAGCTAGCACTTTGCTAGCTGTGTGTACTGCCCGATTGGCGCCACTCTGCGCTGATTCGCCACCGCCGCTCGCCGCGCCACCCCCCAGACCCCATGCGCTGCCTGGCCAATCAGTGCCAGTCAGCGCTGAGCGGTGGATCAGGAGTCCCTTTGAGGTCACGATGTCTATGACGTTGGTGACGTCATCCCGACCGTCACCATGGCGACGGGGGAAGCCCTAATGGAAATCCCGTTCAGAACGGGATTTCCGGATGGGCTTGATCGCCGGAGGCGATCGAAGAGGGTGGGAGGATGCCGCTGCACAGCGGCTGTCATGTAGCTAGCGCTAGGCTAGCTACATGATTTTTTTTTAAGAAAGGAGGGTTAACTACAAAATAACTTTTCAGTGCATATAAATTAAAGAAGTAAAATTAGGTTAAAAAAGCAATATCAAATGTGTTTTTGGTGCTTGCTGGGAGTTAAAAGGTATTTTCTCCATAAGGTATAAAAATTTCTCCAGTGAGAAAAATACGGCCAAGTATTAGATATAAAGTTAAAGCAAATTAGATATTAATATTCAAAAATTCAAGTATATATTAGATGAAAAATATGATCACATAACTGTATCTAACCATGTATGAAGTGGTATCTAAGTTTGTATTTGTTTAGAGAGTATCTACACTTTAAATTACAGTTTGCATGAAACCTAATGAGTTGCCAAGATACATGAAATTACACATAATTGTGATAAAACGCGGAAAAACCGCCGCGTGTACTGGCGGCAAGGCAGCTGATTCCGCGTGCGGTTTGCACGCAGCAGAGTGCGTCTGGTGTGGCTGGGCCTGTTAGTTCACACAGGCTGAGGAATACGCGCGCGGATGACAACTTCCACGATCATTCTTGGCATGCCATGGTTACAACTTCACTCTCCTCAGATCAATTGGGCTTCAGGTCAGCTAACGAGCTGGTCTACCCATTGTCATCATCATTGTTTAGCGAAGGTAACCTTGGGTAACACCAAGATTCAGGTGGAAGGTTTGCCAAGCCAGTATTCAGAATTTGCAGACGTGTTTAGTCCCAAATCAGCAGATAAACTTCCTCCTCACCGTCCTTTTGATTGTCCCATCGATCTCAGGTCTGGTTGTATGGCCCCTAGAGGTCATCTCTATAATTTATCTGGGCCAGAGAAATTGGCTATGCAAGAATATATACGAGAAAATTTAGCTAAAGGTTTTATTCGTCCCTCTCGGTCACCAGCAGGGGCAGGATTCTTTTTCGTGAAAAAGAAGGATGGAGTCCTTCGTCCATGCATTGATTATCGGGGCTTAAATAAGATTACAGTAAAAAATCGTTACCCTTTGCCTTTAATTGACGATTTTTTTACCCAGGTCACCAATGCTAAGATTTTCTCGAAGCTGGATTTGAGGGGTGCATACAACCTTGTGTGTATCAGAGACGGTGATGAATGGAAGACGGCCTTTAACACACCCGACGGGCATTACGAGTACCTAGTGATGCCCTTCGGGTTGTGTAACGCCCCGGCCGTCTTCCAAGAGCTGATTAACGAGGTGTTCAGAGAGGTGTTGGGCAAATTCGTCTTGGTATACTTAGACGATATACTGATTTTTTCTTCCAACATCTCAGAACACAGGAAACATGTTGGGTTTGTGCTACGAAATTTGAGACAGAATATGCTGTATGCTAAAATGGAAAAATGCATTTTCGAAGTGACTTCTGTTGCCTTACTGGGGTACATAATCTCGACCTCTGGCCTCTCTTGGACCCTGGAAAGGTTTCTGCTGTCTTGGAGTGGCCTCAGCCTGTGGGATTGAAGGCACTCCAGAGATTCCTGGGGTTCGCCAACTACTATAGGAGATTCATAAAGGGGTACTCTACGGTGATCTCACCTCTTACCAGTCTTACCAAGAAAGGGGCAGATACTAACCACTGGTCCCCAGAGGCCCATGCTGCTTTCTCCACTCTGAAGAAATTGTTCTGTTCATTTTGAGACATGTAGACGTCACCTTTCCCTTTATCGTGGAGGTTGATGCCTCAGAGGTAGGGGTAGGGGCTGTGCTGTCTCAGCGTTCTGGTTTGCAGGGGAAACTTCACCCCTGTGCCTATTTTTCACGTAGGTTTTCACCCGCAGAGAAAAACTACGATATAGGCAACCGGGAACTTCTAGCCATCAAGTTGGCCTTTGAAGAATGGCGACATTGGTTAGAAGGGGCAGACCACACCATTACAGTTTACACTGATCACAAAAATTTGGAGTACATTGAGGGCGCTAAGAGACTTAGCCCCCGACAGGCCCGGTGGTCGTTATTCTTTTCGAGATTCAGATTTGTAATCACATATACCCCTGGTAGTAAGAACATCAAGGCTGATGCCTTATCCAGGTGTTTTGAGCCCGAGACAGCACAGCCCTAAGCCCCTGAGACCATTATACCTCAAAAAGTGGTCCTGGCAGCCACCGAAACCTGGAGAGACTGGACTGTCACTCTGAGTCCATTCCAACAGAATGTTCCTGAGGGGAAGCCTGAGGGGGTCCTGTTTGTACCATTGCCTTTTCGCCTACAACTGTTGCAGCTGTTTCATTCCCACAAGAATGCCGGGCATCCTGGGGCCACCAGAACTCAGGATCTACTTTCTAGATGTGCTTGGTGGCCGTCATTGGCAACAGACTGTAAGGAGTTTGTGAGAGAGTGTGCAGTGTGTGCTAGAAGCAAACCCTCCCGTCAGGCACCGGTTGGAACTTTGCAGCCTTTACCAGTTCCGAGTGAGCCTTGGACGCATTTGTCCATGGATTTTGTGGGCGAACTCCCCAGGTCTGAGAGCATGATGGTCATTTGGGTGGTAGTCGATCGATTCAGTAAGATGGCTCATTTTGTTCCCCTGAAAGGACTCCCCTCGGCCCAGGAGTTGGCTGATCTCTTCATTCAGCACATTTTCCGGCTGCATGGCATTCCAGAAAATATAGTGTCAGATCGGGGAGTCCAATTTGTATCTAAATTTTGGAGGGCATTTTGCCATCAGTTAGACATGGATCTTTCTTTCTCATCAGGCTACCACCCACACGCCAATGGCCAGACCGAAAGAGTCAATCAGTCCCTGGAACAGTTTCTGAGATGTTATGTTGCAGATGCACAAACCGACTGGGTTAAATTTTTGCCGTTTGCAGAATTTGCACACAACAATCTGAGAAGTTCCTCCTCAGGATTTTCCCCATTTCAGGTAGTGACGGGAAGATCACCTAAGTTTGCCCCATTGCCAGTGGCTTCTACTCCGTTCCCAGCCCTGGAGAATTGGCAGAGGTCCTTAAAGCAAATTTGGGGAATAGTGAAAAGAAATTTGGGGAAGGCTTTTCAGAACCAGAAGAAACAGGCTGACAAGAGACGTTCCATTGAATGGGAATTCTCTCCAGGGGACTTTGTCTGGGTGTCCACACGACATTTGGCTCGTAAGCAACTGTCGCCCAAGTTAGGCCCTAGATTTGTGGATCCCTTTCCAGTGGCCAGAAAAATCAATAATGTCACTTATACATCAAAGGTCAGCGCAGGTTTAGAAAGTCATTGTATGTAGGGAATGGTAAATTCTTCACCACAATATATCAAATGCTCAGAGGTAGGTATCCGCCAAACATCAAAACTAGAAAAGGCTTACCAGCTCCCAACAACCCACATTATAAGGTTGTGAAATGGCTCATGTCACAGATAACGTCCAGGGAACATCAAACGTCGTGAAGATCCAGTGGACATCCGTATGGAGGTAAAGTTTCAGGAATTTATATAGGAAAACAAAAACGGCAATATCTAAGCGTAACCCGTTTATTTAGATAAAATTTCTTTAAAAGGCAGTAGACATAAAAACGATAACTCACATACGGGGCCCATAAACAGGGAACCCCAGAAGATTAGCGCGCATGTAATGGTCAATCGAAGATCAATAGACAATGGTGCCACCTGTTACCTTCCTGACCGGTTTCGCAGTCTTGCGAAAAGGTTTTCTCCCCTGATGACGCAAGACTGCGAAACCGGTCAGGAAGGTAACAGGCGGCACCATTGTCTATTGATCTTCGATTGACCATTACATGCGCGCTAATCTTCTGGGGTTCCCTGTTTATGGGCCCCGTATGTGAGTTATCGTTTTTATGTCTACTGCCTTTTAAAGAAATTTTATCTAAATAAACGGGTTACGCTTAGATATTGCCGTTTTTGTTTTCCTATATAAATTCCTGAAACTTTACCTCCATACGGATGTCCACTGGATCTTCACGACGTCTGATGTTCCCTGGACGTTATCTGTGACATGAGCCATTTCACAACCTTATAATGTGGGTTGTTGGGAGCTGGTAAGCCTTTTCTAGTTTTGATGTTTGGCGGATACCTACCTCTGAGCATTTGATATATTGTGGTGAAGAATTTACCATTCCCTACATACAATGACTTTCTAAACCTGCGCTGACCTTTGATGTATGCCTGACTTCTGAACTTTTGGACATTGTTCTTCTCAGCGGCGGTTCCATTGTCCCTTGGCGCCGATATATTTGCTACTAAATAATGTCACTTATGCCATTAATCTCTCTACCAGCATGCGAGGTGTGAGATCTTTCCATGTGTCCTTACTCAAGCCGGCGGTGCACGTGGATTCCGCTCCCCCCCCCCCCCTCCCGTGTTGATTGATGACCAACCTGAGTATGAGATTGAAAAGATTCTGGACTCACGGCTTGTGCAGAACTCCGTGCAGTATCTGGTTCACTGGAAGGGATATGGCATAGAGGAGAGAACTTGGGTGCCAGACTGTCGTATGCATGCAGAGGTATTGAAGAAAGAATTCCATGACTTGCACCCTGGAAAGCCTGGTGGGAAGTGTCTGGAGTCCACTCCTCAGGGGGGGGGTTACTGTGATAAAACGCGGAAAAGCCGCCGTGCGTACTGGCGGCAAGGCGGCTGATTCCGCGTCCAGTGCGGCGGTTTGCATGCAGCAGCGTGCGTCTGGTGTGGCTGGGCCTGTTAGTTCACACAGGCTGAGGAATACGCGCGCGCGCGCTGAGAGGCAGAACCTTTATGACAAACAAGGAGGGATCAGCTGACCAAGGTATCAGCATGATGAGAAAGATGGAGGTGCTACTACAGAGATAAATGTGCATCTGTTCTATCCACTACGATGCACCAGATGCAAACTTTAGATGTTCATCTAACTGTACACAGAGCATAGACTACATATATGTATTGCCAATCAATTTTTTTTGTTTTGGCCAGAGGTAGTCTTTAAAGTGAACCTCCGGACTAAAAATCGACTCAGCAGCACTGAAAAGGCCTGGTGTTTCTTTAACAGTTTCACAGCATCAGAACTTTGTTTCTCTTATACAAGCCTCATTTTTAGCTGCACAGAAGAAAACTGCCCGGGCTTTTTTTCCCCTGATGCTGTGCAAAGCATGATGGTATTTCTGATGTTGTTGTTCTCTTTCTGATGTTTTGGTGCAATTTTTTTTTTTTACATTTTGAATTTGACATTTGAAGCCTAGCGTGTGCAGCTGGGAGGGTTAATCAGGACACAGGACAGTTGGAACTGTGTCTCCTGCACCTTGTCACCTCCTTTCAACCAAAAAGATGGCTGCCCCCATGGCAAATATGGCAGCCCCCATGAATCACAAACATTTGCCTGTTCTTTTAAAACAGGGTGGGTAAGAGATTATATTGCCTACCTATTCTAATTAACATAACTAATGTAACTTGATGACAGTATGTTTGTTTAGGCTGAAGTTCCCCTTTAAGGAGTTTAGCAAGAGCACTGAACAACCAGATAATTAAGATCTTGCCATACACAACTAATACTGAGTCACATATGCATGGCTTTTGTATATTTTATTTTGTATTTTCAAAATTTGGTTCAGAGAAAGCAAACCAATATAGATTTATTACATTTTCCTTCATCTAATGACTATCTGATTATAGAGTTTTAACTGAAGTTTTAACTTAATCAACATAATGCAAAATTGAGTCTGAATTAATACATTACTCTGCACAATCAAAGTGATTTATCACGATATCAGTAATTAGCTCTCCAATTGTTCCCTCTCTTGAGTTTAATTTCACACACCTTTGCCTTTCCATTTATAATACTGTTATGAAGACTTAGTTATGGAGATCTATATAAAAAGTCATTGCATCTGTCATTGTTCCTGCTGTGGAACATGCGGCAGAATTTGTACATGAATATGAACTCCTGGGAGTTCTTGATTTAGAAACCTGTGATAGAGAATGAGATACATATTATGTACATTCATTAAAGATCGGAATGTGCCGCCAGGACATGCCTTCTCACATTTGACATTTAATCTTTATTTAATACTGTCTTTCATCCATCTGCTCTTCCAATAATTTAGCAAATGCTAACAGATGTAGATGACTACCCTGAGACTGCTCTTGTTGTTTAGCTGTAAGCAACTAACACATTTAGTTTGAATATGTTAGAGTTGTTAACAAAAAATCGGTATTAACAATGGCCCCAACGCATGAACTACTGGTTATATTACCAGTACTAATGTCAGTAGAGTACCGCGTGCTACAATTAACGCGACTTGCGGTCCATAGGTACTTTACTTCTCTAGTGTGCATTACCATGGCAATTCTCATATTACCCACGTACCGTGGACGACACTAATTGTGCAATGCACAGTACTTTGCTAGCGCTAGTACCAGCAATATTGGCGTAGACTGTGTGTATGTAGCAATTTTGTGTATCAGGTCCAATGAGAGTTATCTTTCATATTCGATAATTTACCATTGAGAACAAATTGTAGCTTACCTTAGCCAGATTGACAAATGGCAACATAATATACTCTGTCAAGCATTGTGGAAGATGTCAACCATATAAAAATACAAAATAAATAAATGTACCGACTTTTAATGAATGTCACTTGGAAAGGTAATATTAGGAACATTCTGAAGAAGATCGTTGTGCACATAAACTGCTCAGCAACCTGCCCCTTTTTTATGTAGAGGAGACAGGCTGTAGGTACCATAGCAGCAATTCAGAATAACAGAGGTTGGTCATTAGTTATCTAACATATTGGATAGCCAATATCAGAGTTTCTTACCCTGTACAGCACCACAGAATATGTTGGCGCTTTATAATAAACAATAGTAATAATTATTACTACACAGTAAAATTGTAGAAAAAAGAGTAAGCACCAAGATTCAAGATTCAAGCACTTCATTGTCATTGTGTAACACAATGCACCATCCATCAAAATCAATAAATTAAGTAACGACCGAAAATTAGATAGTCCATGTGCTCATGTAAATAACAATGGAGCAAAAAAGAAAAACTTAAAAATGGTACCAAGGATTATTAAAAATTGATATTTTTTTTATTTATAAAGTAAGTAAAATTTTTTTTTACTAAACAACACTTTTTGGAATGTGTTTTCCAAATAGCCCACAACATTTTTCCAGTTTCAGCCACTGGAAAGATGTGAAGATGGAGCCTCCCTCAACAGGCACAGCCATTAAAATGTGATCAAATTGCTGTATGCAGGCAGTACATGGCATCCTTTTTGGTACTTATGCCAGTCATGTAATTAGCTGAACCTGCATTATCTAGGTAACATGCACAATACTACTTTAACACGCTCTATGCAATCTATGCAATCTAGTAAATGAAGTTTGATATACATATATATATATATATATATATATATATTTATATATATATATATATATATATATATATATATATATATATATATATATATATACATACTAGCTGATGGCCCAACGTTGCCCGGGTATGTATTTGGCTGGCTGGCGTTGGCTCCGCCGACTTTTTCTTACCCAAACACACAATTACTCAATGACCAAGTTTGTGAGCTTTGCGGTCTTTGGCATTAATACTTTGCATTAAACTGAAACAAATCTGATTGGATGTTTGTGGCTCCACCCTTTTTTCTAAATTTGTACCCCAGTCACGCAATGACCAACTGTACCAGGTTTGAGGCCTGTGCCATTAACAGTGCAAGAATGGCAGCAATTAAATATTCCCCTTGAAAATCAATAGGTGAATTTTGATTGGTTTTTGTATGCGCCACCCACTTTTCTGAATATTAATCCCAGTGACCCAGTGACCAACAGTGCAATTACATTTTCCCAGTTAAATGTGTATTTGTCTCCGCCAATTTTTTGGTTATGGGGATACAAATTATCCTCATGTTATTCCAGGTAATGTGCTATGTGTGTGCCAAATTTCATTCAAATCCATTCAGCCATTGTTGTGTGATTGGGTAACAAACATCCAAACCTGTATATATATATATATATATATATATATATATATATAGAGAGAGAGAGAGAGAGAGAGAGAGAGAGAGAGAGAGAGAGAGAGAGAGAGAGAGAGAGAGAGAGAGAGAGAGAGAGAGAGAGAGAGAGAGAGAGAGAGAGAGAGAGAGAGAGAGACTGATAATATATACAGGATCTTCTCAAAAAATTAGCATATTGTGATAAAGTTCATTATTTTCTGTTATGTATTATTTATTATTTATTAGATTTATATAGCGCCAACATATTACGCAGCGCTGTACAATCAATAGGGTTACAGACAATGATAACAGGGGTGACAGAACAATACAGGTAATAGACAATAGATACAACAATGCAGGTAATAGCAAAAAGATACACAACACAAGGCAGACAGTAGTACAATGCCAGATCATAAACTGGAGTGGCAAAATGCCTGAAGTCCAGTGTCAAGTACCTACAGTGATGGTACTGATAAACATTAGTAATGTACTGATAAACATTAGACTTTCATATATTTTAGATTCAAATACACACAACTGAAGTAGTTCAAGCCTTTTATGGTTTAATATTGATGATTTTGGCATACAGCTCATGAAAACCCAAAATTCCTATCTCAAAAAATTAGCATATTTCATCCGACCAATAAAAGAAAAGTGTTTTTAAAACAAAAAAAAGTCAACCTTGGTCGGGAATCCTTTTGCAGAAATGACTGCTTCAGTGCGGCGTGGCATGGAGGCAATCAGCCTGTGGCACTGCTCAGGTGTTATGGAGGCCCAGGATGCTTCGATAGCGGCCTTAAGCTCATCCAGCGTGTTGGCTCTTGCGTCTCTCAACTTTCTCTTCACAATATCCCACAGATTCTCTATGGGGTTCAGGTCAGGAGAGTTGGCAGGCCAATTGAGCACAGTAATACCATGGTCAGTAAACCATTTACCAGTGGTTTTGGCACTGTGAGCAGGTGCCAGGTCATGCTGAAAAATGAAATCTTCATCTCCATAAAGCTTTTCAGCAGATGGAAGCATGAAGTGATCTCCTGATAGCTAGCTGCATTGACCCTGCCCTTGATAAAACACAGTGGACCAACACCAGCAGCTGACATGGCACCCCAGACCATTACTGACTGTGGGTACTTGACATTGGACTTCAGGCATTTTGGCATTTCCATCTCCTAAGTCTTCCTCCAGAGTCTGGCACCTTGATTTCCAAATTACATGCAAAAGTTGCTTTCATCCGAAAAAATTACTTTGGACCACTGAGCAACAGTCCAGTGCTGCTTCTCTGTAGCCCAGGTCAAGTGCTTCTGCTGCTGTTTCTGGTTCAAAAGTGGGTTCATGCTTCCATCTGCTAAAAAGCTTTATGGAGATGAAGATTTTATTTTTCAGCATGACCTGGCACCTGCTCACAGTGCCAAAACCACTGGTAAATGGTTTACTGATCATGGTATTACTGTGCTCAATTGGCCTGCCAACTCTTCTGACCTGAACCCCATAGAGAATCTGTGGGATATTGTGAAGAGAAAGTTGAGAGACGCATGACCCAACACTCTGGATGAGCTTAAGGCCGCTATCAAAGCATCCTGGGCCTCCATAACACCTGAGCAGTGCCACAGGATGATTGCCTCCATGCCACGCCGCATTGAAGCAGTCATTTCTGCAAAAGGATTCCAGACCAAGTATTGAGTGCATAACTGAACATAATTATTTGAAGGTTGACTTTTTTTTGAGATAGGAAATTTGGGTTTTCATGAGCTGTATGCCAAAATCATCAATATTAAAACCATAAAAGGCTTAAACAACTTTAGTTGTGGGTATTTGAATCTAAAATATATGAAAGTCTAATGTTTATCAGTACATTACAGAAAATAATGAACTTTATCACAATATGCTAATTTATTGAGAAGATCCTGTATATAGCGTATATAGAATTAAAAATAATAACATATTATACTGAAGATGAAAATGTGTTCTGAAAGATGTATGTCAGAGTGAGCAGACATTTCCCTACCTTATATTGCAACTCCTGGAAATAGCTGCAAAAACAACCTAACACCCTGGACTGACTTCAAAAGTATTAGTAAGGAAGAGATCTCAGACATCCTCCATAGCCTCCGCCAGACAACCTGCGACCTGGACCCTGGACCAACTAAACATATGCTGAAATTCCCTGACCTGCTTGGTCCAGCATTTCACAAAATAGTAAATTGTTCTCTGCAAGCAGGGAGGTTTCCTACCTCTCTAAAAGAAGGAATCATTAAGCCCCTTCTTAAAAAACCTTCCATGGATCCAGATGCAATGAGCAGCTACAGACCTGTCTCCAACCTCCCCTTCTTAGGTAAAGTTATTGAAAAGGCTGTCTATCTGCTACTTGAAACCAGGCTGTCAGTAAACAACATCCTGGACCCTCTACAATCTGGCTTTAAGAAACACCACAGCTGTGAAACAGCCCTCATGCAAGTCTGCAACGATCTGCTCATGGCAATGGACAGAGTGGAATGTTCCATCCTAATCCTGTTGGATCTCTCAGTGGCTTTTGATACAGTTGACCATGAAATCCTGCTTAAAGGGAAGGTTCAGGGAGGGGATTAAAAAAATAAAAATAAATTTCCACTTACCTGGGGCTTCCTCCAGCCCGTGGCAGGCAGGAGGTGCCCTCGCCGCCGCTCCGCAGGCTCCCGGTGCCCGACCCGACCTGGCCAGGCCGGCTGCCAGGTCGGGCTCTTCTGCGCTCCATTTCCTGGCACTTCTGCGTCCCACGCCGGCGCGCTGACGTCATCGGACGGCCGCCGTGCTGTACTGCGCATGCGCAGAACTACTGCGCCTGCGCAGTACAGCCCGGCGGACGTCCGATGACGTCAGCGTGCCGGCGTAGGACGCAGAAGTGCCAGGAAATGGAGCGCAGAAGAGCCCGACCTGGCAGCCGGCCTGGCCAGGTCGGGTCGGGCACCGAAGACCACCGGGAGCCCGCGGAGCGGCGGCGAGGGCACCTCCTGCCTGCCACGGGCTGGAGGAAGCCCCAGGTAAGTGGAAATTTATTTTTATTTTTTTAATCCCCTCCCTGAACCTTCCCTTTAACAGACTGCAGGAGTACTGTGGCATCAGTGGATCAGTCCTCCAGTGGTTCAGATCATTCCTGACTGACAGAACACAGAGAGTATCCCTAGGACCTATAATGTCCAAACCTGCACCTCTACAATTCGGAGTGCCACAAGGATCAATCCTATCCCCTCTGCTGTTTGCAATCTACATGTTGCCACTCGGTACACTTATCCAACGACATGGCCTGACGTACCACTGCTACGCCGATGACACACAGCTATACCTGTCCTTCAAACCTTGTGGAACAGACCCTACTCCAAAAATAAACTCTTGCTTAGCTGAGCTACAGGCATGGATGAATGATAACTGGTTGAAACTGAATGCTGACAAAACTGAGGTCCTCTTTGTCCAAAGCCAGTGCTCGCCATCAAAACAGCTCTATCCTAAAGCAACACCAATCAGGATTGGGAATTCAGACATAAACAGCTCCAACCTTGTGCGCAGCCTTGGCGTACTAATCGATGGGGATTTGAGTTTCAGAAACCAAATTTCATCTGTAGTTAAATCTTCCTACTTTCATCTGAAGAACATTGCAAAGATTAAACATCTGATTCCCCCAGAGGATCTTCCAATCCTAGTTCACGCCTTCATCACATCACGGCTGGACTACTGCAATGCCCTTTATGCTAGCTTCCCCAAAAAGGACCTGCGTCGCCTGCAATTAGTGCAAAATGCTGCTGCCAGATTGCTAACAAACCAGCATCGCCACTGTCACATTACACCGATCCTTCGCTCACTGCACTGGCTACCAGTAGATTGGACTGCTGACATTCAAATCCCTGCACAATCTGGGCCCTGGATACATGAAGGACTTGCTGAAGCTGCACCACACCTCTCACAACCTCAGATCAGCAAGTTCTATAAACTTGGTCACTCCCAGAGTGCACCTCAAAAAATCTGGAGGCAGAGCCTTCTGTCATGCTGCCCCTACTCTTTGGAACTCCCTGCCACACCCAGTAAAGACAGCACCATCCCTGGAGCTATTTAAATCCAGACTGAAAAGCCACCTGTTTAGCCTGGCATTTCCGGACTTATAAAATTCTTCCTCTGTACCACGATGGTCTGAGCCATGCTTATGCGCTTTGAGTCCTATGGGAGAAAAGCGCTCTACAAATGTTATTTGTTGTTGTTGTTGTTATATTCATTGTTTGCATTTTAGGTATTTTTTGCCTTGGAAAATACCACTCATAACTCTTCTCTGGTTTGTCCTGCAAAGATAGCAAGCTCAAAGCTACATCTATTACATTGCAAGAAGATCTTATACTGCAAGTAAAAATATATAAATTTGACTTTGTTTTCACTGAATGGGTTCTGTTTGCAGTTCTTGCATTCTGGGAAACTTTAAATGAGATTAGTGCATTATAAAACTCAAGATGCATAGAATTCTCTTTCTCATCTTTATCGCGTTTTGCTCACAGAAAAAAAATAGTGCTTAACAATATCTGAAAAGGTCTGTACAAGGTTTACAAGAGAAGAATTTCCCATCTTCTAAAGAATTTCCAAAATCTTTTTTTATGCCTGCTATTTCACTTTTACATGCAGCCTTTCACTGACATCCCGTTTTACTGCTGCCTTTGAACTACAAAAATAACAGTTTTCTATAAATTACATTGAAATTTCATAACTCACAAATGACAGCCATATTATTGATATTATTATTCTTTTTCTCTAGAAGACGAATTAAGATAATTTTTTGTGTGACTTCTCTAGCTTCAAAGATCAATTATTCGTTCAAAGTGGATCTGAACTCAATGCTTCCTCTCTGCTCTAAATGATAAGCAGCAGCATAAAAACATTTAAAGAAAAACATTTATTTATTACAACTGATATAAATCCTGCAATAAATCTGCAGTGTGTCTACTTCCTCCTTTTACGAAAGCAGACTTAAGGGTAATATCCTGTGTTTACAAATTAGCTGCACTGCCGTGGCAGAGGATATTCCTAAGCTGACAATCAAATAACAACTTGTGATTAGTCGTGACGTGAGGGGAATTCGACAGGCTAAACTCTCTAAATACATAGAGGTTGCATTTCTCTATGTTTTCCGCTTGTCCTGTGCAATAGTTCAGGTCCACTGTAACGGAATTTAAGGAGTTTTCACTTTATTATTATTATTATTATTATTATTTAGTATTTATATAGCGCCAACATCTTCCGCAGCTCTGTACAGAGTATATTGTCTCGTCACTGTAACGATTGTGGAATTCTCTCCGTGATCAGCGCACAAGGCGTGCGCTGGCACGGCGGAAATCCTCCACAAGCGTATAATTTGCGGGAACCCAGCAAAAGGTGCAACGCACCTGTAGAGGGAAATTCCTGTCAGCAGGTGGAGCTGTGGAGTGCAGAGGAACAGCGCCTCTGCCCTGCCACACACGCCAGACAGGAATTGCACGAAGAGAAGAAACGCAGGGCAAGATAGCCCTGGAAGAGAGAGCAAAGTGACAGAGGGTATGTGTGTCCACCAATCTAGTCGCCACCCTGCGACGATGAACACACAACCAGGAAGATAAAGTGAGAGGGCAATCGCCAGAGATGGCGGTTGCTAACAGCGACACAAGACCGAATAAGCACAGATGAGGAATGTATGTATGTCCACCAATCTAGCCGTCAACCTGCGATGGTGAACACACAACAGAGGAAACTGAGTGAGAACGCAATCGCATGAGAAGCGATTGTGAAAGAGAATGAGCACAGGGATAGAATGTATGTATGTGCCCCAATCTAATCGCCAACCCGCGACGGTGCACACACAACAGCAGATATGAAGTAGGAACGCAATCGCGAGAGAGGCGATTGCCAGAGGTGACACAAGGCTACAGCAAGGCAGAGCACGAGAGTAGCAAAGGCACAGCAAATCCTACAATGAGAAGTTAAGGAAAATAACAAACGCTAACTAAACGCGAACACCACACTCATTCGCAACAGCGAACACGTTTTCTGCGCGGTCTCCGCGTGATAAGCACAACAGAGACAAGCACGACTAGCTAACCACCGACAGACAAACATGAAACAGAGGACGCGAGCGCTTGCTTAACGGTTACCTCACCGAGCCTCCAGCAAGCGTTCGTAGCAGACAAGACAGATACACAAAAACAGGAATAAGTGAGAGATAGGATCCACAGCACTAGCGCAAGGCGAGTGCGATCCAGGCAAGACAGATTAGAAGGGGCTACCAGTAACAACCGCTGTTCCGGTTAGCACCCAGACACACAGAACGATCTCCTGTCGACCACCGCTGGGACAAGACAATCGTAACAGGCAAACAAACAGATATGCAATCCTAACTGCACTAGGGAACCTGCCTAGTGCAGTCCCAGGAATTACTCTGAGCTAATCTTTAAACAATGAGCAAGGCTGACACTCCAGGAGTGTTTCACAGGACTAACCCTTATGACCAGCCCAGGTCTGTGATATCACATGGTATTTATAGTACAAACATCCAGAGGATGTGGCTAGGAAATTTGCATGACCAACGTATGCAAATTCCTCAGCAGCAGCAAGCTGCAAAACTGACAAAAGATCTCTCTTCCAGAGACCTGCAGAATACAGACCTGAACAGTGGTCAAAAAGCTGCCTGCCTGCGCAGGCAGCCGAGCGGATACTCACAGTACCCTCCCCTCTAGGGTCGGATTCCAGACGAGCCTCTAACCTGATATTTGCAAAAGACTCTAACTGAAGACTCATGAAGGTCAGGACAGCCCGACAAAGCCCAATTCCAGAGTCAGCCCACCCGAAACCGACCTCGTCGGAAGGAGAAGCCACCGAAACATGCCCATCAGTACCACAAGTCTCAGTGTAACACCCATCAGGACTGTGAATGCCAGAGAAAAAGCCATCAAACAAAATAACAGGAGAAGCACCACTAGTGGCAAACGTTGGAGTGTGCCTCGGTCAAGGTCTCAGTGCCATTAGAGACCCTCCATCATCCGACAACAAGTAGAACCGGCACCACTCAAAAAGTATTAATCAGCTCTTTTATTTAGCAAACATGGCTAAGCAATGACAGACGCTGTTTCGGGCAAAAGCCCTTTCTCAAATTGCAACAGCCTAAACCAAACACCAGAAAATGTGTCCTTAAATAGCCCACCCCCAATAAAAACACCAATCGGTGTCCTGCTGGGCGGAGTGTAACAGGCGGACCTGATGGAGAACATACAAGTTAATATGCAAAGCACAAGAGAGGCATTACATCCATTTACCTGACACCTGAGAATCTCTACCATATGGCTCAATCAGCGGCCGTTCGCATGTACTAGGAGTACCACACTTCCTGGACTGTCATGTGACCATCCCCTCCCCACGCGCCGCATTCACCAATCAACGGCGACCACGCAGGAGGCGGGCCCAGGACGTGTAGGAGGAACGCAAAACTATGCGCTCCACTATCTCCCCTAACTTCCGAACAACACGGAAGTGACGTTTCCGCCGCATCCTCCTGCTCTCCAGTTGCCAAGCAACTGGCTTGTATGTAAACAGAGGAGCCAGTAAGCCAATCATATACCTCGGGAATCAATACTACGCATCTGGAGCGAGAGGAAGGCAGCAAAAGCGCGCAAACAATACATCAGCCGCATCCCGCCGCCAGCAAAATGCTGCGGACCATCAGACGCCTTATAAATATGCATTATAGCGCTCCAGGCCCCATCCCCTGATCCAGACACGGAGGAAACCCTTTCAAAAATTAAAATAAAGATAAAAATGAATAATAATGTACAAAAATGTGCCAGGTTTTTACAGGCAAATGGATCCATACCTCACCAACCATCAGGACGACCGCACAAACCACCCAGGGGGACCTAAAACACATAAAAAAGAGCAATAAGTCATATGAAAAGTTACGTACTGTACATAATTAGATAAATAAGTGGCAAGATGATGAGAGATAATTCACCACATGTAATTAAGCTAACGGACACGGACACAAAAACCCAAATCATACTCCCGATTCATCCCCTTAGGTTCTAATGTGTCTAGTTTTCTGATCCAGGCTGCCTCCTTCTTTAATAATGCTGTTTCCCTATTCCCTCCCTGCCAATTGACAGGGACAGAATCAATGATAGTCACCCTTAATTGTGATACGGAATGCCCCATGGTGGAAAAATGTTCAGAGACAGACTGACGTAGCTGGCGTTGGGTCAATTTTTGTGCCATTAGCTAAATTTTTGGATTCTATCCTCCAGCCACTGGTCCAGGCTGTCCCTTCATATCTCAGGGATACTTCCATGTTTTTGGAAAAATTGAGTGAGGTTAGATTGTCTGGGGAGGAGACTTTTCTTGTAACTTTGGATGTCGAAAGCCTCTACACCTCCATCCCACATGATGGGGGTGTAGAGGCGGTAGACTGGTTCCTTATGACTCGTACCGACTTGACTTTAGAACAGAGGAAATTTTGTGTTTATTTGTTACAAATTGTGCTTCAGTATAATTATTTTGAATTTGGGGGACAGTTTTATCTACAATTATGGGGGACGGCCATGGGGTCAAATGTGGCCCCCTCCTATGCTAATCTATACATGGCCTTATATGAGGAGGCCTTTGTTTATTCCAATTCTTTATTTCATCAGCATTCTATATGCTGGCTGCGTTTTATTGATGATATTTTTTGCATCTGGAGGGGGCCCCATTCGACCCTTATGGAATTCATGACACAGTTACATGACTCATGTCCATACATACATTTGACGTCCCACCATGATCAGTCAACTATAGCATTCTTGGATACTTTAGTGGTTAGGGAGGGTGAGCGACTTTCCACTGACCTTTTTACTAAGGATACTGACCGGAATTCACTTCTTCATTACAAAAGTTTCCACCCGACTGGAACCAAAAACAGCATTCCCCTCAGTCAGCTGAGTAGAGTTAATAGGATAGTGAGTGACGAGTCTAAGTGTGTCTATCGTAGGGAACAGATGGCATGTAAGTTTCGCAGGAGAGGTTATCCATCCTCTACTTTTTTACCTCGTCCTGGTGGCAAACGGAGGCAGATGGGCCCTCGCATGCCGTTCGTGTCAACCTTCAGTGCCTGTAGTGACGCGGTGTCACGTGTGATTCGCAGGCACTGGAGGATTCTCACGGATGGCTTTCCTTTTGTTCCTGAGTTTCGTTATCCCCCAATTATGTCATTTAAACGGGCTCCGACCATTCGAGATAAATTGACGTCTAAAAAACAAATATTGCCCGGTAGCAGGGGTGCAGGTATGTACCCTTGCTTGGGATGTCATATGTGTGGAATGGTGCTGAAGGGCAACAGGTTCACGCACCCATCCCAGGGCACTACATTTTTTCATAATCGACGTTACACGTGTGATTCGAGTTTTGTAGTCTACCTACTCAAGTGCCCGTGTGGCCTTGGGTATGTGGGGATGACTACTCAGCGTCTTAAAGACCGCATTTCATCGCATAAATCGGCGATACGTAATAAATTGCGGGGTCAGTCTGTCTCTGAACATTTTTCCACCATGGGGCATTCCGTATCACAATTAAGGGTGACTATCATTGATTCTGTCCCTGTCAATTGGCAGGGAGGGAATAGGGAAACAGCATTATTAAAGAAGGAGGCAGCCTGGATCAGAAAACTAGACACATTAGAACCTAAGGGGATGAATCGGGAGTATGATTTGGGTTTTTGTGTCCGTGTCCGTTAGCTTAATTACATGTGGTGAATTATCTCTCATCATCTTGCCACTTATTTATCTAATTATGTACAGTACGTAACTTTTCATATGACTTATTGCTCTTTTTTATGTGTTTTAGGTCCCCCTGGGTGGTTTGTGCGGTCGTCCTGATGGTTGGTGAGGTATGGATCCATTTGCCTGTAAAAACCTGGCACATTTTTGTACATTATTTTTCATTTTTATCTTTATTTTAATTTTTGAAAGGGTTTCCTCCGTGTCTGGATCAGGGGATGGGGCCTGGAGCGCTATTATGCATATTTATAAGGCGTCTGACGGTCCGCAGCATTTTGCTGGCGGCGGGATGCGGCTGATGTATTGTTTGCGCGCTTTTGCTGCCTTCCTCTTGCTCCAGATGCGTAGTGTCAAGAACCGGCCCGCGGCACGCCTGCGTATACGGTTCCCGACTGCGGGTTTGACCAGATTAAGCGGGGAACAGCCTTATTTAAGCTACAAACAAGGCTGGAACCCCTCAAACACTTCCCACTGCCACCACTAGCGTTGCTAGACACGTTCACTCAGCTATCGAGTGCTCAATACGCAATCTGCGTTTTCGTATTTGGGTCAGCTTTGCGCTTAGGCCAAATACGGGAACGCCACGCACCCACACACACACACAGTTGCAATCTTACACTGTCGTGAAGCAAAGACCCACTAACAGTCGTTCCGAACGATACTGTTAGCCACTCTGCTGTCGCTACTCGCACTGGCGTTGTTCGTACGTTGGGTCAGCTGCGCGCTTAGGCCAACGTATGACAAACGCCCCCACACACAATGCAATTACAATTTCATACGGTAGTGTTGCTCAAGCGTACAATTAGGCATGAACTTATACACGGTTACACTTCAGTCTCTTCTAGGCTATGAGTGTTAGTTTAGTACGGCAGGAGTCAAACTTATTAAATAATAATTTAATATTCTAGAAAAACATAGAACAGTGCAGAACTTAATATATACAAAAGGATTACAAAAAACAAAGTAAAAATGTTACAAGATAAAAGTTACAAAAATAAGAGGTTACAAAGATAACACACACGGATATTTGCGTCAAAATAAACGGGGGAAAAAAGAACATTACCAGCTTAGGTTAGAACGTTGTTTGACGGGAGGACGCCGTTTCGACCAGAAGTCGCGATCCTCCCTAGCTATTCGCTACCTCCGAGAGAAGACAGTCACTAGGCATTTGCCTCTGCTTTTTATACTCTGAGCTACGCCTGTAGGCTGCAACTTCCTTGGGGAGGGGAGGAACTAGGTTTTAATTAAATCTCAGACATATTCCATTTCCAGGTAAAAGTCCATACATCAAAGATTGTGAAGTGAGCCTTTCAACTCCAGGTGAAAACTTGATTACGGCTTTTTCCTGTCTCAGTTCTCAGACATAAATGGGATTTCCAGAGATCCACATACATGAAACGGGTACTATAGCACACACACAAAACAAAAGACTTCCTTCACTTCCAATCTCCCCAGGTTACAGGTGACAATTGATTAAGGCTTTCACATTGCAGCAGGATGTCCTGTGTGATAGGTGACTGGTCCTATTCACTGAAGACCTCTTTAGATGCAAATGTAGGTCTAGTGACCCACCCATACAAATACAGGAACAGTCAATGAATCTAGCCTGCATCTCTACACCTTTGACATACCACAGCAGATATAAAAATGGGAAAATGAAAATATATTACTGTATTATCCTTAACAGCATCAGCACCCCAATATATCTCCACACCTCCGCCGTTAACTTGGTGCAAGGCAGACGATCTTCCCAGATCATCCTGCCAGCACCTACACTGTTGGTTCTGCTTGACGGGACAGCCCGTCCGCATTCCCATGATTGCTCCCCTTCCAGATGGCGCTGGCAGGTGAATCTAACGCATCATCCTGCCAAAGCCTACATTGACGGCCTGGCCGGGTGGGGAAACCCTTTAGCATCCTCAGGAGGGTTCCCCACCTGTCAGTTAGCTCCAAGCTACACGACTGGAAAGCTAGGTCAGGTTGCTGCGATGTGTTGTTGCCCTTGGCAACCGGACGTAACAACCCAGGGGAATGTGGGTCAGTGACGACCGTGAATTCGCGACCATAAAGACAGTGCTGCAGCTGGGGAAGGGTTCCCACAGTCGCTACACGCACTCTCTCTATAGTGGCAGGACCTATCTCTCGGTCCCTTAGGGGAACGATTATCCGCCGGTCTGCCTCCTCCACTTCGGACAGCTCAGAGGGAATAACTTCCCAGGACCCTCTCAGCCCGCCCCTCCCAGCTGGTGACCTGCTGGCCAGACCCCTGAGCTGTTCCAGGCTGCTGTCAAATCGAACAGCCCCAGAGAGCTCAGTGCTGCCTGTCACGCATTCCAGGAAGGCTGCAGACGGAGAGGCTCCTGGACCCTCAGGGCCAGGTTCCGAATTGGATGTGGCTGACCCAGCAACATTTGCCACTTCGGTGGACAATCCCTGTGCTGTAGACTCGCTAGCGCTGCGGGTTACCACGGCAGCTGAGGGAGCGCCCACCTTACCCATATCGTAAACCACATCACCTTTGGTCTTGAAACCATCTGAAGGGGAAAGATCTGGCCTGGTGCCATCTGCCCCTTCAGTGGACAGTCCACCTGCTGCAGCCCAGCGACCATTGCTGGTTACTCCTGCAGCCGACGGAGTGTTCACAGGACAAGCATCATTATGTAGCACAACACATATGATATCAACATTATCCGTCTTATACATATTGACATTTAGAACATCACAGAAAACATCCACATTATCGGTATCATTACACACATTGCTACTCAGCACTTCACAAGCATCATCACCAGTTCTTGCATCGATCGCCTCGATAGTCCGTGTGTCATAAATGACATTATCAATTTCTGCATTCTTTGTATCAACATGTCCCACTCCAGGCCTAGGCACTGGAGACTCACTAGGGCTGGCTCCTAGTATACAGTCCATAGCCCCTGGGGCCTCTCCAGCACTCCCCACTTGCACAGCATTATCAAACAGTACCTTGCAAGAGTCCAGAACTTCTGCTGGGGATGCAGGCTCCACAGGGTTTGGAGTAGGCTCATACCGGGCCACTAACCGTCCCAGGTCAGTACCCAGCAAAACGTTGGTGGGGATTTTGTCAGTTACCCCAACTTCTCTCAATCCGCTGCCGGCCCCCCAATTCAGGTGGACCAAGGCGGTGGGTATGGCTGGGGTGACACCCCCAATTCCTCGGACAGCAATCATTTTCCCAGGTATGTACTGCTCCGGGTTCACAAGCTGGGGATGTATGAGAGTCACTTCTGCTCCAGTGTCTCTCAGCCCAGTGGCAACTGTACCCCCAACCGTGACAAGCTGCAGATTCTCTGCATAGCCAGTGGCATTCCTGGTAGCACACAAAGCCGTTGGGACTTCACTGGCGTTTGAGGCCTCACTGGATTTTGGGGCCTCCCTCTTCCTCTCTGGGCAAGTCGTGCTGATATGACCCACCCTGTCACATACAAAGCATTTCCGAGTGTCAGGTTGCTTGAATCCAGGAGACAGCGGTGCTTGCCTCCTCTGGGTGCTGGGTGAAACAGGTTTAGCAATCTGTTCTCCTCTCCAGCTGGGCGTAGTAGTCCTCCGGGACTCAGGTGCTCTATGGGCGGTGTAGGCATCGGCCATTTCCGCAGCCTCATCCACTGTCTTTGGTTCTCGATCCAGCACAAACAGCCGGACCTCAACAGGACAGGTGTGTAGGAACTGGTCTTTTATCATCAGCTCCTGCAGGGCATCCAAGGTTTTAACTGACAGTCCTTTTAGCCACTGCTGGAAGGCAGTGCGCAGGTTGCAAGCATGATCCAGGTAGCTGTCATTAGGACCTCGCTGCACTGTCCTGAAACGTTTTCGATACACCTCTGGCGTGAGGTGGTATCGCGCAATGATGGCTTTCTTAATCGCCTCAAAGTCTGTTTCTTCCTCCTGGGGGAGACTCACAAACGCCTCCAGGGCCTTGCCTCTCAGCCCTGGTGTGAGGTATCTTGCCCACTGCTCACGGGGCACCCCATACTGCCGACAAGTCCTTTCAAACCCCTGTAGGAAAGTGTCTATGTCAGAGTCCTTGTCCATAGCGGGGAACTTATCCAGGGGGATTCTGTGGACTCGCTCACCTTCGCGTTCTGCGGGTCCAGCAGACCGGTTCTGCTGCTGAAGTTTAGCCAGCTCCAGCTGGTGTCGCTGTGCAACTTGTTCCCTCTCGGCCTGGTGTCTTTCCCTCTCGGCCTGGTGTCGCCGTTCCGCGTGTTCCTTCTCTGCCTGTCGGTGCAGTAGGATCAGCTTTAGGCGCAGTTCGGGCTCAGCCGAACCTAGTAGCTGTAGGTCGGCTTCCAGAGATGTCATCTCCAAGTTCGGTGGATCATCCAGGACATCGTCTCCACTCGCATTCTGTGGCAGGAGCGATTCCTCCTCTGTCGTGTCGTGAGCTGCATCCGCTGACGTTGAAGCACGGGCTTGCTCTGCCGCATCATGCTCCTCGAGCGCACGAACTAACTGCTCCTTAGTCTGGCCGCTCACCGTCTCGATGCCTTTGTGCTCACACAGGTTGAGTAGTATCTCCTTGTTTTGCCTTGCATAGCTGGATGCTTTCTGAGCCATCGTGTTGCAAAAAATAAAAGAAAAAAAAAAGGGGGGGGAAGGGAAAGCAAAACACCAAGTGTGTATCTTTGAACAAAAAAAAACGTATATAGATTCTGCACTGAGTAGACTTCTGTAGGCTAGTTGCTTCTAGCAAGCTTCCAGCCTTTAGTACTCAGAATAGCGAGCTAAACTGCGTACTAATGTACTAAACGATGCCACCACTGCCAGCCAATTATGTCAAGAACCGGCCCGCGGCACGCCTGCGTATACGGTTCCCGACTGCGGGTTTGACCAGATTAAGCGGGGAACAGCCTTATTTAAGCTACAAACAAGGCTGGAACCCCTCAAACACTTCCCACTGCCACCACTAGCGTTGCTAGACACGTTCACTCAGCTATCGAGTGCTCAATACGCAATCTGCGTTTTCGTATTTGGGTCAGCTTTGCGCTTAGGCCAAATACGGGAACGCCACGCACCCACACACACACACAGTTGCAATCTTACACTGTCGTGAAGCAAAGACCCACTAACAGTCGTTCCGAACGATACTGTTAGCCACTCTGCTGTCGCTACTCGCACTGGCGTTGTTCGTACGTTGGGTCAGCTGCGCGCTTAGGCCAACGTATGACAAACGCCCCCACACACAATGCAATTACAATTTCATACGGTAGTGTTGCTCAAGCGTACAATTAGGCATGAACTTATACACGGTTACACTTCAGTCTCTTCTAGGCTATGAGTGTTAGTTTAGTACGGCAGGAGTCAAACTTATTAAATAATAATTTAATATTCTAGAAAAACATAGAACAGTGCAGAACTTAATATATACAAAAGGATTACAAAAAACAAAGTAAAAATGTTACAAGATAAAAGTTACAAAAATAAGAGGTTACAAAGATAACACACACGGATATTTGCGTCAAAATAAACGGGGGAAAAAAGAACATTACCAGCTTAGGTTAGAACGTTGTTTGACGGGAGGACGCCGTTTCGACCAGAAGTCGCGATCCTCCCTAGCTATTCGCTACCTCCGAGAGAAGACAGTCACTAGGCATTTGCCTCTGCTTTTTATACTCTGAGCTACGCCTGTAGGCTGCAACTTCCTTGGGGAGGGGAGGAACTAGGTTTTAATTAAATCTCAGACATATTCCATTTCCAGGTAAAAGTCCATACATCAAAGATTGTGAAGTGAGCCTTTCAACTCCAGGTGAAAACTTGATTACGGCTTTTTCCTGTCTCAGTTCTCAGACATAAATGGGATTTCCAGAGATCCACATACATGAAACGGGTACTATAGCACACACACAAAACAAAAGACTTCCTTCACTTCCAATCTCCCCAGGTTACAGGTGACAATTGATTAAGGCTTTCACATTGCAGCAGGATGTCCTGTGTGATAGGTGACTGGTCCTATTCACTGAAGACCTCTTTAGATGCAAATGTAGGTCTAGTGACCCACCCACACAAATACAGGAACAGTCAATGAATCTAGCCTGCATCTCTACACCTTTGACATACCACAGCAGATATAAAAATGGGAAAATGAAAATATATTACTGTATTATCCTTAACAGCATCAGCACCCCAATATATCTCCACACGTAGTATTGATTCCCGAGGTATATGATTGGCTTACTGGCTCCTCTGTTTACATACAAGCCAGTTGTATGGTCACATGACAGTCCAGGAAGTGTGGTACTCCTAGTACATGCGAACGGCCGCTGATTGAGCCATATGGTAGAGATTCTCAGGTGTCAGGTAAATGGATGTAATGCCTCTCTTGTGCTTTGCATATTAACTTGTATGTTCTCCATCAGGTCCGCCTGTTACACTCCGCCCAGCAGGACACCGATTGGTGTTTTTATTGGGGGTGGGCTAATTAAGGACACATTTTCTGGTGTTTGGTTTAGGCTGTTGCAATTTGAGAAAGGTCTTTTGCCCGAAACAGCGTCTGTCATTGCTTAGCCATGTTTGCTAAATAAAAGAGCTGATTAATACTTTTTGAGTGGTGCCGGTTCTACATGTTGTCAGAGAAAAAGCCATCGACACCCACCAAGCCATGCCCACCACCTTCCAGGGACCGTCCAAAAATACCACACCTGCCACAATACCCATTCGAAGTGTCCCTTTCCACAGAGCACCCACTGCTGATCTCATCCAAGGTACCAGGATATATTTCTCCCAGGATCTCCCAGAACACTTTGAAGCTCCGCAGAGATCCCAGGAGGGCAGAACGATCACCAGGCTCACACGGAGAACTATCAAGAACCCCTATGGAACCAATGACAATTCCGGATTCAGAATTACCAGGACAAGCATCAAGACCAGGGCCTTCAGGGACCACCTCTGGGCATGCAGGCAGGCAGGCAACATCAGAACAGGTTTCCACCGAGGAAGCATATGAGCAGGCTGGAAACCGAGACACACTTGGGCTTTCTGGGTCACAGAAAGCATCGGGGTACACTAGCCCAAGGGGAACCTCAGGACACGTCGAGGAACTGCCAACCTCAGAGTCCGTTACGACAAGACCAAAACCAGAACCAGGTAAAGAGAATCTTCACGAGCAGTGGTCTCAAGCACTGGACTTTCAAAAGAAGGCTTTGACTCAAACCTAGAAATCTCTGTGACAATAATATCATCATTGACTACATATGAGTGAAGCTCCACCAGAGCTGCAAAGGTAGTCAGCACAACAGCAATGCCTACTGAAGTGGGCAACACCTCAGAAGGACTTGGGGGACAGGAGACATCTCCTACGAGTTCTGCACCCTTTGGGAGGAACTCGGAGGTCGCCAGGACATCAGACAAGACCTCAGGAACATCATTTTCCAAGTTTTCTAAGAAGGATTCTGAACTATCCATGTTACAGGGTAAAACTGAAACTTTATTTTGTGTACAGGGCAGATGCCCCAGGGAAGGTTCCACCACAAACTGAGACTGAATTTCATCATCATGAGCGGAATGTACAGGAATATTTACTGGAACACACACTGACTCCCTAACTTTAATCTCACTGCACCCAGAATTCTGCGTAGCAGTCAAACTAGCTTGTAACTCCAAAACTGCAGAAAAATAGGTGAGTATAGTAGCAATACCTAGACGAGCCTCTAGGGACACTGCAGGAGACTCTAAACAAGGCCATATTAACTCATCCAGAGTACAGGGTGCAGAATCAGCATTTTCCTCAGAACAAGAAAGGGACTCACAAATGTCAGTGCGAGTGGAGAGCATGTTTTCATTCATGGTACAGGGCAGATTCAGAGAAAGCTTCTCTGGGCAAAGCAAAGAAGCTTCAGCATCAGATTCGCAAAACTGAAGCGCTGTCTCACTCTTAGATTCGGCTAACAATGTCAAATCCGAGGAGTCAGAACGCAAACCTTGTGTATAAAAAATCGCTTTAGGTTGTGAAACTGACGCTTCCATAGCGCAAACCTCCGCGATCTGCGGGGCAGACTGTAAGGCGTTCAGGAAAGAAACACTGGAGCAACTGTCACCAGGCAACGGGCCCTTACAGGTGTGAACAGGGTGAGACAAAGACGCATTTGCAGTAGAAATAGTGACAACATCAGGAAAAACTTTATTAGACATATTCATTTTACTTTTGATGCTGCATAATTTAGGAATTTTCCCCATAGCAGGATCACAGATGGAAGATCTTAAAGATCTGTCTCTAAATGACAAGGGGTCCCACACATCCTTGAGAAAACTGGCACATTCATGCTGATCACAATCTGCAGGAACTTCCGAGAAACAGGCATTAGATCGCATAGATTCAAACTGCACACAGTCAGGAGAGAATCTTTCAGGATTCGCATAAGAATCAACCACAGTGGTACACCCATTCATTTCAGATCGCACAATGTCAAGGCTCACATGCTTTACCCCAGAAAGGCAGGAACAATCATCCGACAACGATGTCTCTTTATTGGAATTAATTGATTGGTGTGTGTGCAACTCATCCAAAATCGTCTGCCATACAAAAATCACCAGATCCACATCACCCTCGTCACATTCATTGGAATCAATCAAAAGGTACATAGAATCGAGACAATCATTCAAGACATCTTTGCTTTTTGCGATGTAAAAATCGCAAAAGGCTTTCCAATCAAAATCAAATTCCTCCATCAAGGCCCCAATGTCCCATGAGGCAAATGGAGGTTCAAACAAGCCAGTATCAAGATAATCTCCATATGGGTGGAGATCAGGAACAAGAACAGATTTTTTTAACTGCTTTAATATAGTGTGCGATCCTACCTATAATAGGATCCACATAAGCTATGGATTGGGGCAAAAAACCCGGAGACTGAGCACCATCACTGTAAACATCATTAGGGAGTGTTTTATTCAGATGCTTGTGATTTTTAATTTTTCCCTTTTTAGCCACTTTGCATGTCTGTTTAAATGCAAGAAACATATCCAGGCAGTTCTCTTGCATCTGCTTAGAAGCTAAAGTGGCAAGAGAAACATTGAACTGATTATCATACTGAATGGTTTTGCACATTTCAGACTTGACAGAAATAACCTCTTTATTTGTGGTTGCTATGGGCAACGAATCTTTTGGCTGACAAGCCAAATCAGCAGATTGGCCTGCAAGCACCAACTCATTAACATATGATAATGACAGAGAAATGTTGCATAACCTAATCTGATCAGCATTTTGCACAGCAAGAAAAAACTCGTAGAAATAACTTGGCATGCAAGTTCCAAGCTTACGAGAAAACACATGGGCCAACAATCTGCGAGGGTTATGTCTCAGATTCTTGTGTCTGGCATACTCATCAGCCCACACGAACAGATCCCCTTGGAAAAGATTGTAAGCAATCTGACCACTCCAAGTGGAAATATTGGTGGCCTGAAATTCAGGATTTGCCAAGAATCTGAAACATTCTGATATGAACTCATCTCTAGTTTCAGAGTTCAGTATCCTAAACCTCTTAAAGATACAGGACCCATATTTGACCAAATCGTACAAGTCGGAAATTCCCTCTACACTGGGAATTTCGGTTTGGCTGGTTATTATGTAACGATTGTGGAATTCTCTCCGTGATCAGCGCACACGGCGTGCGCTGACACGGCGGAAATCCTCCACATGCGTATAATTTGCGGGAACCCAGCAAAAGGTGCAACGCACCTGTAGAGGGAAATTCCTGTCGGCAGGTGGAGCTGTGGAGTGCAGAGGAACAGCTCCTCTGCCCTGCCACACACGCCAGACAGGAATTGCACGAAGAGAAGAAACGCAGGGCAAGATAGCCCTGAAAGAGAGAGCAAAGCGACAGAGGGTATGTGTGTCCACCAATCTAGTCGCCACCCTGCGACGATGAACACACAACCAGGAAGATAAAGTGAGAAGGCAATCGCCAGAGATGGCGGTTGCTAACAGCGACACAAGACCGAATAAGCACAGATGAGGAATGTATGTATGTCCACCAATCTAGCCGCCAACCTGCGACGGCGGACACACAACAGAGGAAACCGAGTGAGAACACAATCGCATGAGAAGCGATTGTGAAAGAGAATGAGCACAGGGATAGAATGTATGTATGTGCCCCAATCTAATCGCCAACCCGTGACGGTGCACACACAACAGCAGATATGAAGTAGGAACGCAATCGCGAGAGAGGCGATTGCCAGAGATGACACAAGGCTACAGCAAGGCAGAGCACGAGAGTAGCAAAGGCACAGCAAATCATACAATGAGAAGATAAGGAAAATAACAAACGCTAACTAAACGCGAACACCACACTCATTCGCAACAGCAAACGCCTTTTTAGCGCGGTCTCCGCGTGATAATCACAACAGAGACAAGCACGCCTAACTAACCACCGACAGACAAACATGAAACAGAGGACACGAGCGCTTGCTTAACGGTTACCTCACCGAGCCTCCAGCAAGCGTTCGTAGCAGACAAGACAGATACACGAAAACAGGAATAAGTGAGAGATAGGATCCACAGCACTAGCGCAAGGCGAGTGCGATCCAGGCAAGACAGATCAGAAGGGGCTACCAGTAACAACCGCTGTTCCGGTTAGCACCCAGACACACAGAACGATCTCCTGTCGACCACCGCTGGGACAAGACAATCGTAACAGACAAACAAACAGATATGCAATCCTAACTGCACTAGAGAACCTGCCTAGTGCAGTCCCAGGAATTACTCTGAGCTAATCTTTAAACAATGAGCAAGGCTGACACTCCAGGAGTGTTTCACAGGACTAACCCTTATGACCAGCCCAGGTCTGTGATATCACATGGTATTTATAGTACAAACCTCCAGAGGATGTGGCTAGGAAATTTGCATGACCAACGTATGCAAATTCCTCAGCAGCAGCAAGCTGCAAAACTGACAAAAGGTCTCTCTTTCAGAGACCTGCAGAATGCAGACCTGAACAGTGGTCAAAAAGCTGCCTGCCTGCGCAGGCAGCCGAGCGGATCCTCAGTCACTAACTGTCCCTTGGAGGAGCTCACAATCTAGTCCCTACCATAGTCAAATGTCTATATATGTATCGAGTAGTGCATCACTTATTTGTAACCTTAAAATCTGAAGTCTGATATTATTTGTTGGGGGTGCTTTGTCAGGTCTAAGCTTTGCAGGAAGACATAGAGGCCAATATATATATATATATATATATATATATATAGAGAGAGAGAGAGAGAGAGAGAGAGAGAGAGAGAGAGAGAGAGAGAGAGAGAGAGAGAGAGAGAGAGAGATACGAAAGCTTGGGCAACCTTGTTAATCGTCATGATTTTCCTGTATAAATCGTTGGTTGTTACGATAAAAAATGTCAGTTAAATATATCCTATAGGAGACACACACAGTGATATTTGAGAAGTGAAATTCAGGCAGGTGCATACATCTGGGCCCTGTTTTCATTTTATTGATTCCAAAAGTTTTGAACTAATTATTGGAACTCAAATTGGCTTGGTAAGCTCAGTGACCCCTGACCTACATACACAGGTGAATCCAATTATGAGAAAGAGTATTTAAGGGGGTCAATTATAAATGTTCCTCCTCTTTTAATTTTCTCTGTAGAATAGCAACATGGGGGTCTCAAAACAACTCCCAAATGACCTGAAGACAAAGATTGTTCACCATCATGGTTTAGAGGAAGGATACAGAAAGCTGTCTCACAGATTTCAGCTGTATGTTTCCACAGTTAGGAACATATTGAGGAAATGAAAGACCACAGGCTCAATTCAAGTTAAGGCTTGAAGTGGCAGACCAAAAAAAAATCTCGGATAAACAGAGGCGATGAATGGTGAGAATAGTCAGAGTCAACCCACAGACCAGCACCAAAGACCTACAACATCATCTTGCTGCAGATGGAGTCACTGTGCATCGTTTAACCATTCAGCACACTTTAAACAAGGAGATGCTGTATGCGAGAGTGATGCAGAGGAAGCCTATTCTCCGCCCACAGCACAAACAGAGCCGCTTAAGGTATGCAAAAGCACATTTGGACAAGCCAGCTTCATTTTGGAATAAGGTGCTGTGGACTGGTGAAACTAAAATTGAGTTATTTGGGCATAACAATGGGCGTTATGCATGGAGGAAAAAGAACATAGCATTCCAAGAAAAACCCCTGCTACTGACAGTAAAATATGGTGGTGGTTCCATCATGCTGTGGGACTGTGTGGTCAGTGCAGGGACTGGGAATCTTGTCAGAGTTGAGGGGCGCATTGATTCCACTCAGTATCAGCAGATTCTGGAGACCAATGTCCAGGAATCAGTGAAAAACGTGACGCTGCATCGAGCTGGATCTTTCAACAACAATGACCTTAAACACTGCTCAAAGTCCACTTATGCAGAGGAACAAGTACAACATTCTGGAATGGCCATCTCAGTCCCCAGACCTGAATAAAATTGAAAATCTGCGGTGTGGGTTAAAGAGAGCTGTCCATGCTCGGAAGCCATCAAACCTGAATGAACTAGAGATGTTTTGTAAAGAAGAATGATCCAAAATACCTTCAACCAGAATCATGACTCTCATTGAAACCTACAGGAAGTGTTTAGAGGCTGTAATTTCTGCAAAAGGGGGATCTACTAAATATTGATTTCATTTCTTTTTTGTGCTGCCCAAATTTATGCACCTGCCTAATTTTGTTTAAAGAAAACCTGTAATAAGAAAAACCTCCCCTGGAAGGTACTCACCTGGAGTGGGGGAAGCCTACGGATCCTATTGAGGCTTCCCCCGTCCCCCGCGGTCCCACGGTGGCGGAGATAAAGCTCCCTGAACAGCGAGGATGTAAATATTTACCTTCCCGGCTCCAGTTCAGGTGCAGTATCAGCTCTCTGCCTCAGAGATAGGCTGCAATAGCCGATCGCTGTCCACACGAAATGCCGCAACAGCGCCCCCGCTGGAGTCAGGAAATAAATCAGCGCTTGTCAGGCTTGTCGAGGGAGGATTCCGGGACACTTCGGGGGAGCCAGCGCTGGACTGCAGCTACAGGGGAGTGGGAAGCCTCATTGGAACCCTGAGGCTTCCCCCTCCCGAGGTGAGTACCCCCCGGGGAACTTTTTTTGTTACAGGTTCTCTTTAAACAATTATTGAACACTGTCTGTAAATCCAATAAACTTCATTTCACTTCTCAAATATGACTGTGTGTGCCTCCTATATGATATATTTAACGGACATTTTTATTGTAACAACCAACGATTTATACAGGAAAATCATGATGATTAACATGGTTGCCCAAACTTTTGCCTCCCACTGTAGTACATTGACTAGTACATTGCCATATAGGATACTTTTTATTCTCATAACCAAAAGGTTGGCAGAGACTAATACAAATTTCACTGGGAAAATGTAAACTGCAGCCATTCTTACACTGTTAATGACAGAGTTCTCAAACTTTGCACAGTTGGTCCCTGGGTGACTTGAATTAATATTTTGAAAAGTATGTGGAGCCTACAAAAGCCAATCAAAATTCACCTTTTGCTTTTCAAAGGAAATTTTTAATTGCTTCCATTCTTGCACTGTTAATGGCAAGCCTGGTACAGTTGGTCTTTGGGTGACTGGGGTTTAAATTCAGAAAAGGGGGTGGAGCCAAAAATATCCAATCAGATTAGTTTCATTCCAATGCAAATTTTTGATGACAAAGACTGCAAAGCTCACTAACTAGGTCATTGAGTAATTGAGTAATTGTGCGTTAGGATTAGAAAAAGTGGGCGGAGCCAACATCATCCACATACATACCCGGGCAACTCCGGGTCATTAGTGGGTGGAGATAAATACAAATTTCAATGAGAAAATGTAAATTGCAGCCATTCTTACACTGTTAATGGCAGGGTTCTCAAAGTTTGCAGTTGTTCACTTAGTGACTGGGATTAATATTCACAAATGAGGGTGGAGCCTACAAAAGCAAATCAAAAGTCACCTACTGATTTTCAAGGACAATATTTCATTGCTGCCATTCTTGCACTGTTAATGGCAAGAGCCTCAAACCTGGTACAGTTGGTCATCATTGGGCGACTGGGGTACACATTCAGAAAAGGGCGTAGAGCCACAAACAGCCAATGAGATTTGTTTCACTTCACTGCAAATTATTGATGCCAACGCCCGAAAATCTAACAAATTTGGTCATTGAGTAATTGTGTGTTAGGGTTAAAAAAGTGGGCGGAGCCAACACCAACCAAATACATATCCGGGCAACGCCGGGCCATCAGCTAGTATAAATATATATCAGAACAGCAGACAAGGACTAGGCAGAGCAGAGTCAGAACTATCAGTGTCAAAAGCCAAAAGGTCAAATCAGAACAGAGTTTAGAGTTTTCAGAGCAGTGAGCAGGGGCGCAGCAATAGGGGTTGCAGAGGTTGCGACGGAGTTCTCAACTACAGTATTAGCTCTCTATTAGTCCTGTGCTCATAATAATAACTTCTATAGATGCTTTGAATAGTGGTAATCATTAACAAACTGTTCCCCATCCCCTTCTTGCAACTCTGACACTGTAGTTGCCATTGGTAGGTTTTGGTGCACCGTATCAATTGTTATGTAAATAGTGCTTGGGGGCCCCCTTGTAAAACTTGCACCGGGGCCCACAGCTCCTTAGCTACACCACTGGCAGAGAGCACAGTACACAGCAACAGGACAGCCAAGCTGAAATTAGCTTCTGGCAGGGTTCTGAGGTGGGTGGAGTCTTTAAATGCAAATAGCAATAGGTGAGGTCACAATGAGTAGGTGTTCAGAATGTGTTGCACTAGGGCCACCTGCCTGTGGATACTGAAAGTATAGTATAGCAGCAAAGGAGCACCCAATGGATAATGCGGCGTGCTCGAGCCTTACCCCAACACCTCCAGGGGTACACTTCAGACGTTCACACAAATGGGTCAGCACCACCGACAATGATTAATGCTCTTTTAATGGAATGGCAGCAATTACAGACTGCTGTTTCGGAGAGAAAGGGCATTTCTGCCCGAAACAGCTGTCTGTAATTGCTGCCATTCCATTAAAAGAGCATTAATCATTGTCGGTGGTGCTGACCCATTTGTGTGGATACTGAAAGGACTGCCATCCAGAAGCAAGGAACCACCAGCAGGTAAACTGAGAAACTGCAGGCAAAAAAATGTCTGTGAGAAGTTACAACATGCCACATTCTGGTGAGCAGAGATAATACAAAAATTCAGGAAAATAGTGCCACCAGCAGGCACAACCATGTGAAGCAGGATTCCTAACATATCCACAGATAACATATTCAGTTGCTGATCATGTTCACTGAATTTCTCAGGATTTCTTATGTAGGTAGAAAAAAACCAAGTCTCGTAAAAGTAATACCTTTTAATGGCTAACTGATAAAGTTAAATTATGCCAGCTTTCAGGGATCTAGTCACCTTCTATATGCTCGGCATACACAGGTCGATAATTGTTATCATTCGAACCGCTGATGGCTCGATTGATAATTTTCGACATGTCCGATCACCGCGTGGATCGATTCCCCGCTCGATACCGGACAATAGCGGAAATCGAGTGGAAGATAAGGAAGCGCCCGCGGGGATGAGCGGGAATCGATCCGGGCGGCCGCGGGGACGAGCAGGGATGCGCAGAGACACGGCGGTGTCGATCTGGCGGCTAATCGAGCCGCCGGATCTAACAGTGTATTTCCAGCATTAGGCATACTTCCAGATGTTGGCTGAAGTAAAACACTGATGCGGGTAAATAGTAAACACAAAGATTACGGTTTGTGCTGATTACTATTTACGATACAGAACCTTTTTCGCTACTATCAGGATTTCTTATCAACACTGATGTTTTTCTTCTGGGGTAGAGTAATGGCAGGTGCCCAAAAACAATTCAAATAGCAAAATAGCTATGCTAAATGAAGTAAGTTCAGACACTTACCTCATAAAAATCAGATTCTGAGTTTAGAATAGGAATATTTTATTGTCACATAGACAACAGGTTTTGTGGGGCTGGCCTGCCACTTTCTCGGGTATTGTGCTGAAATGGCTAGTGTCATGCTGAAGGTATAGACGCCTCATGGTTACGCTCCCATTGTTACATTATAGTAGTTGGCTGTTAGGTTATCCCACCTTATTCCCTTTTTCTTTTTGCCCTACTAATGTTCAAATGGTAGATTGGAGAGCAGCAGGAACAAATCAAAGCTTGAGTAGAAACAGGCTTTCTCCATGGGAGATTTAAGTCTGTTGCTATGTTTATCAACTAACCCATGTGAGTGAGTAGTTGCAAATTGCATTACTCTTTACATCTTAAAGTGTGCCTGAGATGAACAAAAACAGGATACATGCATAGACACATGACTATGGTAGGGACTAGATAGTGAGCCCCTCTGAGGGACAGCTAAGTGACAAGACAATATATTCTGTACAGCGCTGCGGAAAATGTCAGTACTATATAAATAATACAAATTATTTAGGATACCTGATTCTTGCTCACTTCAGAACACGCAACACACATTCCACAGAGATGCACCTTGCCAGCAGTAGATGTCGCCGTGTGTGATAAACTTCAGAATGCAAATCAAGGTGAGGAAAGATTGCACAATAGGCAACCACTGACTAAATATTTTATAAATGAATATTATAAAAAATATAAGCAAATTTGTTCATTAAGCTACAGTTCCACTTTAATGGGTTTTTTTCCCCATATTCTGCCTGGATTTTTTTCCCCCTATTTTCTCACTTTCCATACTCGAGCCCTGGGAAGTGTAATCTCATATTCTGCCTGGATTCTGCCAGGAGCATGATGGGGGCATGCGCATGGCCATGCCGCCTCGCATGCAGAGATGAGCTCGACTGGTGGAATGACCTGTGGTGACCACGGCACCTCATAGGGCTGGAGGATGCCTCAGGCAAGTGTAAATACTGCAGTATCTCACGTTTCCTTTAACCTCCTTGCCGGTCTAAAAAATCCGGCAAGGAGGCAGCGCCGCACTTTTTTTTATTTTTTTTTTTAAATCATGTAGCGAGCCCAGGGCTCGCTACATGATAGCCGCTAAGCGGCGGCATCCCCCCACCCACTCTGATCGCCTTCGGCGATCAGAGTATGCAGGAAATCCCGTTGAGAATGGGATTTCCTGCAGGGCTTCCCCGGTCGCCATGGCGACGGGGCGGGATGACGTCAACGACGTCACAGGGAATCCCGATCCGCCCCTCAGCGCTGCCTGGCACTGATTGGCCAGGCTGCGCAGGGGTCTGCGGCGGGGGGGGGGGGGGGGCTGGCTCGGCGCGGCGGGTAGCGGCAAATCGGCGGTGAGCGGCGGCGATCGCATACTACACGCAGCTAGCAAAGTGCTAGCTGCGTGTAGGAAAAAAAATTATGCAAATCGGCCCAGCGGGGCCTGAGAAATCCTCCTGTGCAGGTTACCCCGAGCTGAGCTCGGGATAACCGGCAAGGAGGTTACAGAAAATGCATATTATCCTTTCTGGAGGCTCAGATGGTGTACGGATATGTCTAATAGCTTAATATTCTCCTTATTGTTGCATTTATAAATGCATTACCATCGTTTAATGTTTCTAGAAAAATTGATCATTTGGCTGTTGACTTTCCCCCCCAAATAACTAATTTTTCTTGACTGTAGACCCCTTTATATATTTAAATGTGACCTTTGCATTATTTTTACACAATATTTTTAGTATCACTATTTGATGTGTTTTCTGAACATAATTCAATGGACATCATACAATTAATGAATGGCTGATGCTAAAAACCTTTGAACTTCTCGGCTTGTGAAAATGCATGCGTTCATGGCACGGGACTGCTGTGAACTCGTGCTGGCTTTTCAATTATTTCACTGTAAGCAGAAAAGACTCTTAAATAGTAAAATTACTACAGAATCCCTGAAATACTTATTAATAGGTAAAAAACACAGAAAGCCAGTGACTTTTTTAAGTGAGCAATTGTAGGTTTCACTGCACATCAGTCTGTCAAAAAGCCACCACAGAGAGCAGATCTCTCCTACTGTGCCTAGCAAGGAACATTACTACTTTTGCTCAAATTCACCTTGGAATAATTAACTATAATTCAGTAAAGTGGTAACCTGCATAGCAATGAATGCTGATTATGGTTACCATAAGTTAAATGCAACTGAGCCCCATTGATTTATTTTTTTTACATGAACCTCCCCTTAGGGATTTTCTAAATTGAGTGTGCTGTTTTGGGTTCAGGGGAACATCATTATTTACCTATGGGATGCTGCTCCTCTTGGTCCCCAGCCCTTATGGGATGTACTGTCTTTTCCACCCAACTGCCCGTGGCAACCGCAGTTTCTAACTTCCCAGTAGCGTTGAGTTTGCGCGCCACAATGCATGAATGCAATACTCGCAGGGCCGGATTACTGACCAGGCAACAAAAGCAGTTGCTTGGGGCCCCCATTCAGAGTCAAAGGGGCCCCATTAGCACATAAACTAGCCTGTCAGCGGTGGCTGGATGGTATAATGGTTAAAGGGACTCTGAGCAGTGCAGTAACTATGGAAAGATGCATATCATTTTAAAGCTCTCTTTCTCCTCTTTCCAATGATATATAAACTACCGCCTTTTAGTTTTCGCTATTTTCACGATTAAAATCGCGGCCGCACCAATTTCGATCGCGAAAATTGCAAGAATCTAAAAGGCGCAGGGTGGCAGTTTATCTATCATTGGAAAGAGGAGAAAGAGAGCTTCAAAATGATATGCATCTTTCCATAGTTACATTGTATTACACAGGACAACTTTTCTCCAAAGTCGGCAGCTCGATTCAGCACAATGCAATGAAATATAAGGAACTCCCTCCCTTCCCACAGAGAACCACAGCTGCAGCAAGAATGATAGCAGCAGATGGCAAGCACTCACTCACCTATCCATGATCCAAGCGATAGAGATCCCGTCATCTGAAACCCATCTATCTCTTCAACAGTGCAGCCGCTCGCTCTGAACTTCCTGATTCTCAGATCAGACAGTAGTAGTAGTAGGAAGTAGTAATAGTAGTAGTAACAGAGCGGCAGCACTCTAGAGGAGACAGATGGGCTCCGGATGACGGGACCTCTATTGCTTGGATCGCAATAGGTGAATGTGAGTCATCTGGTGCTGTCATTCTCCCCTGCTGCGGCTGCCTTCTCTGCTGGACTATCGTATTCACTGGGATGGAGGCTGCATGGTGGCTGTCTAGTTTGGGAGGAAATCGGTTGTTCGGTGGTGGGGGTGGTTATGTAATTCTGTCTGGGGAACGGCTTCTGGTTTGGCGGTGTCCAGAGCTTTCTGCTATTGCCAGGCTGGAGATGCAGGGGGAAAGTGCTGCTGCTGTGATATCTGGCGCCCTCTTCACAGGGGTGCCCCAGCCCCTGAGTGCAAATGTCCCAGCCATTCATCTCTCACTCTGCATTTTGCTGCTGCTATTCCCTGCATTGTGCACCCACAGAGGAAAGCGGACTGTTACCCATAGCAACCAGTAGCTCGGCTGCCCCGGTGTGTGCAGCATGTTGCTGTGCAGCTGCATATTCTGATTCTATTACGACATGATAGGGGGGGCCCAAATCAGTTACTATGCTTAGGGCCCCATTTAGCCTTAATCCGGGTCTGAATACTCGAGTTTGTGGACTAAATCTCCTGCCATGCATTGCGGCGGTGTCATGCGCACGGTACTGCTGCCAGTCAGGTGGAGAAGATTGCGCATCCCATATGGGCTGAGGACCCTCCCCCCCCCACACACACACTCCCCCAAGGCACACTCAACTAAGGGATTGTTGCAGCCAGTTGGGGGCCTCCTGGAATGGCTGTCTGTGTTTTTGGTCTGACAAAACTCAAGCAAGAGTTCAAAAATGCTACCCAGTCCAAAAACTTAACATAACACCCTGGTTCCCTATGGTATTCAAACTATACCTCCAGCAAAACTTGCACCCTGGTACTGGTGGTGGTGCTATACGCTGTCCTCACAAAACCTCTCATCAGTGGCGTAGCAATAAGTGTGCAGAGGTTGCGACCGCATCGGGGCCCTTGGGCCAGAGGGGCTGTGAGGGGCCTTCCCTCAACCCCAGCATTAGTTCTCTATTGGTCCTGTACTTGTAATAATCACTTCTATAAATGCTTTGAATGGTAGTAATCATCAACAAACTGTTCTCCATCCTCTTCTTGCACCTCTGACACTTTGGTAGTCTTTGGCAGGTTTTGGTGCACTCTATGAATTGTTATGTATGGAGTGTTTGGGGGGCCCCCCATGTAAAACTTGCACCGCAGCCCATAACTCCCTAGCTACGCCACTGCCTCGTATCCCCATTCCTAATAAGCCCAGTCCTAATATTCAAGTCTTAAATACTTCACTCCTCAATAAACCCACCAAATCCATCCTTGGTGAAAAATACTTTTCACTTCCAAAATCAACATATGCCCCCTAGCGCTTAACACTGCCCAAGCCTTAATTGGTAATTTTTTTAGATTGTAAGCTCAAAAGAGCAGTGACCTCCTCCTCCCAATTTTCTTATTCGGATGTAATTTATCATATGAATGTTCATGCACCAGTATTGGTGATGTCTCAAACTACTCATCAACAATGTCTGTATTTGCTTTTGTATGGCTGGGTGTCTTAATTGTACAGAGTTTTGACTCTCACATGTATCTATATTTACCACTTTGCTATGTACAGTGCTACAAAAAATGTTAGCACTAAATGAATAATAATAATAATAATAATAATAATAATAATAATACCTTCAGAAGCCCAACTATGCAGCCAAAGAGAAAAATATTGCATTCAAAGATCCTGCTCCTAGAAGTAAGGAAACGTACACAGCTAAGTATATAGCCTTGGTGCAAGCCACTGGGTGGCAAATGTGGTCTTGCCTTGGTCTTTTTATCGATTCATTTTGACTCATTGGTGATAGCAGGTTCAACTATCTGATCATAGTGGTGCTGAAAAAAGGCACAAGGAGGGGGCATCCTTGTTCTCAAAGATATACAAATAAAAAAAAGAATTTCAGGAAAGTTACAATTTAACTTTCAGTGCATTTGAAGACTCACTTAACCCAAAGTAGGCTGTCAGTTTACAGTTAAAAGGCAACACTAGTAATATTTACTTTAATTAATGTAATAAATAAAGGTTTAGGTTGCTATAATTCTAGGAGCAATTCAATACTAATTTCACATACAGTAATAATGAGCTCGCTACCTTACAGGATATTACTCATTTATTGTCAATTAAGCATAATCCACCATAACATAGGTCATAAATCATAATGATCATATGACTAAAACATAATTTATTTAATTAGTCCTTTGTCTCCGTGATATGAGTAAAGAGCGGTTAATCTCTTTTAAGGAGCACTTGGTGGTTAATGCTACTTATAGCTACAGCCCACAGATAATACAAGGTTAACATAATAACTCACGTACTTTCTTTAATAATTCCTCAAGTGTTGCCCCCTTCCTTCCTCTGTACATACGGAATAATTATGCTCTCTTATCTGTATTACCATCCTAATGAATGCTGTAAATCAGACGCATATTGGCTACAGGAAAATCAATTCATAATAATACGCTCTGACAACACAGAGATAAATAAGTGTGGCTATTGAAAAAAATCAATATATTCAATCGGTGGTACTTCATGTAAAACACATATCATAGAAACATTTAGCATTGATTTATTTACCAAAGGCCCCTAATCCAAGCAAATAATATTTAAAGTAAATTATTGTAAAAGAAAAATGTAATCCAATTTGATGTAGTTACGTTGAATAGGACGTATGATAGAATTGTTTTATCAAATCAAATAAATATCTATTTTATTCTTAGAGTTTTTTGTGATTGTTAAAATTAAATAAATAAAGAGCTTAAAGAGGAACTCCAGCCTAAACAAACATACTGTCATTAAGTTACATTAGTTAGGTTAATTAAAATAGATAGGTAATATAATCTCTTACCCACCCTGTTTTAAAAGAACAGGCAAATGTTTGATTTCATGATGGCAGCCATCTTTTTGGTTGAAAGGAGGTGACAGGGAGCATGAGACACAGTTCCAACTGTCCTGTGTCCTGAGCACCTCTCCCAGTTGCTAGGCAACGTGAACAACAACATAGGGTTCCCATCATTCTCTGCACAGCATCAGGGAAAAAAAGCTTGGGCTTTTTTTCTTTGATGGGTGAAGTTTAGCTAAAAATGCAGCTAAAAATGATGCTTTGGTAAGAAAAACAAAGTTCTGATGCTGTGAAACTGTTAAAGAAACACCAAGCCTTTTCAGTTCTGCTGAGTCGATTTTTAGTCCGGAGGTTCACTTTAAGGGCAATCTAAAGTGAAAATAAACTATGAGGTAATGAATTGTATGTGTAGTATAGCTAAGAAATAGAGCAGTAGTAGCACAGATGTGAGTTTCATGTTGTTTTCCATTACAGGAAGAGTTAAGAATCTTCAGATGTTATCTATGTAAAAGAGCTTCTCTGAGCTTCTCCAACCAAGCTTGGTAGGCTACTGTGCTGTTTTATGAAGCACTTATCTCAACCTGTCTCTCGCTGTTTCTTATTTGTTAAAGGTTTTACTGCAGGGACGTTCAAATGGTCATTAGCTCTGCTTATACAATCGGATACACTTATGCAAAACCCACTCTAATTTCCCCGCAAAAACAATTCTCCCTCTGAAATCTACATACAAAATGACAAATATATTCCGCAACCCACATGGCTTTCAGCATGCACTGTGTATTGTGCACTGCATACCATACAATAATGAACTAAAAATGTTTTAATCACTTTATTTTGAGTGTTCTAGACGTAAGAGTCTTATTTTATTACTCTATGCATTACTTCTTAGACGTAACCCTGATGAGAAACTGCTATATATGAAAGTTTGGGAACATGAATTGGGAATTCAGATTCCTTTATCAGAATCGTCAGTTTCGTGGGCCTTAATTTCTAAGGTCGTCAAATCTAATATTGTTAAAGACACAGCTGTTAAGCTCCTTTTTCGGTGGTATTACACCCCAGCCAAATTACATAAATTTGATCCTTCAGTGTCTTCGCTCTGCTTTCGCGGATGTCGATCTGATGGTACATTTATACACATTTTTTGGGAATGCCCCGAGACTATTCAATTTTGGGATAACTGGAAAACTATGGCCCGCCAGGTTTTTAGATTTCAGATTTCACTGTCAGCTTCTCAAGCTCTTTTATATATCCCCAATAGTGCTGCCTAGGTTCCAGACAGCGGTTGTGCAGCCCACATTGGGCTTGATTCACAAAGCGGTGCTAATGGTGGCCATACATGGTACAATAAAAACGTTCGATTATCCCGTTTATTCGATCTAAATGATCGAATCGAATGAAAGTTGAAAATAATTTTTTTTTTCGTTTTTTCGAGAAAAATCAGATCGGACATGCTGGAAAAATCTGTATATTCGATCTAACGGAATAATCGAACTAAATTATCTAATCGAAAAAAAATGAAAAATTGTACCATGTATGGCCACCTTAACTGTTAGCACGCCTGTGAAAACCCCCTTAGCACTTCTAAACCAGCTTTTCGCGCACAAAACTTTATGCGAAGTGCCCATTAAAGCCTATGGGACTTAGCGCGCGCATAGGACTTTGCGCGCGTAAAAACTGCGCACAAAACTTTGCGCGCGATCTGATTGAGAGATCCGGTGCTAACTTACTTAGCACCCTGGTTAGCACGTCTAAAGACTTTAGACGTGCTAAGTAGGTTAGCACTGCTTTGTGAATCAAGCCCATTGTGTCCAAAGTCCAACCGCACAACTGGGACATGGCAGTTTTCAGCCAAAACACCTCCCAAAAATGATGCAGCAATTGTGGTTTGGGTTAAATATAGGTTGTATCAGAACAGCAGCAGTGGCCTGTGGCACCCTGGCGGTGTGAGCAGCACAGGCTGCAGGAGCAGGGCAATGCAGCAGCAGCAGGTGTAACGTGTGCCAGGAGCATGCCGGACATGTCACTTGGCACGTGTCACGTGGCGCTTGGCACGTGACACGTGCCAAGTGCCACATGACACGTGACACGTGGCAAGTGCCACATGACACGTGACACGTGCCAAGTGCCACGTGACACGTGCCAAGTGCCACATGACACGTGCCAAGTGCCACGTGACATGTTCCAAGTGCCACGTGACACGTGCCAAGTGCCACGTGACACGTGTCAAGTGCCACATGACACGTGCCAAATGCCACGTGACACGTGCCAATATTAGAGAATGATGCAATGTTATAAAAAAAAGCTATATAACTGGAAATACAAATATGAGATGCCTTTCTTTGCTACTAATGTTCTATGAATTATCTGCACTACACATACAATTCATTATATCATAAGTTGTTGTTTTGTTTTGTTTTTTTGCTTCAGTGTCATTTTAATATATTAATGTTCTTATGTGTTTTCCTGACTTGTTTCTTTTTGAAATGATATTCTGCATAATAAAATAGATCAGACAGTGAGAAAAAAATGTGCTTAGATAAAAATAATAATAAAGAAATTAGTAGACAGATCACATATTCAAAAATCTAATTTCATTTTCCACCCACTATTCCTAGCAGGCGGTTAGGAGGCTTTGGACTGAGCACGCCATAAACCTTCGCCTTGTTACGTATGCAAGCTCTGACTGAGAATTTCATGGTGTTCCCAAGCCCGCTAAGAGATTCTGTACAGTTCCACATTCAGTAAATAATAAATGCAGTTTTAAAGAGACACTCCATTTAGGAAAAAACTATTATTATCATTTTGTATTATTATTTAGTATTTATATAGCACCAACATCTTCTGCAGCACTGTACAGAGTATATCATCTTGTCACTTAAAGCGGACCCGGGATGAAAACCTAACTATAACAAATAACTTGTCTATATATCTTATGTAAAGTTTAGAACGTTCACTCAGCAAATCTAGCTGCAAACAACTTCAACCGTTTATGATTATTTATTCCTGTGATACAATGAGGGCAGCCATGTTCTGTTTGTCACATTACACACAGGCAAGCTGATAGCATTTCCAGCCCTCAGCCTGTCCCATCTTCTCCTCCCACCTCCCATCTGCCTCTGAAATCTCTGGCTAGTAACCTCCTCCTCCTCCTGCCCAGACTGAGCTCTATAAAACCTTGCTACTAAGGCTGAGAGTGCCAAGGCTCTCTGGAGAAGCTGTGGGCGAGGCTTGTTTAGTTTATAGGAAATAAGAGTATTAAAAGAAAAAAAAAGTATTTGGCTTGAGGAATGCCCTATAAACTATATGAAAGGAACACAATTATGCAATGAGTAAAAGTTTATCTCGGATCCACTTTAACTGTCCCTCACAGGAGCTTTCTAATCCCTACCATAGTCTTATGTCTATATTGTGTAGTGTATATATTGTAGTCTAGGGTCAATTTAGGGGAAGTCAATTAACCTATCTGTATGTGTTTGGGAGGAAATCGGAGTGCCCGGAGAAAACCCATGCAGACACAGAGAGAACATACAAACTCCTTGCAGATGTTGACCTGGCTGGGATTGGAACTGGGAACCCAGCGCTGCAAGGCGAGAGCACTAACCACTAAGCCACCATGCTGTTACTATTCTCTATAGTATAATTTTATACATGGCAAGAGTTTTAATATTTTCAGAATTTTACCTGGATGGGTAGTATAGATATTTATTATGCAGGTAATGGTGTAGCTAAAGAGCTATGTTCCCCAGTAGTATGTTTAATATGCTTCCCTTTCCCCTCTGAAAAACTCTGTATATGTAACAGTCACATGGTAGGGAAAATGACATTTTCTAAGAACAACTGCAGTAGGGGAGAAGAGCATTGGGGTTATGGTGATGGTGGTGGTGGGGGGTTGTTCATGGTGGCTACTGGCTACTACTATTTATAGTCCATATAGAAGTGTTGCAATTAAACATAACTGGGAGACAGACCTCGGTCATATTGTGAATGACATCTGGCTAGAAATCTTGCAAGCAGTACCGAATGCGTCCGTAAATGCTTCCCAGAAATTCTCATACTTGACCATTAAACATAGGTCCCCTTTAACGACCAAGAGGCTTTGTTAGATGGGTTACTCAGCTGACTCCTTATGTCCCAGATGCAAAACACACACATGCGACTTAGTCCACATGCTATGGAGGTTCCCTTCAGATACTGGTTGGAGAACTTCGGACTCGTTGATCGAGTCTTTTAGGTCTTAACCCCAAGAGATGAACTCACTTGCTTACTGATCTGTTTGGAGAAGACAATAATCCAATCTTTTTCATCCAATCTTACCAAATCTATGTAGTAGAAGAGTAAACTGAGTGAATATATTGAATGGATACTATAGGCAGTTCACATATATTACATAGAAATGGTAAGATTGGATGAATAAGATTTGATCGTTTGTGGTTACCCTAAGTATATGTAATCCAGACAGCTCAGTGCTCTTGTATCCTATGGTTGGCTGAACGATCCCTAACCATATGTTCTTGATGGTGTGGAACCATTTTAGGGTTGTATGGTATGTACATGGCCCCGTATTCTGTGACCTATGTACAGTGTTCTGTTTTTGGATGCTAAATCCCTATGAACAGTGCCTTCAGTGTTTCTTTTTTTTTTTTTTTTCCTTATGTGGTGTTTACCTGTTATAAATTTGTTACAATTATTGAAATCAGAAGTTCTTGATAAAAATAAAGTACATATAGATTTGTAGAGGGATCATTTTCTCTAAGGCACCAATGGAGAGCTAATGCAAAGGCTGAATGTGAATAAGTGCTCTGGTCTATGGGCCCAGTTGATTGGACACTGGACACAGCATATTACAATGCCTTCCTGAAAGGAGTATACATTAAGAGATTCCATCGTTAGTAAAATTTCATACCCTCACTCATACATTTTGCCAGTTGGCGAGCCTTCCCAAAATGGATGCCAAAATTAAGCACTAGAGGTTTTGCAGTTCTAGCTCAGTCCTGGTACTTCCTTTCTCTAACTCATCCTGATCTTATTCTTACAAGTTTGAAAAATACACATGCATTCATTAAATTCAACCACTTGAGCCTCATTGCACCATTGATCTCCACTCATTGATCACAACTGAGGAGACAGTTCAGGGCCAAGCTTGTACAGATGCTTCACTGACCTGCAGACTAGCAACTGTTGCTATGGAGGGAGAGGAGGGGACGGCATGCATGAACACTACAGAGTGGCTTCCGGCGAGTGGTGTGAGTGGGGTCACTTGGGCATTGGACATCACTAAAGATCTGTTGTGTTTAAATCAAAACAATTTGGGAGGCTATTTGTGAACTTAAGCATATTTCCTAGTAGGTGCACTACCACATCAATGATAGTTTTTATTTAGTGTTAGGATATGTATACAAAAGAATCAGGAGGAAACCAATCAACCAGTCGTCAACTCAATTGTAAACTTTTTTTTGTTCTTTTATTATGCAATTAAGGTACAAAATGTAATCCTCTTGTAAAAGCATCAAAGTGCTCACTCTGGCTATTTATCAGAAACATACTGCATTTATGCAATCTAAAGAAGGGTTAATGTACCTGAAACAAGCTGACATGGTCACCAAAAGATAGTACAGTCATTGTTATATGACCTTTCATTCTGAATGTTTGCACTTTGGATGCTTTTACAGATGACCATTGAAAAGGATTACATTTTGTTCCTTAATTACATAATAAAAGAACAAAAAATACACAATTGATGATCGTTTTCCTCTCTGATTCTGTTGTATACCTACCCTTATACTGAAGAAAGATCATTAGGTGATGTCAGGGGACACCTGTACACATGCTCGATTCTTGCCTATGGGGGGACCTTATTTGCCCCCTTGGCTGTGTTTACGGTGTGTACATAGTTGAAGAACCCTTAGTTTTGTAGAATAATCCTTTTTCCAGGACCAGGTGTGGTTCTTGTCCTCTTGCTAAGCTTTGATATTTCCATTGAGTAAATTAATAATAAGGGAACTTCTACGTTTTTTTATTCCCCAAGTTAAATAGTCCTTCTTGATGAATTAGACCTTCTAACCGTTTGATTAGTTTAAGTGCCTATTTTTTCTTTGCTCTACAACTTCAATTTTTGATCCTGTAGTGTAGTGCTCATACTCCAGATGTGGCCTCACTAGTGGTTTATAGAGAGGCAGTAGCATACGAGTGTCTCATATTTTCATTTCCTGCTTTCGGCATCATAGAATCTTATTTTCCATACAGTAGCTGCCACTTTGCTTTGAAAATGATTGCTCAACTTATTATCAACCAGTATTCACAAGTTCATCTCAAAGTCTAATGTTCCCTGCTATACCCCGTTTGGTTTATATGGTAATATGCCATTATCATGGACGACATGTGTAGCCTTACAATAATCAATATTTAATTTAATCTACCATTTGCCTGTCTATATAGCCATGCTTTCAAGACCTGTCTGTAGTACGTCACTACCTGACTAGTACTGGTAATTTATATAATTTTAATAGAAAATTGCAGCATTACTTTGTATTTCATCTGCTAGTAGGGATGCTCATTCGGATTTTGTGGAATCTAAAATTTCCGCATTTCTGCATGGAAATCCACATTTCCGATCGGAAAACGGAACACGGAAATTGGATTTCTGTGGAAATACTGCATTACTACAACTCGGTAATTTTAGGCCAATCACAGAACTCGGAAGCATTGGACCAATCAGAGAATGCAGAGTCAACTCAGAAAGTATTTGGCCAATCAGAGAATGCAAAAAATTACCAAAACCCACTACTCAGAAATCGGAACTCAGAAATCGGATTTTTGTGAAAAAATACTGCGTTGCCTTAACTTGGTAATTTAAATGACTCCCGAGGTGAAAATAAAAGAATGAAATAAACAATTGTAACTATCCTCCTTCTCCTAAAAAATGACTTTTTAAGATATTCCACAGTTTTATTTTACATTTAAATCTACTTTTTAAGTTTTTACAGTTTTATTGTTTTTGCTCAATGACACATTCATTGAAGTATGTCAGAGCTAAAATCTATGAACTGTTGACCCTATTTATCTCTTTCCTGCTCTCAGAAGCCATTTTCTACTAGGAAAGTGTTTTATAGTTGTCATTTCTACCAAGGCATGACATCACATCGTGGGAGGGTATTCACCACAATATCAGCCATACAGACCCCCTGATGATCTATTTGAGAAAAAGTAAAGATTTTTCGTGGGAAAGGGGGTATCAACTACTGATTGGGATGAAGTTCAAATCTTGGTTAAAGGGGAACTTCAGCCTAAACAAACAGACTGTCATTAAGTTACATTGGTTATGTTAATTAGAATAGATAGGTAATATAATCTTTTACCCACCCTGTTTTAAAAGAACAGGCAAATGTTTGTGATTCATGGGGGCTGCCATCTTTGTCATGGGGGCAGCCATCTTTTTGGTTGAAAGGAGGTGACAAGGAGCAGGAGACACAGTTCCAACTGTCCTGTGTCCTGATTACCCCTCCCAGCTGCACATGCTAGGCTTCAAATGTCAAATTCAAAATGTAAAAAAAAAAAACAGCAGAACGAGAACAACAAAATCAGAAATCCCATCATGCTTTGCACAGCATCCAGGAAAAAAAGCCCGGACAGTTTTCTTCTGTGCAGCTAAAAATGAGGCTTGTATAAGAGAAACAAAGTTCTGATACTGTGAAACTGAAAGAACCACCAAGCCTTTTCAGTGCTGCTGAGTCGATTTTTAGTCCGGAGGTTCACTTTAAAGTTCCTCTTTAAAGCAAAGCATGCATCAATACCACAAAAATGTTTGGTAAACAAAAAATGAACCCTACCCGCCATGAGATTGAACTTTAACTTTATGAATGATATATTTATCTCTGTGCCTAGAAGTGGATTTTAAAGACACTGTTATTCTGTATTCTTTTTTACAGGGTACTGCAGTACAGATTTATTTAAACTGAGTGGCAACAACACTTGCACATGCACAGCTCAGTCACCTTGGCTATTGTTTCACAGTATTGTAGGAATATATTTAAGTTTCTTGGATATGTCTTTGAAACAGTGTCAGTGCAGACAGGCGACGTTGCTTTATAGCATATTAATTTATCTTCCACTGCTGTTACATTCAGTCTTTTCATAAAACTAAGACAGCTGTCCCTTGTATTAAATTCAAATAATAAGTCACTGGTGGCTGAATAATGTAAATTGTATAAATAATACATTGATAAGAATGCAGACATATGCCATTGACATGGAAGTGGCACAGTTTAATTTTTAACACATCTTCTGTCTTAAAGATGCACAATGAATACTATTGTTGCTAGTTAATATTAATGTACAGTTTTACGCTGCTGAATTTTAATTTGAAATCAAAGGGAAGTCTTATATTATATGCTAATTGGGTGCCTGTTCCTGCATTATGGCGTGGAATTCTGCCTATGCAACAAATTAGCAGTGACAAACACAGGTACTCGCTGGAAATGTGCATGGAAAGCAGATCCAAGTAATGAGATTGAGTTTGTTAAAGTTTTATATATATGCACTTCTACTTACTAATTACTATTTACGTCAAAAAAACGAGTTCAGGATTTAGTTTTGATAATTGGCAAAACTGGCCTAATTTAGCTTCGGCTTTATTAGATATTATAATCTTTGATGCCTCGGTTGCATATATTTGCAAGTTTGCATTCACTGAGCATTTTATTAGGAACTACAATATTACGTGCTAGAGCTTCTCTTTGTCCTAAAAAAAAAACCTTAGTTCTTGGTGTAAATGCCAAAGAATGTTGATAGTAGGAACATCTGAGTAAGCACCATGAGTTGAGCAACATGTGTCATGTGATATGACATTGCGGCCCTTATTCAATTCACCTTTTCTCCAAAGTTTTCTCCTGGGTGATATTTGTACACCTTATTAATAAAATGCTTTGTATGCTACCAGCAAGCAAGAAAATACAGGTGAAACTCAAAAAGTTAGAATAGTGTGCAAAAGTCCATTTATTTCAGTAATTCATCTAAAAAGGTGAAACTAATATATGAAATAGGAAGCCTTGCAGGTGTTTTGGATTAATTAGCTTATTAGAGCCTGACTCTTTGAGCCTAGAATAGTGAACATTTTTACAATACTCTAATTGTCTGAGATTTTGATTTGGGGTTTTTCACAAACTATAAGGCTTATAGAGCTATAAGGCTTTACTGAAACCAACGTGAAGCTGAAGACGTGTCTGACACTTCCACTGCCCATGGCATCACCATGGCAACAGGGACGTGAGCCCTACTGTCCCAGCTTGAAACATATTGTATGGCTCTCATTAAAATAGGTGGGGTTTATTGGCTCTCTCAGACAAAAGGGTTCCTGACCCCTGCTATAAGCCATAATCATCAAAATTATAGCAAATAAAGGCTCGAAATATCTTGCTTTGCATGTAATGAGCCTATTTCTTATATTAGTTTCACCTTTTAACCACTTGAGGACCGCAGTGTTAACCCCCCTAGTGACCAGGCCATTTTTAGTTAAATAGGCCACTGCAGCTTTAAGGCCAAGCTGCAGGGCCGTACAACTCAGCACACAAGTGATTCCCCCCCCTCCCCTTTTCTCCCCACCAACAGAGCTCTCTGTTGGTGGGGTCTGATCGCCCCCCAGTGTTTCTTTTTTTAATAAATATTTATTTATATATTTTTGTATAAAATCCTGCTTTTTTAAAATTAACTTTATTACCCTCCCTCCCCCCGCCAGCCAATCAGCGCGATCGGCTGTGATAGGCTTCAGCCGTGTCACAGGGCTGTCCCCAGTACAGCGCTGCTGCAGATCGCAGTGCTGTACAAAGCAATTAGACAAAGCAATTTCGCCGTTTAAGTCTCCCGAGCGGCAATCGCCACCCCCCCCCCCCCCCCCGAGCAGAAGATGCGCGCGATCTCCTGCTAGCCCCATAGACAGCCGTTCACACCAATGGGCGTGGAGCGGTCCTGGGGCTCCCGCACTGCTCATGCCAATTGGCGTGGAGCAGTCGGCAAGTAGTTAAGTCGAATTACTGAAATTAATGAACTTGCACAATATTCTAATTTTTCAAGTTTCACATGTACTCTGAATAATTTTGACATTACTTTTTCACGTACTTTTTGGTACTTTTTCAGATGCAGAGTGCAAAAGCTATTTTAAACAGAAGATGAAATATTATCTCCTTGGAGAAAAGTTAGCGGAAAAAAGGGAATTGGATCAGGTCCGAAGTGTCTAGCTCCCCCTAGTGTCCCTCCCCACCGTGCATTTCCTCCTCCTTCCAAGTAAAGTTAATAGAAGAAAAGGAGGCTGAGATAGAAAAGATCAGATCAGAAGACAGGAGAATAGTTGAACAGAAGATTAAAGAAGAAGAGAGAAGATTACAGATACAAAAAAAAAAAGACAGAAGAGGAAAGAAGTATACAAAGGAACATGGTATCTCTATGATTTGGATAGCCCATGAAAGGGATGAACCTGTTTAGCGGCTACGTCACCATCCACTTTACAGATTGTCCCCCAGTGTAATGGACTATGTAGTCAATTCACAACATTTCTCATAAATTACTTATTTTTCACCTTTTTAATAAAAAATAACCTTTCAGTACATTAACAAGCAAAACAAATCACTCAAAGTAAATTTTTCCTGATAAACATAGAAAAGATGAAAACAGGTGAAAAAGCTTTGAGTCACTCATCCCAAAAGTGTGTTCACATACTGTGGAGGAAGGAAGTTAACTTTAGTGGGCTCTGCAACCCCAGGGTTTTTCCAGCCTTCATGGTCAAAAAGAGTTGAGAAGTATGTGTATATATGTGTGTGTATGTATGTGTGTATGTGTGCATGTGTGCGTGTGTGTGCGTGTGTGTGTGTGTGTGTGTGTGTGTGTGTGTGTGTGTAGGCAAGTGTGTGAATAGGTGAAAATAACTTGAAAATATAAAATTAGACCATTAGACCATTAAAATAAGACCATAAAATATAAAATATAAAATTAGACCATTGCAGGGATGGTTTAGAAACATTTTCACAGATTTTTTTTTAAAATTCATTCCCGCATACTGTCATAGGCGGCAATGATAAAGGCAGGGATTGGTGGCAATAGATGGAAATTTGGGTGCCTGGTGGTGCTCAATAAAATGCTGTTCTCTGGGGCTACCTACTATGCAAATTGCTAAATAGTTAAAGCAGCAGGGTTTTTTAGTGCTAGGAGTGTGTGTGAGGGGGTTCTTAGGGGTTAAGGTTAGGCACATCCAAGGGAAGTTAAGGGCAAGAACCACTACTGGGGTTTAAGTTTTAGCCACCACCGGGGGGAGGAAAAGGGTTAGGCACCACTAGGGTTGAAGTTTAAGGTTTAGGACCATTATGGGGAGGCTAAGGTTAGGCATCATTAGTGCGAGGGTTCTGTGTGAGAGTAGGGTTAGGTTAGATCATAGTAAACATTGATAAACATTACCGATATGTTACTATTGGAATGACGTAGTAGAATATCTGTAATTTTACCGATATTCTACTAGCAGCAATATCCAGCACCCTTTTTTTCAGGTGCCTTTTTTACATTTACGGAGGGGAAACTAAATTGTGAGTCCTCTAGGACTAAAGTGGCTAAAAGTGGATTTACATTTTCAGACAATAATCTACGCTCTATAGCACAACTGTAGGGTTAAGTTTTAATGACAACAATAAGAATGGAGTTTGGAAGCCATTACCCACACTACAGTATTCTCCTTCCATCTGAAACCATGACCACAGCCAGCCTTGGAAAGACCTCATAGCTCAGTGCTTTGATGTTGTGTTATTTGTCACCAACTCGCTCTATAAATTCTAGTGCTTGCATCTCCTACATTACGCAACACAAAATTTTACAGGGAAATCAGTTACTAATCGTGGAATTAAAACCTGGAACCACCACAGCAGTGCTCATAAAATACAACACAGAATGATCTATCTCATGCCAGTGTACACTAGAATGCCTTTTAATTAAGATTTTATGCCATTACCCAGGCAAAGTGCCCACCAAGTGAACAGTGGTAATTCATGCGAGCTCAAGAACAAGCATCTGTTCTAGAGCTACATATGCCTTTCAAAAGCGGTTGTTAAATGTCTGCTTATCAATCACTATGACCAGCTTGACATCACAAGTGTTGTTCTCTTTTTTTAGGGTCCAAAACAGCAATTGCTTTGCCAGAAACATGCTGATTAAACTGAAGTTTGCAGAACAGCCAGACCGATGCTTCATGCCTATTCAGGCACTAAGATTATTTTCTTTGATCTTCTTGTCACAGACTCCTTGAAAATTAAGCTTTTTTTTCCAACTGCCGAGACAGAAATGGAGAAAGATAAACCTTTCTAAACCACTTATTGTTTGGATGCTGCTTTTAAACAACAGTAGGCTTGATTCTGTTTGAAAATAGCACCAGAGATTTTGGTTCCAAAGAGAACAGTGTTTTGTTTTTTTTCCCAATCTTTGTTTTATTTACTTAGTGCAATACTAAAAAAGATTTAAAAAAAAAAAAGTATACTTTACTTTTAATCTGGAAATCAATAAATATCCTAAAGGAAAAGATGATATTTTATTTCTTGCTCTTCCGGCTTTGTAGCTAGATTATTTTATCTGGTTAAAGGAGAAATGAGTTGGGGGGGGTAGGGGTGTAGTTGACCTTAACTTTACTGGGGCTTCTTCCAGCCCCCCCATAATCTTTAACCTCTTGCTGACTGCCTAATGCAGGATAACAGCAGCAGAGAGGCTCTGTTGTTCCTCCGCAGCACCATATGGCGTCATCTAGCGAGGAGAAAAATTTGACAGGAGCTCACATGAGCGCCATCTCCTGTCAGTAAACACAGCGGGCACCAGTGATCAGCCTGCTAGCCAGTGATTTGTGCTGGCAGGCTGTTTATTTTAGTAATAATCAATGTTAACATTTATTTAGCACTGACATCTTACACAGCATTATACAGAGTATAGTCTTGTTACTTAACTGTCCCTCGGAGGGGCTCACAATCTAATCCCTGCCATAGACATATGTCTATGTATAGTGTAGTGTATGTATCTTAGTCTAGGACCAAATAAATGGTAAGCCAATTAACGTATCTGTAAGTTTTATTTTTAAATACAAGTTTAGTCTTTTTTATTAGTTAAAAAAAACTTAAAATAGCAGCAGCAATCAAATAGTACCAAAAGAGAGCTCTATTTTGGAGAAGAAAATAGGTAAAATTAATTTGAGTGCTAAGTTGTATGACCGAGCAATAAACCGTTAAATTTTGTGAAGTGCCGGAAAATGGCCTGGTCACTAGGGGGGTATAAACCTCTGGTCCTCAAGTGGTAAAAGGTCACTTGGTTTTCTCTGGTTCCCCTTTGTTGTTCACTGTCACCCCAACCCTCTTGAATTTTGTCACTTACCTTGTCCCAGCAGAGGGCCTTCTCAATTCTGCTTCCATAGTGGGAGCATTCGGCGCATGTGCAGTTACAAGTCTTTATGAACTGTACATGCACATAAAACCCACAACCATAGGACCCCAATCAAGAAGGCATGTGGCCAGGACATAGCATGCCCCATAGTGAACAACCCAGCCAAGTTGTGGACTTTAATTTGGATAACAGTGGAACAATGGAGAGGACAAAGAGGACACCAAAGTACCTCAAAGACTACGGGGCGCTGGTAGAAGCCCCAGGTAAGAAAAAGTCAACCTTTTTTGCTCCTGAATCTGGTTTTATTTTGTCCTTTTCTACTGTTGTGTAAAGATAGTGAATATTGGAAACCCATTATCAGCTGCCAGTTTCAAGATTTTGCTTTGGTAACTTCAGAAACCATTTTACTGCAACAGCAAATTGATCCATTTGTTGTTATCGAAAACAATTATGCTTAAATTAAATTGGTTATTCCCTGAAGCTGATAAAACACCTTATGTAGTAAGCTGCATTAAAAAAATAATACATATGGATGATTAAGTTAATAACAATTATGTTATCAGACTTCTTATTTATATCTTTAGCCCGCTTAGGTGAGTATTCACTAAACTGCGTAAAGTCTTATTGCACAATGATTAGAGCATGATGCAATATATTACTTACAATGAATTACACCAAAGTGCGCACCTCCATCCCTCCCACCCCAGCCGGCCCGTCACACACTGCTTGCTATTAGACCACAAGGTGCCCCAGGGCCCCCAACACCTTAATCTCTAGTTATCTGGCTTGCAGTCACTGCCATGTATCCACTTTTGTTATTTCTCTCTGCTTCAAATACAATAGGGGAATGATAGCTGAGTGAGTTGTGCGCCCTCTGCTACACTGCACCCCGAGGCTGGAGCCTCTCTTGCCTCTGCCTCGGCCTGGCCCTGTGTGTGTGTGTGCGTGTGTGTATGGTATCTTTATTTTAAAGGTAGGACTATTGAAACAATATAAAACATGGTTAAAGTGGAGTGTGGGTGATAAGATTATTTGTACCTCTTAGCAGCCATTTTGTGCTCAGCGGCAGCCATTTTGTTCTTAGTGGCCATTTTGTTTCTTTAGAGGCAATTTTCTTTATATTGTAACTTTTCATATTATATGAAATTGTACATATTTTATATTTTAAGAATGCTATTGTGAAACCATTTTTTATGTGAAGTCACTAGGGAGATTTATGAAAGGGTAGGTTCCCTTTAAACTGTTATTCATGTTTCCCACAAAAAATGCTTTTTTTTGTCCTGTTAACCAAGGTTGAAAAACACCATCTGGCCAGGGAATGATAATTGTTTTCTTTAGTTGTCTGAACATTGCTGGAACTGCCCAAAACATCCGTAATATTTACTGTATGCAAGAATGATGGACAAGTCATTGTTATGAGAAGGTTTAGTGCTCATTAATTATTCTCTGCTCATTATATTAATAGCATTCATTGGCTGTTTTTCTTCTATGATGTTCTATGATATAAAATACATAATTTTCTTCTTTATAGTAGCAGAAAAGTAAATACACCTTTGAGTGAATCTTGAACGCATATATCGCTCTGTGTGTGTTTTTTTCTTACTCCCGATGCCACCGATTTGACCAATTACCGAGGCCGACTGTGGTGTATGCATGTATGTTGTGTGACTGGAGTCTTGAGAAGAACCCACCATGGTTTTTATTACCTAACAGGGGGAAAAGGGTTAACGCTTGAAAATGGAGCAGTGGGAAATAAAACAATGAAATTGAGCGCAAGGCGCATCTGATGATTTTGGCCCAATGTAATTGCAGTGAGAGGATAATTGGGCACTGGAGTTAAGTTAGTATAGCTGAACTCTGGTTAGTGCTTGTGCTGGTGGTGAATCTGCCACCATTGTTAGCAGCAGCTATAAGGTAGTGGCGGGGATTCTGCAGTTCATCTGAGAAGTAACCAAACTTCGCTTAAAGACGGGGGGGGGGGGGATAAGAGGCGGTGCTCCCAGGCTCTGCACTCATAATGGTGGAGCTTGTCTAGCTCCTTGGAGCCTCAATAAGTGTGCAATTAGTTACTGTGAATCTAGGCCCTGAGTTGGTGGCAGAGGAGTGTGTGTGTGTGTGTGTGTGTGTGTGTGTGTGTGTGTGTGTGTGTGTGTGTGTGTGTGTACGTGTGTGTGTGTGTGTGTGTGTGTTTTGGGGGGAGGGGGGGTTAGTGTTAGACATAGTTAAGAAAGGATCAATGTGAGAGCTAGGTTAGAAGAGGCGATAGTAGAATATTGGTAATGTTACCAAAATTCTACTATCGGCTTCATTTGGTGCACATTGCCCAAATTAACATTTGCATGTGTTGGAAATGGGTTGAAGGCTGGTGCTTAGAAGATTGGGTACCATATAAGGATTCCTGATGTTTCTCCTTCCTTAAAGGGACCCTGAGCACTAATTAAAAATGAAATTGGGACTTATCTGGGGCTTCCTCCAGCCCCACCGTAGGTCGCAAGGTCCCCCGGTGTCCTGCTGACTCCTCTCGCGGTCCTGGATGACAGCTCCGTTATGGTACGACTTCCGCATGAAGTCGTCAGGGCTGCTTCCCACATTGCCAATATGCGTAATCACACTAGGCGGCTACGCATCATCACGCTAGCCAGCATGAGAGTCCTGTGCATGTGCAGTTCAATATTAACGAACTGCACATGCACAGGACTCTTGTTTTTCCTTTAAGAGTTAGTGACATTGTTTTTTCAGTACTTCATTCCCTCTCTTTGCACTGCATCCCTCTGTTGCCTCCATAGACTTTTGTCCTAAAAAAAAAAAAGAGAACTGGGAGCATCTTAGTTTATATCTCATATTTTTTTTCCTGTTTTTGACTGCTACCATTGTTCTTGTCATATTACTGTGATGGTTCATCTTCTGAAAAAAATCAATATGGCAGAGATGTCTGTTTCTCTGTCTAATGAAAAATCTCATACAGTAAATAAACAGAAAGAAAGAAAAAGAAAGAAGTATTTTCCATTCATCTGGATTGAATACTAAGTATTTGTTTCTTTAACTTAAAAAGCTCTCTAGAACAACTTAAATCGTTTGCTTGTGTGTGTACTTAAGCAGGATTAAAATTTCTTAATATTGGGCTTAGTTCAGTAATGCATATACTTGTATAAATATATGCAAAATCTGCAAAAGGTATAGCGCTCACATCAATTTGTGCTCACACAGTATGTAATCACAGCCCCAGGCCCGTTTCTAGGGCCCTGAGCACTGAAGGAGTGGGGGCGCTGTAATGGAGGGGGAGTCAGCTGCGGGGAGGGTAGCCCGACCTCTCCCTCCCTTCCTCTCCGCGGGCCGCCCTCCGTTCTCCCCCCTCCGAGTCTGACTGCAGAGTGAGAGCAGGGAAGCGCTGTATACAGACAGCAACTCACCTGCCTGCGTTCCAATTACTGCTCACTCGCTGCTGGTCTCCTCTAGTGTTGGGCGAACACCTGGATGTTCGGGTTCGGGCCGAACAGGCCGAACATGGGCCAGATGTTCGGCATGTTCGGCCCGAACGCCGAACTCAATGGGAGTCAATGGGACCCCCGAACATGCCCATTTTGGGGGCCCTATGGGGTCGCAGGCATAAGGGGGGAGCATGCCCCGGTCGCGGGGGGGGGTCGGAAATTCCCCCCACCCCCTCCGCTAGCGCTCCCCCCTCTGCCCGCTTCCCCATACAAAAAGTTTAAATCAAGTTCAATAGTACCTGGGCTGGTGGCATTGGCTGGCAGTGGAGTGAGGAGGAGGAGGAGTCTGAATAGCAGAGTGACGTTGAGGCCGGGCAGCGGGCGGTTCAGCGCTAGTACCCTTGTGGTACTTCCGCCCTTTCTCTGACCTCACGTCCTCTGCGTGATGACGCATACGAGGGTACGCGTGATGCGTACCCTCGTATGCAGAGGACGTGAGGTCAGAGAAAGGGCGGAAGTACCACAAGGGTACTAGCGCTGAACCGCCCGCTGCCCGGCCTCAACGTCACTCTGCTACTCGGACTCCTCCTCCTCCTCACTCCACTGCCAGCCAATGCCACCAGCCCAGGTACACTACTATTGAACTTGATTTAAACTTTTTTTATGGGGAAGCGGGCAGAGGGGGGAGCGCTAGCGGAGGGGGTGGGGGGAATTTCCGACCCCCCCCCCGCGATCGGGGCATGCTCCCCCCTTATGCCTGCGACCCCATAGGGGGGCCGTATTGCGGCCTGTTCGGCCGAACAGGGCCCTGTTCGCCCGAACAGGGGCCCTGTTCGGCCCTGTTCGGGGGCATACAGAAGTTCGGGGCGAACCCGAACTTAAAAGGCCGAACACCATCAGGTGTTCGGCCGAACTCGAACATCACCCGAACAGGGTGATGTTCTGCAGAACCCGAACAGTGGCGAACACTGTTCGCCCAACACTAGTCTCCTCCTCTGCCTAGCCGCTGATACACACACTGCTTCCTGTTTAGCAGGAAGCAGCATGTGTATAAGCGTCTATGCCGAGGAGGAGACCAGCAGTGAGTGAGCGACGATTGGAACGAAGGCAGGTGAGTTGCTGTCTGTATACAGCGCTTCCCTGCTCTCACTCTGCAGTCAGACTTGGAGGGGGGAGCATGGGGGCGACTGTGTGTGAACCTTGTTGCATTGTGGGAAATAACAGCTGTTTCCAACTGCCAAGCAACTGTTATCTCCCTATGTGCAATGCATATGTTTATCTATAAAAAAAACTATCTCTTAAAATATCACAATGTTCATGAGTGTGGTTATAAATAATGGCAGTTGGTGCTGTCTAGTTTTTTTTTTCAAGTCTGCCAGTAGTAAAGATGATTATGTGCAGGCTCATTGTGGATCCAACAACATGAAGCAAACTACATGAAGAATCAATCATTTCTTGATTTCTCTTCTATTTTTTAGCCTTCCACTTTGCAATGTATTGATTTATTTTTCCCCCTTTTTGCTGAAGTTCCTCTTTAAAATGATCACCCCTAGTAGAGAATGAGTTTCCGGATTTGTGACCGGGGCGGTTGCTGCTGCTTGGATTGCATCAGCCTAATGTAGAAACTTTATTGGGGCAATCTCTCTCAGAAGATTGCAGCCTAGAGCCATAACGGTTGGTGGTGCAGGAAATATATAATATTTTACATTAATATTTGCATGCACAAAAAATATATATATTTAAAGAGGAACTGTCGCGAAAATTGTATAATTTAAAACACATACAAATAAGAAGTACATTTCTCACAGAGTAAAATGAGCCATAAATGACTTTTCTCCTATGTTGCTGTCACTTACAGTAGGTAGTAGAAATCTGACATTACCGACAGGTTTTGGGTTAGTCCATCTCTTCGTGGGGGATTCTTAGTATGGCCTTTATTCTTATAAAGACATTCCCTGAAAAAGATTTATACAATGATGCTGGCCAGCCTCCCTGCACACCGTATACTTTTTTTGGCAGTTGGATGGAACAACTGCCATTCACGAAGTGCTTTTAAAAATAAAGAAAACTTTGATAACCCCCATGAGAAGATGGGCTAGTCCAAAATCTGTCGGTAATATCAGATTTCTACTACTTACTGTAAGTGACAGCAACATAGGAGAAAAGTCATTTATGGCTCTTATTTGTATATGTTAACATGTATTTTAAATTTTAAGATTTTCGCAACAGAGGTCCTTTAACCTCCTTAGCGGTAAACCCGTGCTAACACAGGGGATCACATGCCCCCTGGACTTAAAAAACAAAGAAACTGGTGCTATACGCTTTAGCTAGCGGTTCGCTAGCTAAGCGTATGCACAAAGTTGCTCCGGTCCCCCACGATCGCCCGCAGTTACTTCCGGGAAACGTACCCCCCAGCGTTCCCACGCCGGCACAGCCGCCCAATCGGCTCCAGGCATCGCGATGGCGGCGATCGGGATTGCGGCTGACGTCATGGCGTCGATGACGTCATGACGTCAGCTCCAATCGTCGCCATAGCAACGCCGGAAGGCGATCGGGAAACTGGGCTCTTCGTGGGATCATGGCGAGGTACGTATAGCCAGCGGCGATCGGCGGGCATGGGGGGGACCGGAGTAACCTAATACATACGCTTAGCTAGCGAAATGCTAGCTAAAGCGGCTAAAAAAAAATTCGGGGTCAAAAAACCTCCTGGCGGACGCAGACTCAAAAACTGAGTACCGCCAAGGGGGTTAAGTTGGTGCTTACACAGCTATAGAAAAGCATTTAGGCTACTTTCACAGTAGGACATTGTGTTTGATGCAACATTAAAGTCACACAACGTGGCTGTAATGCCATGCATATACACTTTCACAGTGCGACGTTAAAGTCGCACGTTAGAAAATGTATTTACTGTGGAACGAAAATGGCGCATGCAGAAGATTTTAAAAAAGAAAAAAAACTTTACTGAGCATGTTCAACACAAGTAACGCAGCAGATTCATTGCTAAATGCTTAGCATGCAGCACTTTCTAATAATGCTACACGTTACACATTAACGCAACGTGTTCACTGTGAATGTCGCACTGACTTTGCATTGCTGTGCATTACTCTGCGTTAAAATATTTTTTAACGTTCGACTTTAAAGGGATACTGTAGGGGGGTCGGGGGAAAATGAGTTGAACTTACCCGGGGCTTCTAATGGTCCCCCGCAGACATCCTGTGTTGGCGCAGCCACTCACCGATGCTCCGGCCCCGCCTCCAGTTCACTTCTGGAATTTCTGACTTTAAAGTCAGAAAACCATTGCGCCTGCGTTGCCGTGTCCTCGATCCCGCTGATGTCACCAAGAGCGCACAGCGCAGGCCCAGTATGGTCTGTGTCTGCGCAGTACACTCCTGGTGAAATCAACGGGAGTGAGGACATGGCAACGCAGGCGCAGTAGTTTTCTGACTTTAAAGTCAGAAATTCCAGAAGTGAACTGGAGGCGGGGCCGGAGCATCAGTGAGTGGCTGCGCCAACACAGGATGTCTGCGGGGGACCATTAGAAGCCCCGGGTAAGTTCAACTCATTTTCCCCCGACCCCCCTACAGTATCCCTTTAACGCCACACTGTGAAAGAGGCCTAAGTGAAGGTGCTTTAGTTGTTAATTAGGCAATGTTTGTATGTACAAGCTTTGCTTGATGTCTGTGGCTAGATGATTATCAAAATGAGGCCAGACGAGACTTCATGTCTATGCAAATTTAGTACTAGTATCTGAGGTTACATACAAATAACATTTATGTTGGAAAAAAATAATTTTTAGAGAGGGGTGGTCAGTTACAATACACTGATGCAGCGGGCTACCACATCGGTCTGCAATACTTCCTAACACCCCTCTAACGCTTTTTTGTGCCTACAGAAATTAGAGCTCTGATAAAGGATGGGGATGGAGCAGGGGTGTAATTTTAAATCACGGGCCCCCAGCACAACTTTGATGCCCCCCCCCTCCAATGTCCCCAACCCTCCCCTTGCCTTCCCTTGGTTACCCTCGGTCAGGAAGCCCATCTTGCAAGGGTCATAAGACAAATGTAGTGAAAACATGTGTAGCCACAAAACATCTGATCTGAAGGGTGGCCCGTTTATAGGTGGGAGAGAAGTAGTTGTTGAGCTGCTGCTCCTTTGTAGGCCCTCCTGTGGATGCAGGGGCTGCTCCCCTGTAGTAAAGCCCCTGGGATGGAGATGAGTACAAGACCCCAGTAATTAAGTAGTAATAATGGTGTAAGGGGAAAATTGTGGAGTAGAGTTATGCATGTAGTTGAGTAACATTAATACTCTGATGATGAGGAGTCAGGACTATGTGGAATAGAGAAGAGTTAGGTGTGGAAAGGGGGTGCCACTAATTACTTGATTATGGGCAAACTAGGGAATTACTGTACTGGGTTAAAGGACACCTGAGGTGAAAATAAACAAATGAAATAAACAATTGTATCGATCGTCCTTTTAATAAAAAATATTTTTTAAGATATTCCACAGTTTTATTTTATATTCAAATCTGCTTTTTACATTTTTACTGTTTTACTGTTTTATTGTTTTTGCTTAATGACACAATTATTGAAGTATGCCAGGGCTAAAATCTATGAACTATTGACCATTTTTTATTTCTTTACTTTTCTCAAAAGCCATTTTCTCCTAGGAAAGTGTTTTATCGTTGTAATTTCTTATCAGTGAGGGTCACACTGTTGTCTGACCCAAATAGGATCTGCCACTTACATACCTGATGTTTAACTCTTTCAGGCAAAGAAAGAAATAACGGAACACAGCATGAGCATAGTTATTTGTGTGCTAGTAGGCACTGTACATACACATGTCTATCTCATCATGTCACCTTGGGTATCCTTTAAATATAGCGAATGATTATAGAGTCACATCTGCCTCAACTGCAACTACAGAGTTATTCCATTCTTTGTATTTCCCATCATCACTGTGACGCTGCATCAGTTTTTCAGCCTGTCTACATCCCCAAGTACACCTGTAATATTTAGCTCTAAGTTCATGCTTCTTTTCTCTATGCAGCAGGCAGATCTATCAGTCATTTTAAATTAAGCTGGAGTTTATGCTTCATTCGGTATCTGTCTGTGTACTGTAACCTCTTTAACACAATAATTGATTAATGAAAACAAATCTCACAATACACTCCCTTTAAAACAATTCTGAGAAACAAAATGCACGCAAAACAAGAACAGACACATAGATTAGATTGATGCAGTTTCCTAAACAGCAGAAACAATTATGCCACGCAGTATTGACTAGAAATGTCATTATCTTTTAAAAGCCTGGATGTATGGTACAAAGACGTTACAATTGCAATCGTTTTCAAACTCTGTATTGGAATAAAGGCGTTGTAAATGTCTAGGTCTGGTGATCTGCTATCAATCCAGTTCTTTGTGTTTTTGTGCTCTGCGAAGGGTTACAAGGTCCAGAGCATCATCTCCCCTCTGAACACAGATGGTGTTTCACAATAGAGGCCGCATATAACGGGTTTATAATACTTGCCAACAGAATCCGTTGTTAAAATTGCAGTTTAGTCTTACTTATTGACCCCATTTGTGTTGAGTGAATGAATCCATTTATCTTTGATCAAGGTTTTGTGGGAATTTTATGTATTTGCAAAAAAAAAAAAAAAATGTTTTGAATTTAACTTAAAGGACCTCTGTCGCAAAAAATCTTAAAATTTATAATATATGTAAACATATACAATTAAGAACTACGTTTCTTTCAGAGTAAAATGAGCCATACATTACTTTTCTCCTGTGTTGCTGTCACTTACAGTAGGTAGTAGAAATCTGACAGAACCAACAGGTTTTGGAATAGCCCATCTCCTCATGGGGGTTCACAGGGATTTCCTTATTTTCAAAATGCACTTAGTGAATGGCAGTTGCTCTGTCCAACTGCCAAAAAAGTGTATGGTGAGCAGGGAGGCTGACCAGCATCTTTTTATAAATCTTTTTCAAGTAGTGTCTTTACAAAGAATAAAGGTCATGCTGAGAATCCCCTATGGAGCGATGGACTAGTCAAAAATCTGTTGGTAATCTTAGATTTCTACTATTTACTGTAAATCAGTACTTACTGTACTGTTCTGTACTTACTGTAAATGCCAGCAACATAAGAGAGAAGTAATTTATGGCTATTTTACTCAGGAAGAAACGTACTTCTTACTTGTATGTGTTTTAAATTTTTAGATTTTTGCGACAGTTCCTTTTTAAAGAACACCTGTCAAAGAAACTGTTCTTCTGTAATCCCCACGTACCTAACGTACAGAGCTTTTAGCCAGCAACAACAGAAAGCTTTTCAGGTCTCTCAGCACAGCCTGTGTGAAAAAAAGATGTGTTGTTTATAAACTCTTGTAACAACTTGTTTCTGCGACGGGGGGGGGGGGGGGGGGTGCAGAGCTGTACTGTGTAGATAGGTTTCCCTTCTCTGTCACTATTCACAAAGGAGTAATTTACAGTTTGTTTCTGCCCTGCTTGCACACGCACACTGCTTTCTGACAGATCAGCCAATCAGCTGTTCTTCCAGCAACACTAATATTGCTGCAGCGTGTGTGCTGTTCTGGGATCGAGATCAAAGTGGCTGCACAAGAACACTCTCAGGCCAATGCAGGGACTTAACCTCACCCACCTACGCATTACGCCTACCTTCTTATAAGATTCCTCATGGTGTGCATGGCTGGGGATAGGTCAGTTGTCCTTTTTATACAGGTGATGTCATTCAGGGGGTTTTGTGTATTGCGGGATACTTCCCTTCTATACTGATTGGCTACAGGAGGTATCCAAGACTCATACTGTCAGCTCAGTATCTGGACACTGTGGGCCTGAGGGGGTAAAGGAGAGCAGCAGAGGGATTTTTTTAGATACAGAGAAGGAGCTGAAGAGAAGGAGGCTTACTTCATTCCTGTTCTTGGGTGCTCCCTAACCCCCCCCCCCCGGGGGAAGCTACCTATCTCTACCTAGCTAATCTATACTGCGGGCACCTACCTATCTAACCTATACTGGAGGCACCTACCTATCTAACCTATACTGGGGGAACCTACTTATCTAACCTATACTGGGGGAACCTACTTATCTAACCTATACTGGGGGAACATACCTATCTAACCTATACTGGAGGCACCTACCTATCTAGAGCCAAGCAAAGCCCCAGGGCCCAAGCCCAGCAAAGCAGAGCCCTCAGCAAAGCAAACCCCTCAGCCTAGCAAAGCCTCCTGGTCCCAGCCCAGCAAAGCATACAGCCAAGCAAAGCCTGGTAAAGCCCCACATCCAGCAAAGCCCCCAAAATGCCCCCAGCAAGTCACCTAGCAAAGCCAGGCCGACTCAACATCACCGCCAGCCAAGCTGGTACAGCATCACCGTCAGCCAGGCCGGCACAGCATCACCACCAGCCAGGCCAGCACAGCATAGCATAGCATAACCACCAGCCAGGCCAGCACAGCATCACCACCAGCCAAGTACAGCGCACAGGCTAGCCAGCCGAAGACAAGACAGAAGCCAGGTGAGGGGCTTTTATATGTGAAATACTGCCTATTGAACATATTTAAGTTATGCCACTGCTATGTTCATGTACATTTAGCCCCACCTATGACCATGCCCACTTTACACGGCATGACCACGCCCATTTTTTGCACCGCACAATCATTCCCTCTTGTTGCCCAGGGGTGCCCCGGATCTCCCAGGAACCTAGAAATGCCCCTGGTATGTGCTTTCACAGACAGCATTATCCACACTATAGAATGTTATAGAAAGAATTGTACATTGATTTAATGTTTTTTTTTCTGTAATGCATTGTATATCAAGAATATGACACTCTGTAGTAATACATTTCTGTGATTATTGAGACCATCTCCCTTACCATCTGAATAAATAATCACCACAGTTCCAGCACCCTCCACTTCAGCAACGAATCCAGAAACCCTGCACTGACGTATTTTACTGACCAATTTAAAGTCTGTGAGGATGTGAATGATCAGACCACAGCAGTTCCACCCTGTCACCACTGATATTGATTGCCCTGATCAGCAGTGTACCTTTACATACTGTGCATATTGACGGTGCACTCAAGGGTAGACAATATTGAAAACCAGGTAGAGCGCCTCTGTCTACTGTTACCTGTGAAACGCGTTGCACTTTTGGAGTTACTAATAAATGTTACTTTAGACTGTAAGTAACCTGTCCATTGTCCGGCCTTTTTTTCAAAAGGGAGGTGAGTCCACCCACTTCCCCCCTTTTTAACAATTTTAACTAATTTTATTCTGCTTGGCGCCTCTGTTATCGTATTTCAATATTATCTAGTCCACCCTTGGTGGAGGGGTGTATCCCCATTTTCTCCTATCTACAGAGAGCGACTTTTTAAATCTGAGCGGGGTCAGGTTACAATTCTCCCCGCTGGCCTGTCCAGTGGTTGCCTTTGTTGCGACCTACCCTTGTGAGTATAATCATCACATTTATTCACAACAGATCTCTCCATATTAACATACTGCACCATATTGGGCTCTTGGTTTCTCCCCCATTTTTCAAGCTCAAGGGTAGATAAGCCTCTGTTTAGCCATTTTAAACAGGGTAAAGGTGCTGATTGATTAGAACTTGGAATCAAATCAACAATGTTGTTGGCACTACAAGGGCAAAATTAAATATTTTGTTTACTGCTCATCTCTTATGCTGGGAATACACGATTAATTTCTGCCGTGCGCTTCTCCTCTCGATCGTTTTTGTCGCTCGATTCAATCTGCAGTCGATTCTCTTATCTTCCGCCCGTTTTTCTTATCGTTCTCCATTCACTTCTATCAGAAATCGAGCGGCGAAAGAATCGAAAGGGAGATCGGAGATGTCGGAAATTATCTATCGAACCATCTAATCACCGCAAGAACTGACCGTGTATTCCCTGCGTAATGTAGATAAAGTTTTATCAGGTCACGTTTTTATTTCTCTGCACAAAAATGCCCAGATAACAATTGGTCTTATGAGTCCAGCACCTGTGCTTTAAAACTATGTTGTTGTTTTTTTATTGTTATTATTATTTATTTATTTAAATATGAAAACAGAAGATTTTGTTTGGATATCAGGGCCAGAAGTTCGGACAAAAAAAAATCAACAGAAGTTGTACCTGGAATTGTTTCTGGTATATACAGGGTTGGTGATGGTACAGTTCAAAATACATACAGTTCATGTAAACTATGGATATACGAAGTGTATAAACACCACACACAGAAAAAAGAGGGAGAGAGGTAGAGACAGAATAGAAATATAGTGCCCAGCTAGTGGCCTAGTCCAATGCCTAGCAGTCAGACAGACGGAAGATCAGGCCTACTGAGGAACTCAGGAGAGCAAGAAGGCCTTACTGGGCTGCAGGGATCCCAAGCCAACAGATCACATCCACGTGGCAGTGTGAGGGGTTCTCTGGCTATGTTTTGTCCCGATGGCTGGTGGGTACTGTTTGTACCTGTGAGAGTGGTTCAGTGGCAAATGATAGTGTCCCCACTGGCTGATGGGGCCATGTAGCCAATGTCCCAATGTCTGGTGGGTCAGAATAACCTGTGTCTCGATGGCTGGTGGGGCCACCCAAAGATCCAGGAGCCTGCTGGAAGAGCAGACTACCTGGCAGTGGATGTGGCCTAGGTGATGGGTTGTGGAATTATTATAATTATTAATTTATATGGGCGATTAAGTGCGCTTTTTCACGTGAAAAGCGCATGTGAACAGGCGCAAAATTTTGCTGATCATGCAAAGTAATGCTGTACGCGTACAAACCTTGATAGCAGTTATCACGCTATAGTGAATCGAGCCCCAAGTGTGAAAGGGCTTTTAGAACCAGTCCACATGGGGTTCGTTCTGGCAGCGCCTTGCTCTGGCGATGCTAAAGGTTTTGCTAAAAATAAGCAGAGAAGCTTTTAGCATCGGTTAATTGCATTTTTGCATCACGTTTAGAGCCCCCAGAGGGACACGGAAGCGCCAAACATAGCCGATAGCATCCAGGATAAGATGAAAAGACGGGACCTTCTGTGCCTATTACATGAACGATGGAAAAAGCCGGTACTGTCTTTTAAAAAGCACTTTGTTCATTTGAATGGATAGAGCTTAAAAGATAAATGCTGCAACTACCACGTTTAACACCCATGTGACTCGGCCCTTACTGCTGCAGAGGCTCACCAATACCCAATGATTGGCACAACTGTAAAAAGCATTCTAAACAACAAACCCAAAAGATTCATGTGACCAAGGAGGAGAAATATAGTTTATTGCTTTTTCCAACTTCAGTGGAAATTAATGAAAAATACAAATACATAAGAAGAAAACGATGTCAAAATTATTGAAGCTATTCTTATTATAAAATTATTAAAACTATTGTTTTTCATTCTTTTGTTGCATGTGCATAATGCAAAAAAAAGAACAAAAACTCTAAAGAATAGTGTTAAAATAGTGTTATAATTACAATAAAAATGTTTTTGTATGAAGCAGAGCAACAGCAGCGTTACAGCTAACAACTAGACTACAACAGAATGTGTGGATGCAGTGGTGGCCATTATAGTCTACTGTCCCTTCTGACCACTAGAGATCGCTGTTGAGAGATAGGAGGACGACTACACAACATTGATCCTATTTCTCAACAGTTACATCTAGACCAGGGGTGCCCATTAGGTAGATTGAGATCTACCGGCGGTAGATCACAAAGGACTTATGGGTAGATCCCACACTGCCAGCTGCAGCATCTCTTTTTGACTTGGATGAGCTAAGTGCTATATGCTGTCCTAAAGTTTTGCACAGCAGTGTAGAGGGGGAACCACACATTTAGAAGTATCATGTGCTACAGCAGATTACAATTTTACCAACCCCTGAGCATATTGTTGTGAGCATTACATGAATCTATTTGGTCAAGCACTGTTATATTTGGCTAACTGAGGCGGACTCTATGCATCTAACTGATTGGCAGCTTGTGATCACTGGTGATGGACTGTGCATGAGCTGCAGTCGTGGCTTGTGTCTCTCTGTAGATTCTACCTGGTAGAACATTTTCAATTCATAATTTTCAAAGTAGCTGACAAGGTGAAAAAGTGTGGACACCTCTGATCTAGAAGTCTGCAAGAATGCAGGCTGCTATTTAAAGGAATATTAGGAGGTTAGGAATATTTACATTTATATTATTATTTATTTTTTATGTCTAAGGCCATGCTGTAATGTCCAAATTGACAAACTTATTATTTAAATTATTCACCTAAACATACACTTTCCAACTTTTCAGATGAGAAAGCCACACCCCTGCCATACTTCTTAACACGCCTCCTGCCACAACCATGGTCAGGGCCCCCTTGGGCGGGAATGGAGATGGAAGGAAGAAAAAAGGAGTGAGCAAGTTTGCCAGACAGGTTATAATACTTGTCTGTGTGCCTATGCTGAGACAATGGTCTACTAACGCTATCTGGGATGGGTGGGGGCATTGCACAGACCCGAATAATTCTAAATTGGAGGGGGCACTGCACTTATACTGATAATACTGATACATGTGGGGGAGACATGGCACACAATAACAATATATGGGGGCGGGCAGATTTTGCCCATGGCCCCATTTTATCTAGAACTGGAAGCTGTGTAATCCTAGCTACCTGTTTAATCAAGAAAATCTCCTCTTTATTAGGTTTTCAGTTTGTTCTGTAAAAAAATATTGTAAGAGGCACTTTAATGAAAATAGTTTTTCTGTCAAAACCCTCTTAGCATGTACCTAAATTAGGAGTATCAAAAACCAAGCAGCTTTTGCTTTTTTAAATGCATGAAAATGTTATACAGAGCTCATGTAGAGATCCTGCCCATTCCTCCCTTCCTCTGCTGACTGGGGCTGCTCCATAGCAGCTCTCTCTCTGCTGAAGCTGATGCTGGAATATTGAAGATGTTAGATAAACAAATAAGCAAGGTAAATGACTTTACAGTCCCGTTTACACTCACTCGGTTACTTCTGTTTGCAATGCTATGAACTTCCCCAGCACACAGCCTGCATGTCCCGTGCACCAGAGAGAGAGAGGAGAAATCAGCCGTTAAAGGGACACTGTAGGGGGGGTCTGGGGAAAATGAGTTGAACTTACCCGGGGCTTCTAATGGTCCCCCACAGACATCCTGTGCCCGCGCAGCCACTCACCGATGCACCGGCACCGCCTCCAGTTCACTTCTGGAATTTCAGACTTTAAAGTCTGAAAACCACTGCGCCTGCGTTGCCGTGTCCTCGATCCCGCTGATGTCACCAGGAGTGTACTGCGCAGGCACAGACCATACTAGGCCTGTGCAGTATGCTCCTGGTGCCATCAGCAGTAGCGAGGACACGGCAACGCAGGCACAGTGGTTTTCAGACTTTAAAGTCTGAAATTCCAGAAGTGAACCAGAGGCGGGGCCGGAGCATTGGGGAGTGGCTGCGCAGGCACAGGATGTCTGTGGGGGACCATTAGAAGCCCCGGGTAACTTCAACTCATTTTCCCCTGACCCCTCTACAGTGTCCCTTTAAACTCAGCCTGACTTAGCAGAGGAGGATGACACGTTGCTTAGCTCCAAGATGTGTCGGGAAGGATATCTGCATCTGCTTTGTAAAACCCTTCAAGGACACATTTAAAAAAAAATAAACTGCTTGGCATCTGAAACTTCTAATGTTAGGTACATGATAACACGGCTATGTCCTAATTTTCACCATAGCACCCCTTTAACAACACTTTGCTTCTTCAGATGAACTGATACAGACAATGAGTGGTGCTAACTGCCTCCAGTGCTAATGTAAGGTATTGTTCACATGGACAACAACATATACATTCATATGCATTTGCATGGAGTTGTGCAAAGTGGCTTGGCAAAAAAATCAGTTTGGAGTTTTCCTGGCAATAAAACAAAAAAGTACTTATGTCGGCACCTTCTGTAGTTATAGTTTGCAATAGTAAAAGCTGCTTTAAGGAAATTTGTGAAGATTAAATATTCAAGCACTTTATTGTCATTGTGTACCACAACAAAATTACAATTCACAACAAAATCACAATACGGTTGCAATCACAGTTCTTTCAAGGCCTGTGCCACTATCTCATCACATGAGGAGAGGAGAGGAGTTCCCTAGATAACCATTTAGACCAAGTGTGGGAAATAAAAGGATTTACTTTTGTAAAATTAATACAAATCTTTCATGATAGGTATTTGCAGAATACATAAAACTGAGTTAAATACTCACATCTGGTCCCTAATGCAATAAGGACCCTGTCTTTAAAATGTGCCCTCCTACAACAAGTGGTATAAAGTGCAGTCAGTGACAATGATTGGTTAATCCCAACCTGACCAGTTTTGACCTTGTGGCATCCTAAGGGGTATTTTTCATGTTCCCATTGTTGACCCTGACATACATAGCAAATCTGTTGACAATAGCATGTATGGGGGCTTTACAATGAGCCAAAATCTGCTTTAATATGACATTGCAATGATTTTTCAATGGATTTTCTGAAAAAAAAAAACCCATAAGGTCTTTTTGACATGATTCCTGGGTAAGCCTTGATTTGCATACCAAATTGGGATTCAATATCATCGAATCAGCTGTTTTCGGCGTGCGGCTCTGAGAGCCGAGCGCCGAAACTGGGCACCCCATAGCAGCAATGCTATGCTGCGTGGGGCGCATATCGGTAATTTGGGGCTCTGGCGGCTGCCAGACCCCGAATTACATCTCCCTCCGAGTTGCGACAACTCGGAGGGGGAATAGTATTTAACGCTGCCTCGGAGTTTAGCGGCAGCGGTGAGAGCCGTCATTCGGCACTCACCGTGCCGAACTGAGCAGCGCCAAATTAATATGCACCCCAATATCATGTATAAGGGCTTTGCAATCAACTGCAAAATTCGGCCCCATAGATTTCAATAAGAAATCCCAAAATGGCAAAAAATTTGTGAACATTGCTATAGTTATGCAAAACTTGTTTGGACAATTTCACTCATCCCTTCTGCAAAGCCTACATACCTACTGTAACAGTGCTGATGTCTGTCTAAGCTCCTATGCATACACAACATTCTACACAACAATTCTATACAGTATTTACCATAGGAAACATGGAGTTATGCTGTCAAAACTATGCTCCTTATGACCTAACTATGCTCCTTTTCTTTCCCTGCCACAACACAATGCTCTTCCTGGCTCTGCACCTACTTCCTACGCACAGAACTCAAAATAGAGTGACTAATTTCTCCTTCCAACCCTGTATATATCTGTTCTGGGATCTCTGTTCATTGCTGCTGGGCCTTTCTGTGCATCCTGGGAGCAAATGATTCACTCCAGCTCATGCCCATTCCACACTTCCCTCCAAAAGTTGGCTCTGCTACCCCCCCCCCCCCCCCCTTTCACCCTGGTTTGGCCTGCTATTGTTAAAGAGGGATTGCCACAAAATCAAATTCCATTTACCCACTGCACTGTGTTTATTATGCTACAAGGAATCTCACCCTGCATTGCAAGCATTCCAATCTATCCAGAAATGTTTGTGTAGTGTATATCTTACCTCAGTCAGCCAGGTACTATTCTCTCATTATCGCTGAGGAGAAAGCTTGCCATCTCCCCTCCCACATTCCTGCTCCTCACTGATTGGCTGAAAGTAGTTCAGTGTGACAGGCTGAGGCTGAAACCTGATGCTGTGCTCATATGTATTTAGAAAGCAAGCCAGAGATGACACTGCAGATTGGAGGAGAAAAGAAAAAAAAAGTTGAGGAAATGACATCGAGATTTGGCTTCAGTCAGAGGGAATAGAAAAATGGAAACTGCCAGGAACAGAACTTTCTTCATTTACGATATAAAATTCATTGAAATCAACACGTGGACAGTACAATACATCTGTTATATAAGTAGATCAAGTATTTATCTACTTATCTATGTTTTTTTTTTCCTGGCATAGTATAGCTGACCTCGCTGCTTTAAGCCAAAATACAACCGCATGGTCAATCTCTAGGCCTGTCTCATAGAAATGTGCAGTAAGGCCTAGTGCACACCAGAGCGGTTCTGCTGCGGTTTGCGATCCGCTTGCGGGTGCGGATCCGCTAGGGTAATGTATTTCAATGGGCTGGTGCACACCAGAGCGGGATGCGTTTTGCAGAAACGCATACTCCCGGGCTGCTGCTGCAGATTTTGGATTGCGGATGCGTTTCTGCCTCAATGTTAAGTATAGGAAAACCGCAAACCGCTCTGAAAAACGGCACTTCAGAGCGGTTTGCCAGGCGTTTTTTGTTACAGTAGCTGTTCAGTGACAGCTTTACTGTAACAATACATGAAATCTACTACACCAAAAACGCTTCACAAAAGCGCAAAATGCTAGCTGAAAAGCTGCAGGAAAAGAAGAAAAAGCGTTTCAAAATCTGATAGCATTTTGCGGATCTGCTAGCGGTTATTGGTGTGCACTAGGCCTAAGTGAGAAAGGCCTGATTTGCCTTTAAATTCGCACATCCCAACTCACACTATTGACTTTAATGCATTTTGTTGAAAATGTTGCATTTGTTAAGAAAAAAAGGTGTCCTCTCATTTGCATATGCATTTAAAAAATGTTCTGGTCTTCAAACCTTTAATGCAAATTATGGTGAAATGAAAATGCCTGTATTTGTTTATAAGTGATGAGACGAAATTTTGCATTTTTGGAACTATGACATGAAATTTGCAATTACGACATGAAATTGTAATTCGAAATTATCAGAAAATGTGTAATTCATAATTTTGTAATTTGTTATTTTGTGTTGTAATTTTGCATTAAATCATAATTTCATGCTTAATTTTGTGTTACACGCAATTTCTTGTAAAACAAGAAAATTACATGAAATTACAAGATTACAGGATACCATGAATGAACATTTGTCCCACACAATACAATTATGAAAATATTATTAATTACAAAAATTTCACCACAAAAACAATTGTAAGTACGAAAATGACCGTAATTACCAAAAATGTGTAGGGTCGGCATTACAGGTAATTTTTCATGTTTACAATTTTTCCCTTATGATCATAATCATATCTATGAAAATTACGCAACAGTTTGCAAACTCGTAATTAGCACATTGTGATCATCATTATTGCTTATTACTAATGCTTACATTAAAGGGGCGCTATGGTGAAAATTAGGTGTCTGCCATAACCCTGTTATCATGTACCTAACATTAGGAGCTTCAGATGCCAAGCAGTTTATTTTTTTTAAATGTGTCCTTGACTGGTTATACAGAGGATATGTAGATATCCTTCCCTACGCATCTTGGAGCTAAGTCAGGCTGAGTTTAAAGGAATACTTAAGTCAAAAAAAAAAATGACATTTACTCACCTGGGGCATCCCTCAGCACCCCGAAGCTGGATGGTGCCCTCGCAGCCCCGCTCCGATCGTCCTGTCCCCGCCGGCGGCTACTTCCGGTTCGGCGACAGCCGCCGACAGGCTGGGGACGCGGCTGATTTTCCGCGTTCCCAGCCGCTGCTATCACTCTCTATGCAGCCCCGCTCCGATCGTCCTGTCCCCGCCGGCGGCTACTTCCGGTTCGGCGACAGCCGCCGACAGGCTGGGGACGTGGCTGATTTTCCGCGTTCCCAGCCGCTGCTATCACTCTCTATGCTGCTATAGCGTATATATATACGCTATAGCAGCATAGAGAGTGATAGCAGCGGCTGGGAACGCGGAAAATCAGCCGCGTCCCCAGCCTGTCGGCGGCTGTCGCCGAACCGGAAGTAGCCGCCGGCGGGGACAGGACGATCGGAGCGGGGCTGCGAGGGCACCATCCAGCTTCGGGGTGCTGAGGGATGCCCCAGGTGAGTAAATGTCATTTTTTTTTTTTTTACTTAAGTATTCCTTTAACAGCTGATTTCTCCTCTCTCTCTCTCTCTGGTGCACGGGACATGCAGGCTGTGTGCTGGGGAAGTTCATAGCACTGCAAACAGAAGTAGCCGAGTGAGTGTAAACGTGACTGTAAAGTCATTTACCTTGCTTATTTGTTTATCTAACATCTTCAACATTCCAGTGTCAGCTTCAGCAGAGAGAGAGCTGCTATGGAGCAGCCCCAGTCAGCAGAGGAGGAAGGGGGGAATGGGCAGGATCTCTACATGAGCTCTGTATAACCTTTTCAAGCATTTAAAGAAAGCAAAAGCTGCTTGGTTTTTGATACTCCTAATTTAGGTACATGCTAAGAGGGTAATGTCAGAAAAACAATTTTTGTTAAAGTGCCCCTTTAATTGCTGCAAAATAAGTTGTGCTATTACTTCTATAAGACTGAATTAGTAGTTTCTGTATTTTTAGAAGGAATTGACTTGGCATAATTTATCTCTTTATTTAGCAGCAATACAGAACAAATTCCTGATGGCTTGAGTGTATTATTCATCTGTTGGCAGATCACATATCCACCCTAATTAGTAGATTAGCGGATTATCTAGTAGATAAATGCTGAATGTCAATATATTCTAGTGCGCATCACATTAATAGCAGTGAAGCTTGAGGCATCCGCAAAGCACATGAATAATATCACCATAAATCTCAATGTTAAGGAGAGCCTGTCTGTTTGAGCATCTGCATAACACTCACCACTGGGGGAGGGGGGGGGGGCTTATTGGAATTCACATAATTCAAGTATCACCAAAGAAAATTCTTGCGATAATTTAATTTGCACAGTATTTGCATTTATTACAGCCTTGGCCAATTTCTCAATTTTCAATAAAAAGTTGACAAACATTTAAAATGAATAAGAGCCTCCAGGGAAGGTTTTTGCCAACTTTACTCCATGTAGCTAGGCAGCACTGCAGTAGACAGGACAAGTTGTTGAAATAATGTGCATGCATACAAATAGATAATGGCAGTGTTAAACAGGTGGACACTGCTCACATCAAATTTTACCAACTGTGCTACAAAAATGCACTGTAGTAAACAAAACAGGTTTTTGAACAGTTATTAAGGCATACAAGCAGTTAATTGTAGTGTAAAGGTGCACTACAGCAAACATTTGGTTACTGGGATAACCCTACAACTCTAGTAGCATGTAGGAGTGCAGTGCTAGCATACTGGCACTTCTGGATTGGGCAATGGTCCTGTGTGACAGGATCATTGCCCAATCCAGAAGTGCCACTATGCTAATACCACACTCCTATTGGCGTCAATGCTGGTTCGGGCGGGTGTACTTTGAAAGCACACGTAATAGGTGCTGCTGTGACAGACAGCACTTGGGACCAATCAGAGGGCTACTTTACATCTCCCGCTGGAGTGCCTGGTAGTTTGAAAGGGTATAGTGTGCACAGCGGGGGGTTTTAACTGAGGAGCTACTAACTATTTGATTTAAGTTGTGCTACTGTAGCAGCACAGCTGACATTCTATATAGATATAGGGTTTCTGGGGGCGAGGTCCACCATTTTGTCTGTAATCCCTGGGGATCCCTTGACAACAGCTGATGTACCCCCAGGGGTCCATGGAACCCAGGTTGAGAACCACTGCTCTAGCTTAAGAGTTCCTGCAAACTTTTACCCATTAGCAGCTTCAATAGACTTATCTTGTTTGAGACAAGTGCACTGCTTTAGACCTCAGCTGGCAGAACTCTGTAAATTATTGTAATGCTTTGATCTCTCTCTCTGCTAGAAGAAATTAAAGAAACAGAAGGCAGAAATCCTCTGCCTGATGCATCCATGGTGAAGGGGCATCTTTTGGAGTTTGCCCGCTTTGTACCTCATGCCCCCTTGTACCTCTTGTCTCCCTGTGTCCTCCTCTGTCTCCCTTGTGCCCTAGTGTATCCCCCATGTGTTCGCCTCTGTCATCCTTGTGTCCTCCTTTATGCCTCTTTGTGTCTCCCCGTGTCCTCCTTTATGCCCCTTTGTGTCCCCCTGTGTCCTCTATTTGTCCCCCTGTGTCCTCCTCTACATGGGCACAGTACAGAAAGTCCCCAACATTGCAGCGGGTTGGAGGTTCGTATTGGCAGGCATTCAAGTCGGGAACTCCCTGCATTTGGACTGTAAGTGACTTTTTTTCTTCACTTTTGTGGGAGAAAAAGTGAGTCTTATACTCCAAAGAATACAGTATATTATCAAAATGTGTTCATTTTTTAACCTCAATTATGTTTTTAAATAATAGGGCCCCTAACTCTCAATTTCCAGTTACTGAACACAGCTGTGAATAGAGGAGCATTGTGAAGAGAAAAATGAAGCAGGCATGGTGAGTAGAGCAACAATGGGCCCAGCCCAAGACAATCCGTCACATGAGATTTCTTGGCAAAACATTTCGACTGCCATACACATATTGTTTTCAAACCGCAATGAATTAAAATGACATTGGAGTATTGATGAAGTGCCAGCATTTGAGTTTTTTTGGTAAAACATCAGGACTGTCTTACACAAATGCTAGATTCTTGGCAGAGTTGCCTCCAAACTATCTGGACTGAGAGCGAGGCTTTGTAGATAGAATATGGGGTAGTTTGGAGTAAAAGTAAAACTATGATAAAATTTCACTTTTCTTAAATGTTAATTTAAGAATTCTACAGATGGTAAAAAATTTTTATAACTGACTGTCTGTGCATTACAGCTAAGATGGTGACATAAAATTACTTCTTAACATTTTTTGACAAAAAAAAATGCTGTATTCCAGTCATTAGTACTTAGAAGCAGGGATGCTCAAATCCGATCCGGGAGACATCCGGATAGTTGCTATGTGGATATCTCCCAGTAAAGTTGTGTGGGGGGTGGTCAATCTTACCTGAATGACGTCTTCTTCGGTCCGTACGTGTCGCCTCCCACGATGCGCTCCAAGTGCCGCATGCACCAATCACGTAACTACAAACACTTCCTCCTTCCGGGTTGATGGAGGAAGTGTTTGTAGTCACGTGACCTGTTGACCACCCCCTGCCCGCACAGCTTTACTGGGAGATATCCAGATGTCTCCCGGATCGGATTTGAGCATCCCTGCTTAGAAGTAGTCCTGGATCTTCCATTATAAAACTTTGCAAAGAAGTTAAGAGTAGGGATGCTCATTCGGATTTATTTATTTAGCGCCGGCATATTATGCAGCGCTGTACAGAGTATATTGTCTTGTCACTAACTGGCCCTCAGAGGGGCAATGTTGTCCCTGCCATAGTCATATGTATGTATCATGCAGTGCATGTATCGTAGTCTAGGGCCAATTTAGGGGGAAAGCCAATTAACTTATCTGTATGTTTTTGGGGTGTGGGAGGAAACCAGAGTGCCCAGAGGAAACCCACACAGACACAGGAAGAACATACAAACCCCTTGCAGATGTTGACTAGGCTGAGACTCAAACCGGGGACCCAGCATTGCAAGGCGAGAGCGCTAACCACTACGCCACCGTGCTGCCCGTTCTGCAGAAGTGAAATTTCTGCATTTTCTGTGCAGAATTCAGAAATCAGAAAGCAGAATACCGCGGAAATCTGATTTACTGCAACTCTGTAATTTTACAGTCACAGAACTCAGGAGCATTAGACAGAGAATGCAGGATTGTTCTGCAAAATGTTAATCTTACACCAATCACAAGACTGATTTTTCTCATTTCTGTTTTTCCAATTTCAGTTTTTTTATGATATTTTTTTAATTTTTTTTGCATTCTCTGATGCAAAAAATGACTATTAAAATACTCCTCGGGAATCAGAAAAATGGAAAATTGGAAAGCTGAAAAACGAACAACTGGGAACCGGAAAAACGGATTTCCGCAGATTTGGAAACGGGCATTTCTGACCATCCCTAGTTAAGAGTGTGGCTCATAAGAGTATTTTTGTGAAGTGAGACTAGCTAAGCTGTACTCCGTGACTGCAGAACAAGGGTTATCGGCTTTGGGAAATTTAATTGGCAGAGATATGCTTTCCATTGACCTGAGGAGGAATAACATGCCTGTACCTGGTGCAGTAACAAATGTAAACATTTACCAATCTTTTGAATACCCATTATTGCTATAGCTTGGTTTTATTTTGGCGGTTCTTGTAAACATTTTTTAACAGTATTACATCCTTAGTGATTATTATTTATTTATTTGTTTATTTATTTACTGTATTTATAAAGCGCCAACATATTATGAAGCGCTGATTATTAAAATAATTACACAGATGTTCTTATTAATTGAACTAAAATGTTTTTATCAAGCAGCAATTTTGGGTTTACTGCGCTGTAAAAAAAATAATAATCAAAAAAAAAATATATATAATACAAAACACAGTTTAGGCTTAAACAAGTTAGTGCAGACAGCTTATATTCAGTTAACATCTGAAGAAGTAAACAATTACTGCAAAAACAGCAACAACTGTATAATTAACAAGAGCAGAAATTTATTCTGCTTCATCAGAAATAGAGTGTCGTCCTTTTTACTGCTCTTTTAAACATAAAATCAGTCTAGTGTACGCTCATTAATGAGTCTCAGTGTGGAATTTATGATGCTGAAAAGACAATATTGACAGAAAAAGTAATTGGCCTCAATTCACAGAGCTTTATCAAACACTTTATCAAACGTTTGATAATTTTCCTCATGGGTAAAATCTAATTTTGAATTCACGAAGGTGTTATAGATTTATTGATCATTTCATCGATAAAACATTCGATAAATCTATAACACCTGAGTGAATTCAAAATGAGATTTTACCCATGAGGAAAATTATCAAACGTTTGATAAAGTGTTTGATAAAGCTCTGTGAATTGAGGCCATTGTCTAAAATAACATTTGCTAAATATTTCTTAAATACGCCTATAATTATATTACTACTAGTGATAGCTGAACAATTCACCGGGAGAACAGTGAACTTCTCGGTGAACTTCTGGTGTTTCCCGTTCACATTTTACCTCCTTGGTGGTATCACCGATTCAGGATAAGGGTGAGAAAAAGCAGCCAAAAGTGGTAATCCCGAGCCTGACTCAAGGTAGCCGCAGGGAGGCTTGTGCAGTGCATAGCGGGCGTTTTAACTTAACTCACCTGGGATACAGACAACAGTAGCCAATCTACTTCCTATCCTCGGAGGCTCTGTGTCCCTGTGGTGAGTTCCCCATTTGTCATCATGATCTCACTACAGGGTTACAGCGCCACCCGGAGGATGGAGGGAGAACTGGAGTGCTGGATTCCTGGAAGGTGAGTAAGTGCAGAGTCTGCTGCAGGCTCTCTAGCGGCATGATTTTTCCCAGTTCTAGGATGTAAAAGCCTGCAAAAAAATTTGCACCGTTTTTAGACCCTAAAATCCGGAAATAATGTGCCAGGGAGGTTAATGCAAACTTTCCTGTCCAAAGTTGGCGTTCACATTTAACATTAAAGTCAATGGCTGCCATCTTTAGCGGTTAAAATAAAAGCCCCCATTCATGGTAGAAACACCAGATTTGCAGGGTATGCTAAGGAGAACTGTGGGAACAAGTGAAAAAAAGGTGACCCCCAGATGCCCGCCCCCTCCCAAGGTGAAATGAGTATGGGGTACTGAATACCTCTTACCCATTTCCACAAAGCGTTTAAGAAAAAAAGAAAAACAACGACGATGAGAAAAGTCAATTATTAAACTTAATTAACCATACATTTTTACCTTTAATTAATAATCCTACGTCAATATCCTCAGAAATGATCCCACGCCCCTCGACACTCCCCCGCGCAGTCTAGCAGTACTAAGTATAGCTAGATTCCCCATCCCTGGGTGGCACTGTTTTTGGGGCTCCAGCTGTCCTTCCTAACCCCCCCCCCTTATTTCACCCACCCATGCACACACCTAGAACATAACCCTGAATTTAGGCTGCTGTGGGTGCTCTAGGTGTTGGCATGGGGGGGCATGATAGATGTGGGCGGGGGGACAGCAGGAGCTGCGGTGGCAGCATCTGGAGGGGACCAGAGCTCTACTAAGTATACCTAGAACAAAGCATTTTAAAAAATTCTTTCAGGGCTCCATATTGGTCCATAACAAACCAATGGGAATATACTAAGTATAGCTAGAGATCCGGGCCGTCTTTATCTATCTATCTATCTATCTATCTATCTATCTATCTATCTATCTACATATCTATCTATCTGTCTATCCATCCATACCAGTTAAAACACATAGTACTCATAATCATATTTAAAGTATGTATAGTTTTGTATATTTATTTGGTTTGCAATGTATTTCTGTTGGATTGCTCACAGGATACAAGTGGCAAGCAAAACAAATATTCTGTGTCTTTATACAATGCTTGTTTTAGTGCTCTGTTGTCTGCCAATTGCTGTCATGTATTATTACTGTTCTGATTGGCAGCTTTTTCATTGTTATTCCCCTTCAGAATGCACCTTGTCAAGCTTGTACGCAGCCACTTTTGTGATCAGCGCGGAGTAGACAGCAAATACAATTTAACCTGAGATAATAATGCTGATAATGGGAACAGGAGTATGCAAGCTTAACAATGTGACTTCGCAGTGTAATGTGAATGGTGAGAATTAACACAATAAAGACTTCCACCCTGTCACAAATTTGCATTGATTTTAAGAAGCAAGCGGATCAGAAGTATGCAGAGTATTGCTATAAAAATGGGGTTGTGTCTTGATCATAATGACAGCAAATATACACGACCTGTCTGTAGCCTGGCACAGGAGTGTTTTTAAATTCTCAGGCAATGGAAATGGAATCATTTTAGCTGTTCTTGGGATGAGAGCTCTGCGGTTTCTATAGCCAGATGTTGTACAATGGCAAATACATGTTAATTACTGCTGGAATATATCTACTTCCATGAACAAGAAAGGATATGAGCTAAATTGTATTTATAAAGCTCTAACATATAATGCAGCGCTGCACAACAGTCTGGGAGACATTACGACATGGTGGAAGCAGTGGCGTAGCAATAGGGGGTGCAGAGGTAGAGACCGCATCAGGGCCCTTGGGCTAGAGGGGCCACCCCTCAAACACAGTATTAGCTTTTTATTGGTCCTATGCTGATAATATTCACTTCTATAGTTGATTTGAATAGTGGTAATCATTAACACACAGTTTCCCATCCCCTTCTTACACCGCTGACACAGTGGTTGTCCTTGATTGGTTTTGGTGTGCCGTATCAATTGTTATTTATAGCATGATTGGGGGGCCCCAATGCTAATCTTGCACTGGGGCCCATGGCTTTGTAGCTAAGTAAACACAAGATAATGTTATCTCCAGTTCGGGTGCATCCAGCTTTCCCTGCAGGGAGCTTGTAAGTCCTGTGTTTAACAAGTTGAATGCTGTTCTAAATGGTTGTAGAGGTAGTAACTGTATATAATAAGCTGTAAATAATCTTTTAGAGCAAAGAAGAAATGCTGGCTTTAATCCCACTTCAAAGAATTAACAAAGTACTTGCTGGAACTGTTTATAACATAGAAGAAAATGCTAGAAGAAAATGTTTTATTATTTGCTGTCTGGGCTCACTTCCTCTTTGCAGAAGAATTGCTGTCTGTAATGAATGGTAGCGAACAGCGCTACCACCGCAACTGCCTCTGCCTCTCGGCCTGTAATTGTTCCCGCATCTCGGGCGGCTTGCGCACCGAGGACGGGCATCTCTGTGACACATAGGGCTTGATTCAGTAAACGGTGCTAACCTACTTAGCACGCCTAAAGGCTTCAGGCGTGTTAACCAGGGTGCTAAGTAGGTTAGCACTGTTTCTAAAATCAGATCGTGCGCAAAGACCCGTGCGCGAAACTTTTGCTGTGCGCGCGGAAAGTCGCATAGATGTGAATGGGCACTTCGCGCGCACTGCGTTGTGCGCGTGCAAAACTTTGCGCACGGATCTTTGCGCACGATCTGATTTTAACACGCCCAAACTGAGTTAAGGCGTGATAATGGCCTTTTCAGAAGTGTGCTAACAGTTAGCACTGCTTACTGAATCGAGCCCTTAGGGTCGCATTAGCGTGTGCGCGCGCTCATAGACAGGACCTTTATGCGGGGAAGAGGCGAGTCAGCTGACCTGCGGGTCAGCTGATGTCAGAGGGCACGCTCGCCATCGCTGATTGGCTGAACTCTAGGGGCGTGCCTCAGGGATGCCGCAGCGTAATTAAGCACAGCAGGTTCATTCACAACTTGTCTGCTGTTGCGAATACTTCGTGTTAGCGCTCAGACCTTTGATAGCTATACTGTAATTATTATTCATTGAAAACTGTATTATTATCTGTGTATGACTCTGGCTCGTTCTGACTACTCCTTTGCTCAACGCTTCTGTACTTCTGCCCATCTGATCTAGTTGCCGACTCTGCCTGTTTATCTATCTGCCTCCTGATTCTGTACTTTATCTGTCTGTCTGTTGCCAACCCGATTTGTCTGACCACTCTACTCTCACCAGTGAGCCCTTGTCACTGGTGAGGAGCTCATTGTACTGTATTGCCCACCAGCTCCTCTGGTGAGGTGACTGTGACATCTATCAGTACTCATTGTTGCACCTCTACTCTCACCAGTGAGCCCTTGTCACTGGTGAGGAGCTCATTGTACTATAGCGCCCACCAGCTCCTCTGGTGAGGTGACTCTGATATCTATCAGTACTACTGTTACACCAATCACCTACCTGTACTTTAGCAATCACATCAGTTGTCTGTTATACTTGTATTATTGATGATTCTGCAGATCAACATATAATCAGGTATACATCTGTATTATAGGTGATACTGCAGATCACCTCATAATCAGAACTCTGTTACTTGCTGACACCCATTGTTACACTGTCCGAGCCATTATTAACATCACACTTTAATTCATGCTGCTAATTCAGATGCCACACAGAGAAATGATGACCTTTTGCATTTGTGAATCACTGTTACATAAAGCTTTTCCACTGCTCTGGCTGCACAGATAAAGCCATGGTTTATTTTTTAACCCTTGCAATTAAAAACACAAAACAAAAAGGTGAACACTGGTAAGTTTTAAGCAGGAATGGTATTATGCAGTATTCATGTGTTAAGGATTGGCTGGGTTTGGCTTTGCACCCTATTCTTCATGGGTCATGGGACATGGGTTTAAATTTTACATTTGACTGTATGGAGCAGATTTTGTTACCTTTGCAATCCATCGCATCAGCTCTCATTCATGTAGACTCAGCACATTCTGATTGGCTGCAAGTACAACATATCTGCTTTTTTCTTTTTCCTTGCATTGCTGTCAAAAAGAATAGATTAATATTCACAGCAATGTGCACAGTATGCATTTTCAACATGTTTGACATATAGGGGTCATTCTAACACGATGACCTTACAATAAAAAATACAAGCAGCAAATACTCATAGGGCTTGATTCACTAACACTTAGGCGTCTTTCACATTGCGCACGTTGCGGCGTGTCGTCGGGAATCTGCGGTGCGCCGCTGAGTAGCGGCGGTAGTAATTAATTAACCCGATGGGGAAATGACGATTCCCGACGTTAAATGCTCCTGGGTGCGTCGTACCGCAACGCATTGAAACGCAGCATCGGGTGAGAAAGGGAAAAATTAAAGTCTATGGACTTTCATTTTACCTTGGTCAACGCTGCGCTTTGACTTTTGGTCAAAACGTAGGATAATTGCTGTAATGTGAAAGGGGCCTTAGCGCCGGAGTGAAAAGCCACTTAGTGCCCGAAATGTAGCTTTGCGTGCATTAATAGCAGCGCAAAGCTACAATGCCCACAAGACCACCCACATCGCGCGCAGCACGGCTGGACAGTAATAGTGTGCGGTGTGACATTATCGCAGCACCCGCTGCCCTGTAAACGTTGCACCCAGTGCGCCGAAAACGGCGCATCGGTTGCCCCCAAAACGGCGTTTACAGGGCAGCGGGTGCAACAATAACATTGCACCGCGTTCTATTACTCTTCAGCCGCGCTGCGCGCGATGTGGGTGGTCCTTTGGGCGCAAACCACCTAACGCTGTGCTTTGTGCCCATAACCTATTAAGGCCTCCTAACCGGCTTAGCGCCAGTTAGTGAATCAAGGCTATGGAGTACAAATGCATCTTAACTGAACTACAAACCTACCATAGGGCCAGAGCCGGATTATCCACAAGGCAATCCTAGACAGTTATGTTAATTAAAATAGATAGGAAGTATAATCTCTTACCCACCCTGTTTTAAAAGAACAGGCGAAGGTTTGTGATTTCATGAGGGCAGCCATCTTTTTGGTTGAAAGGAGGTGACAGGGAGAATGAGACACAGTTCCAACTGTCCTGGGTCCTGATCACCCCTCCCAGCTGCTAGACAACAAGAACAACAACATCAGAAATCCAAATCATGCTTTGCACAGCATCTGGGGAAAAATGCCCGGGCAGTTTTCTTTGATGGGGTGGGGCTTAGCTTTTAAGCAGCTAAAAATTAGACTTGGGTATGAAAAACAAAGTTCTGATGCTGTGAACCTGGTAAAGAAACACCAAGCCTTTTCAGTGCTGCTGAGTATATTTTTAGTCTGGAGGTTCACTTTAAGGGCCCATTTACACTTAATCAGTTGCTGTGCGTTAGTACGCGTTGGTACACGTTAGTACGCATTTTTTCCATAGTAGTGCATTGAGACAAAGATTTCAGTTAAAACGCGTTAAGTGTGAAAGGTTTTCTTTCCGTTTTAAATAAGAGAAACTGATTAAGTGTAACAGGGCCCTTAGCCATTTCTGCATAGAAGTAGTTAATTTCCCTAAATACACCTGAAGGCGAACATGGTGTTAGTTGTGTTGTCTAATGTGAATGGTTATGTAGCCTTAAAATACCACATTGTATATTGTAAACTTTATGTTTACACAAAAAAATGCATAGCAACAAAGGACCACATTCACAAAATATTTGTAAAGTTACTCTTTTCCAATGTTTGTCCCTTACAGTAAATAGTAAAAAGCTGACAGATTTTGGACTAGTCCATCTCCTCACGGGAGATTCTCACTATTACCTTTTCCTTTACAGAAGCATTCCATGGAAAAGATATTTACAAATATGTCAGCTTGTTTCCCTACTCGCTTATACACTGCTTTGGCAGTTGAACTGAGTAACTGCAGTTCAGTAAGTTGTTTTGTAAAAAAAAGAAATAACTGAGAATCCCCCATGAGGAGATGGACTAGTCCAACATCTGTCAGATCTGTCAGAATTTCACTATGTACTGTAAATGACAGCAATATAGGGGAAAAAAATAATTCACAGTGCAGTTTACTTTTAGAAAAATGTACATTTATAGGCATCTATTTTGAAGTATACAATTTTCCTGACAATTGTTCCTTAAGTGGAATCAAATGCAGGTAGTCCCCGAATTACGAACGGCCCTCCGATACGAACGGCATGAATTCTCTGTTTCCATGGGAACAAGTCAAAACCTTTTTTTTTCCAAATTGGACTTGTAGTTTTTGAGAAAATTGATTTTAAAAAAATCTAAGACAAAATGGCTTTTAAACTTGTATAAACAGGTACAAAGGGCAGAGGTGACACAGATTGGGACACTGGAGGCACGGGGGGGGGGGGCACAGAGGAGGTACAGGGGACATAGATGGCACAATGTTCCGACTTAAGAACAGATTCAAGTTAAGAACGGACCTACAGTCCCTATCTCGTTCATTAACCGGGGACTACCTGTACACTGAACAAAGTACATAAAATGTAACTTTTAACACACTGTTAGAATTAAGTCTTATACACAGGAAATCATTCCCTGTGTTTACAATATAATACAAATTGTAATCTTGGATAAAAATAAAGTTATGAATTCAGCTGAGGTATCATTGTTGACAAAGGCTTTACTTTATGTTTGTGTTCAAAATGTTTCTGTACAAAGGATATGCTTTCTTCTCTTCATTCCTTTACTTTTCTTTAAGCTTTTTGCTGTTCCCTATGTGGGTGTACTTTCTAGATTTTAATCGTCTTGAGCATTTTAGGAAAGATAGCTAGACTCAAAATCTGTTTCCTCAAAGTTATAAACAGTAAGTGGAATTTTCTTAAACTTGCACTCATGTTTTAGGCTTTCTCTGTTAATGTAGGACTATTGTTGACCTAGGAAAGTGAGTCTAAAGCTGCATGTACACGCGTAGATGCGGCCGCGATGTTCCTTATCAATCGAGCCGTTGATGCGGCTCGATTGATAAGATCCGATTCCCTGCTCGCTCCCCGTGAGGGGACAATGGCAGGGAATCAAGCAGAAGATAAGCAGCGCCGGCAGGGACGAGCGGGGAATCGAATGCGGCGCACGCGCGGCGAGCGGGGATGTGGCGGGCACGCGCAGGGACGCGGAAGAGGCGATCCGTCAGCTAATCTACCCGTGTAGATGAGGCTTTAAGGTGGCCATACACTGATGAGTGCGTAGCGCGCATAGTTACCCTAAGCCACAGGAACGCACGCTATGCTGTGTGTGTTGCTCACTGACACTGACATTATACAGCCCTATCTGTTGCAGCTGGATCTTGGTAATTGTTATTACTGAGCCAGCCAGGCCCTGCCTAACTATCTATACTGGGACACCTACCTATGCCTACCTAACTACTGGGGCACCTACTTACCTATACGGGGACACCTACCTTCCTACCTACCTATACTAGGGGACCTACCTATGCCTACCTACCTATACCGGGACACCTACCTATGCCTAGCTAACTACTGGGACACCTACCTATGCCTACCTACCTATACTGGGTCTCCTGCCTATGCCTAGCTAACTACTGAGGCACCTACCTATGCCTTCCTACCTATACTGGGACTCCTACCTATGCCTACCTACCCATACTGGGACTCCTACCTATGCCTACCTACCTATACTGTGTCTCCTACCTATGCCTACCTACCTATACTGGGTCTCCTACCTATGCCTAGCTAACTACTGGGACACCTACCTATGCCTATCTACCTATACTGGGACTCCTACCTATGCCTAGCTAACTACTGAGGCACCTACCTATGCCTACCTACCTATACTGGGACTCCTACCTATGCCTACCTACCTATACTGGGACTCCTACCTATGCCTACCTACATACAAGAATATAATAAGGTCGTTGCTTCATTGTGGACAGACCAAATTTGATCAGCTGGACAGTCACTGTTGTTCTATCATTGAGCTACCACAGCCCGGCGACCATATGGGCTGGAAAACTGCCACGGCCTGCACTCTAGCCATGGTGTGCACCAGTCCAGCATGGCCGTCACTACGCAAACAGCTGTTTGCGGTGTGTTACACAGTGAGTTTGGTGTGTCAGTGTGAAGCAGAACTTTAATTACACTCTCTGATTGATGTATACACATGCAAGATGTTTGAAAGCACTATAGGCCTGAAATTTAGCATTCAATGTGATTTCTGCCCTTAAAACGCTGCTTTGCGCCAAATCCAGATTTTTCCCCGGGGCTTTTGGTGTCTATCCCACTCATCCATGCCCCCCTCCAGGTGTTAGACCCCTTGAAACATGTTTTCCATCACTTTTCTGGCCAGCATAATTTTTTCTATTTTTCAAAGTTCGCCTCCCCGTTGAAGTCTATTGCGGTTCGCGAACTTTTACGCGAACCGAACCTTCCGCGGAAGTTCGCGAACGGGGTTCGTGAACCCAAAAATCAGAGGTTCGCGACATCTCTATTGTTAGGCTTGTTAGCTTGCTCCTTGCTGATACGCATTGCTAAAAAGCACCCCTCAACAGCTCTTTTGAGAGCTAATGTTGTTCTTGTGATTTTTTTTTGTGTGTGTCCCACAGACACTTGTTGCATATACAGCCCTGACAGTCAGTCGCCCTTGGTCCCTTGGTAATTCCTAATGTGCCACTGCCAGGCCCAGCACATTCAGTGACTACCTGTTCACTGTACCTGTGTGTGTGACAGCTACACATTTGTAATACCAATCCCTGCATACCTGTTCAGTAGTGCACCTACCTACGTGACCGCAAGCAGTGTTATATTATATACCAGTTACTGCACCTGTTCACGGTACCTGTGTGTGTGACAGCTGCACATTTGTAATACCAATCACTGCATACCCACCTGTTCAGTGCACCTACCTACGTGTGTCTATTCCCCTTCATGATCGTTACCTTGCTGCGGTGAAGGGGCTTGCGTATCACAATGAAGCAATAATCGCCGGCTATATGATGTTTTAAAGCACTTTAGGCCTCCAATTTAGCATGCAATGTGATTTCTGCCCTTAAAATGCTGCTGTGCGTCGAATCCGGATTTTTCCTGGGGACTTTTGGCGTGTATCCCACTCCGCCATGCCCCCTCCAGGTGTTAGACCCATATTTTCCATCACTTTTATGGCCAGCATAAATGTTTCTAGTTTTCAAAGTTCACCTCCCCATTGAAGTCTTTTGCAGTTCGCGAAAGTTCATGTGAACCGAACTTTTGTGGAAGTTCGCGTTCGAGGTTCGCGAACCTAAAATCAGAGGTTTGAGCCATCTCTAATGACAGCCGATCGCCGTGATTGGCTGGCTGGGGGGAGGGAGGGTTTTTGTAAAAATAAATAAATAAATAAATAAATACTAAAATTTATTAAAAAAATAAAGACATAAATATTTATATAAAAAATAAACACTGGGGAGCAATCAGACCCCACCAACAGAGAGCTCTGTTGGTGGTGAGAAAAAGGGGGGGATCACTTGTGTGCTGTGTCGTGTGGCCCTGCAGTGAGGCCTTAAATCTGCGGTGAACAATTTATAGAAAAATGGCCTGGTCTTTAGGGGTTTAACACTGCGGTCCTCAAGTAGTTAAAATGATTGGACCCAAAGGGGCTCATGCTGGATGAGTGGAGCGCTCATTATTTGCAGGGAGAGCGGCATACGTTACTCGCACTCTCTGTGCTGTGTCCTGCGCAGTCCGCTCTGGCCCACGTGGAGGTGATTGGCAGCGCCGATCGCTGGGGACCGGGTCGGAGCTCTGGCGAACGGCTGCAGGCAGAACTGTGGCGAGGGAGGTCCTGGGAGCTTGGGGCTGGAGGAAGCCCCCAGTAAGTATCACTCATTTTACTATATTTGCCCTGATTACTCCTTTAAGGCACGCTGTTGAAATAGCACAAGTAACAGGAGGTAACTCGTATTATTTCTGTTAGTGAATCAACCCCAATATGTCCACATTCAATGTATAGCCCTCTCTGAGTCTGCATCGTTTGGGTCCCCTCCATCATCCCACTAGTGGCTCCATAAGCAGCGTGACCGAGCACGGTGCAACTGCACATTCATGGCCAACCGCACGCCTATCCTCTCTCCTTGATAAAGTGAGGTGACACTCGCGGAACTAGTGGGATCTTGTTCCCTGCTGTGCTGCTGAGATTGACTTCACCATTTCGGGGCTAAGTATCTCCTATTTTTTGCACTATTCCACTTTATGCTCTTTTTCCTATGGGCTGCTCCATTTACTAGGCATCTTATCACTAGTAATACTGTATATTTGGATAGCAATCATGCACTTTATTTCATAATCTTATATATGCGATATTTATTTGTGTTTTTTTTTTTTCATTGCACAGGTGTTGTTTATTGGTCTTGCATCACACTAGGTTGTATACTGCACCCGGGTTCTTCCCCTGTTGGGCTCAATATTGAGCCTACTGTGGGGTTGTATATCTGACAGCAGCATTGTGTCATTATACAATTTATTGCATTTAGAGTGATTGTTTCATATGCAGCAGGGATCATGTTGGAATATTTGCTTGTTTTTTAAATGGTTTTATTCTTTATTGAATCATCAGTACTGTGATTATTAATATACCTAATGTTGAATAAAGACTTTTGTTATACTTTTTCCAATTTTGCTGTAGGAGGTGCTATTTTTTAAGGCCTTTCTTCCTCTACCATATAATCAACCGCACGCCTATCGGGATCACGCGCCCGTTGCCATGAGCATTCTGCGCATTCTCTGTTCTCGAGAGAAAGCACTGAAGGACAAAACACTCATGGCAACGGACGCATGATCATGACTGGCGTATGGATGTATGGACAGGTCGCACTGTTTATGGAGCCCCCAGCAGGACAACAGAGGGAACACAGAAGAGGCCCAGGTGACCTAACGATCTATGGGGGGGGGGGGGGGGGCCTAGCGGAATCCCTAGGTAAGTTCTGTTGCAGCTCTGCTCGGGGTCCCTTTCAGTACTTCATCTGTTAGTGGAATTTCTAACTGCATGCACTAGCAGCAGTAGCCTAATTTGTTTCTCTTGTTTGTTTTTTCTTTTCAGTGAACCATTGTTTGTTTTCCTACAACATGACCAATTCCCTGCTGAAAGTAGGAGCAGTTTAAATGGAACAAATCTCCACTCCTTTCAACCATCAAGAAAATGTCAATTTGAAATCGTTCACTCACAATAGATGCCTGCCGTTTTTTTTTCTTTTCAATTAAAATAAAAGTATGCTTTAAACATAGGTATCTAGTACATCTAATGGCAAAGAGTTTGCAAATGTACCAGTTATTTTAGCAGTTTAGAGATCTGTTGCTATGGAAGCAATGTCTTTGTAAAACATGAGCCTATTTAAGGTAATGGGACCTCGGGGAATGTAGTGAAATAATTTCCAAACATTGCACACTTCAATCAATATAATGTATACAGCTAATTTAAAAATGATGCAAAATAGCATTCAACAAAGACAATTTATTGGGTACAAACAGAAAAGTCAATTTGTCATATTTTGATCACTATTGCCTTAAAGTTAGAAAACAGGCATAAATTATGTGACGGCACACTGAGCATTTGGTAGCTGAAATCCTTATAAGAGATGTCACGCGGAACATCTGCAAATGGCAGTATTAATAATAATAATAATAATGGCAGTATTTGTATAGCGCCTTTCTCCTGTCGGACTCAAAGCGCTTGCGAGGCAGCCACTAGAGCGCACTCAGTAGGCAGTAGCAGTGTTAGGGAGTCTTGCCCAATGAACTCCTTACTGAATTACTGGCTTACTGAACAGGCAGAGCCAAGATTCGAACCTGTCAGAGGCAGAGCCCTTAACCAGTACACCATCCAGCCACTTTATTAGCTCTGTCATGGAACTCTAAAAACATTTAATGCCATTGTTCTCAGTAGTAAAAGTACAAGAAAAGTTCTACAGTAGGCTTTCTCAACCAGGGTTTTGTGGAACCCCAGCAGGGGTGTAACTATTATTATTATTGATCTATATAGAACCTGCATCTTCCAGGGCGCTGTACAGCACCATACAGGGTATAACAATACAAAGTATACAGTACAACAGTTAATACAAGGCAAGAGTGTATAACAACTTATGCAATGAACAAATTAACTACATATGTTTACACAGGAGTGGGAGGGAAATACATCCATTACACAGCATTGTGAGACAAAAGGGGAAGGGAGCCCTGGCCAAAAGGCCTTACACTGTAAATAATTAAGGTATAGGACAGTAGGTAAAGGGAAGCTGTGTGCGGAGTGGTAGAAAGAGTGTGAACATTATGAGCCCCATCAAAGTATTGATAGGGGGGCCCATGATTTTTAGATACGCCCCTGAATCCCAGGGTTCCTTGCGGAGCCTGCAGGGGGACCCCGGCATTTCTGGTGAGGGAGAATTGAGAACCTGGTGCTAACTTTGTCAAGTGAGAAAGTTTCTCCTTTTTTTTCCAGACTCAGCAATGCTGTTTTTTTGTTTTTGTCTTTTTTTTACTTTTAAACACATACTTCATCGGCATGCTCCAAAAGTAAGCAGTGTTTAGCAACATTTGCCTGAATACTTGAAAAAATGGAGAAAGAGGAATTAACCACTTCACCACTGAGGGGTTTTACCCCTTGAACACCAGAGCAATTTTCACCTTTCAGCGCTCCTTCCATTAGTTCGTCTATAACTTTATTATTACTTATCCCAATGAAATTAACTATATCTTGTTTTTTCCACCACCAATTAGGCTTTCTTTAGGTGGGACATTATGCCAAGAATTATTTTATTCTAAATGTGTTTTAATGGGAAAATAGGAAAAAATGTGGGAAGAAATTATTACTTTTCAGTTTTCGGCCATTATTGTTTTTAAATAAAGCATGCTACTGTAATTAAAACCCATGATATGTATTTAACCATTTGTCCCCGTTATAAAACCATTTAAATTTTGTCCCTATCACAATGTTTGGCGACAATATTTTATTTGGAAATAAAGGTGCATTTTTTTCAGTTTTGCATCCATCCCTAATTACAAGCCCGCAGTTTATAAAGTAACAGTGTTATACCCTCTTGACATAAATATTTAAAAAGTTCAGTCCCTAAGGTAACTATTTATGTTTTTTTTATTGTATTTTTTTTTTTTAATTACAAAAAAAAATAAAAATTGGGGAGTGTGGGAGGTAATGAGTTAATTTATTGTGTAAATGTAATGTTTGTTTATGTAAAATGCTTTTAGGGTGTAGTTTACTATTTGGCCACAAGATGGCCACAGTGTGTTTGTTTACATGCGACCTGTAAGCGTCCTTCCGGACGCTTACAGGAAGCAGTAGGAGGCTGGAGAATCACAATGATCGCGCTGTTTCTAATAGAAGCAGCAGATCATTGCGGGGGCTTAGATCAACGAACGGGAATGGATTTTCCCGTTCATTGATCTCCGTGCGAGCGGGCGGCAGCGTGCACGAGCGGCGGGTGCGCGGACAGCGGCGGTAGCGCGGAAGGTACGGATTTCTCCGTCCCTGGTTTTTTAGGGGGGAAAAAAGGGACGGAGAAATTCGTACCGCGGGGGTTTAAGTGGTTAATAGGGTGCAGAGACAGGAAAGAGTAAGTGTGGAGAGGGATAGATATAGACTGGAGGTTTATCTATTCTGTTGAGTCCTGGGGCAGGGCCGAATGTTCTACTCTTTTTCAGATCTTAGTCATCTAGGATACAAAAAAAAAGTTTGTCCTTGGCACATTCCTATTCTCTTCACTCATCCAGAAGGTTCTTCAAAAAATGGTGCCCTGGGGAAAAAAAAAATATTTTGGCCCCCTGTGACCTCTTGACAGTTTCTGTGACTGTGGACAGTCTTGCATTGTGGGAAATTACATCTGCTTCCAACTGCCAAGCAACCAGCATCTCCCTTTGTGTGTGCATATACTGTATATCTATTCAGCCTATCGTATTGTTAGGGGGTGTGTTTATAGATCATGACAATTGGTGCTGTCTGTTTTTTTCATGTCAATAGTAAAGATGATTACATTCAGCGGATTGTGGATCAAACAATATGAACAAGTTACATGGACCTTAAAGAGGCACTGAAGCGAAAAAAATTTTTTTATGATATTATGATTTGTATGTGTAGCACAGCTAAGAAATAAAACATTAAGATCAGATACATCAGTGTAATTGTTTCCAGTACAGGGAGAGTTAAGAAACTCCAGTTGTTATCTCTATGCAAAAAAGCCATTAAGCTCTACGACTTTCAAAGTCGTGGAGAGGGCTGTCTTCTGACTTTTATTATCTCAACTGTAAGTGAACAGTTTTCTTTTTCTCTGCCAGAGGAGAGGTCATTAGTTCACAGACTGCTCTGAAAGAATCATTTTGAATGCAGAGTGTTGTGTAATCTGCACATATTAGAGAATGATGCAATGTTAGAAAATACACTATATACCTGAAAATAAAAATATGAGAATATTTTCTTTGCTGCTAATCTTCTAGTAATTATTCATAGTACACAACCAATTCATTATATCATATTTTTTTTTTTCGCTTCAGTGTCTCTTTAATTCTTGCACAGAACAGAAGGAAAACATAGAGAAATGCACCCTGTATGTATTTAGAGAGTTTGGCCTGGCTAATTCCCCCTCATTTGTAGTGATGAGCGTAATGACCTAATTACGATTACACAAAAATTTAAGTAATTACAATTACTGATGTAATCAAAATTTCACAAAATTATGCAAAATTTCGCGTTTTGAGGGAATTTCGTAATTACGATTGTTTTTCATAATTAAGATCATTTACGTAACACAAACAAATCAGAATTGCGTGTTTAACATGGACATTCGTCCGCTCTTGAAATTGTGTTCCATCCAATCCAGAGCCTCCTGATACATTTAAAGTGACAGCACTTGCAGGTACCTTTACATTATCAGATATTGCAAGGTCCAAAACCAAGTGTCTCAACATGACCGCTAAGTGCACCATGGCAAAGAGCACCTGTCTTAGAAGTGGCTGTAGGTAGAGCCTCCTGATACATTCAAAAGAGACAGCATATGCAGGGGCCTTTGCATTCTCAGTAATTGCAATCAATGAGTGACTTTCCTGAGTTTAGTCATTACCTAAATGTGCATAATTACTATTAGAAATGAAATTACATCCCTTTTTATAACTAAAATAACAGTTTCTATAGAAAACATGAAAAAACGAAATTCGCTTTAAACACGAATTTGTGCTGAAACGCGAAATTACGAAACCAAAATTTTGCTTACGCAATTCCGAATTACAGTTTGTATGACAATTACGAAATTACAAATTCGTATCGTAGCGGCAAAATTCACGTCCGTAATTAAGGAAACGCAAAATTACAAACGTTTTGTCTTAACACTATTCATTTGTGTCTAATCACAAACCGTAATTTGATTTCCCCTGTGTCACCTGACTGCCATGGCAGATAAGCTCATTTAAAAGCACAGGATGTTAACAATATGTCTGCTTCCATGAATCAGGAAGTAGAAACAGTGCAGATTTATTTAAGGATTTGTATCGGCTGTAACAAAGAAATGTTGTTTTTTTAAAGGTTATTATGCTGTTGTGTATCTTTTAGAGCAGAGATGACGTTTTGAGTTTAGGTCTATATTGAAGGCTATATGTTGCTATATATATTTGGCCAGAAGGGCTAGGCTTAGGGCTTTTTAGATGACGGTGAATGTTATCAGTGCTGGCATGCACAACCCTTATTGACATCACTATATACACTGTATAAAGTTCTTCAGAAGATGTCAGTGCTATATAAATACATACCTGTAATAAAAATAATAGTAATACTATTAATTGGTGTTTTGTTTTGAAAACGAGTGAGAATTAAATTATGTTTTGTCATTGGGATATATGCTGTAAGGCTCTGTAAATGTATGCATAGAGATGCTTTATGGCCATTTCTAGCAATTATTATTGTTCATAGTAGATTATGTACTTCCAATTTGTTCCTTTATTTGTGGCATCATGCCGTTGAAACACAGTTTTGCTTCTCCCGTTGCTCATATTTGAAGGGCTTGATATTTACAGATCATTGTATACCTTCTGGTAGTGTTTGATTTATATGTATCATTTTGTAACACAGCTATCACTGGGGACCCATACCAGCATGACTGCATTATTTTATGTAGTTTATACCTTGTTTGCATTAATAAAGAGATGTTTTATTAATATAATGCTGCTTTTCCTGCAAACTGTTACCACTGAGAAATGTTCCCCTTAATGCATTTTAATTTTATTTCTATGAGTAACATATTCTAAAAACATTTCTGAGTCAAGCGTGAATGCAAACCATTCCTTGCTCCCACCCCAACAACCTCTCCCCCCTCCCTTCCTTCCCATGACTGTCTGTAACGATTTGTGTCAGCAAATAACAGAATTCTGATTATTAGGTGATCTGCAGTATCACCTATAATGCAGATATATATCTGATTATATGGTGATCTGCAGAATCACCTATAATACTGGTATATAAGAAGCAGATCTGACAACGATTAGCAATGAGTGATTGGTGCAACTGTAGTACTGATAGGTTTGGCAATACCTCACCAGAGGAGCTGGTGGGTACTAACAGTACAGTGCCTCTCACCAGAGTCAAGGGCCCTCTGGAGAGAGTGGAGTGGTCAGACAGACTGGGTTCGGCAACAGACAGACAGATGCAGTACAAAATCGGGAGGCAGAGACAGAAAGGTATACGCAAGCAGAGTCGGCAGCAAGATCAGATGGGCAGAGGTACAGAGTCACTGAGCAAAAGAGTAGTCAGAACGAGCCAGAGTCATGCACAAATAATACACAGTAATGTTAAATCTTTAAGGCTATCAAACAATTCCTATCTTGTGTGAAATCCCCGGTTTCCTCCCGGATCAAAGCACACCGGAACTATCTAAGGGTCAGAGCGCTAACACAGAGTATTCGCAACAGCAGACAAGTTGCGAGTGATTCGGCTAGGCTTTTGAAGCAGAGGAGACCCTTCAGGCACGCCCCCTCCTATCAACCAATAAGGAGCGGCGAGCGTCTCCTCTGACGTCAGCTGACCGGCTGGTCTGCTGACGCGCCTCCTCCCCGCACAAAGGTCCTGTCTGTGCACGCGCGCACGCGACAAAGCAACCCTATGTGCAACTGACAGACCCGTCCTCGGCATGCTAGACGCCTGAGGCATGGATACATTGCTAGACAGGGAGCTGGAGACAGCTGCGGTGGTAGCGCTGTTCACCGCGGCTGCCTCTACAAAATTTGTTACACTGTCTAACATAAAGGTAGGACTAAATCATCTTTCAAATTCACCCTTGCTTATATCATCAGTAAAATGGCAGTAGTGAAGGTCATGTCTAGGAGAACTCATGGAGAAGCATGTGATTTTTTTGATCAGTTGATAGAATTGCAAAGCTCTGATTTGCTGTGATCACATGCTGCTTTAGCACATGATCATGACTAGCAAATCAGCTGACCAAACTGATCACATATTTTTCCTAGACATGACCATCAATAAATGGCAGCTCCCATACTAGTCAACAACATGCAGCAGAAATTAGTTACAGAAAAGAAAAGACAAGACTTTTATACTGAGTAAGAACTATAATAAAATTCCTTCATCACATGTTGTACTTACATATTGACCATCCAAAAAATGACATAGTAACAATCAAGAAGAAAAACACAAGTAGCACCTTGTGTCATGGGGAACAGAGAAAGACAAAGTGCGTATTTGCCATTTACCAATCCATCAAGGCAGATTACTAAGCAACATCATGGGTCTGCTGTACACACTCAAGGTTTTTGACTATGCCATCCCTCAAAAATTGTCTTGGCAGTAGTGATGAGCACAAATTGGTAATTTTACATTGTAATTTGCAACTAGAATGCAAAATTGTAATGTGAATTTTCTGGTGAAATTGTATTTAATTTCATTTGTAAACGTAATAAGGAACTATAATTATGCAATTTCCTGTCATTTTCAGGTCATTTTGTGCAGACTTTAGCGGTTAATAGCGAAGCCCCTATACATGCACTTATCATCAAAATTGCTACATGTTAAAGGGAACCAGAGAGGAAAGACAGTAAAAAAAATAAAAAGATTTCATACATACATGGGGCTTCCTACAGCCCCATAAGCCCGGATCGCTCCCACGCCACAATCATCCGCTTCCTCTATCGCCGGTACCGGGTCCCGTCACTTCCGGCGGACGTGACCAATTGTCCGCATACACAGGGGCTCCCTCCATTCCCTTACGCATGCGGCTGCGTAGTAATGCACCGCACGCGTAAGGATAAAGAGAGAACACCAGTGATGCGGAAAATTAACCGCGTGCTTCCTCTGACTGGCCGAAAGTACGGGACCCGGTACCGGCGAATACAGGCGTGGGAGCGATCCAGGCTTATGGGGCTGGAGAAAGCCTCAGGTATGTATAAAATCTTTTACCCTTCTTCAGCTCTGGTTCTCTTTAAGGAGAAGGGTGGGAACAAGGCAAAACATTTTTTTTTTCAAAAAGACCTTGTAGTTTTTGAGAATATCGATTTTAAAAATTCAAAGTAAAGGTTTTTAGTTTCAAAATACTTTTATTAAGGAAAGGTAGAACTGTACATAGTTGGCAAAAAAGACACCATCACCCAACATGGGTGGTGGGTCGGCAGTAGAAAACATTTAAATTCACAATCGTTACAGAAATATAAAACATTGCAGTAATTATGACGTGGGTGGTGTTTAGTTGTAGGACTACGTCAGAAAATTCTATATATAAGTATACATATTCAGATATTCAAAAATACAGATGCATACATATATACATCAAGTTACAGTAATGGTTCGCAAAGAAAAAGAAAAAGAAGTAAAAAGAATAAATAAAATAAACAAATGTAGCATTGGGGATACTATATGATAGGTATATGCAGAATTGGCGTGTATGTATCATGGGAGAATATTGGGGGTAGTGTCTCGGCAGGAAGAGTCGGGGTCGTTGAGTGGGTACATGAAGTTGCTGGGCTAGGAATGTGATAAGGACCCTCTTTCATTGAAGTTTCTATAGTAGAGTTAGGCCTCCAGAACTGCTGGGAAACTAAGATTTCCCCTAAAGTCAACCCATGGCTCCCAAATGTTAACAAATTGGTCCATTGTATCTTTAACTAGAGCATTTAGACGTTCGCACACCATTATATGATCAATTCTTCGTTCCAGTGTGGTCAAGGAAAGGGTAGGCTGGAGCCATTGGGAGGCTATATAGGTTTTGGCAGCCACTAAAATAAATTGTAGGAGTCTATGCTGCGAGTTTGTAAATCTAGGGGGTTTGAGGCCTAACAGGCAAATTTTGGGGTCTTTTGGGACATGGGGGGAAAATAAGTTGGATATTTTCCTAGTTAGTTTCGACCAGAACCGTGCAACTTTTGGGCATGTCCACCATATGTGGAGAGTGGTCCCGTTGACGGTGCAACCACGGAAACAGTGAGCAGATTGGGTTGAGTCGATTTTGTGAAGGCGAACAGGGACCAAATACGATCTGTGTAGGAGTCTAAGTGAGGACTCCAGATTAGAGGTCTGAAGGCTACCTCTGGAGAGGGTATCTAAGCATTGTGACCATTGTTCTTTAGTTAGTACTAGATCAAGGTCCTTTTCCCATTCCAGCATATAGGGAAGTTTGTGGTCAGGGGGAGGTTGATTAAATGTACAGTACAGAAAGGATAGGATCCCCTTGCGTAGTGGGCTATTAAGACAGATGCTCTCAAAAGAGGACTGTTGCGCCCCCTGGTCAGGTGGTACTAAGGGGTTAAGATAGTGGAGGATTTGAGTGGCCCTAAAATACTCTGAAGGTGGTATATTTTTGTCCTCAATTAGCTGGTTGATAGTGTAAAGCTTGCCTTTCGTTATAAAATCTCTGAGGGATGTCAGTCCTTGAGATTGCCACCAATGGAAAGCTCGCGAATCCTGGCCAGGGAGGAAATCCGGGTTTCTGAGGAGCTCTAGTCTTGGGGACGGTTGGGATTGTAATTTCATTTTAAAGCGGCATCTGCGCCATATAGTCAATGTATGTGCTGTCAGAGGGGAGTTCTTAGCTACCACAGTTGGAATAGTTGTTTTAGCCCATAGGGCACCTTTCCATGAAATTGGAGATAGGAAGGCATTCTCTAGGGAGACCCATATGGGAGTGTGGGGGCCAGCATAGATTAATGGCAGTGAGGCTAATTGGGAGGCGTTGTAATATCGTTTTAAGTGGGGGACTGAAAGACCCCCATCCTTCCTGTGCCAGTGCATAATTTTTCTCGAAATACGGGGGCGTTTGTCTCGCCAGATAAATTTGAATAAGGCTGTCTGTAATTTCTGTAGGTCTGAAGTTTGTACTTGAATAGGCAGTACCCTAAAAAAGTATGTAAGTTTTGGTAGCCACGTCATTTTTATAGCCGTGACTCTTCCGAGCCAGGAAAGATGGGGGAAATTCCATAATGATAAGAGGGTCAATAATTCTTGTACCAGGGGTCTATAGTTCCATTTATACGCTTGAGAAACATCATTGCATAACTTAACACCTAAATATTGGATGTAATGAGGTTGATATTGGAAGCGAAACACTGAGGCCATCATTCTACCCACGTCTTTAGAGTAGTTACAGAACATGATCTCAGACTTGTCAACGTTAAGTCGCAGGCCTGAAATCTGACCAAAAGAGCGGAAAGTCTCCAGGAGGTTGGGAATCGAAACCACAGGGTTGGTAAGAGTAAGAAGGACATCATCCGCAAATAGACTGAGCTTTGCTGTGTGAGGGGGAATTTTGTATCCTGAAATGTCAGGGTGAGATCTGATATGTTCTGCGAGTGGCTCCATAACCAGAGCGAAAATGGCAGGAGACAGGGGGCAGCCCTGCCTCGTGCCTCGAAAAATATTAATAGGTTGGTAAGAGGTACCAGGTAGTTTCAGTGTAGCTTGTGGAACGGAGTACAGAAGTGTAAGCCACTGCAAAAAGTTTCCTTGTATTCCCAATCTCCTGAAGACCCCAAACATGTACGGCCATGTCACGGTGTCGAAGGCCTTCTCGAGGTCCAAGGCCAATAGGACCAGTGGCGTTTTGGTTCTTTGAGCATGCGCTATGATGTTAAAGTTCCTCCTTAAGTTATCTGATGCCTGTCTGTGCGGGACAAAGCCCACCTGGTCCCTGGAGACCAAACGAGGTAAAAGTTTGTTGAGACGAGCTGCAAGTATGGAAGTCAGGATTTTATAGTCTAAATTTAAAAGGGAGATGGGGCGATAATGTTTTGGGTTGAGGGGGTCCTTATGAGGTTTGGGGATAATGGTGATAGTGGATGCCAAAAATTCAGGGGGGATATGGCTCAGTCTTCGTAATGAATTTAAGGTTTTAGTTAGTGGAGTGATGAGGTGAGGGAGGCATTTTTTATAGTACAAAGCTGAAAGACCGTCTGGGCCTGGAGCCTTATGTAGTTTTAGTTTTTGGATTGTTTTAGTTACTTCAAGTTCGGAGAAGGGATCATTTAAAGAAACTAAAGTTTCAGGGGCAACCACAGGAAGGTGTACCTGGTCTAGGAATTCGTTAATTTTGATAGGGTCTTGCTGTGAGGGACAGTTATAGAGTTGAGAGTAATATGAATGGAAGACTTCATGGATTTTGGCTGGATCAGCTGTGACATTACCCTCAGGGGTGCGAATTTTGTAAATATGGTTAATTTTTTCCTGTTGGCGAAGTTTGTTTGCTAGAAGGGTATCTGCTTTATTAGCATATCGGTAAAATTTTGCCTTGGTCCATCTCATAGCCTTTTCAACCGTTCTAGATAGTACTAGATCTAGTTCTAATTGTGTGTCTTTTATTAGCTTGTATAAAAATCTAGAGGGATCTGTTTGGTTAAGCAAGGTCAGTCTTCTAAGTTTGTATGAGAGGCGTAGAAAGTTATCAGAGCGTTGTTTTTTAAGGCGAGAAGATATCTGGATCAGTCTGCCCCTTATGAAAGCTTTGTGAGCTAGCCAGTTGTTCATGGGGGAGGTGTCTTCAGGGACATTTTGATCGAAATATTGGGAAAGGGCCTCTAGTGTCTCACTGCGTGTGGTGGGATCTATAAGAAGTGATTCGTTTAGTCTCCAGGGAGTTCTGCGGGCTGTTGGAATTCGGGTATCCATACATATTAGGACAGCGTCATGGTCGGACAAAGGGGTGGGAATATGTCGTAGATAAAGAAGCTGAGGGACCATAGAGGTTAGGAGTAGCACGTGATCCAGCTTGGCATATGTGTTATGTGCTACTGAATGGTGGGTGTACCCACGTTTATTGCCATGATATTCCCTCCAGGCATCAACTAAAAAGTTATCTTCTAGGAGAGTTTGAAGGACTGCCCGTTGGCGCTTGGTTAATTTGTCAGGAGATGGGTTTGATTTTTCTAGGGCCTCGTTCAGAGTGAAGTTGAAATCGCCACACCAATATAGCATTGTATTAGGTGCATGGGATATGAGTGGGGCGACCTCCAAAATTGTAGAAAATGCCTGTTCTGGGGGTGCATAGCAATTAATAATTTGGATGTTTTGGGAATACAGTGTCCCAGAAAGAATAAGGTATCTACCCGCCGGATCACGCACCACTCCACCCACATCAATTGGCAGTGAGTTTTTCAGCAGGATTGCTACTCCACGGTGCTTTTTACCAGAATTAGCCATATAAAATTTTCTGTAGCTACTGTGCAGATAGTTAGGATGAGATGTCTCTGAGAAATGCGTTTCCTGCAGACATATTATGTCTGGAGTAAGGCGCTGGATGTCAGCAAATAGTTTTCTGCGTTTTTGTGGCGAATTGAGACCCCTAGCATTCAGGGAGAGCAACTTAAATGAAATAGACATATGTTAACCTAGACTTCTGCTTGCATAGTATCCTGGATATACGACCCCAAAATCTCCCGTATAGATCCCCAACACAGAAATAAAATTTAAACATAAAACAATAACAATCTACGGCAACAGTCAGTATGGTGGTTAAGCCACCTATATTACTCGGGTACCGAGGGATGGGGGGGACCCATATTATTGGGTATGACCTCATTCCTCAATAGCGGGGTACAACATAAGGTCCCCGACCGAGAAGGGCATATAGCATATATAATAACCTGTAGGGGAAAAGTGAGGGATAATCTGCTACCATGATATACGTTAACTGAATAAGGCACAATATAGATGAATGAGGCTACTTCTGCGAGCATATTAGATGTCTCATGGTGGTGTAAGAAGAGGCCTGCCGCTTGAGGTAGGGAATGCAGTTAGTTCATGCAGTTTATTTCCGGAGTTGGTCCTGAAAGAGGACATAGTAAGAAAGACCCAAAAGTCCTGGGTTTCAGTGGCAGCATCTCATGCGGAGGAATCGGCTGAAACAATTTAAACAAGGGAGATGGTAGCTAGATAGTTTCTAAAGTGCGTCAAGGCAGGAGCTCCAGGCAAAAGGTCAGGCCTAGACTGTTCACTGGAGCCAAAATGGCGTCTATAGCGCCAACCTAGAGTTTGTTTAAACAGTGGGATAAGGGCCAAAAGTGAAATAAGAAAATTCCGTGTGGTTGCGGAAAGGGGGGTATCATGTCAACCTTATTCAATGTACTTAGCTGTCTGAAGGTGTTGGGGAGGCGTTCTGGTCCCGCTGTCTTCTCGTTCCAGACCTCCATATTCTTTCAGGCCTCTGGGAAAGAGGAAGAGGGGCAGGAACCGGTAAGGCAGGTGCAAAAGTGGTAAGCTGTTCCAGGCGTATGTCGGCCTCCTCCAGGATTTTTTTGCCCTCAGCGGCAGTTCGGATGACGTGTAAGACTTCTCCTATCTGGAAAGCAAGTTGGCAGGGGAACCCCCAGCGATAGCGTATCTTCTCCCTAATCAAGGTGAGGGTGACCTGTCTCATCAAGCGTCTCTTCTGGAGGGTCAGCGGAGAAAGATCGGAGTATAGCTGAACCGTTTGCGGGACCCCGGGTAATGTGGAGAGGCTGCGAGCTGCCGCCATGAGCTGGTCCTTCACCTCGCCGTAATGAAGCTTGAGTACGACATCACGGGGTAGATTGGAGTTTCGCGGTCGGCCCAGTGCTCTATGTATTCTGTCCATGCGAAACATGGATGGGTCTAGCTGGGGAAGCAAGGCCGCAAAAAGGTTGGTTGCAACCTCTCTGATCTCCGTCATCGTTTCGGGAAGGCCCCGGATGCGCAGGTTGGAACGGCGGGCTCTGTTCTCGAAGTCTTCGAGCTTATTTTCTAATTGGGTTATCCTTTCCTCCTGGGAGTCCAACCTTTGTTTGTCTTCCGCTAGTGCGTCCGCTATTTCATCATGGCGGGTTTCTAGATCGTTTACCCTTTCGCCTATGTCCCCGATTTGGGCGGTAATGTCGCGGACTGCCGAGGCCAGCTCTTGCTTGAAGAAGGCTTTGAGTTCCCGATACTGATCTGGCTGCGGGCTTAGATGGGCTGGAGTTAGTGGAGGATCCGATAAAGAACTTCCAGGGGAGGAAGGAGCCGAGCCTTGTGTCGCAGCCTCCGCCATCTTGGAATCCAACTTCTCCCGCTGGCGTTTCAATAACGCTTTTATCGTGCCCGGAGCAGCTTCTGGTGAGTTCTTGGCTCCCTTACGCTTGCCTCCCATGCTTAATAAGGTGCCGGTGAGCAAAAAGGTGGGCTAGCTGTCCCCAAAGTGCTTAAAAAGAGCCCATAAATCTCGGTCAGGCACGGAGCCAGCAGGGTTCACATCCGTCCTCGCTGGCGCCGCGCATGCGCCCCCCCAAGTAAAGGTTTTTAAACGCATTTTTGTGAGTTTCAAAACATTTTTTCCTTTGTATTTTTAAAATCGATTTTCTCAAAAACTACAAGGTCTTTTTTAAAAAGGTATTAATCTTTGCCTTGTTCCCACCCTTCTCCTTAACCTCCTTGCCGGTTATCCCGAGCTCAGCTCGGGGTAACCTGCGCAGGAGGATTTCTCAGGCCCCGCTGGGCCGATTTGCATATTTTTTTTTTATTGCACGCAGCTAGCACTTTGCTAGCTGCGTGCATATTTCGATTGCCGCCGCTCGCTGCCGATTCACCGCTACCCGCCGCGCCGCCCCCCCCCTCCAGACCCCTTGCGCAGCCTGGCCAATCAGTGCCAGGCAGTGCTGAGGGGTGGATCGGGATTCCCTGTGACGTCCCGACGTCCATGACGTCAGGGACGTCATCCCGCCCCGTCGCCATGGCGACGGGGGAAGCGCAGCAGGAAATCCCTTTCTGAACGGGATTTCCTGCTTGCAAAGATCGCCAGCGACGATCGAAGTAGGTAGGGGGATGCCGCTTGTCAGCGGCTATCATGTAGCGAGCCCTGGGCTCACTATATGATTTAAAAAAAAAAAAAAAAGTGCTGCGCCGCCCCTTGCCATCAGAGTTGGAACGGCAAGGGGGTTAACATACAATATATAGCAATGTTGGTGATGATAGCATGTATGGGGGCCTTGCAATTATGCTGTAAAGCCGGCACGAAATTACGTGAAATTTATGCAAAAATTAAGAGAAATTACGAATGGATTATACAAAATCAGATGAATGTCCAAATCATAAATATGATCACCACTGCTTGGCAGAGTTTTCTCCAGCATGTGTACAAAACTGTGAGAAAAATGTTTTGTTTTGTTTTTGTTATTTTTCCACTAAAATGAATAGTTACAAATTTGTTGCATTAGTTAGCTTCAAAACATCCATTATACTTTAAATAAGCCTTTTTAAGAACTAGTCCTGTATTTCTGGTAGAAAAAAAATGGACTAAGCAAACAAAGACCAATTTTTGCTGCAGATGGCACCTAAAGTGGGAATTTACTTCTTGATAATCATATTGCATTCTTCATATAGCAGATGGTATACAGCCTGGGAATTTCCTTCTTGGCAATCACACTACACTTTTCCCTGGTGAAACAGGCTATGGGATTGCACCAGAATACTCTACTATATGTTTACTAAGCATCCAAAAAAGTGAGAATTTTCCAGGTCTCTGTTAGTAATATAGGTATCTTGTCTTCCTTTGGTTCACACACATCTAACTGTTTACCAAAGCTTAAGAATTGTACAACCATAACACTGTGTGAAACAGACTCTTTTATGGGATCATTAATTAGCCTAGCATAAACAAGTCACATATGTAGAGAAGTAAATCCATTACCAGAGAGGTTAATTAATCAATTAACCTAACTACAATATACATTAAATTCAAGTAATTATCAGTTGCCCAGAACTGAAGAAGCTAATTAATGTAGACAGTACAGATGTCTCCAAAGCTTGTTAGGGCTTTTGCTGTAAAGTATCATTACATTTTAGGCATATTCATATTGCAAAAAGTTGCTGTACTTATATATTGTGCAATGTGAAGGAATAAAAACATTTGCTACGTGAAACTTTTTTAGTTGGACATCCAATGACTTCAGTATGGCACCAGGAAGGATGGTTCATGAAACAGGAATCCCCATCCACTGCCATCCCACCCATGAGGCGGGGTGAGGCAGCTTATCAAGCGGCAGAAGTGTAGGGGTGGTGCCCACCTGGCAGTGGAGGGGGGGGTGCCGAGCTAGTAGCAGCCAGGAAGGAGGAGCAGCAGGCACAGCGGTAGGGATGAGGGTCAGATCCCTCCCTCACCTGGGGCTCCCCATCTGCGCTCTCCCTCCAGCTAATTGCACAGCATTTCTATTTGTGACAAGCAGCGAGTGGGGAAAGCAATGACTCACCTGCTTGCATTTCACCACTTGCATCACTTCCTGCAATGCCGCCCACTGTAGTACAGTGGACAGTATTGCAGGAAGTGATGCGAGCTGTGGAACGCAGCACCTGGAACGGAAGCAGGTGAGTCATTGCTTTCCCCGCTCGCTGCCTGACACAAATAGAAATGCTGCACAATTAGCTGGGGGGAAGCGATGACGGGAGAGCCCCAAGTGAGGGGGGCTGACCCCCTCCCCACTGCTGTGCCCGCTGCTGCCCCTTCCTGGCTGCTACACCCTCCAGGCTACCTATACTGGGGGAATTGATACTACTTATATGGGGGGGGGGGGGGTGGCATCCTCACAACAAGTTTGCCTCAGGCGGCAAAACGTCTAGAACCGGCTTTGCCCCCATCCAAATTGAATTGATAAGTATTAGTTTCTAGGTGAGAAAGGTCGGGGCAGGTTAGAGATTTGGGAGATCATTTGTAATGTCTTGGTGATTGTTAACCATTTTACACGTGTAAAATGTCTGTACAGATCTACTGCTCAGCCCCCTGATAAACAACATATTCTGTCCTAGTAAAATAATTATTGGTAATTCAGATTAACAATATTTTACTATGCACTTATCCGGCACCCATTTTTACTTGAACCTTCCCCTCCTAGTGCACAAAACAGCTTCCCTCCCACACCTTATGCCTAACAATAATGACCCCCCCTGCCGAAGCTTAAAGCAGACCTGAACTTTTGCACAAGAGAGATGGAAAACAGAGAAATCCGCACTGTGTGTGTTTGTAGAGATCAGCCTCTCTAACTCTCCCATCTCAGCAAGTAATAAGCCAGTGTAATTTGAGCTCCCAACTGTCCACCTAGTATGCCGAGTTGAGAGCTAATATGTAAACACAGGTGGGTAACCCTTTCTGTGCTCCCAGCAAACCAGTAAGTAACCACACTACAACAGCTCTGAAGGAGCTCTATAATCTGTAACAAGGACATGTTTTTCTTTAAAGCTTATTATGCTGATGCTTATCTTTTAGAGCAGAAGTAACGTTCTGTGTTCAGGTCCACTTTAATATTAGTTTCCCCCCCCCTTTCTTTTAACTGACACCTTTAGCTGACATCTCATTTACAAGTTACAATGAGGACAACAACTGCAGTTTACCGAGGATATTCCAACTCAAGATAGTACTCATATTCTGGACCATACTCTGTATAGATCAGACATTAGGTTTGAAACAAGCATCACATTTAACAATACATATATGTAAAGTGAAGGCCCTCCTGTCTTGGATGGGAGCAAGAGAAATGTATGTTCAAAAGCAGTATAGCTCTGTACTGCATGCAAAAACTGCAAAGCTAGCAGCATCAGCACCGAGATCAATATTAGATCAGGTTCCTACTGAGAGGGGGTGTGGATGTACAATCTATAATAGAGAAATATCTATAATTTAGCTGATCTAATGTAAAGAAAACATAAGGATACAATTTATGGGTCAACAGGACTGCAAAGAAATAATTAAAAAACAAAAAAACACTTTCTCTAGTTCTTAAAGAAACGGTGTTAGTTTAGTACATAAGAACAATGACTGTTGCCAAAGACTAGCATATGCTAGTTAGTTGTTTCCTAATATTCCATACCCTCTTTGAAGTTCAAGCTTTCATACGGTACCATGAACTACTTGATTTACAGTTCATTTTGCCTTCTCCATTCAGACTCAGAGTCATATTTTCTACTGGTGTTATAGTGCTTAGGGAGGTTCTTAACTGACATTGGGGAGGTGGAGGATGTGGGAAGGGAACATCATTACTTATGTAAGGGGTGCTGCTCCTCTGGTCCCACCATCCATTTGTAAAGCACCATCTTCTCCTCGGACTTGCCACAGCAACCACAGAGTGTATGTTCCCAGCTTGGCCCCATTCACAGCAAACCTAAACCCTACTGAACCCCCCCACCCCATCGATTTTCAGAAAACAGCAATGACAGAAGGAAGGGGTAACAGCAGGAATGAAAGATGAGCTGAAAAAAACAGTGAAAAAAAAGTGACCACTGATCAGAAGTCAAGATAGCAGGGTGTCACAGGCAGCACTTTCATCCCCTGGGAGGATGGGGCCTACCAGATGACTCGCCAATGCCATGCAGGGCTTAATAAACAATTTGTTGGGGTTGGGACTTTATAGCTGTGTGGCTGGAGGACAATGTGACTACCATAAACCACAGCAGACCAGATTCAGTCCATGTGTTCCTGCATGTTGGGTGAATTGAAATCATGACATTGCAGAACCAGAGCACATACAGAGACAGAGCTAAAGGATCAGAGGGCCACAGGAGAGTGCAGAATAGAGAGGACTCCAATGCTGGAATCAGCTGAGTTACATAGATACGCCAAGCTGATCTGCTGGTCTGTAGTGAAAGAGATGATGAACGGCAGTGCGGCTTTGGGGGGAGCAGAAAGACTATGATTTCCATTATTATCACAGCTGGGGCCCATGTGGCTTGGCCACTGTTTGGGCCCTCACTGTCCGAACCCTAGACTCTGTGTTGGCCCTTTATGGCATTACTAGTTTTATCGCCCTGACATTGGCCCTGCTGGATGCTTGCTGCCAGTTGCCAGCTCTCATCAAAGAAACAAGAGTGCCTAAAAAACAGATATGTTGTCCTGTAAACCATTAATGTGATAGAGCCCCAACTAATTATTTAGTACAGAATTAGTGGTTTTGCTGTTGATATCTTCTAAAATTAGAATTGTTTTCTGGATAATTATATTGCAGTTTCCATTTTAGCAGATGGCAGATGGCATACTGCTTGAGAATTCCCTTTTTAGTAATCACACTACACGTTCCACTGGTGAACCTGCTATAGCGGAGTTGTGTTGATGTGTTGATCACAATAAAAGATCTCACTGTTGATGATGACACAAGTATCTTGTCTCATGGAAGGCAGAAACAAGTGAAACTGTCTTATGGGACAGCATGCCACCATGCAGACCTAGTCTGACTCGGGACAGTAAGAAGGTCTTTCCACTCACCTGGCACCATACATGGCTATGGCCCAGGCCACCACTGCACTGATCTGTGTCTCCGACCCCCTGTTTTACATGCACAGTGTATGCTATCATACTGGACTTCTTCATGGCCAGAAGTAACATTGATCTCCATACAGGACTCTGGTTGGGTCATCTATCTGTGCTCCACATGATCACCGTACCACCATCCAATTACATGAACAAGCGGTGTAAGTTACTGCTGCTACTGTACCTCAATGTCCAGCGTCATGTGCTTTTGGGTTATGTATGCTGGGAAGGTTTGGTTCTACCATTACTGGTCATTATATATGGGAACATTGATACAATTTATGAATTGCTACATACTGGACATTTATGTCACATTATTGCTAACATCTATCTGAGGCTTTATAACATTAATCTCAGGGTTGACATGGTAGACCTTCATGTGTTTGTGATGCTTGGTGAAAGATCTCACCACATATGGCAGCGGAACGCCGAGATCCTTGCTGAGGCGTAAGACTCTGGGTCTCGGCGAAGCTCTGATGTCAGTGGAGCACATGGCGCTTCTTCTTTAATGGCCAAGGGGTGGCCGTGTGCTCAATACTCACTCTGCGCTGTAAACACTAGCAGCATGCATATCGGCGTGTCAGCTGACTTGCTGACACGCCACACTCTGATTGGTTGTTTTGGATTCTGTTACATGTGAATGGTTAGTGCTGATAAAAAAAAGGTGAGCACCCTCAGTCTTCGCCCGTGATAGCCTATGCTGGGCTTGTAGCTGAGATTGTGCTCACACCAAGTGCCTTGCCTTTCTGCAGATTGTTTGTCTCTCGACTAAGCTTCTTGTAGATCTGATACCTCAATGCCTTACCTACATTGAACCTGACTGACTACTCTTCTTCTAAACATCTGTTAACGACCCGGCTTGTATCTGACCTTGCATCTACTGGACTCCCTGTTGCCAAACCTCGGATTGTTTGAGGACCTTGCATGAACGCTGCCTGCCCTGATCCCGGCCTGTCTGACCACGCATCTGTATTGTGATTATACTCTCGCCTGGATTACCCTGAGGTGACTATTCAATTACCGTACAAACAATGGAGAGGCCTCAGACTGCGTCCAATATCACATGGGGAGTCACAGAATGCGGTAGGAGGTACATCAAGCCTCCAATTTAATAAAGTCCATACATATATAATCCAATCTAGACTCAACCCTTCTGGATTAATTTTCAGCTGTTTATTTGCATTAGCAAATGGGTATACAGCAACAAAACAAGCACAACATTTCAGGCTGTTTGCCCTTTCTCAAGTGCTCCAGCAGGTTGTATGCTACATCTACCTGCAGGGTTGGGTAGTTTGTTTGCTAGGCAGGAGTGTCCGCAGGTGTTAGGGCTGGGTTATAGGTCAGTCATATGTGCATACAGTCTGACCTATAGCAATAGCCAGGCAAGCCTGACGCTTGGTATTATGTATGATGGGGTGGCCATACCATGCGCTTTTAAAATTAGACTTATTGATTATGTATAAGCTTAACTGCTTGCAGTTCCAGGACATAGATTATATGTCCTAACTAGTGCTGCTTTTCTTCTTGGTCATAGAATCTACGTCCTGCATTAAAAACTAGCTACCTGTGCAAGCATGGTTCAGTCTTTAGAGAACTGCGCATGCGCAGGACTCTTACGGCGACCGGCGTGATGACACGCAGGATGCCAGCCTGGGGTGCAACTTTAGCCGGATTACCAGAGCCACCAGCGAGACCACGGAAGGGAGGAAGAGAATGCTGGTGGAGCGCATCATTTTGAATTAACTGCATTAATAGCATAACCATTTGTTAGCTAACCCTGTAGAATAAAATTCATATTAAAAAAAAGGAAGGAAATCTGGAAAAAATATATATATAATTTTTTTTAAAACTTAGACATTTAATTTAATCTATTTTTGATTTACTGAGTTAGTCAACGAAATCTTTTTTTCAAAAGTTTTTGCTTTAACTGACTAACAGTACAATAGTCTATTACTGCTACAGCCATTCAGCTAATGATGTCTGGTCTCAGAGTTAATGGTTGCATCCTGTAACATTGGAATGTATGTAAGTAAAGTACATCTGACCTTGTCTGATCTTCTGACCCCAAAGATGCTAGGGGAAGATAGAAACCATCAGCATTGAATGCTCCTCGCCAATCTCAGCGTTTATTATATATTATATAGAACTGTCCAAGTCCCATCAAGATGATATATAAAGTTAGTTCTTGCCATGATGGAGGTTTAGCAAAATCCACCTTCAAACTATAAATAATTTTTTAGTTGTGTAATTTTGTGCAAAAAGTGTGCATGTTCTGTATTCATCTGAAAACTGTAAGATAAAGCTATACACATAAATATATGTGATAAAAATGCCATTTAGGCATGGAACTCACTAGCAGCACTTTTCTAACTGCTTGTGATTTGAAAAGCCCCTGCTAATGCTATGTGTGTGATCCCACTTGAGGGATGCGATTTTTCAAAAATTACCCATATCAATACATTAGCAAGAACCTTTCAAGTCACAAGTACTTAGAAAAAGCTCTTGCAGTATGAACCAGCCCCAAGGGCTCAAACCCACTAGCAGTATGTTACTAAGCAGTTTTGATTTGAAATGCTCATGCTAATGTAATGCTTTGGGTGTGATCCCACTTTAGGGATGTGATTTTATAAAAATCCCCCATAGCAGCAGAGGAGTAGCTATAAGTGGGCAAGGGGGGGGGGGGGGGCACATGTCCCTGGGTACAGCAATGTAAGGAGGCTCAGCACAGCTGCTGCACTTCCACGTGCATGAGAGGCGGCTCGCTGGCTGCCCGAAGTGCCCTCTGCAGGCAGAGAAGTGCAGAAGCGTTAACAGCAGCAGGAAAAGCAGAGCACATCTGACTATCTAAAAGGGGGACATCTGGCTATTTATAGGGGGGCGCACCTCACTATCTAAATTGGGGAAGGAGGGCAGATTTAGCTATCTGTAGGCGGGGGGCACACCTGGCTATTTAAAGGGTGACACATCTGGCTATCTGAACAGGGGAAGAGGGCACATTTGGCTATCTAAACAGCATTTGTACATTTGACTTCAGCCATGACTACGTCCACATTATGATGTGTGGCCATGCTCATTTTGTCCAGGTGTGGGCGTAAAAACTGTCTTTATCCCCGGGCGCTGAAAAACCTAACTAGGCCTCTGCATAGCATTCCATTAGCAAGAGCTTTTTTAAATCATTAGCGCTTAGGAAAGGTTGCAAGTGGGTTTGAGCCTTTAGTGTGTTTTTTCTCCAGTCACTTTAACTAGTTCCCTTCCCCTGGGACAAGTATCTATGTTCCTGAAAATCTCGCTTAAGCTCACAGGGGTGTAGATCCTCATCCCTGTTTGTTTGCTCTCATTGCACATGTGCAAGCATGCGCAAGTGGTCCCCCCCCGGTAGTGCACAGATTAAGAGAATAGGAATATGTTCCTAAACCCAATCTAAGTGTTGTGTCTTTGAGGTGTAAATGATTGCTGTTGCAAAGAGCAACAGTAGTCACTCAATTGTAAATGATAGTAATTGTAATTTCCTGTAGGCTGGAACGCAGCTTGAGCTGCGTTTTAACCAGAAAGGAAAACAAATTCAATACATTTACTATCCCTAAAACAAGCCCTTTAATTCATTATGCTCCCTCTCTGTCCCCAATGTAACACAATTGTAAAATAAATAAATAAATAAATAAATAAAGTGACAGAATTTAAAATACATAAATTGTTATTAAAATCAGAAGTTGGAGGAGCACTCATCCATAGAAAGGAACTGTTGTGTGCCCAAGCCTTGGATCCCTGTATCCTCAGAATCCTCAGTAGTCAAATGTAGAAAGGAGGCTGGCACCACCAAGCCAAGCCAAGTCTTATTTTTGACCATGCTGTCATTTTATGACTGATCAATAAAGAGCTAATTTTTTACTTTTCTACTTGGTGGTGCCAGCCTCCTTTCTACATAAATTGTTATGTTAGAGACTTAGCTTTTAAAATATGTAAAATATGTATGCTATGAGGGTGTAATACTGGTATTTTTTTTTTTTTTGCAAATAAGGGCTTACATTATTGCTAGAGTACCCAAAATCACATCATGGAAAAAATACACCTTTATTTCTAAATAGGATATTGTCGCCATACATTGTACTAGGGACATCATTTGAATGGTGTAATAACCGGGACAAATGGGCAAATAAAATGTGTGAGTTTTAATTACAGTAGCATGTTTTACTCTAAAACTTTGTTAGCTGAAAACTGAGAAATAATGATTTATTTTTTTTCTTCTTATTCACTGTATAATGCATATACAATAAAAAAAATATTCTTCAATACTATATTGAATGGCAAAGAAGAATTTCTTTCTGAAATGTTACTGGCCAAAATTGTAGTAATCCCTAAACCTGGGCTAGACCCGATGGAGGTCACTAACTACCGCCCAATCTCACTGATTAACACTGACATGAAAATCTTTGCAAAGGTGTTGGCGGTGAGGTTGAACGGGTGCCTCCCATCAGTTATCCATGCGGATCAGATGGGATTTGTAGCAAACCACAGATAACATCCAAAGGATCTTAAAGCTTGCAGATCGCATGGACTCTGGTAGAACCCTTTTTCTGCTCCTGTCACTGGACGCATTCGACAGAGTTGATTGGAGGTTTGTGCTACAGAAACTTGATATATCTGGAGAGTTCCACAACGGAATCCGAAGTCTGTACACTAGGCCAGCTTCCCTGGCTTCTAACATGGGCCTAAATTCACCCACCTTTCCCATAAAAAATGGAACGTGGCAGGGGTGTCCCTTGTCCCACCTGTTATTTGCTATGTGTATAGAACTTCTGGTAATATTGATGAGGGGCTCTCCAGACATCTCAGGGGTAAAGGTGGGTCGTGAAATATTTAAATTAGTTTTATTTGCAGACTACACCATTTTTTTCTTTTACAACTCCACAGGTGTCACTGCCAGTGCTTTTTAAACTGTTACAGGAGTTCTGCACTGTCTCTGGCTTCAAGATACATAGCTCCAAGTCAGAGTCCCTCTTGTTCCATGTACCTGAAATCCAGCATCAGGCCCTATGTATCCTCCTCCTTCTGGTTTAAATTTAAACAAGCTGGCCTAAAATACTTCTGGATCAGAGTGATGCCTTCCTTACATCAACTATATGCAGCCAATTACACTCCTACGTTTCCAGCTCTGCATAAGCTACTAGATAGGTGGACGACTTATAATATCTCAATGTCTGGTCGCATTGGGAGGGGTGAGGAAGAGGTGGAGATAGGCGGGACATAGCTCAAGGAAGGGCAGGGAGGGGAGGAGAAGGGGCAGGGAAAGGGAGGTAAGGGGCATTCCAAAAGCCAGAGTGGGAATTCTGCAGGAGTGCCTTTCCTGCAAAGGACGCCCCTTCCCCTAATAGGATGCCAACAAGCTTCTTATCAACAATTTCAGGGGAGCACAATGGAGGGAAGGGGGAACAAAGAGCAGTGCAGAAAGGACACAGAGGCATGACTCTGAGCAAGTAGAATAACATTCGCCTCGGGTACACTTTAAGCGGATACTACAAAACTTTTTTGGACACACAAATTGGCCACTTACACCCTTTAAAGGGATACCTTTAGTCAAAGCAGTAAAAAAACTATTGTTATGTCTAGGAAATAATAGGTAATTTGTTGTAAAATGTAAAATCAAATATTTTAATCACATTTATTAAAATCAATATATAAACAATATGATGCTGATCATCAACAATTTACAAATACAATCAGAAATAAACTTTTCCATTCATATTCTTTCCAGTGCCTTTCTTAGTGAGTGACTTCTTCTTTCCCTATTTAATGCTATTTTGCTTTTTCCAGTCCTTCATTTTCCTCCTGCTTCCTGGAAGGATCGGCACCACACAAAGGGTTGTATTTATAAGCTCTTTAAATCCTTATTGCATTAAAAGTCGACAGGGCAGCGACAGCCCACTGTTTCGGCCTGAAGTGGCCTTTCTCAAGTTGCCAAAGTAGTCACCTCCCCCTTCCCCTTTCTTACCCTCTTTCCCTTCCTGTTTTGCTCCCCTCACCCCCCCCTTTAGTTTTTGACCTTTGAAAGCTGTAAAAAAAAAACAGGCAAGGTGGCTCTGAAGCATCAATAGTATCAGTAGTACTTTTAGCTCTGAGGAAACACTTGGAGGTCTAGGTCATCAAAGAACAACCAATCACCACCAGTGAACTACTGGAGAGTGGATGGTTTTATGGATGATATGAATCATAATTTGACATCTTCAATAGACTCTGGTCCATATCCAATTAACTTTTCTCCTTAGTTTTCTCCTAGGAGATATTTTCAAACCTTACCAATAAAATATATTTAAAGCTTCGAAGAAGCAAGTAATCACACAAAATAAGTTTGATACTACTCTTTAGCCAAATTTGTATTACTTTCATAATTGCTAAGTGCTGAAAAGTATTTTTATTTTTAAGAAAAAAATATATCTTCTTGAGATATTCCTGGAGCTCAGAAGAAAAATGTAATTGGATAATGGCCACAGTGTGTTTGCATGGTATCAAGTAGGCATAATTATGGCTCCTCAGCAGGGCCAGATTTCTGGGAAGGCCACAAAGGCCATGGCCTTGGAGGCTAAAATCAGATAAAATCAGAAAGGTTTCAGGACTTGGGTACAAAAGAGGTCACATGTCAAAGTGAATCATCTCTCCTGGCTGGCCCATAGCATAGCCACCCTGCTTTGCTCTGATGCCTGAATTCCAGAGATCTCAATGCCTGCATCTCCTTTACTTCCTGGTGTGTTATGGCAGTCAGAATTTGCTTTCACCTAACCTTCCCATCCTCTGTATGTTGTATACATGCTGCTGTGTAAGAAGTACCATGGGTTTTAAGGGCTCAATTGTCAAGGATTAACCGCCTTAGCGGTAACCTCATGCTGGACACGGGGTAAGCCGCCGGAGGGTGCCGCTCAGGCCCTGCTGGGCCGATTTACATATTTTTTTTTTCAAACACGCAGCTAGCACTTTGCTAGCTGCGTGTTTGGTCTGATCGCCGCTGCCTGCCGCCGATGCGCCGCTACCCGCCGCGGATGAGGGCCCCCCCGCATACCCCTTGCGCAGCCTGGCCAATCGGCGCCAGGCTGCGCTATGGGGTGGATCGGGACTCCCTGTGACGCCACGACGTCCATGACGTCTATGACGTCACTCCGTTCGTCGCCATGGTGAAGGGGGAAGCCCTCAAGGAAATCCCGTTCAGAACGGGATTTCCTTATGGGCAAGCGGCGCCGGCGGCGATCGGGGCATACGGAGGCACGCCGCAGGAAGGGGGGAAGCATGTAGCTAGCGCTAGGCTAGCTACATGCAAAAAAAAAAAAGGTGAAAAAAACCTTCCCGCGGCCGCGCTGCCGCGGGAGTCATACCGCCAGGGGGGTTAAAGGACACCTCAGCTGACACCACATCTAGCCAGCATATGTAGTTTAGCATCCTTCTCATTAACTGTAGCAGTAGAGCATTGTACCGTGTTAGCCATCAGTAAAATCAGAAAGTTTTACATCAGGATAATACCATTTATTGGCTAATTTAAAAGAAAGAAAAAGAATAAGCTTTCTGCTAATAAGCCTTCTTCTGATTCTGACTATACTGACTAGATTATGTTGTTTGCTACTTACCTGTTCTCCGTTTCAGATTGGCTTCTCTCCATCGCGCTGCATTGTCCCTGTTTGCAGCTGTGACTGCAGTGAGTCACACAGAGGATAAAGAAGGAGTGCATACATTGTCCACTCGCGTTCCTTGTCATTTCCTGCTCAGTGTTATGGGTATGTGTACTTGCAAAGTATTGCTTTTACACAAGCATCATTTCTCAAGTACACATGCCCAGAACACTATTGCCTGCTGATTGCTAGTCAGGGTGTTGGACAGTTGGACAGAATGGTGTTGGATGGGTGTGTGTGCAGGGTGTGTGTGTGTGTGTGGGGGGAGGGGAGAGTTGGTGATACTTGGCCCTCGGGGGGGGGTGACACCTGGCTTTCAGAGGGAGGGGGTGTTGGTGACACCTGGCCTTTGGGGGGGGGGGCTGGTGACACCTGGCCTTGGGCACTGGAAAGTACAATTTGTACAGCAATACCAGCTGTCAAACATGGTGGTGGAAGGGTGATGGTCTGAGTTTCTTCTGCTTGATTCACCTTTAAATTATCACATTATATTGCAGAAGCATGCATGACATTATGGTCTATAGTAAGTTGATCAGGAATTTATCCTACAGAAATATTCAGATCTGCCTTCCAAAAAGCATAAGAAACCAGGCTTCAAACCATGGAAAGGCCAGTGCAGTCTCCAGATTTAAACCTCATTGTTTTGGTTTAAAATAAAATGTGAATGCAAAGCAATGTACCATTACAGCACATTTATGGTAATTTCTACAGCAGTGTTGGTAAGAATTTTATGAACAATGTCTTTCATTGTTGAAAGAATTGCACGAGTGTATTTGGTTGTCATGTTTACAAAACGTGACTCAGAGTCAAAAATGTATAGTCATTTTTTTTTGCTACAAAAATTGCTTTCATAATTTGTTTTCTACCTTCAGTTGATTAAATGTTTACATTTTTGAACTTCAGAGTACAAAGAGAGACACATGTGGCTTAATTTGAAATCTCAAGATGTCCATCCGTATAACTTACTGGTAGGTACACCAATCTATTGTCCAGAGAAGCTTAGTCAGAAAGGTCTTCAAGAAGAACTCAAGGCATGCCTCTTGTGTGGATACAAGATTTGGGGACTTAACTATGCAATGAAACATAAGAAGCAGTGTGCAAAAACATGGCAGCAGGAGCTCTGAAATGATACATCATCATTTAAAATATTTGGAAAGTGAAGGTGGAGGTGGCACATATTACCCAGCTTCTTAGGTGGGTGCTGAGCCTGTAAGTGTCAAGCCTAGGCACCAGTCCATATAACAATTGTTATTCCACCTTCACTTTCCTGATTTGACTTAAGCCTTGGAAGTGAGCACCCCCCAGAGATTCATATGCTGATGAAGCAATAAAGAAGATTATTGCATTTTGAACAGGTGTGCGAGCCTGGACTTATATTACATTTAAAATATTTGTCTGTAGTAATTGGCAGTTTGTTAGTTGAAGAGCTAAAGAGCGGTATAATAATGAGGGATGGCAAGCAACATTGAAGCATGGTGAAGGCTCCTTGCAAGTTTGGGGCTTAATTTCTGGAAAGAGTGATGTCAATTTGGTCAGAATTAATGGTGTCCTTAATGTCGATACAAGCAGATACATATGCATTAAGCAACACCATCAGGGAGGCATCTGACCATCTCCAAATTTATTCTGCGGCAGGACAACAGAACCAAACATACAATCAATGTCATTTGGTACTATCTTCAGCATAAAGAAAGTTCCTTCAAAAACTCTGTGCAAGTGTACCTGGAAGAATGGATGCTGTTTCAAAGGCAAGGAGTATTCAGTATTCAGGAGAGATCTCTCTTCTGGTTCTTCAGTTCACTTTGCATTGTTAATTACAGGGGGTGTAGCTTCAGAACAATGCCCCTTCCTGCACAACTCTCATGGGCACGTCTTCCTACGTTACTGGTATATCACCTTCCCCCGCAATCAGCTGATTCCTAATTGGGAGGGTGGCCAGACTTTTTTCCTTCTTTGACCAGGGTCTCCCTCCCATGATCCTCTCCTGGCTGTCACAGCCCATCATACCTTTAATCAGCGCTCAGCGCAGCATTGGTGGTTTTCTAACCTCTGTCACGTAACCTTCTGGTCCCTGCTGTGGACCTTGTGGAGCCGCTAGTTCTCCTCTGCCTCCATCTTGGTCTTCCAGTAGCACACATCAATAGAGAACATATCCTCAGCGCTCTTTCATTAGACCGTGCAAGCTATAATTTGATAGGCTGCAATCACCCGTGCTCAGCATAAAACAGGTGGCCACCACAAGAAGCAAAACAGAGGATAAGTCACCCAGTCCAATAAATCACAGTTTAATAAAGTTTGAAATCAGATAATAACAAAGTGTGTAACACTTAAACTGTGGACCCCATGACAAGGACCCAGCAACAGATAGTCGCCTTGTATGTACCACCAGTACGCATGTAGTACAGTAAGAGATCATGCACAATCTTTCTTCCCAGGCTACCAAATTGTGGATTGCATGGTCTATTGAAAGATCACTGAGGATATATTGTCTATTGTCTGTCTGCTGTGGAGTGGAACCTTGGCAGCTATTTGTTTGGAAATCCCTTGCAGATCCCACTGTGGCTCATCTGGGAGTGCTTATATCTCTCTATTGCATAGCTCCACACAAGTCATGCTGGAAAACTTTAAAAACAAGAGGAAGGCAGAGGAGAAATATACAGGTGAGCCCAAGACCACCCCCCCCCCTCCCAGGGGCTTGTTATGCTCTTGGTTAGCTGATAAAAATACATTAACCTTTAAAGAGAATCTGTACTCTAAAATTCTTACAATAAAAAGCATACCATTCTATTCATTATGTTCTCCTGGGCCACGCTGTACTGTTTCTGCCACTCCCTGCTGCAATCCTGGCTTGTAATTGCCAGTTTTAGGCAGTGTTTACAAACAAAAGACATGGCTTCTAACTAGAGTGTGATAGGCTTGAGAGTAGCTCAGTCTCTGAGCTTGGAGAGGGTGTGTTTAGCTTCTGCCAATGACAAGCAGTGCAGCACATTCCACACATTCCAGCCTCAGCCGACGGAGCCGACAGAAGAGAGAAGATTAGATCATATAACAGAGATAACGCAGCCACTCTGCAACTAGAAAAGGCTGCAATAACACAGACCACATTAGAACAGGTATAGGAACTTATAGGATAGAAGAAATAAGGCTGAAAATTTTATTGCAGAGTCTCTATAAGCAGCTTCAAACGAGATGACTGGTATGACGGCACACTTCCCCAGCAGCAGGAAAAATTGGCCCTGCAGCTATGGCGTTAATAACTGATCTTTTTGTGAACACATTCGTATATATATATATATATATATATATATATATATATATATATATACATACTAGCAGTCCCAAGCCCGTTGAAAAAAGGCTCTAGGGCCTGTATTTTTCGTCGCCGCACGTGCACCCAGTGCACACCAAAAACCTCTAGCAGATCCGCAAAACACTAGAGGTTTTTGAAGCAGATTTCAGAGCGATTTTAGGCATGTTTAGAGACATTTTGGAGCTTTTTTTTTTTTTAGCAGATTACAAATATTGTTACAGTAAAAGCTGTTACTGAACAGCTTCTGTAACAAAAACAGCTCTGAAAACCGCTCTGATCTAGCGTTTTTCAGAGCTGTTTTCCCCTTTCTTATACTTTAACATTGAAGCAGAAATGCCTCAGAAATCTAAAAAATGCTGCAGCCCCCAAGTTTGCGTTTGTGGAAAAAACTAACTGCTCTGGTGTGCACCATCCCATTCACTTTCATTAGCCAAGCGGTTTTCCCCCTGCAAGCGTTTTAAAAAACGCTTCAGAACCGCTCTGGTGTGCACCAGCCCTTTCACTGTAACAAGTTCTCTGACAGCGCAGAACGTTAATATCCTAAGTGTTTTTCACAGTTAATGCCAATGTTTTTATCAGAAATCTGTGATTTAGCAGGCAAATTGCCTTATGTTTAAACTTATAATCCATTTGACACATAAGTGGAGAAATGTACTGTACGGCAATTTCAGTAGTTTATTAAAGTTCCATGTTTTGCACTGCTGATTTGAGAAATACAAGATCTGACAGACTCGTTATAAACATTTTATGATTCAACCTAATGCTGGCAACAAATCTATGTCTACACATGTTTATTGCAGACAGTAAAAAATAAAAATCGCGGAGCTTGTCAGTTGATATTTTTGAGTGTTCAGCTTTCAATGTGTGCTAAGTTGACAGTTTATTGTGTAAATGTTCTTGTTGTAGCACATTGTATTTATTGATTACCTCCCTGTTCCTCTTGCAGTTATACACTTTGTCCCCAAAAGCATGTGTGCAGCATTTAGTATAATCAATACTACAAGTCTTTAAATCTAAAATCAAAATTTAAAAGTATAATTTTGAAAGTTAGGTTCTAAAAGTAATAGGTCAAAAACTGTTCAGTGTTCCAATCCAGGCACAATGGCCAAATTTTGTTAGTTACTGTGATTTTTTAACCCACCCCACCTACGCATTATGCCTACCTTCTTGCAAGCTTCCTTATGGTGTGCGTGGCTGGGAATAGGTCAGTTGTCCTTTTATACAGATGATGTCATTCAGGGGGTTGGTGCATTACACAATACTTCCCTTCAATACCGACTGACTACAGGAGGTATCCAAGACTCATACTGTCAGCTCAGTATCCAGATTCCATGGGTCAGAGGAGGTGAAGGAGTGGGGGGTGGGGAAAAGGGGAGGACAGACTGTCTACCTATACTGTGGGGTACCTATGCTTGGCTACCAATACTGGGAGCACCTATGCCTGGCTATCTATACTGGGGCAACTATGCCTGGATATCTGTACTGGGCGCTCCTATGTCTGGCTACCTATACTGGGGGACACCTATGCCTGGCTATCTGTACTGGGGGCACCTATGCCTGGCTTTCTATTCTGGGCCTATGACTGGCAAACATATATTGGGGGGCACCTATACCTGGCTACCTATACTGGGGCACCTATGCTTAGAAACCTATACTGGGGCACACATGCCTGGCTACTTATATTGGGGGCACCTATGCCTGGCTATCTACACTAGGGGCACCTATGTTTGTCTGCCTATACTGGGGCTGGAGGCAACTATACCTGGCTTACTATACTGGGGGCACCTATGCCTGGCTACTGATATTGGGGGCACCTATGCCTTGCTACCTACACTCAGTGCACCTATACATGGCTAGATATACTGGGGGCACCTAAACCTGGCTACCTATACTGGGGGCACCTATGCCTGGCTATCTAAAGTGGGGGCATCTATGCCTGGCTACCTGTACTGGGGGCACCTATGCCTGCCTAAGCTATACTGGGGCACCTATGTCTGCGTACATCAAAAAAGGGCATCGGGAAAAAAGGGGCGCGTGGTGTAAATGATAAGCAGTAATGTGTATGAAATCGGCAATTCTTAAAACGTTAATCTTCCCTGTTTTTAAACTGAAACGTATAATTACGTTTGTTAAAAAAGCAGTAATATTTGTTTAAACATTATAATTATATATTGTTATGAACAATCTTGATTTATCGTTTATTATTATAATAAAATGTGAAAATATTGTTTATAACAATGCTATTAATATAAGTACATTCTTAATAACTGTTGATTAGTATTATTAAAATTGTACTAAAACTGTACCTAACCCTACTCTCACACAGAACCCTCCCTGTACCTATCCCTAACCCCTAGACCCCCTGGTGGTGCCTAAACCTAAGACCCCCTGGGGGCGCCTAAACCTAAGACCCCCCTGGGGGTGCCTAAACCTAAAACCCCCCTGGGGGTGCCTAAACCTAAGACCCCCTGGTGGTGCCTAAACCTAAGACCCCTATGGATAATAACGTTTTACAAACATTAATAAATAAAAAATTGTAATAAAAAAATTTAAATCATTTTTTTGGGTGGATAATAATGTTTTAGAAATGTTTTACAAATAGTGATTGTAAAAAATATATTGCAATTTACGTTAGGTACTGATCGCTTTATTTTGTGAATAATAATGTTTTACAAACAGTAAGGGTTAAAATGTTAAATAATGTTTTAATTAAATAGGATAAATATGTTTAGTATTTTTATAAACGTTATTCGTCACGGGCTCATTTTGTAACGTTAAATCATCACAAGCACAGTTATAAAACATTAAAAATCTCCGGGCGCCGTTTGTAAAACGTTAATAATCTCCGGCGCCCTTTTTTCCCTGTTCGGCGCCCATTAAACGATATTTATAATGGGAGTAAATGGGGCGCCCTTTTTGTCCATTTGTCTCATGCGCCCAAATCTCCTGCTTCCCCTATGCCTACCTATGCCTACCGGGGGCATCTATTCCTGGCTAGCTATACTGAAAGCACCTATACTTGGCTAACTATACTGGGGTACCAATATTTGGATTCCAATACGGGGAACACCTATACCTGGCTACCTACCTATACCAAGGCTATGCAAATTGTTGAGTTCTTTGCGATCATTCCAAATGAGTGGTGGGTGAATCAGGGAGGGGAAAGATTTTACAATGGGTAAGCATTGATTACATTGTTTATAAATTAATAGTCTAAAAAAAAATATAAACAATTATATTATTTTCAATACAGTCTCAGCTAAAAGTTAAGATGTGCAAAATTAGGTTTCAGATGAATGGAAGATTAGAGGCTGTTAGCCTCTGTTATAGTGGTCCTGATAAAACGGTCCCTTTTGCCTCTATGACACATTCCCCCTGGTGGGCATCCTTATGCCAGTTTTTTCTAAAGCAAGCAACCAGTAGAAAATCGAGACATTTTTCCTTGTGGAAGAGAATCATCTTTTTCACCCAACATGTTTAATATTAAGTACATTAGAAAATGTCTTCATTTGCAATAAAATAAAATGCTTAACTCAGGTGTGTGCTACATTACATTACAGTCTTGATAAACCAGGTTTGAAACATTTGTGGTTTGGATTGGCTGAGAACATTTAAAAATAGCACTTCTTTCCTTAGCTGGTCGTCATGGTAACATATCCCCTAGGCATTGTGACACACGAAAAGTGGAGAAAAATCCATGAAAACAAATTTATGTATTCTAACTATATAAAAGCATGTGAAAGCTTTGGGATATACTGATGTACAGAACAGAGGTGTTCAGACATTAATAATGTGAAATACAGCTTTATTAGGTTTCCGGTAGATGAATTTACACTCACTAAAAAAAAGAGATGAGTTTCTGGATACTTAAAGGTAATATTCTTTCTTTGCACTGCATTACACTCGAGGACCTCAGACCTAGGAGGATATGAAGTGACTTAACACATTTCAGCGACTATTTCCTTAACCGCCTGTGTTTTATGTACCATAATTAACAAATTTCAACATTATTAATGTTTTTCTTTTAACATGCAATTATTTAGTTAAGATATGTGATAAGATTTTCTTTGGAAATATACAGAAATGAAACAACAGGTTCTTCAACCCAGACTGCAAATGCTTGCAATATAATTGAAAACAAACTTAAAGAGTGCCTTTACACATACGTCTGTGTTTTTCTGACTTTTTTTTTTTGCATGTCTTTACGTATTTGCGATTCTGTGTTTTGCGATTTTTCGTATTTGATTCTCCCTTTTTTGTTTGTGTTGTTTATGCAGATATTTCATTCTGATTTTTTCATGCATATTAATGAAGCTAGAGCACTGGTCATAAACTCCAAAATGTTGATTTTATTTCATTATTGTTATTTAGCATTTATATAGCGCCGACATTTACGCAGCGGTGTACAGAGTATATATTGTCTTTCATCTATATATATTTCATCTTCTCATAGTAAAACCATGATGCAATCAGCAATGACTAAAAAACAGTGTAATACTTGTGTATTTACCTGTTCAATGGGGAGACTTGGAACATTTTGATCACCAGGAATCTTTTTAAAAAAAATGAGATTGCATTGATGACTATATTACATTGATTTGTAAACTCATTGATGGACAGCTTGCTAAAACTACATCAATTTGAGTGTATGCTCTAACCACACAAGGACTTTATGTATTCTTCTAAGCACATCTCCTCTATTGCATAGGTACGGAAAGGACACATGCTCATTTGGGCGCATGGACTCTTAGGGAATACAACAAAAATATTTGTCTACCAATTACTTAATTTTTCTCTTGGCTGCATATGTTTGTAATTCGGCCTCTGCTCTCTGGCGTCCAAATTACATAGTGAGAATTATGGTCTATGGTGGCACCCAAATCTGACACATCGCGGGCACCCAGCACGTGCCAATATAACCTTATATGAAGAGCAGAAGGAACTGGCACTGCTTCAAATGCTGATTTATTCAGTATTAAAAACAACAGCCTATATAAAACACATTCAAGTGCTGCATTAGTGAACATACCATTATGGGTGGAGGCTGTGTAGTTGATGCGGTGGTTGCTGGGTGCTGAGCCTGGTGACCGTTTTGCGCACGGTTGTGCTTCTATGGAGGCAGCCTCCTTAGAAGCTCAATCCTGCACGAAATGGCTCAGCACCAAGAACCCACTGCACTAACTACACAGCCTCCATCCATAATGGTATCTTCACTAATGCAGCACTTGGATGGGTCAGGTGCATCGTTAAGGTCATATACTATACATGGCCTGTGTCCCGTATATATGTTTGGGGTGCCCCTTACATCTCCTCTGGGGTGCCCAGCCCGAAATATTTAAGTTTGCAGTGGCCGACGGACATGTGGACATGACGGTTGCCATCTTGTGGGCGGCGCTCGCCATCTATAAACATTACCAGGCAGGCAGCCTGGCTTAGCCTACTGCTATTGGCTGAGGCTAAGCTGCCTGTGTCAGCCACTCTCCCCCCTGTCCATTCATGAGCATTTGGAAGGGGCGGTAATTTGAAGTTAAAAGGCAGGGGGCTGGAGAGAGTGTGAGTAGCTCCGCCCCCTGCATGTATGGATGCAGAGCCATTTGCTCACCCAACACATGGCATCCTCAGCCTTGCTCCAGCTCTCTAGCTGTTTCCGTCACCACCAGCCAGTAAGTTTTGGACATGGAGATAAGCCCACAACCTCTAGCTCAGTGCCTCATCCTGCAGAAAGTAAGTGCAATGGGACAATGCATTGCAGTGTGTATGTGTGAGGTGTGTGTGTGTGTGTGTGTGTGTGTGTGTGTGTGTGTGTGTGTGTGTGTGTGTGTGTGTGTGTGTGTGTGTGTGTGTGTGTGTGTGTGTGTGTGTGTGTGTGTGTGTGTGTGTGTTTGAGGTGTGTGTGTTTTTAGGTGGTGCAGCAACCTGTGCTTTAGTTGTGAGCCGTGTGGTGGCAGGAGATGGAGGAATGGTGTTGAAGTTGTGGTTGGGGGTGTTTGAAGCAGTTATATGGGCTTGGAAGCCCCTGTGTGCCCGGGGTGGTAGAAGGTTTTTGTTAATGGTTTCTGCATTCCAACTTTGTGGCATTACATTTGATGCATTCCAACTCTGAGGCATACCGTTTTATGCAATCTAAATCTGTGGCGTTATGTGTTATGCACTACAAATCTGTGCTGTACTGTTTTATGCATTCCAAATCTGTGGTGTTACGTTTTATGCATTCCAAATATGTGGCGTACCGTTCTATGCATTTCAAGTATGTGGCGTACCGTTTTATGCATTTCAAATATGTGGCGTACTGTTTTATGCATTTCAAATCCATGCCGTACCCCTTTATGCATTCCAAATCTGTGGCACACCATTATATGCAATCCAAATCTGTGCCGTGCCATTTTATGCATTCCAAAATTATGCTGTACCGTTTTACGCAATACAAATCTGTGCCGTACCATTTTATTTATTCCAAATTCTTGGCGTACCATTATATGCAATCCAAATCTGTGCTGTGCCATTTTATGCATTCCAAATCTGTGCCGTACCGTTTTATGCATTCCCGTTTTAATCACTCTTTGAGAAAGTTCATATCAGCACGGTTCGTGCGCTGTGCATTCAGCAAAGCGGTGCCTGGACCATTTTTGGGGCAATTTAGCCTCAATGGAAGGTATAGGAAGAGCGCTAAACGCTCACAAAATGCTTTGTGGGGCGATTGCATTCATGTTTAAAAGAATAAATACATTGTGTTTATTATTTTCCGGGTCAAAGAGTTCACTTCCTGACTTGCGTCAGGGAGTGAATTAATAAAATGCTCAGGAAAAGCGCTTAGAAATGCTCTTTTCACAAAAAGGCAACGCCCACTCAAGCGCCGGAATTAAAAAAAATCACAAAAAAACCCTCTAACGCAAACGCTAACGCGAGTGGCACGCAATGTGAATGAGCCCTTAAAGTGTACCTGAGGCAAATGAAATAAAAAAAGAAGATACTTACACAATTTCACCAAAGAAAGGATGGACTCCAGCACTCCTCAGAAATGTTATCCTTACACTTACATAAGAAGGGGGGAGCCTCTGGATCCTACAGTGGATTCCCATGTCCCGACTATTGCCTCACCTGGATCCCCAAAACACATCTTGTCCTATTCCTGATTGCAGTCACGCTCCTCTTCATGCACGAGCACAGCCGTTCTGCACATGTGTGAGTATGGCTGCACCTGTGCAATAATCCAGAGTCGCTCATGCACACAGACATGGCAGCACTCTCCCAGGTAGGTGCAGCACAGCTGTGAAGAGGAGTGATCATAATAACCACTTCCATACCAGCAGTCTCTGCGCCCTTAAGGACCAGAGACACTGGTACATTAAAACGCCGCCTCCTGATAAATCGCCGCTCATACCCGCCGCTCTCGCTGGTCACAATGCTGCCCTATCACCGCATGCTACTCTTTCCTCTTCCACTTTCATTGGCTTCTGACGCTGTCTATCAATGGGAGCCAATGTGGTTGACTCTCCGTGATCACGCAGTCAGGAGCCAATGAAAGTGGCTTTTGACCTGCTTACAGAGCTCTGCCGTCTTATAGACATCAGAGTGGGCAAATTGCGGCAGGTGCAGAGTGGCGAGATCAACGGTAATGGTGGGGATGAGCAATGCAGTGCGACGTTGGATCTACATCCAGTCAGAGTCGCAACACCACCTGCTGGACATAGATTCGGACTGCATCGGTCTGGAATCAGTTAAGGATGGTCCTGGGCAGTGATGGTAGGGACAAGGGGACACAGGAAGCCTCTGGAGAAAAGCTCTTAGAGGTTCTCCTTGGGTTTACTTTAAAGTGAACCAGAGACGAAGCACCCTCATGTATTTTACTAAATAAATCAGTGGGAAAATTAGAGAAAACACCTACCCTGCTCTCTGTTTCATCCTCACTGCTAAAAGTGTCTGTTATCAGCTGTGATAAGATTCCCTGACTGAGCATTCAGTCTGGCTTTGCCGGGAATTATTATAGCTGAGTCATTATAGCAGAGCCACAAGGGGGCAGGCTTGGGCTTGAAAAGACACCAGAGAAGACAGATTTAGCTATAATAATTCCGTAGCAAAGCCAGACTGAATGCTCAGTCGGGGATTCTTATCAGAGGTGATAACAGGAAGATTAAACAGAGAACAATGAAACAAAGAGCAGATTAGGTGTTTACTGTCATGTTCCCACTGATTTATAAGGTAAAATACATGAGGGTGCTTCATCTCTGGTTCTCTTTAACTGATTTCATGAGCGTAGATTAAATCTACGCCCTGTTTACAATATGTCCAGCTAAGCCTGCCAAGGTGTAGATTTCAACTTCTGCATTCTGCATGCCGCACGGACCCACCAATACGGTCAATTGTGCCACTCTCCTGCTTCTGTTAGCCAATCACAATGGCTCCCTGTGATCACAGAATCAGGAGCCAATGAATGGAGCGCTACTGTAATATCAACATCAGTACGAGTGATCTGCATCGGCAAGAGAGTGGTGTGATTGTGACGGACGGTTGCGTAGCCGCAGCCGCGTCCTTGAACCGCTCGTGCAGAACATGCGATTGCAAGCGATTCTCTGCATCGATGCGGTTAAGATTGATAGAATTTAGATTGATTGTGTAGGCGCATCTGCAGTCAATCTGGGCTCTCTTTCCTCAGCAGAGAGCTAGCAGGAGGTCTTTTGATTTGTTAATTAGTTTGGGCCAGCCTGGTGTCCCAGGGAATGTTTACTTTTTAATTACCTCAGTGTAACGATTGGTGTCAGCAACCAGAGAGAGAATCTGATCCTTGGCGATCCGCAGTATCCCCAAGAATACAGATATACCCGATTATTGAGGATCTGCGGAATCGTCAATAATCAGATATGTCTAACCTCTAGACACTGGAGAGAGTGTAGTGCTTGGTGCAACAGTAACAACTCTGAGTAAAGACCACCAGAGGAGCTGGCGGCCTATACTCCTGAGGAATTCACCCCTGAGCGGTGGGTGATATTCCTGTAGCCTGTGGACCCCTGAGCGAGGGACCAAGGCTGGGTTGCAGGAAGCCCTGCTGCTAATATGTAAGGTTTTGCCCTGAACTGGGCTAATGGAACACAGTAATAACACAATCCTAGTCTGGGGTGTGAGGTCCGTATTCACAACACCCTGGAACTAGTCTGGAGCATAACATAAATGATAATACAATTCACTAGTCTTGGGTGTGAGTTCCATGATCATCAACACCCTGGAACTAGTCTGGAGTATAACATAAATGATAATACAGTTCCCTAGTCTTGGATGTGAGGGCCTTGATCTCAACACCCTAGAACTGGTCTAACAAATAATACAATTCAATTAGTACTTTAAGCTATCAAGAATCTGACTCAGTGTGGATTCCCAGCTACAGCCGGTCCTGGCACACTGTCGGGTCTAGCTAAGGTCTGAGTGCCTTCACGCAAGTGTTAGCAATGGCAGACAACCAGCAACTGACAAGCAGCAGAATATATAGTTGCTGGACTCTGCCGCCCCGCCCGAGCCATTCAGCCAATCATGAGTCCTGCAGGAATCAGCTGATCTTCCTGATCAGCTGACACTTCCCCTGCTGGTATAAAGGTCCTGAGTTCGGGCCCGCGCACGCATAGCTCTCCATCTGCCTATGTGCACTAACAGACCCAGCCACACCAAGCGCATGCTGCTGCATGCAAACCGCCGCGTTGGACGCGGAAACAGCCGCTTTGCTGTCAGGACATGCGGCGGCTTTTCCGCATTCCACCATACTACCAGACGCGTGTCTATGCGTGCAAACCGCCGCTTTGGACGCGGAGTCAGCCGCCTTGCTCTTGGCATATGCGGTGGCTTTTCCGCGTTTTCTCACACTCAGGCAGATGTCAATTGCCCACCATTTGGTGAGCCCTTTTCATACAGGGAGAGCAAGGAAGCTACTCACAGCAGGAGGCTATTCAAAACCTGCTTTCACACAGACTTCATGGCACCGATGAAGGGCAGATCTGAATGCATGTGTGGTATGATTTCCTGTCGGTATACGAAAAACCGTATACTGCACAGCTATGAAATTCATATGGTCTTATTCGTTAAAGTCTGCCCAACATGCGGATATAAAATTCATGGCAATATCTCGTCCAGGTATTGCGGTATGAATCTTCTCAGGAACCTGAGAAGCTACCCAAGTCACGTCTGATATCATATTAATCTGTATTTTCCGACAAGTATGAATCTGTTATCCACCTAAATATGACATGTATCGTTCATGAGTTACAGCATTTTATAAGTATAAACCAGAATGAACTGTCATTGGTGGGTAATTCAGAGGGGGTGGGCATTGCCACACCCCCGAACCAGCTTCATCAAAAGCACATGGCCGGCAGGCGGACCTCAGTCCTCCCTGTGTACCATCACCTGATTGAGCCAGCCAGAGGACCATGCGTCTGGCAGCCATTTTCTTGGACTGAAACAAAGCACATTTTCCATGTGCTCAGATTTTCCCAGAAAGGACATCTTCCATGAACCTAAGTATTTTATCCTTTTTCTTTTCATACTGTGTTATCATTTGTCTCTATAACTGTTGATTTTAACGATTTTCTGTATGTATTAATTATTTATATTGCACGTAAATAAAGACTTTATCAAAGTCGTTTACTGTTCCGCTACACCTGCTATACAGCCATACACAGAAACTGAACTCAGGTCTCTGAGGAGTCGCTACTATTATTGATATCTAGACAGAATACAGCATGTTTTAACCGTTTTATTTGCAGGATCAGTCAGTCAGTCGGTAGGGACCACTGGCCCATACCAGTGGTGGTGGCAGATATACCCTGAAATAGTGTGTAAGTTGTAATTACCGTAACCTCACAGGCTCCCTTCTAATCGTGCTGCTGCCCAAATTCCGTCGATTTCCGTGCACCGATTGCGACCACAGTTTGCATGGTTTGTGTGCTGAAACCGATTGGAAGACAATTTGCGTTCCAACCGCCAGGGCTCCTGTGACAGTGATCAGCTGTAGCAGCAGGTCCGTGTGGCGTTTTCTTGGTAAGCCCGGTTTTTGTAGCAGCAGTCTCTGGTCCTTAAGGGGCCAGAGACTGTTGTTATTGAAGTGGTGAAAGATAATCCAAATCAAAGCCTGAGGCACCAACTGTCTTGCCATGGTTGAAATCCCTATAGATTAAAAAAAAATTATATATATTTTTTATGTAAGTATTAACTAAAGCTCCTGACCGGTATCTGCATTATTTTATGCATTGCACTGCTGATACGTTATTGGCTGAGGAGTTGGTTGTGTGGATAAACAGTGTTTTTACATTAACCACTTCCCGACCGCCCCCAGCCGATGGGCGGCGGCAAAGTCCGGGCCCAAACGACCGCAATACGCCCATCGGCGGGGGCGCTGCGGGAGTGGCTATGCGGCGATCACGTCATTCGTGACGCGATCAGCCGCCGGGGACTGGCTCCGCCCACCGTTCGCTGTAACCCGCCGGCCGTTCGGAAGCGCCGGCGGGTTACTAGCACCCGGATCGCCGCTGAAACATTGTATAATAGGCTTTGTAATGTATACAAAGCCTATTATACTGGCTGCCTCCTGCCCTGGTGGTCCCAGTGTCCGAGGGACCGCCAGGGCAGGCTGCAGCCACCCTAGTCTGCACCCAAGCACACTGATTTCCCCCCCCCCCCTGCCCCCTGATCGCCCACAGCACCCCTCAGACCCCCCCCCTGCCCACCCCCCAGACCACTGTTTGCACCCAGTCACCCCCCTAATCACCCATCAATCACTCCCTGTCACTATCTGTCAACGCTATTTTTTTTATCCCCCCCCCCTGCCCACTGCCCCCTCCTGATCACCCCCCCCCACCCCTCAGATTCTCCCCAGACCCCCTCCCAGACCCCCCCCCTGTGTACTGTATGCATCTATCCCCCCTGATCACCTGTCAATCACCTGTCAATCACCTGTCAATCACCCGTCAATCACCCCCTGTCACTGCCACCCATCAATCAGCCCCTAACCTGCCCCTTGCGGGCAATCTGATCACCCACCCACACCAATAGATCGCCCGCAGGTCCGACATCAGATCACCTCCCAAGTGCAGTGTTTACATCTCTTCTCTCCTCTAAACACCTACTAATTACCCATCAATCACCCCCTATCACCACCTGTCACTGTTACCCATCAGATTAGACCCTAATCTGCCCCTAGGGCACCCAATCACACGCCCACACCTCAGAACGCCCTCAGAGCCCAGCCCTGATCACCTCGCCAGTGCATTGCTTGCATCTATTTCCCCCCTCTAATCACACCTTGAGACACCCATCAATCACCTCCTGTCACCCCCTAGCACACCTACCCATCAGATCATGCCCTAATTTGCCCCGTGTGGGCTCCTGATCACTCGGCCAAACCCTTAGATCCCCCTCAGACCCCCTTCTGATTAGTGTTGGGCGAACAGTGTTCGCCACTGTTCGGGTTCTGCAGAACATCACCCTGTTCGGGTGATGTTCGAGTTCGGCCGAACACCTGACGGTGCTCGGCCAAACCGTTCGGCCACATGGCCGAACTAAGAGCGCATGGCCGAACGTTCCCCGAACGTTCGGCTAGCGCTGTGATTGGCCTAACGGGTCACGTGGTTCGGGCCCGAACGCGCTCTGATTGGCCGAACGGTCACGTGGTTCGGGTAAATAAATACCCGAACCACGTCATATCTCCGCCATTTCTCTGTGGGTTTAGCTTTGGGTAGGCAGGCAGGGTAGTTCGCTCTCCAGCCACGCTAGCCAGGGTCCCCCCCAGTCATTGTGTGTCGCTGCTGGGAACAGTAGTACACCGCTCGCTCAGCCACACTATATATATAGCATTGTTTACTGCCACTGTGTACCTCGCTCAGCCACGCTATATATAGCATTGTGTTTTCTGACACTCTGTGTACACGGCTTAGCCTGGCTATATAGCATTGTGTGTACTGCCACTGTGCACCTCGCTCAGCCACACTATATATAGCATTGTGTTTTCTGACACTCTGTGTACACGGCTTAGCCTGACTATATAGCATTGTGTGTACTGCCACTGTGCACCTCGCTCAGCCACGCTATATATAGCATTGTGTTTTCTGACACTCTGTGTACACGGCTTAGCCTGACTATATAGCATTGTGTGTACTGCCACTGTGCACCTCGCTCAGCCACGCTATATATAGCATTGTGTTTACTGCCACTCTGTGTACACCGCTCAGCCAGACTATATACCATTGTTTACTGACACTCTGTGTACACCGCTCAGCCAGACTATATACCATTGTTTACTGACACTATGTGTACACGGCTCAGCCTGACTATATAGCATTGTGTGTACTGCCACTGTGCACCTCGCTCAGCCACGCTATATATAGCATTGTGTTTTCTGACACTCTGTGTACACGGCTTAGCCTGACTATATAGCATTGTGTGTACTGCCACTGTGCACCTCGCTCAGCCACGCTATATATAGCATTGTGTTTACTGCCACTCTGTGTACACCGCTCAGCCAGACTATATACCATTGTTTACTGACACTCTGTGTACACCGCTCAGCCAGACTATATACCATTGTTTACTGACACTCTGTGTACACGGCTCAGCCTGACTATATAGCATTGTGTGTACTGCCACTGTGCACCTCGCTCAGCCATGCTATATATAGCATTGTGTTGACTGCCACTCTGTGTACACCACTCAGCCAGACTATATACCATTGCTTACTGACACTCTGTGTACACCGCTCAGCCAGACTATATACCATTGTTTACTGACACTCTGTGTACACGGCTCAGCCTGACTATATAGCATTGTGTGTACTGCCACTGTGCACCTCGCTCAGCCATGCTATATATAGCATTGTGTTTACTGCCACTCTGTGTACACCGCTCAGCCAGACTATATACCATTGTTTACTGACACTCTGTGTACACCGCTCAGCCAGACTATATACCATTGTTTACTGACACTCTGTGTACACGGCTCAGCCTGACTATATAGCATTGTGTGTACTGCCACTGTGCACCTCGCTCAGCCACGCTATATATAGCATTGTGTTTTCTGACACTCTGTGTACACGGCTTAGCCTGACTATATAGCATTGTGTGTACTGCCACTGTGCACCTCGCTCAGCCACGCTATATATAGCATTGTGCTTACTGCCACTCTGTGTACACCGCTCAGCCAGACTATATACCATTGTTTACTGACACTCTGTGTACACCGCTCAGCCAGACTATATACCATTGTTTACTGACACTCTGTGTACACGGCTCAGCCTGACTATATAGCATTGTGTTTACTGCCACTGTGTACCTCGCTCAGCCACGCTATATATAGCATTGTGTTTTCTGACACTCTGTGTACACGGCTTAGCCTGGCTATATAGCATTGTGTGTACTGCCACTGTGCACCTCGCTCAGCCACGCTATATATAGCATTGTGTTTTCTGACACTCTGTGTACACGGCTTAGCCTGACTATATAGCATTGTGTGTACTGCCACTGTGCACCTCGCTCAGCCACGCTATATATAGCATTGTGTTTTCTGACACTCTGTGTACACGGCTTAGCCTGACTATATAGCATTGTGTACTGCCACTGTGCACCTCGCTCAGCCACGCTATATATAGCATTGTGTTTACTGCCACTCTGTGTACACCGCTCAGCCAGACTATATACCATTGTTTACTGACACTCTGTGTACACCGCTCAGCCAGACTATATACCATTGTTTACTGACACTCTGTGTACACGGCTCAGCCTGACTATATAGCATTGTGTGTACTGCCACTGTGCACCTCGCTCAGCCACGCTATATATAGCATTGTGTTTTCTGACACTCTGTGTACACGGCTTAGCCTGACTATATAGCATTGTGTGTACTGCCACTGTGCACCTCGCTCAGCCACGCTATATATAGCATTGTGTTTACTGCCACTCTGTGTACACCGCTCAGCCAGACTATATACCATTGTTTACTGACACTCTGTGTACACCGCTCAGCCAGACTATATACCATTGTTTACTGACACTCTGTGTACACGGCTCAGCCTGACTATATAGCATTGTGTGTACTGCCACTGTGCACCTCGCTCAGCCACACTATATATAGCATTGTGTTTACTGCCACTCTGTGTACACGGCTCAGCCAGACTATATACCATTGTTTACTGACACTCTGTGTACACCGCTCAGCCAGACTATATACCATTGTTTACTGACACTCTGTGTACACGGCTCAGCCTGACTATATAGCATTGTGTGTACTGCCACTGTGCACCTCGCTCAGCCACGCTATATATAGCATTGTGTTTTCTGACACTCTGTGTACACGGCTTAGCCTGACTATATAGCATTGTGTGTACTGCCACTGTGCACCTCGCTCAGCCACGCTATATATAGCATTGTGTTTACTGCCACTCTGTGTACACCGCTCAGCCAGACTATATACCATTGTTTACTGACACTCTGTGTACACCGCTCAGCCAGACTATATACCATTGTTTACTGACACTCTGTGTACACGGCTCAGCCTGACTATATAGCATTGTGTGTACTGCCACTGTGCACCTCGCTCAGCCACGCTATATATAGCATTGTGTTTACTGCCACTCTGTGTACACCGCTCAGCCAGACTATATACCATTGTTTACTGACACTCTGTGTACACCGCTCAGCCAGACTATATACCATTGTTTACTGACACTCTGTGTACACGGCTCAGCCTGACTATATAGCATTGTGTGTACTGCCACTGTGCACCTCGCTCAGCCACGCTATATATAGCATTGTGTTTACTGCCACTCTGTGTACACGGCTCAGCCAGACTATATACCATTGTTTACTGACACTCTGTGTACACCGCTCAGCCAGACTATATACCATTGTTTACTGACACTCTGTGTACACGGCTCAGCCTGACTATATAGCATTGTGTGTACTGCCACTGTGCACCTCGCTCAGCCACGCTATATATAGCATTGTGTTTTCTGACACTCTGTGTACACGGCTTAGCCTGACTATATAGCATTGTGTGTACTGCCACTGTGCACCTCGCTCAGCCACGCTATATATAGCATTGTGTTTACTGCCACTCTGTGTACACCGCTCAGCCAGACTATATACCATTGTTTACTGACACTCTGTGTACACCGCTCAGCCAGACTATATACCATTGTTTACTGACACTCTGTGTACACGGCTCAGCCTGACTATATAGCATTGTGTGTACTGCCACTGTGCACCTCGCTCAGCCACGCTATATATAGCATTGTGTTTTCTGACACTCTGTGTACACGGCTTAGCCTGACTATATAGCATTGTGTGTACTGCCACTGTGCACCTCGCTCAGCCACGCTATATATAGCATTGTGTTTACTGCCACTCTGTGTACACCGCTCAGCCAGACTATATACCATTGTTTACTGACACTCTGTGTACACCGCTCAGCCAGACTATATACCATTGTTTACTGACACTCTGTGTACATGGCTCAGCCTGACTATATAGCATTGTGTGTACTGCCACTGTGCACCTCGCTCAGCCACGCTATATATAGCATTGTGTTTACTGCCACTCTGTGTACACCGCTCAGCCAGACTATATACCATTGTTTACTGACACTCTGTGTACACCGCTCAGCCAGACTATATACCATTGTTTACTGACACTCTGTGTACACGGCTCAGCCTGACTATATAGCATTGTGTGTACTGCCACTGTGCACCTCGCTCAGCCACGCTATATATAGCATTGTCATTCACAACATAGATATATGAAGATCCGGCACTGCTTCTAGCTTTAAAAAGAGCTTTATTGCCAGCGGCTCTTTCAATATGCAAAAAAGTTTCCAACAAGTTTCCAACAAGGTAATCAAAAGATATTCATGCGGTAAAAATATGCAAGGTGCACATACCCGTTGTGGTTAGTGAAGGTTGTGGGGCATGGTGGTAGGAACGGCCCGCCTAACGTCCGTTTAGCTTCAGTAGCGTCTTCAGAGGCAGTGTGGCATTGTGTTTACTGCCACTCTGTGTACACCGCTCAGCCAGACTATATACCATTGTTTACTGACACTCTGTGTACACCGCTCAGCCAGACTATATACCATTGTTTACTGACACTCTGTGTACACGGCTCAGCCTGACTATATAGCATTGTGTGTACTGCCACTGTGTACCTCGCTCAGCCACGCTATATATAGCATTGTTTACTGACACTCTGTGTACACGGGTCAGCCAGACTATATAGCATTGTGTGTACTGCCACTCTGTGTACACGGCTCAGCCAGACTATATATCATTGTGTGTACTGCCACTCTGTGTACACCGCTCAGCCAGACTATATAGCATTGTGTGTACTGCCACTCTGTGTACACCGCTCAGCCAGACTATATAGCATTGTGTGTACTGCCACTCTGTGTACACCGCTCAGCCAGACTATATAGCATTGTGTGTACTGCCACTCTGTGTACACCGCTCAGCCAGACTATATACCATTGTTTACTGACACTCTGTGTACACCGCTCAGCCAGACTATATACCATTGTTTACTGACACTGTGTGTACACCGCTCAGCCAGACTATATAGCATTGTGTGTACTGCCACTGTGTACCTCGCTCAGCCACGCTATATATAGCATTGTTTACTGACACTCTGTGTACACGGCTCAGCCAGACTATATAGCATTGTGTGTACTGCCACTCTGTGTACACCGCTCAGCCAGACTATATAGCATTGTGTGTACTGCCACTCTGTGTACACCGCTCAGCCAGACTATATAGCATTGTGTTTACTTCCACTCTGTGTCTGCTGGGCCTGGGAACAGTAGTACACCGCTCACCTGCCACTGTATAGCATTGTGCTCTGTGTCGCTGCTGGGAATAGTGGTACACCGCTCACCCGCCACTGTATAGCATTGTGCTCTGTGTCGCTGCTGGGAATAGTGGTACTGTATAGCATTTCTGTACTGCCACTGTACTGCTGCCAGTCAGCGTGTACTGTAAGGATAAGTGAAATGAGGAAGAAATCCGGTGAAAGAGGAAGGGGCAAGGGAAGAGGTGTTTCCCCTGACGGTTCACGTACAGGCCACAGGGGAGCACCCAAGAAAACCCACTCAATACCGCCCATGTTGTCCAGGACAACAACCCTCACAGATCCAAAAGAACAGGACCAGATAATTACTTGGATGACCTCTCAAGCGTCCAGCAGTGGGTTAAGCAGCACCAGCACATCACGCACGAGGTCCGAGTCCTCAGCCAGTTACAAGGAGCCAGTGGGCACAAAGCTGACACAACCGGCAGCGACACCACGCACACAACTGCCAGATAACCAGTCCGATGAATTACCTCAGGACACAATGGGGTATTCGCAGGAGCTATTCCCAGCCCAACAAACTTCCACCTTTCAAAGGTCAATGGAGGAACAGCCAGAAATGTTGTGCCCGGATTCACAACCATTAACTGTGGGAAATGCACCGCGCACTGAAATACAAGGCGAGTCCGAGGAGGACTCGGAAACCCAAATCCCAGAGCAAGTTGGGCAGGAGGGGTTGCAATTGCAGGAGGTCGGCCGACAAGATCTGGAAGACGACGTTGGAGTGAGCTGCGCAGAGGTTGTTCTGGGGAGCTCTACTCCACGGCGGCGGCCCCCCACAATGACATATGACGAGTTTGAGGAGATGGAAGAGGAGGGTATGGACAATGTGGACATAGACCCAGATTTTGTTTCTGAACGAGAACATCGCCGTCGTAGCAGCAGCACAGATGAGTCTGTTGAAGAACCCACTGCTGCACGAGTTCGCCTTGTGCCACAAGGTAGGCGGCGCGCAATTTCAGGCACCACAAGCGTGGAAGTTCAAGTGAGAGGCAAAAGAGGAGCAAACAGAAATCGCCAGCAAGGAGGCAGGTGCTCCAAAGTCTGGGCTTTCTTTGAAGACTGCACTGAGGATGTTACCATGGCGATTTGCAAGGTGTGCAAGACCCGCCTGAGCAGGGGGAAAAGTATTAACAACCTCTCCACCACCAGCATGAGCCGCCACATGCTATCCAAACATCCCACTCTGTGGGCAAACGCGGCAGGACAGGGTACCAGCAACACTGCCTCCCTTGGGTTCACCAGACTCACCACCAGACCCGCCTCAGCAGCAGCAGTAGCCCAGCCATTGCGTGGTTCACAACATTCACAAACATCAGACGACGCTGACACTGTCACTTTCCGGAGTAGTGCTCTTGAGGTCTCCCAGTGTTCATCAAACACAACAACCAACAGCCCTTCCGTGTGCAGCGCTACGGTTCAGTTGTCTGTGTCGGAGATGTTTGAGCGCAAGAGGAAATTGCCAGCAAATGACCCCGGGCCGTAGCAGTAACAGCCAGCATAGCCAAGCTTCTGGCCTGCGAAATGCTGCCATATCGAGTGGTGGAGACAAACAGCTTCAAGGGCATGATGTCAGTGGCCATCCCACGTTACGTGGTTCCCAGCCGCTACCACTTTGCGCGCTCTGCAGTGCCTGAGTTGCATGAGCACGTGGTCAGCAAAATAACCCGAAGCTTGAAGAATGCCGTTGCCTGCAAGGTTCACCTCACCACTGACACTTGGAGGAGTGCGTTCGGACAGGGTCCATACATCTCCCTTACCGCGCACTGGGTGAACCTTGTGGAGCCTGGCAGCGATTCCTCACCTGCTACGGTGCGGGTGTTGCCCACGCCGCAAACAGCTGCACCGCCGTCCCTCCCACTGGATAACAACAGCAGCACCTACCTCTCTGACTCCTTCTCCTCCAACGCATCTCAAAGCTGTACCTCATCCGGAAACGCTAACCCAGCAGCAGTAGGATCGTGGAAGCAGTGCAGCACAGCTGTTGGCATGCGTCAGCAAGCGTTGCTGAAGCTGATCTGCCTTGGGGATAAGCAGCACACAGGGGAGGAAATTTGGAAGGGAATAAAGGAACAGACGGATTTGTGGCTGGCACCGCTGGACCTGAAACCGGGCATGGTTGTGTGTGATAATGGGAGTAATCTCATTCGCGCTTTAAGGTTGGCTAAGCTGACACACATCCCTTGCCTGGCGCACGTGATGAACCTAGTAGTTCAGCGGTTCCTGAGGACATACCCAGGCGTGGCCGATCTTCTGTTGAAGGTGCGTCGAGTGGCCAAACATTGTAGAAATTCCAGTACTGCTTTGGGGGCACTCGCCAAGATGCAGGAGCGCTTCAATCTCCCCCACCATCGCTTGCTGTGTGATGTCCCTACGCGCTGGAATTCTACGCTGCACATGCTAGCACGCTTTTGTGAGCAGAAGAGTGCAGTGGTCCAGTACATGACGGTGCAGTACCGAGGCGCATCCGGACAGCTGCCAAGCTTCTGTGGATCCGATTGGGCCAACATGTTGGACCTCTGCCAAGTCCTCCAAACTTTTGAGCAATCCACGTTGCTTGTGAGCAGTGACAACTCTTCAGTCAGCATTACCATACCACTGCTGTGTTTACTGAAGAGGTCAATGTTGAAAATCAAGGAAACAGCTGTCATGATGCAACTGGGGGAATCTGAAGGAGAAAACGATCAGCGTGATGGTACCAACATCAGGCCATCCGCCTCAGGGAACGCTGGCCCCAGCAGCTATGACGAAGAAGAGGAGGAGGAACAGCTGGAGTTGGAGCAGGAATTTCATGCCACCACTGACGAGGGCCAGAGCGGTGCACGTTGGACTTCCACAATTCAGCGCGAATGGTCAGCAGAAGCAGACCAGGAGGAAGGTGACGACTATGATGCATCACAACAACTATCACAACGCTCACAAGAGGATGATGAGGATTCTGGTAGGACTCTGGCACACATGGCTCAATTCATGCTAGACTGCATTGAACACGACCCACGCATTGTGCGCATTCTGGACAACACCAATTACTGGGTTTATACCCTTCTGGATCCACGGTACAAACACAATGTTCCAAAACTGCTTGAAGAAAGAGTCAGACAGGTCAAAATGGAAGAATACCAGCAGGCCCTTGTGGAGACTTTAGAGAGGAGATTGACATCCTCCCCCTCCTCTAGCCAGTTGTACGCCGACAGACTGACTTCCGCAAACCCAGGACGACCAGGAGGGCAGCAAACAACGCAAGCCGCAGCTAGTGCCCAAAAGGGAATGGTATCGGCAGTGTCCTTGGAGTGGGAAAATTTTCTGACACCCATGCAGCAGCAGCCCACTGAACAGCAAGCGTGCAGATCCACCTCCAACACCGATCGCCTGGAGAAGATGGTCAAGGACTACATGTCAGATGACGTAGCTGTGTCGAACAATCCATCTGCACCCTTCAACTATTGGGCATTCTCCTCCTGCGCCTCCTCCTGTTCCATCACGTCTGCTGCTGCTGGGTTAGCGTTGCCGCGTGGTCCCTGTTTATTGAACCACTTATCTTTATTACATTTATGACTGCATGGCGGTACAAAGCATGCTATCCGCACGCTTCTTGTCCTCATGCAAGGCCTGGGTTGTTGTGTCTCACAAAGCGTGGCCTTCTCCTCCTGCGCCTCCTCCTGTTCCATCACGTCTGCTGCTGCTGGGTTAGCGTTGCCGCGTGGTCCCTGTTTATTGAACCACTTATCTTTATTACATTTATGACTGCATGGCGGTACCTCATGCAAGGCCTGGGTTGTTGTGTCTCACAAAGCATGGCCTTCTCCTCCTGCGCCTCCTCCTTTTCCATCACGTCTGCTGCTGCTGGGTTAGCGTTGCCGCGTGGTCCCTGTTTATTGAACCACTTATCTTTATTACATTTATGACTGCATGGCGGTACCTCATGCAAGGCCTGGGTTGTTGTGTCTCACAAAGCATGGCCTTCTCCTCCTGCGCCTCCTCCTGTTCCATCACGTCTGCTGCTGCTGGGTTAGCGTTGCCGCGTGGTCCCTGTTTATTGAACCACTTATCTTTATTACATTTATGACTGCATGGCGGTACCTCATGCAAGGCCTGGGTTGTTGTGTCTCACAAAGCGTGGCCTTCTCCTCCTGCGCCTCCTCCTGTTCCATCACGTCTGCTGCTGCTGGGTTAGCGTTGCCGCGTGGTCCCTGTTTATTGAACCACTTATCTTTATTACATTTATGACTGCATGGCGGTACAAAGCTTGCTATCCGCACGCTTCTTGTCCTCATGCAAGGCCTGGGTTGTTGTGTCTCACAAAGCGTGGCCTTCTCCTCCTGCGCCACCCTCCTCCTGTTCCATCACGTGTGCTGCTGCTGGGTTAGCGTTACCGGTCCCTTTTCCTGGAACCTCTTATATGTATTACATTTATGACTGCATGCCGACAAAAAGCATGTTACCTGTGCAAAGAAAACAGACATTTCCCGCATTTAAAAGACAGTTTTCCCTTTGAAACTTTAAAATCGATTTTCTCAAAAACTATAAGCTCTTTTTGCTAAATTTTTTTTTCCTCTTGTACCCACTCCCAAGGTGCACATACCCTGTAAATTTGGGGTATGTAGCATGTAAGGAGGCTTTACAAAGCACAAAAGTTCGGGTCCCCATTGACTTCCATTATGTTCGGAGTTCGGGTCGAACACCCGAACATCGCGGCCATGTTCGGCCTGTACGGCCCGAACCCGAACATCTAGATGTTCGCCCAACACTACTTCTGATCACCTCCCCAGTGCATTGATTGCATCTATTTTCCCCTCTAACCGCCCCCTGAGACACCCATCAATCACCTCCTGTCACCCCCCTAGCACTCCTATCCATCAGATCAGGCCCAATACATCCTGTCATCTAAGAGGCCACCCTGCTTATGACCGGTTCCACAAAATTTGCCCCCTCATAGACCACCTGTCATCAACATTTGCAGATGATTATACCCCTGAACAATCATTTTGAGAAATTTGGTTTCCAGACTACTCACAGTTTTGGGCCCGTAAAATGCCAGGGCAGTATAGGAACCCCACAAGTGACCCCATTTTAGAAAGAAGACACCCCAAAGTATTCTGTTAGGTGTATGATGAGTTCATAGAAGATTTTATTTTTTGTCAAAAGTTAGCGGAAATTGGATTTTTATTGTTTTTTTCACAAAGTGTCATTTTTCACTAACTTGTGACAAAAAATAAAATCTTCTATGAACTCACCATACCCCTAACGGAATACCTTGGGGTGTCTTCTTTCTAAAATGGGGTAACTTGTGGGGTTCCTATACTGCCCTGGCATTTTAGGGGCCCTAAACCGTGAGGAGTAGTCTAGAAAACAAATGCCTCAAAATGACCTGTGAATAGAACGTTGGGCCCCTTAGCGCACCTAGGCTGCAAAAAAGTGTCACACATGTGGTATCACCATACTCAGGAGAAGTAGTATAATGTGTTTTGTGGTGTATTTATACACATACCCATGCTGGGTGGGAGAAATCTCTCTGTAAATGGACAATTGTGTGTAAAAAAAATCAAAAATGTGTCATTTACAGAGATATTTCTCCCACCTAGCATGGGTATGTGTAAAAATACACCCCAAAACACATTATACTACTTCTTCTGAGTACGGCGATACCACATCAGGCATGGTCGGAAAATTCCGCGGAATTATTAATTCCGTGATTCCGGTCGGAATTAATAATTCCGATTTTATTAGTCGGAACGGAATTTCTTAAACGGAATTCCGCGGAAATTTATAATTCCAACGAAATTTTCCGGAATCACATCAAAATTCTCTCTTGCTCTCTCGCTCACTCGCTCATATCATCCAGTAGGGAATTGCAGATTTTCAAAACAGCTTATATACCATAGCTGGGATTTGAACCCAGTATGCAGTGTGTAGCAGCTAGTAGGTATCTGTCTTAACCTCTAGACCATGAACCACACTACATGGTAAAGCTATCCTAGCATAAACCATACTACCATTATGATCAATGCAATAGAAAAAGTAGTATGATTAAGGATTGGTACTTTTTGAAAAGCATGCTTATATACCATAGCTGGGATTTGAACCCAGGACACAGTGTGTAGTAGGTATCTGTGTTACCCTCTAGACCATGAACCACACTACATGGTAGTAGGTATCTGTCTTACCCCCTAGACCATCAACCACACTCAGGGCCGGGCCGAGGCAGAGGCTGGAGAGGCTCCAGCCTCAGGGCGCAGTGTAGGAGGGGGTGCACAATTCATTCAGCTGTCATTCCCAATTGTGTTTGAAGCAGAAAAAAATAAGAAAAGGTGATAAATTGGCAGCGACTGCAAGCCAGATAAGTAGCGATTAAGGTGTTGGGGGGGTTGGCCCTGGGGCACCTCTTAGTGTAATAGCAATCAGTGTGTGATGGCTGGGGTGGGAGGGATGGGGGGCACACTTTGCTGTCTCAGCCTTGGGTGCTGAAGGACCTTGTCCCACCTCTACATGCTAAAGCTGGCCTAGCATGTACCATACTACCATTATGATCAATTCAATAGATATGCTATGGTATATAAGCATGCTTTTCAAAAAGTACCAATCCTTAATCATGCTACTTTTTCTATTGAATTGATCATAATGGTAGCATGGTTTATGCTAGGACAGCTTTACCATGTAGTGTGGTTCATGGTCTAGAGGTTAAGACAGATACCTACTAGCGAGAGAGAGAGAGAGAGAGAGAGAGAGAGAGAGAGAGAGAGAGAGAGAGAGAGAGAGAGAGAGAGAGAGAGAGAGAGAGAGAGAGAGAGAGAGAGAGAGAGAGAGTCAAATAATTGTCATTTACAGAGATATTTCTCCCACCCAGCATCTGTATGTGTAAAAATACACCCCCAAACACATTATACTACTTCTCCTGAGTACGGCGATACCACATGTGTGGCACTTTTTTGCACCCTAACTGCGCTAAGGGGCCCAAAGTCCAATGAGTACCTTTAGGATTTCACAGGTCATTTTGCGACATTTGGTTTCAAGACTACTCCTCACGGTTTTGGGCCCGTAAAATGCCAGGGCAGTATAGGAACCCCACAAATGATCCCATTTTAGAAAGAAGACACCCCAAGGTATTCCGTTAGTAGTACGGTGAGTTCATAGAAGATTTTATTTTTTGTCACAAGTTAGCGGAAAATGACACTTTGTGAAAAAAAACAATTAAAATCAATTTCCGCTAACTTGTGACAAAAAAAAAAAATCTTCTATGAACTAACCATACCCCTAACGGAATACCTTGGGGTGTCTTCTTTCTAAAATGGGGTAATTTGTGGGGTTCCTATACTGTCCTGGCATTTTAGGGGCCCTAAACCGTGAGGAGTAGTCTTGAAACCAAATTTCTCAAAATGACCTGTGAAATCCTAAAGGTACTCATTGGACTTTGGGCCCCTTAGCGCAGTTAGGGTGCAAAAAAGTGCCACACATGTGGTATCGCCGTACTCAGGAGAAGTAGTATAATGTGTTTTGGGGTGTACCGTATTTTTCGGAATATAAGACGCACTTTTTCTCCCCCAAAAGTGGGGGAGAAAAGTCAGTGCGTCTTATATTCCAAATGTGCAGCCAGTAGTCCCCTCAGAAAAGTTTACGTGCAGGCACCCTCACCTACACAGCCACGGGATGAGTCCTGCATCATTCTGCTTCCTACTTCCTGTTTTTATTTCAAGCCAGCGTAAATCGTGACATAGGCTGCTGATCAGCTGGGCTCTATCTCCGCTGGTTCTCAACCCTGCTCTCCCCACTGACTAGGCTGCTGATCAGCCTAATAGGGCTCCATCTCCGCTGGTTCTCAACCCATCTCTCCCCACTGACAAGGCGAACAGACACGGGGTTAAAGATTCCAATGTTCAGAGCCGTCGGGGTCTGTAACGGCTTCCCTCATTAAAGCAGCTGCGAAGCATGCGAGTGAGAAGCCTGTCGAGAGATACCTTTGAACTTCCCCCTCTCCTGACTGTGACTCGCGTCCTCCCCCGATGTGTGCACGCTGAGGATTCCAGCCAGAGATCAGGTCTTCGGGCACAGTCCACTCTGCAGCCAGAAGCCCGTGTCTCTGTGCATTCCAGGGTGAGAGAAGCCTGTGTCTGTTCTGTGCATTCCAGTGTGCGATGAGCTGTGCGGTTCACAGCCTGCAGAGAGTGAGAAGCTCCTAAAGTTTTTTTCTGATCTTTTCCTCTCCTGTCAATCCCTCTTCCTTCTTATCTGCGTGCAGGCTCTTGATTCCCTCTGCCAGTCTAAGTACTTCTCTTCCACCACACAGGCATCAGGCTGAGGTATTGGGACATTTGAGCTATATAGAAATATTGCTACACTTGTCCCTATATGGGTGATGGCAGCTGCGTGATGTATAAAGACAGGAGGTGCAAAATGGTAATCTGGGAGGCCAGTGTAATTTAATGTAGATGGGAGCAGCATATCTTGGAGACAGCTTTGGGGGAAGAAGATCCACTTGACACACCTGGACCATGGACGCACCAGGTTATAGTATATTTTTTTCCCCCCTGTGTTTTGCCTTCTAAATCTGGGTGCGTCTTATATTCCGGAGCGTCTTTTATTCCGAAAAATACGGTATTTTTCCACATACCCATGCTGAGTGGGAGAAATATCTCTATAAATAGACAATTGTGTGTAAAAAAAATTGTCATTTACAGAGATATTTCTCCCACCCAGTATGGTTATGTGTAAAAATACACCCCAAAACACATTATACTACTTCTCCTGAGTACGGCAATACCACATGTGTGGCACTTTTTTGCAGCCTAACTGCGCTAAGGGGCCAAAAGTCAGAGAGGAGCATAGTGAGTCCGTGGCAGATTTCATTTTTTTTTGTCGCAAGTTAGAAGAAATGGAAACTTTTTTTTTTTTTTTGTCACAAAGTGTCATTTTCCGCTAACTTGTGACAAAAAATAAAATCTTCTATGAACTCACCATGCCTCTCACTGAATACTTTGGGATGTCTTCTTTCCAAAATAGGGTCATTTGGGGGGTATTTGTACTATCCTGGAATTTTAGCCCCTCATGAAACCTGACAGGTGCGCAGAAAAGTCAGAGATGCTTGAAAATGGGAAAATTCACTTTTGGCACCATAGTTTGCAAACGCTATAACTAGGGGTGGGACGATGAATCCTGCGAATCCACGAATCCCTCGAATATTAGGAAATATTCGAGATTCGTGGATTCGAATCCCGACGCCATTTTCCACTATACGAATCCGCCGAATCCCGACGCTGCATCGCCGCGCATCCGCCGCTCGCATTCGTCCTCCTCCGACCCCCCCCCCCCCCGCCTCCTCCGCTCGCCCCCCCTGCCCGCATAGTTTCCATCCACTCACCTATCGCGGAGCGCAGAGCGGCAGACCTCTCGCCGACTTCCTGGTTCCCCCTAGTGACCGGCTCTTACAATGACGTCATCAGTAAGAGCCGGTCCGGCCACTAGAGGGAACAAAGAAGTAACGAAGAGGTCTGCCACTCTGCGCTCCACCGGAAAGGTGAGTAGATTCTTGCAGGGGTTAGCGGAGGAGGCACGGGGGACGGAGGGGGCCGTAGGGGGGTTGGCGGGAGGGCGAGGGATTTCTACCTACCGACCTACCTACCTACCTATCTACCTGCCTACCACTATCCCTACCTACCTACAGGCCGCTATACCTACCTACCTACAGGCCGCTATACCTACCTACCTACAGGCCCCTATACCTACCTACAGGCCCCTATACCTACCTAAAGGCCCCTATACCTACCTACCTAAAGGCCCCTATACCTTCTTACCTACCTAAAGGCCCCTATACATACCTACCTACCTACCTACCTACCTAAAGGCCCCTATACCTACCTACCTACCTACCTAAAGGCCCCTATACCTACCTACCTACCTACAGGCCACTATACCTACCTACAGGCCTCAATACCTACCTACCCACCTACCTACAGGCCCCCTATACATACCTACTTACCTAAAGGCACCTATACCTACCTACCTAAAGGCACCTATACCTACCTACAGGCAATTATACCTACCTACAGGCCACTATACCTACCTACCTACCGGCCACTATCCTTACCTACCTACCTACAGGCCACTATACCTACCTACAGGCCTCAATACCTACCTACCCACCTACCTACAGGCCCCCTATACATACCCACCTACCTAAAGGCCCCTATACCTACCTAAAGGCCCCCCTATACGTACCTACCTACCTACCTAAAGGCCCCTATACCTACCTACCTACCTAAAGGCCCCTATACCTACCTACCTACAGGCCTCAATACCTACCTACCTACAGGCCCCCTATACGTACCTACCTACCTAAAGGCACCTATACCTGCCTATACCTGCCTACCTACATACCTACCTATACTTAAGGCCCTATACCCTGCTACCTATACTGAAGGTCCCTTTACCTACCTACCTACCTAAAGGCCCCTATACCTACCTACCTATACTTAAGGCCCTATACCCTGCTACCTATACTGAAGGTCCCTTTACCTACCTACCTACCTACACTGAAGGCACATGTACCTTACTACCTATACTGAAGGCCCCTATACCTAGCTACCTACCTATACTGAAGGCACATATACCCTGCTACCTATACTGAAGGCACATATACCCTGCTACCTATACTGAAGGCCCATATTCCCTGACACCTATACTGAAGGCCCATATACCCTGCTACCTATACTGAAGGCCCATATACCCTGCTACCTATACTGAAGGCCTATATACCCTGCTACCTATACTGAAGGCCCCTATACCTTGCTACCTATACTGAAAGCTACCAATATTGAAGGCACCCATACCTAGCTAGCTACTGAAGGCACCTTTACCTCGCTACCTATGCCTGGGTACCTATACTGCGGGCAACTATACCACGGATCGCACAATTTTTATGTGCAGGATTCGTTAGATTCGGGATTCGAAAGGTTCGAGATATTCGAGAACCTTTTTAGATTCGGATCCGGATTCGGATTCGAAGAAATTGTGGATTCGTCCCATCCCTAGCTATAACTTTTACCCAAACCAATAAATATACACTGAATGTTTTTTTTTTATCAAAGACATGTAGCAGAATAACTTTCGCGCTCAAATGTATAAGAAATTTTACTTTATTTGAAAAATGTCAGCACAGAAAGTTAAAAAAGTCATTTTTTTGACAAAATTCATGTCTTTTTTGATGAATATAATAAAAAGTAAAACTCGCAGCGGCAATAAAATAGCACCGAAAGAAAGCTGTATTAGTGACAAGAAAAGGAGGTAAAATTCATTTAGGTGGTAGGTTGTATGAGCGAGCAATAAACCGTGAAAGCTGCAGTGGTCTGAATGGAGAAAAAGGCTCTGGTCCTTAAGGGGCGAAAAGACTGTGGTCCTCAAGTGGTTAAATTTTTTTCTTTTTTCCAGTGGGTACATGTTATGTGGTCACTTCTAATGATCGATAGTGCCTAGGCTTATTTAGCTTATTTACTATGCAGAAAGCAGTAGAAATAGCTGAAGCATGGCACGGTAATGAGGGAGGAATTATGAATTGCGGAAAGCACTACATCCATCCAAGAACATGCAATAGCTGGCTGGCTGTAGGCAGTACGCCTCTATCTCCAATATGCTTCTAATTAGAACTCAGCCCAGCCTTGCTTTCAGTAAACAATGTTAAAAACACACTGGCTGTCACACAGGTTTTCGTTAATAAATATTTGAAAGTGTTGTGATTTATTAACCACGCAGCTGTTCTTTCTTCTGATATTTCTATTGCAAACTGCTGTTTTGCCCCCACATTCTATCAGCCACATCATTATTCAGAGTAACTGCAGCCTGGCGTCAGAAAATGCACTCAGTCACCATTCTGAAGAGGGAAAAGAAATCAGTTAAAGACATTAGTGTATCATGAAGGAAAGAAAACAGTGAGTATTTGCAGTCAGCCAATGACCAACATGAATTTTACAAGTCAATTTACAAGGGGTAATACTTTAATTTACAGCAGTAGAAGAAAAAAAATATACACATATACATATATATTTACTCTGTATGGAATGGATATATATATATATATATATAGTTATATATAGTGTATGTGTGTGTATATATATATATGTTCTGTATTTTTTTCAAAGCTGTAAAATATTTGTGTATGTGTATCAGGGCCAGATTTCCCATAAGGCTCTGTAGGTGCGTGTCCACAGGTGCCTTATGTGGCAGAGGCTGCTTCAGCTCCACTCCCTTCCTGAATGTCCCCATTCTCAGCAAAGCTAGAGTGCAATATCACTCACCACCTGGCTCCAGACCAGCAGCGGAGATTCAAGGCTCAATCAGTGCCACCTGTGAAAGTGAGAGTAGTGTGGTGGACGGTGTGGGTATTGCATCCTCCTCTCTCTGTCCCTGTACCGCACCAGCTGCAGAGCCACACACACTGCCATTTTACGTCTGCTCTTGTCGTCTTGGTGTGTGTGTGTGTGTGGGGGGGGGGGGGTTGAGCTTGAGGCAATGTAAGGTTGTGACTTAGCTGTGTGTAGCCCCCAATCCTGTGTAGCCCCATTCCCAATTGTGTTTATCCTGTTTTGTAAGGTAACTAGGGCCATATATATAATTATTATAAAAAAATGATTATTAACTACATAATGTTCCTGCAACAGTATATCTACACCCCACAGTACTTCATCTAAAGTCCCAGGGTCGTAGATTTTCGTCTGCCGCCACGATCCCCCCCCCCCCCCTGTGCGTGCCTATGCACGTTCTCTTCACTGCATGATAGTACACTGATTAGTGAATGGGAACACCAGAATCAATGAGTTTCGATGGTCATTGACAAAAGTAAAAGTAGAAGATACACACACTATTTCTTGTGTACTGTTCACAGTACACATGAGGAGGAATAAAGTGTGTGGGAGGGGGCATCTAGTGGCCAAATAGTAAAATGACACCTACATACATCCCAATAAATAAAAAAAACTTCAAATTCCCCTATAATTAACCTCTTACCATCCCCACTCTTCCAATAGTTACCAAAATAAAAAATACATAAAAAACACATATAGTTAACCTAGGGAATCAATTTTTCTTTTATATGTATGTCATGTGGTTATATTGCTGTTACTTTTGCAAATAAAGGCTTGTAGTTAGTAACGGATGCAAAACTGAAAGAAAATAAACGTTTATTTCCAAATAAAATATTGTCAGCCTACTTTGTGATAGGGACATCATTTAAACAGTGTAACAACCGGGACAAATGGGTAAATAAAATATGTGGGTTTTAATTACAATAGCATGTATTATTTTAAAAAAAATATAATAGCTGAGAAATGAGACATAATGATTTTTTTCAATTTTTTTTCTTATTATTCCTGTTAAAATGTATTTATGATAAAATCATTTTTAGCAAAATATACCACCGAAATAAAGCCTAATTGAGGGCAAAAAACAAGATATAGATAATTTTGTTGTAATAAGTAGTGATAGTTATTGGTGAATGAAAGGGAGGGGCAGGGCAAAATTGCTCTGGTCCATAAGGTAGAAAAACCCTTAGCAGTTAATTGGTTAGAGTGAAGGAGGCCTTATCCAAACATTTTCAGGGCTTTGAAATCCACTCTTTGAATTACACCTCTGCTAGGTTCATGTACATTTAGCTCTTTATGTGATATAAGAATATAAGGGACGGGATTATGGTGTGGTCTTTGTTGAGGGTCGGAGATTAGGGCGCTAAAATCTCTGTGCCTACAAGCTCCTGAAGTGTAAATCTGGCCTTGAAATGTATGCATAGTATCTGAGACCAACCCCATGTACTAATAAAGTGTATATTATTATTTTATAACTTATGTGTTCACACTGGCATTAAAATCATTCTGCTTAGTGGAGCAGAATGCAACAAATGAGCAAATTGATTGATCCCATTCCCATGCAAGGCAGTAGGATCCATGCACATCCGTCCCTTTGGAACAAATGTATGTTCAGTTAAGATGAAGGGAACTGAAGGATCTGTGGTAGACAATAATTATAGATATGGCTCGTTGATGACAACAGAGTCAATGGATGCTTATGAGAATGGACAGTGCCAGTTCTCCCCAAGCTGCTCTTCGCATACATTACTACACTTTAGTCACCTGTCTTCTTTCGCCCTCTGCCGTTGAGTTCACTGCACTTCTGCCACCACTCCCTCTCAAAGGAGGGAGGACCCCCATTGGTCTGTTGCAATCCAATGCGGAGCCCCATAATGCTTCTCCTGGGGCATCAAGGTTACAAGTGGTAATACTTTGATCTACAACAGCAAACAGCAAAAGCAACAGTATTACAACCTTTGGAAAACTCACTTACTTATTACAGATGATACAAGTCCTGTTTTATGGAAGTAGACATAGGGTTAACATCCTGTGTTTACAAATTAACTGCTCTGCTGAGGCAGCCAGTTGACACAGCAGAGAGATCGAATTACAGATATGATTAGTCACAGATGAGCGGGAATTAGGCCTGTTTCACACTGCAAGAGCTTTTTTTAGCGCTAGTGATTTGAAAAACTCTTCCTAATGCAATGCTATGGGTGGTTTATAAAATCACATTGCTCAAGTGAGAACAAACACATAGGGCTCGATTCACAAAGCGGTGATAACCCAGTTAAAGACTTTAGGCGTGATAACCATTTTTATCATGCCTAAACTCAGTTTAGGCATGATAAGTTTAGGCATGATAAGTTTAGGCATGATAAGTTTAGATTGCGCGCAAAGTCCCGCACGCAAAGCAGCGCCATTAAACTCTATGCAAAGTGCACCAGACTTTGCTAGCGCAAAACTTTTGATCAGCTGTGCACTGCGGTGCTAATCCAGTTGGTGCTTAAACTTATCACACCTAAAAACTTATCACACCTAAACTTATCACACCTAAACTTATCATGCCTAAACAGAGTTTAGGCGTGATAAAGGGCTTTTCACCACGGTGCTAACTGTTAGCACCGCTTTGTGAATCAGGCCTATAGAATTACATTAGCAAGAGCTTTTAAAATCATAAGCGCTTAGAAAAAGCTCTTGCAGTGTGAGCCAGCTCCGAGCGCTGGTGCACACCAAGAGCGGTTCTGAACGTTTTTTAAAAATGCTTGCGGGCGGAAAACCACTTGGCTAATGAATGTGAATGGGATGGTGTACACCAGAGCATTTTTTTTTCCCCCAAACCCAGACTCGGGTCCTGCAGCATTCTTGTGGATTTCTGAGGCATTTCTGCCTCAATGTAAGGTATAGGAAAGTGGAAAATCGCTCTGAAAAGCTAGATCAGAGCAATTTTTCCAAGCGTTTTTGTTGCAGAAGCTGTTCAGTTACAGCTTTACTGCAACAAAATATAAAAAATGCTACACCAAACGCTCCAAAAAAAAACTCTAGACATGCTTAGAAAATCGCTGTAAACATGCCTAGAATCGATCTGAAAAAAAATGCTTCAAAACCTGCTAGTGTTTATGGATCTGCTAGCGGTTTTTGGTGTGCACTGGGCCTTAGACTGGCTAAACTCTCTAAAGACATACAGGGTGCATTTCTCTGTTTTACTTCTGTCCTGTGCAAGAGTTCAGGTCCACCTTAATAAAGTCCTCCCATTTTATTTTCCCTTTTTCAAAGAACAAGGCCATGCTTTTTCAGTGCTCACAAATGATATGCATTCTAGTGACAATACTTCTTGATTATTAACATATCAATGAACATAGCAGTTGTGCAACTTCAGAGAGAATAGGTGTGTGTACCTGACTCACCCAGCTCACAACCCCTGGTGACACCTCAAAGGCTCACAATAAGTACAGAATAGAATCCCCGCTATGGACATGTAATATAAAGGGAATTAAAACCAGAAACATCTGTTGGTAGTGTGTATACAGTCTTCTCAGGCTAGATAACATGGAGCCCCATTAGGAATGTATGCCAAGCAACAGCATTAAAAACCTGTGTGCACAAGGTGTTGCATAGAGATTGCCATGTCAGTTTGGATTTTATTGTTTTCTTTCTTTAATGAAAACAGTTGGTTTAATTTCAGCAGTATTTGAATTTAGCAGAATTGCAAGATGACTAAGCACACACTGACAGCTGCTGTCGCCTGAAAACATTGAAGAACAGGCACAAATTTGAAAAATTATAATTGGATATGGAAGGCCGAGTTTGAAAACATTCAGAAACAACATAAAATAGTAGATGAAAATATACTATTACAATACCAGATATAAAGGCATACATAAAGAAATAGATAGATAGATAGATAGATAGATAGATAGATAGATAGATAGATAGATAGATAGAGTAATGCAGTAGATGGATTGACAACCAACATGATGAAAAATCAATTAGGAATCAAATCAAAATGTGAAAAATTAAAGAATGCCTCAATCTAATTTCAATGAAATGTAAGTTTGCCTTAATAAAGTGGATCCGAGATTAACTTTAACTCATTGCATAATTATGTTCCTTTCCTATTGTTTATAGGGCATTCCTCAAGCCAAATACTTTTTTGTTTTTGTTTTAATACTCTAATTCCCTATAAACTAAATAAACCACGCCCACAGGTTTTCAGAGAGCCTTGGCAGTAGCAAGAGCTCATGGGAGCTCAGTCTGGGCAGGAGGAGGGGGAGGTATTACTAGCCAGAGATTTCAGAGGCAGAGGGGAGGAGGGAGGAGGAGGGGGGATTAGGTTTTTTTCACAGATGATGCAGATACGCTTGCCTGTTTGTAATGTTTACAAACAACATGGCTGCTGTCATTGTATCACAGGAAGAAATAATCATATTCTATTGAAGATGTTTGCAGCTAGATTTGCTGTGTAAACTATCTAAACGTTAGATAATATATATAGACAAGTTACTTGTTATAGTTAGTTTTTCATCTCGGATCCGCTTTAAAACAGAAGGTATTTAAAGGGAAGGTTCAGGGAGGGGATTCAAAAAATAAAAATAAATTTCCACTTACCTGGGGCTTCCTCCAGCCCGTGGCAGGCAGGAGGTGCCCTCGTCGCCGCTCCGCAGGCTCCCGGTGGTCTCCGGTGCCCGACCCGACCTGGCCAGGCCGGCTGCCAGGTCGGGCTCCTCTGCGCTCCATTTCCTGGGACTTCTGCGTCCCACGACGGCGCAATGACGTCATCGGACGTCCGCCGGGCTGTACTGCGCATGCAGTCCGCCGGGCTGTCCGCAGTACAGCCCGGCGGACGTCCGATGACGTCATCGCGCCGTCGTGGGACGCAGAAGTCCCAGGAAATGGAGCGCAGAGGAGCCCGACCTGGCAGCCGGCCTGGCCAGGTCGGGTCGGGCACCGGAGACCACCGGGAGCCTGCGGAGCGGCGACGAGGGCACCTCCTGCCTGCCACGGGCTGGAGGAAGCCCCAGGTAAGTGGAAATTTATTTTTATTTTTTGAATCCCCTCCCTGAACCTTCCCTTTAAGATAACTCAACTTTAAGTGAGCAAATGTTGCTCACTTAAAGAGAACCTGAACTGAAAATAAAAAGTCAAAATAAACATACACAGGTCATACTTACCTCCTGTGTAGTCTGCTCATCAATCTCTTTCTGCTGCATTCTGTTTGTCCACTGTGATCAATGGAATTCTCTGTCCTCCATTTTGAAAATGGCCATTACCTCATAACAACTTCCTGGTCAGTATACTGTTAAACTGTAATATCTCCCACTTGACCCATAGGGAAACATGGACATTACCTTGCACATTCAGTTGTAACTGACAGCTGCTGATATGTAACTGACAGCAACTGGTATAGTTCAGTTCTGCCAAAATCTTGTCAGAACTGGAAGGGATCACTGTAAGAAAAAAATGGTGAGCCTCTGAGAGGAACTGACGGTGAGGTTAGTATGGAATATTCATTTGCAGCTATGTCATGTGTTTATTTTAAATAATTTTACTCAGTTCAGGTTCCCTTTAAGGGCAGGTTCACGTTGGGATTACACAACATCTTGCCCAAATGCTCTTTGCTTGCGAGCAGAAAGCCTTTGACAATTTTCAGCGGCACTTCCCACTGTCCCCCAAATGAATCAGGTTTTTGATCTCCACAGGGGGACACAGAAGCGGCATGCCTAAAGGGAATGTCCAAGCAAAATAAAAAAATGAGTTTCACTTACCTGGGGCTTCTACCAGCCCCATGCAGCCATCCTGTGCCCTTGTAGTCACTCACTGCTGCTCCAGTCCCCCGCTGGCAGCTTGCCGACCTCAGAGGTCGGCGGGACGCATTGCGTACATTTTTACGCATTCCCGCTAGTGCAGAAACATCAACACATACATTTTTACGCATTACTGGTTCAATGCGTAAAAATGTACGCATTGAACCAGTAACGCGTAAAAATGTATGTGTTGATGTTCCTGCACTAGCGGGAATGCGTAAAAATGTACGCAATGCGTCCCGCCGACCTCTGAGGTCAGAAAGCTGCCAGCGGGGGACTGGAGCAGCAGTGAGTGACTACGAGGGCACAGGATGGCTGCATGGGGCTGGTAGAAGCCCCAGGTAAGTGAAACTCATTTTTTTATTTTGCTTGAACCTTCCCTTTAAGCAATCCTGGAAGCTACATGCAGGATAAACAAGGTAAACGAGATGACAGGGAACGATGGGAACAAGCATGGTGTTTGCACAAACGATGGTAAACAAAGGTACCAAGCTCCATCCATTCATCTGAATGTATAGCACTTGAGTGAAGAGCACCGCAGCTGTCATCTAGTGTCGTGCAGAACGCCGTGCTATTGTTACATCCCTGCCCTTTATACTTTCCTGGTGGTTCTGGGTTACCCTGAGCTATCTGTGTATTCCTTTAATTTGAACTAGCAAAGTAGTAACTATAGCAAAAGAAGCCAACACTTTTCATCTCAAGGAAGGTAAACACTTACCTTACTCAGCAATCTTTGATTAGTGAGTGATAAAGTTCACAGAGGATCTAAATCTGTATTAAAGAGGCACTGTAGTGACATATAGTAGAATGCAGTAAATTATGCAGGATACCCAATTTTATGGTGATTTTCCTGGTTTCAGCATCAGAAACATTTCCTATATCTATATATATATATATTGCCGTAAATTAGTAGGTAGCCCCGCCCTCTCAGTGATGCTAAGCCTAGGCTGTTTAGCTATGTAGAATTCTCCTCCCAGAGCATTCTGGTAGAACAGGCATTATTTTCTCTATCTTTAGAATTCTCACAAATATTCTGCAGAGCAGCACTTGCCAGGACTGAAGATGTCGCCCCCTACCCCATAATACATTTCTGAATGTAAATCAGGGTGATGAAAGAATTTACAATAGCCAAACACTGACTAAATAATTCATAAATCAATATTGTATAAAAAAAAAAAAAAGTTGTTTGTATTTTAGTATTAATTATACCCATAATTTACAGAAGTGGGAGCAATGCATCAGAATAAACAAATGGGGTTGCTCAATAGGTATTTAACCATAACCCCCATTCTTTATCAGTTCTCAGCAATATAAACCATTATGGCCAGCATAAAAACCTTACAAACACCTTCTGCTATTGATGGAGCATTCTATCCCCAACATCACCACCATACAATAATTACCACATGTATCACATAATGACATATTAAGCAATTGTCTTAGAGGCTCTGGTCTCCCAGTTGTAATAGCCATTCAGTCGATCATGGCCATTTCTTGGGCAGTGCAGGCAAGGCGACCGCAAATAGAAGAAGGGAAGCGCAGACAGAAGGACATAACTGCTAGGGAGCCAGTGACGCACGATGCAGCCAATTGGAAGATGAAAAAAGATTACCAGCCCGATCACCTTCCTTGACTCCTCCTAGGCTGCCTGCATGAGACGTCAAGTCATCATCACGTCACCAACGTGTGATGACAACAGATGTCCGGTAGCGGTGCTACAGTCTGTCAGTGCTTGGTCCCCATGGTTGAGTCGCCTTTCCAGGCTCTCTTTGCCTGCGTGTTTTCCTGGTCCCTGCTTCCTCCTGGATGAGTGGCTGGTCACTAGTAAGTGGGCAGATCTACTTGTGACCTGTGGCTGTTTGACTGTCCCTAAAGAGTAAGGGTTCGTGAGTCCACGGGGGAGGGGGTGCAATTTTTACACCCTCGCCCTGGGTGCAATGTAGCCTTGAAACTGCCCTGGATCCAACTACAAAATCTTTCACCTGATACTATTAGAGGGAGCGTTCACACTCTATCAATGTTCTCCTCTGCAGCCACACACCTTTGCCTCTGAAGATTGTCCAAAAGTTCTATTCTTGCTGAATAATTATTATCTTGCTTTGCAGTTATAAATAAAAGCAGAGCTCAGTACATGTGTCCTTTTTCCTCCTTAAATGTACTGGCTGATATCCACATGGCTTGTACCACTGGCACTGCCACCGGGCACAAAAACAGAAGTCCTTATTTTTCATGCACCCTATTTCCGGGGTTTACCAACTCCAATTTCTGCCTCCTCCATCTGTTGCCCCAGTGAACTGCAATAAGCCTACCACTTGTGTTTGACTGTAAGTTCCTCTTTCACCTGGCACACGGCACTTTCAGACAAGCAAGAAAGTGCCATGTCCAGGCACAGCCAGATTATGCCAGACCACATGGCAAAGTCCATGTGAGGGAATGCCAGGAGAGTGCTTAACCCTGCAGGCAAACTGCCCCCATCCACAATCAATAGCAGAGAATGTTTTTTAATTTTTTTTTATGCTGAGACCGATTGTTTATTTTGCTGAGATTTAATAAAGAAATAGTTTACAGTTGATGTATCTCTTGAGCGACCCTATTTTTTTTTACATTCTATAAAATAAGATACCCTGATTATGTAATGTCATTGTAATGGTACCCATACATAGCACAATAAAGATGTTCGATTTTCCCTTTTATTTGACCAAAATTATTGAATCCAGTGAAAGACAAAAATAATCTTTTTTTTTCAATCAAGAAAAACTTACGATTATCCCATTTTTTTCAATAAAAATCTGATTGGACATGTTGGAAAATGTTTTATATTTGATCTTATGGAATATTCAAATGAAATTATCTAATGGAAAAAAATGAAAACATTGTACCATGTATAGGCCGCTTTAGGGAGACTAACATTGTCTTTTTCTTAGTTGCTACAATAAAGTATTGAGTTGCAGTCCAAAGCAATTGAGTTTGAGCATCATTATTCATAGTTTTGGCAAAGGAGTTCTTTGGTGGAGTATAGGTAGCTCTGAATGAGTCAAGACCTTCTATTATTAGGAGGTATTTCATATGTTTATTAGAGCTAGTGTGAAAATAAGGTCTAGTATTATGATATGGGTGAGAGTTGTTGTTAGGCCTAATGCTTTATTTACAGAACTATCGTTCCAGTTTTACAGCTTCTGAAACATAATATTGTGTACTGATTCTTATAATCCCTTTGTCAATTTTTGAAGCTGATTAATTTGCTTTATGGTCTGCCTTTGTGTTTGCTGCATCCTAAGGCCCGTACACACATTCAGTTAATGTTGCCAGAAAGGGATTGGGACCTCATCCCTTGGACGACATTAAAGGACGGAGTTTGTGCAGATTCTCTATGCAGGGGGGCTTAGTGGCACGGGATTGGTGTTGTGTGATGGGGGAGAACAATGCTATCTCCTGTCACTTGGCTGAAGTGATCTGCCAGAATGGATCGCTGGCCAAAAAATTTGGAGGCTGATGCTGGATTCTTTGCAGATGTGGTTGTTATTGGCGGCCTTTAGTCTGGGCCAGTTGAGATCCCGATTCAATTCACTTGCCATGCTCATCAAATGTGCTACATATCAGTATGTTATACATGTAAGCCCTGTTCATAAATAGTCCCATTATTTCTGTTTTATTCATTGACCTTACCCTTCATTTTTGTACAACAATACGTCATGATTTGTACAATTGTGTATTTCAGCAATATGCTTACATCTAAAACCCTAAAGTTAGCATTGCTGTTAATTCAGGTGTGAACATTACTTTATTAAGATCAACTCCATTCTCCCTTGAATGAAAGCCAAAAAGAAAATTACATGCTTCACGGTCACCTTCTCCAAATTATGGAGCGTTCAAGAATGTAGACTGAATAACAGTCTCGGTAATTTTTCTGTCTGCAGTCTGCTCTTTGCTTGTGGTCTCAGGCTATGCTGTTGGTTGGATAGTCAGCAAAGCACATTTCCAGATGTTTTCTTGATGCCAGTGTTAATTGCTCTTTTCTTGATGCTGATGTGAGCTGCGTAACTGGCAGTGACAGTTAGATTGGCATGATTCCATTGCTTCATTTAGTCTATGCTATTTTCACAGAGACCCTTGTGTATTGGCAGCTAGAGTTGATCAATGAGATGTTAATGGTCCAAGCTAGACACATTTTGCTTTAAATGTTATGCAGCTTGGACCTGAACTAATTTAAATTGGCAGCACAGCAACTGCATTTGATTGGGCCAATTCCAACCTGCAAGCAATTTGCAATACAGTTTGCATCAACTAGGAGAATCAGCATCTCATTGATCACCTTTTATTGCAACCAGCCCTGTTTTTAGGAGTGCAGCAGCAGGTGGGGTACATATCTTCTTTCTCCTTCTATCTGCTCTGTTGCATCGGTAACAACGTCCCCGCTGGTGTCATGCTATTATGTCATGGCAAGGGGGCGCTGTTACCAATGCAATGGAATGGACTGAAGGAAGATGAAGACATGCCGTATGTGGATCACAGAGAGGTAAGTTACTAACAAGTAGGAGGGAGGGACCTCTCTGGCTACCTATATTGTGAGAAGGGAGGGGTGGAGGCTCCCTGGCTACCTATACAGAGGGATGGGGAAACTCATTGGCTACCTATACTGTGGGACATGATGGGGGTTCACTAGATACCTAAACTGAAGGGTGGGGGAGACTAACTGGCTTCCTATATTGTGGGAGAGGAGGGGGGCTCACAGGGCCAGGCCGAGGCATAGGCTGGAGAGGCTCCAGCCTCAGGGCGCAGTGTAGGAGGGGGCACACAATTCATTTAGCTGTCATTCCTAATTGTGTATGAAGCAGAAAGAAATAAGAAAAGGGGATACATGGCAGTGACTGCAAGCCAGATAACTAGATATTAAGGTGTTGGGGAGGTTGTGGGCCCTGTGGCACCTCTGTGTGACGGCTGAGGTGGCAGGGATGGAGGGGCGCACTTTGGTGTCTCAGCCTTGGGTGCTGGAGGACCTTGTCCCTGCTCTGGGGGCTCACTGGCTTCCTATATAGAAGGGAGGGGTGAGGGGGTAGGCTCACTGGCTACCTATACAGAGGGAAAAAAGGCTCACTGGCTGACCATACTGTCAGAGAGAAGGGCTCCCTGGCTACCTACACGGGGAGAGGGGGGCTCATTGGATACCCATACTGTGGGAGGAGAGAGGATTCTGATACAAAGGGGAGGGGGCTCTCTGGCAGCCTATACAGAGGGAGGGGGGGGGGGCTCTCCGGCTACCTACATGAGGAGAGGGGGCTCCCTGGCTACCTACACTGAAAGAGGTGGGAGATCTCTGGCTACCTATGCTGGTGGCATGAATCTGGTTACCTAATACTAAAGGCCTCTATGGATACCCATACTGCAGGGCTGCAACTGGCTACCACATCACAACAGTGGACTTGAGTCTGGAGTGAGAAGGTGGCACAATTTTTACACCCTCGCCCTGGGAGCTACGCAGCCTAGAAACTGCTCCTACACCAGTGAGGAACATTTGACAATCAGTATTTGCCACATTTGTTGAATCTCCTAAAAAAGAATTCCAAAGAGGAGGACAATAGGTTTAATATTTGTATTGTTGGAATTCTGTAAAAAGCATAATGCCTGCAACTGGAGCTGTTACTTCAAAAATTATTCCTTGAAAAAATATCCTTCACTTATCAAGTTGAGCAAGCTCATTATACTCCCCCAAGATTCCACCACCTGCAACACCACTGCACAGACTTACTGGAAATCAGACAGTCATTTTGTACAACAAGAGCTAAATGAATATCCATATTTTCTTTTCTTACTTTTTTTTAATGAACCCATCTATGTATCTGAATAATAAGCTTAAAATAAAAAAAACAATAAGAAATGTAAGGATCTGAACATTCTGTACACAATGCTGAGCCTTGAGAAACAGAGAGTGAGAGAAGGGGTCCACATTTTCAACATCAAGCACTATTTCACCTCAAATGTTAACTGAATCATTCCTCTACTTTATCTGAATTCATCTTTTATTACTTTTAAACATGATCTCATAACATTATTATGATGTGATCTTACATTCCTTCTTGATGGTTCTGAGAGTCTTTTATTTGAATATATTTCCATAATTGTCAGATTTCAAAACCAAATTCTGTTATATTTTTTTTTTTGTTATCGTTGTTGTTTTTTCTTTTCCATGTTCCTCTTTCTTTTCGATGAGCACAGGGATAACATTTCTGTTAATATTTTTTTTTACAGCTTAGTAATTCACTCAGACTCAGTTACATGCATGATCTGGAAGTTAAGGCACAGATCTGTTATACTGCATTATAATGTATAATTTATACTTTTCTTATTACTAATGCATGTACAGAAGGTGTGCTGGGTAGATGGGGATTCAGTAGATGAAACCTGTCAGTAAGGGACCTCCACTGCTCATGCACAAAATAGTTATTCCCTGCTCTGGTTTTGTAAGAGTTTAGAGCATGGCTAGGTTTGCATTCAAGCGATCATTATAGGTTCAGCATGATGTGCTAAGCTCCTGTTTCATAGAGATACTAAGCCGGAGGCTTCGGGCCATCTCCATCTCCACAAAGACCACGAGACACAGGAACTCTTTCTTCCCCTTGGCGGTCAGCCTCCTCAACTCCCTCCACATACTACCATCAATGCAAGCTCCGACGAGCTGCGGGGCGGTCTGTGCCATGGTTGATCGTTCAACTACACCACCAGCCCACTAGACTAACCATCTCGGTGTCACACTAGGGACTGTGATGTAGAGGGCAATTGCAATACTACGTATAATTAAATACTATTGTATAGAGCAATGCAATGTATAGTGGAATGCAATGAAATCTAATGCCAACTCATGCTAACCGATGCCTCTCACTGCTCTCTATCTATGTCTCTATCTATGTCTTCTCTCTGAGCCAGATGTATTGTGCCAAAAACAATTCCAGGCATGACCCAGTTATGCTTGGCGAAATAAAGTTATTCTGATTCTGATTCTAATAATGATTCTGAAGTATTTTACCTAAAGTGTACACAGTGCACCAATAATATCAAACTTTTTCTCTAAAGTAAATGTTATCTGCACTCGTTTGAAATATGAGAAGTCTTAATAATAACATAGAGAGGTCTGTATTACTGGATCACATTGAGAAAAATAGCACAAATCTTATACTTCTCCAAAAAACTCACGCAGGAGTAATATACTAACATAAACTATATTAATGGGCTGAAAGCTCAAATAATGGTACCTTGTCAAACAATTCTAGAGGTATTTTCATTCCAGTTAAAAAAAAATCCCTAAGGCTGTGAGAACGCTTGACTGTGCTGAAAACCATGTGTTTTCTGCATTGTGCGTTTCTGTATTTTTTTGTGTGTCTTTCTATGCTTTTTTTAATATTTTCCTTTTTTCAAAGAAGAGAATACAGTATCATATTTATTTTATAAAAAATGCATGTAAAACGCAGCAAAATGTTGTTCTTCTGAGTCTTCATTGAAATACATTATGTGCAATTCAGATGCATTTTTGTTGCCCTGTACTCGCTATGCTACTCTGATAAGGCGTGTTAACTTTGATAAGGTGGGATATCTTTGATAAGGTGGGATATCTTTGATAAGGATCAAGGACACAAGGATCACAGACTGAGAACGATATTCCCTAAACCTCCACTCTTGTCATATCGGCAACCACACAATCTAAAACAGATGATTGTCAGGAGCTCTTTGAATAGGCCTCAACAAAACGGAACATCACCCTGCCGACAAAAAATATGTGGGACCTGCAGACACATTTACTCCACTGACAGGGTAACGATACCAGCTTCACAACAGGAGTACAGAGTACAAGGTAAATTTTCCTGTGGGTCCACCAATCTGGTATATCTGATCATGTGTGCTAAATGCCCCAATGTTATGTACGTGGGAGAAACTGGACAAACTCTGCGCAAACGTATGAATGGACACAGGAACACTATTAATGATACCAAATCTGGACTCCCAGTTGCTACACACTTTCGGTCCAACGGACACAGCATGGATGATCTTCGTGTCACTGCCCTGAAGGGCGGCTTCAAAACGTCAAATGACCGATTAATAGCAGAAACAAAATTTATAAATTGGTTCAAAGCTGTGGAGAAGGGTTTGAATAAGGACAACAACTTTCTATATTGGTATGAGATTGATGATATTTAAACTGTCTCAGCCACTCTAGCTGAACTTGTGAACTAAGAATTTACGATACCTCTGGGTCAATCCTAATACCAGGTCTGTGAGCAATGGAGTAAACAAGGATCCTTATCTTACCCCATTTAGGTGGTTGAATTAAGGCATCTTAATGACGTATTTATGCTTGAAAAAAATATCTGTTTTCCCCTTTGATGTTGCATGTATATAAGCTGTCTGTACCACCAGCTTGCAAACTAACAGGATGTAAACCTGACGAAGGCTGCAAGGCCGAAAGCTTGTTTATTCTTATTCATTTGTAGTTAGCCAATAAATGGTATCATCCTGATTTAAAACTTCTTGCTTTTGATAAGGAGTGATATCTTTTCATTAGGTGTGATATTTAAGTTATCACGGTTTAGTGAATCAAGCCCAATATACGGTATATATTTCTTGTATGACTTGCACAACTGGATGAACTAACACCCATTATACAAGCAACACATTAATTTTGTGCATAACTTGAGTTACGCAATTTGCATAATGCACAATAAGCATATTGCTGAATCTTTACATGCGCTGTCAACGCAAATTAAAAATGAGTGAGTCAGGTTCTATGTGATTTATAAAAACAGACTATTAGAGAACAACTAGCCAGTGTATCAATACTATCATTATTTCTTCCCTAATCTTGATGTGTGCTATTTGTGCACAGACAAATAAAGAGCTGGTAGTAATATATTTTAGAGAGTGCACTAAATCCAATCAGATCAAACAAACAGTGCATCTTCAATTAAATTGTCAGTCAGCTTCAATTAGATTCTCAGATACAGCCAAGGAGCACATGCAATCGCTTCAGTCTATTTTTCTTTATAATGATCCTCGGGATAAAGACAACAGTGTAAATCACACTCAGTGACTCAGCGATAATGAAGGCAGAGGGTAAACCAGTGCATAGGTGTCCTATTATAGAAGTAGAGTATAATCCAGTGTAGAGAGGTTCTGATCAAGAGGTAGAGGGTAAGCTAGTACAGTGAGTTATATGCCTGTATGTTGTTGATTTTTATTCTAAAGTTGATTACAATATACAATACAATAAAATTTGTAAAGCGCTTTTCTCCCATAGGACTCAAAGCACATAGATATGTCTCAGATCAATGCAGGGTTGCAGACTGGACTGTGTTACAGAGGAAATATTCAGGTTTTCATAAATGCCGGACTAAACAGGTGGCTTCTCATTTGGATCTTAAATGCTTCCAGGGATGGAGATGTCCGGATTGGGTGTGGCAGGGAGTTCCAAAGTGTAGGGGCAGCATGACAGCAGGCTCTGACTCCAAACGTTTTGAGGTGGACTCTGGGGGTGACCATGTTATTAGATCCCTTTATTCCCTGTATTCAGGGCCCAGACTGTGCAAGGATGTGAATTTCAATACTGCAATGTTAAACAGAGTTCTCAATTTTATCGCTAGTCAGTGAAGTGAGCGAAGGTTTGGCGTTATGTGGCAACGGTGGGGTTGGCTTGTTAACAGCCTTGCAGTGGCATTCTGTACTAATTGCAGATGGTGCAGGTCTTTATTTGGAAGGCATGTATAGAGAGAACATTGCAGTAGTCCAGGCATGATGTGATGAAGGCATAACCTAGGGATGGAAGATCTGCTGGAGGTATGAGTTGTTTAATTTTTGCAATGTTCATTAGGCGAAAGAAGGAATGTTTCACAACAGCTGAGATTTGATTTCTGAAGCTTAATTCCCCATCAGTAAGTGCACCCAGGCTGTGCCCCACAGCAGCATGTTTGTTGTGTATTCTGAATTGAACAAGAAGAAACACCTGGGGCCATATGCAATTCACTTTTTCACCTAAGTTTTCTCCAAGATGATATTTTTAAACTTGTCAATAAAATGCCCTTTAACCACTTAAACCCACAGGGTTGAAATTTTTTTGCATCTGAGCAACTTTCACCTCCCATTCATTTGCTAATAACTTTATTACTACTCGGCACAATGAATGGATCTATATCTTGTTATATCTAGGCTTTCTGTGGGTGATACATTTTGCTGAGAATTAATTTATTGTAAATCCATTTTAACAGGAATATTAAGAAAGAAATGGAAAAAAATAATTATTCCTCAGCTTTTGGCCATTATAGTTTGAAATTAATACATGCTACCATAATTAAAACCTATGTACTTTATTTAACAATTTGTCCCGCTTATTACACCATTTAACCACCCTGGCGTTCTATTAAGATCGCCAGGGTGGCTGCGGGAGGGTTTTTTTTAAATTTAAAAAAAACTATTTCATGCAGCCAACTGAAAGTTGGCTGCATGAAAGCCCACTAGAGGGCGCTCCGGAGGCGTTCTTCCAATCGCCTCCGGCGCCCAGAATAAACAAGGAAGGCCGCAATGAGCGGCCTTCCTTGTTTTGTTTAGATCGTCGCCATAGCGACGAGCGGAGTGACGTCATGGACGTCAGCCGACGTCCTGACGTCAGCCGCCTCCGATCCAGCCCTTAGCGCTGGCCGGAACTTTTTGTTCCGGCTACGCTGGGCTCAGGCGGCTGGGGGGACCCTCTTTCGCCGCTGCTCGCGGCGAATCGCCGCAGAGCGGCGGCGATCGGGCAGCACACGCGGCTGGCAAAGTGCCGGCTGCGTGTGCTGCTCTTTATTTGAACAAAATCGGCCCAGCAGGGCCTGAGCGGCAGCCATCGGCGGTGATGGACGAGCTGAGCTCGTCCATACCGCTAAGATGGTTAAATTATGTCTCTATCACAATGTATGGCGTCGATATTCAATTTGGAAATAAAGGTGCATTTTTTCAATTTGCGTCCATCACTATTTAGAGGCCCATAATTTAATAAATCATATTGATATACTCCTTTGACATGCATATTTAAAAAGTTCAGACCCTTAGGCAACTATTTATGTTTTTTTTTTTTTTTTTATTGTATTTTTTTTATTTTTTTATTTAAACTTGTATGTGGGTATTTTTTGGTGTGGGAGGTAAACAGGGTTTTTTTAATGTATTAAAATTTATTTATTTAACACAAAGTGTGTTTTTGGTGTAATTTGCTATTTGGCCACAAGATGGCCACAGTCCAAAAAGTCCTGGGAGCGATCGATCTCGCTCCCAGGCAGAAGAAAGGAGACCAGAGCTCAGAAAAGCCACAGCGTCTGAAGAGACGCTGTCGGATTTTCTCCGGGGGGGTCCGATCAGCGAAAGGGATTTATAATCCCTTTCACTGATCGGTGGGCTAACGGCCAGCAGCGGGGGCGCGCACGGGGGGGGGCCTGCGGGAGCGCGCACGACCTGCGGGAGTGCACGCAGCCTAACTGGACGAAAATTTTCGTCCAGTTAGGCTGAAGTGGTTAAGCCTCCAGAAAGCAAGCAAATACTCACAATAATTTTGATAGTACTTTTTCACCTACATTTTGGTACTTTTTCCATTGCAAAGTGCTGAAAATGTATTCTAAATCGACGATAAACAATTATCTCCTAGGAGATAACTCAGGAGAAAAAGTGAATTGCATATGGGCCCTGGGCTTTTATTAAATTCCCCTTTCATCCTAAGTTTTCTGCCAAGATATTTTTTTTTTCTGCCAAGAGTTTTTCACCTTCTGTTTAAAATAACTTTTCCGCACTTTGCAATTGAAAAAGTACCAAAAAGAGGGTAAAATAGTGCTGTAAAAATTATTCTGTGTATTTTCTTGCTTGGTGATTTGCTTAAAGTGAACCTAAAGTCACCTCAAAAAAATGAGATGAACTCACCTGGGGCTTCCCTCAGCCCCCTGCAGATGATCGGTGCCCTCGCATCCCCGCTCCGATGGCCCAGGACTTGCCGGCAAGCACTTCCGGCTTGGCCGTCACCGGCCGACAGGCATGGGAACGCGAGTGATTGTTCGCGTTCCCAGCCTGTATATCGCCCCCTATGCTGCTATTGCGGCAAGGAGGCATCTTATTGTTTATGTGTGAAAATATCACTTAGGTGAAAACTTGGGAGAAAAACGGAAAAACGGAATTTAATTCTTTGAGGACCGGCATATTATTCCACCTTAAAGACCAGAGCAGTCTTTTAATTCAAGGTTCTGCCAGTATAGATAGCCAGACATCGTTGTTCACAGTATAGATAGGTGTCCCCATATAGAGATGGCCTAAACAATTAGTTGGCGGACACTATCTGGCGAACTTTCACTGTTTATGTTCTCCATGAACTGCGAACATATGGCGTATTCGACCCGCCCCCTATACATCATCATGGAGCCAAACGTTGACCCCTTACCTCACAGTCAGTAGACGCATGGCAGCCAATTAGCTAGCACCCCCTCCTGGACCCCCCCCCCCTATCAAAAAGCAGTTGCAGTGACCATATTGGATTCATTCTCTGCTGACTGCTGACTGTTAGTGAGAGCAGACTTTCTGCAGATAAGTAGGGAAAGCATTAGCTAGGCCTGTGTTCTTGTCATCACTTGCTGTGAAAGCACCCCAAACATTGGTCTCCTGTGGGTTTTTTTGTGTGTGACACTCAACAGCCCACTGACACCCAGAGCTGTTCGCACAATACTGCTATTGTTGTTGCCTCATTAAGTTGCAGGCACAGAACCACTCCAGTGCATTATTATTTAACTGTCTTCTTATAGTACTATTGCGTTGATCTGTGTGGACACTCCACAGCCCACTGACACCCAGAACTGTGCATAATGTGGTTTCTGCCCTTTAGGGATTAAAACCCGACTTTGCATCAAATCCGTAATTTTTGGTGGGACTTTTGGCATGGATCCCCCTCTGGCATGCCACAGTTCAGGTGTTAGATCTCTTGAAACAACTTTTCCATCACTTTTGTGGCCAGAAACAGACTTTGTAGGTTTTAAAATTCGCCTGCCCATTGAAGTCTATGGCAGTTCACCGGGTTTGCATGTTCGCGAATGGAAAATTCTATGTTCACGACATCTCTTGTCACTAGTATAGGTAGCAGCCATTACACCAACTAAGGTCCAACGAGGAGCAGTTATCCTCGCCTACTCTCTCCTTGGCATCCAGCCTTACACTGCCAATAAGTTCTGCGTCCCATCTTGATTCCATCATCAAGCGTGTGTTGGCGTCGGGAACAGCAGTACTTCAAGGACTTTACAGTGACATCCTGTCTGCAGCAGACAGCCACACAGAGGACTCAACTGTAACATCTTTGGTCCTAAAGGGGTTAATAAAAGCTCTGGTTTCCCAGAATGCTCTGTGGCAAAAAGCTGTGTGACCTCAATCTATACCAAACTGGGCATCCTGAATAATTTTTTACATTCTACCATATGCCATTACGGTGTCTCTTTCAGAAACATAAGGGGCCATTAAAATATTTTCTTTGATAAGTGATCCAGAGCCTGGAAGACTCAAAAGAAGAAGGCTGTTGCAGAGAAGCAGATCGAATAGTCTTTGAGCACCATATGCAGCATCCACTACCAATCCATCATGTTTTAATTTAGGAAAGTCAGTTCAGTGAAAGAATATTTCTGGTTTGTTGCCAAGGGGTTTGGGCTTTGGGATCTCCCAACATTTGGTGTCAGTTTACTTTGAAGTTTTCCTTCACTGCCGACTCTTATGTTTACTTACATTAAGCCCATATCTATAGTCTTCTGACATTTTGCTGCTATTATTTTTTGACTTATATCTTGTTTATTTTGCCTAAGCTGACATCTATCTATTCATATCAAAGTCTCCTGCGTGTACGTTTGTTAACTTCAGCAGTAACTAGGAGCATTTGGCAGTAACCAAACATGGTTAGGGGATTGTAAATTTGCTGGACTTGTGTCAGCTTAATGTTCACTGAACAGAAAAAAAAATGCCAGAAGGCAATGAACTACTGCACAGTACACTTTTCCTGGGAATACTGCTAACGGGACTGCATACGTCAAGCAGCTACTGTTCTTTCCCTACTCTACACTGCTAATAATTTAAGAAAAAAAAAAAACAGTGAGGAAAATATTCTGTCGTTTAGAGGTCATTAGTATTCTGCACACAACAGAGTGAAGCAAACAATGACATTTACAGTACATTTTGGAGATTCAGATACATTAATAAGGTGAACTTTTGCTTTGGAACACTCGGTTCATGTGAAAAGTCAGAGATGAAATCATTTTCGGTACGGCCAGGACGGTGCTACAATTTTTTCCCCTAAAGCAATCCTGTTCAAATGAGACTTTTAAGAAAGAAGTTTCAATACATCCTGGAAAACATATTATTATGTAATGACTCATGATTCTCGTTGACAGCTTTCAGCAAATTCTTTTTGATTTGTTGGCGCATAAAAGACAGTTATGAAAGTGAGCAAGAGGGAAATTTAAGGGGAAAATAAAACACATGCTGGAGAAATTGAAGCATTCCACAATCTTATAAATAAGGGGGTCAGTTTGAATGAGGTATGGTAATAGCAGACCTGGACAGCAGCTACCTCTGCGGCAAAGAAGAAAAGGGCCCTTTTCCACTCCTGCCTGCGCTTCTGCCCTGGTATGCACTGGGGTGTGTATGCGCAAGCAGCAATTTCCAGGAACTGATTGCGTCATTTACCCGTCGGGAACCCAGCGTGATTGCGGTGAGAATCGTGCAGCCCAACATTTGCGTGCAGACGCACAGTAGTGGGAAATGAGCACTGCAATTTACATGTAATTCATGGTGCTCAAGCGATTGGCAAAATGGCTGTGATCCGCTTTTTGAAGCAGATTGCAGCTAATGGAAAAGGGCCCAAATGGAGTGCTCCAATAATGTAATATCGTTTAATACAAATCAAAGGCACAAATGCAAATGCACATACATAAAGTTATCAGAAAAAAATCTTATCTTTCTACATTGAATGTCTTCCAACACCAGTGTCCTCCTGACGTGGGTATGCCGGATAGTGCCATGCACAGGGGAACCTTGTAGCCAGCTCCGTCAGCCATGGTATAGACAATGCGTTTCAACACCATGCGTCTTCATCAGGTCATCTCCTACAACTAAGGCCAACCATCTGGGGACAGAGTTTGTTTGAACAACTACATTAGCACTATGGTATATCCTTCCCTTTCCTTTCTGACATCCAACCACCTGGATGCATTTTGACCACATTAGGTATTTACATTTTACCTACTTTTTTTTTACTACTTTTAGTTTTAGTGCATAATTTTCCTTGTGGGCCCTGCTGTATCTAGTCATTCACTGATAAACATTCTCCAGCTAGGATCCCTGAGGTATCACTGGCATCACTAGTAATCCTTGCTGTGCTCACTGGGGCAGGAAGTGAAAAAGAGAGTGACGGAGGAAGGATTCACCAATCTTGGACCGCTACTTTAGCAGCAGTAATATTAATCAAGGGTGGGCTGATCTAGGTGGAATATGTGTTGCCAGGACCATTCATCTAAATGTAGGTTTCAGTTGTTTCTTATTTTAAATAGATATTACATCTTTAGATTGAATCCCACTAGATGTTTAAGCTGAGACATGCTTGGAAAGGAAGGTAGATTCCAGTGGGATACTAATAAATGTCTTGTCTAGTAGCTGAAAAGATATGTTTGATTATTTATCTGAATTGTCTAGAGTATTTCTCCATGCCAATCAGGAAAAGGGCAAGTTGGGAAGTTAGAGTATAACTACTCCCTTTCAGTCTAGAAATGATTTGAGCAATCTCTTTCCGGTAGAGGGAGATTATAGGACAATCCCATTGCCCATGTAAGACAGTGTCCGTCTTTGAACAGAGCCTCCAGCAAAACTGAGTGAGGAGGATGCTGGGGGGTGAATATTGGATATGATGCCGGGGTGAAGTACCTTTTATATAAAATGTTCTTGGTTGTTTCTATGTATGAGATGCACTTCAAGAATTAATAAATAAACGTTGGTGTACACACCGCTCTACCCACCAATCACTGTGCTGTGCAGGATCAGGTCAGCAGGGCCCACAATATACATCAAAAGAGGTCCGCACCAGTTCAGGATTCCAGGTGTATATCTTTATTCAGGACGTATCCAATATAAAATAGACACATGCATCAGAATGGATATTGGATACGTCCTGAATAAAGATATACACCTGGAATCCTGAACTGGTGCGGACCTCTTTTGATGCACTTCAAGAATTGTTTTTGCGCAGACAAGGCTTGTTCCATATACGATCTGTCAAATTCCTTAATCCTTGAAAATGTAGACACTGGAGAAATATTCAGTTATACAAAAAGGAAATTCTGCCTTTATGTTTATCAGTAGATTGGGCAGTAGGCATTGTAAGCAGTTGGGTATGGATTGAGGAACAAAGTGTGCTATTTGCAGGTAGGTAAAGGATCTATATCCCTAAATTTCTACTTTAGAAAGAAAAATGGTGATGACACATCATGTTAATCTTTCAGATGTTATCCAGATCTTCCAGATTTTTGATTCCTGCTGCTATACAGGGGCCGATGTTAAGATAGCAATTCATTGCAAGATTTAAGTAGTCCATTTTGCAATGGATTTTCATAATAAGTAGCATAATTTTATATCATAATAATTAGCATAATTATCAATCCTCTCAAATGTATTTGTACCTCAATGACAATCCCTACTGACTTATGTGGTACATGTAGATTTGGGCAAGATGTTTAATCAACACAATTCAAAAATAGCTGACACAGTCATGCAGCTTTTTAAAAAATGAGCTGGCAATCTAAGAGTTAATTGTATATGTGCACACACCTTTAGAGATGGCTCGAACCTCCGATTTTAGGTTCACGAACCTCAAACGCGAATATGCGAAAAAAGTTCGGGTTCGCGCGAACTTTCGAACTGCAATAGACTTCAATGGGGAGGCGAACTTTGAAAATTACAAACATTTATGCTGGCCACAAAAGTGCAAGAAAATATCTTTCAAGGGGTCTAACACCTGGAGTTTTGCATGGCGGAGTGGGATACATGCCAAAAGTGCCGGGGAAAAATCCAGATTTGATGCACAGCAGCGTTTTAAGGGCAGAAATCACATTGCATGCTAAATTGGAGGCCTAAAGTGCTTTAAAACATCTTGCATGTGTATACATCAATCAGGTAGTGTAATTAGTGTACTACTTCACACAGACAGACTAAACTCACTGTGTAACGCACCGCAAACAGCTGTTTGTGTAGTGACGGCCGTGCTGGACTGGTGCGCAACATGGCGAGATTGCTTTTTCTCAGTGATGTCAGGTAATGTCTGACTGCCTTATCAACTTTCAATGGTTCTTTCTCTACCATTGTTAAAGCTAACATCTATTTTTTTAAATTACTTTTTCTGCTGGCTTTTCAGTACCTTCAACGAGAATCTGTTATGGAGGGCGAGTCTGCCATTCATTCAACTGTGTGATAAACTTTCCATATTACTTTCTCAGCACCATGGTGACCATGGGTAATGGCCGGGGTATCAGGGTTTGATTACAGTCCGGAGTGGGTGCACTGAACAGGTATGCAATGACTGGTATCAATACAATGTGCAGCTGTCACACACACAGGTACCATGAACAGGTATGCAGTGACTAGTATTACAAATGTGCAGCTGTCACACACACAGGTACCGTGAACAGGTATGCAGTGGCTAGTATTACAAATGTGCAGCTATCACACACACAGGTACCGTGCACAGGTATGCAGTGACTAGTATTACAAATGTGCAGCTGTCACACACACACAGGTACCGTGAACAGGTATGCAGTGACTAGTATTACAAATGTGCAGCTGTCACACACACACACACAGGTACCATGAACAGGTATTCAGTGACTAGTATTACAAATGTGCAGCTGTCCCACACACAGGTACCGTGAACAGGTATGCAGTGACTGGTATTACAAATGTGCAGCTGTCACACACACAGGTACCGTGAACAGGTATGCAGTGACTAGTATTACAAATGTGCAGCTGTCACACACACAGGTACCATAAACAGGTATGCAGTGACTGCTGTATAATATAACACTGCGTGCTGTCACGCAGGTGCACTGAACAGGTATGCAGTGACTGGTATCAATACAATGTGCAGCTGCCTGTCACACACACAGGTACCATGAACAGGTATGCACGGTCGGACTGGTATTACAAATGTGCAGCTGTCACGCACGTGCAGTGAAAAGGTAGCCACTGAATGTGCTGGGCCTTGCACAGTATAAGAGGGCTGTATATGCAAGTGTCAGTGGGCCGCACAAAAAAAAAAACAAATCACAAGAACAACATTAGCTCTCAAAAAAGCTGTAGTGAGGTGCTTTTAAGCAACAAGTATCAGCAAGGAGCAAGCTAACAAGCCTAACAAGAGCCAAACTAAGCTTTCCCTATGTCTCTGCAGCAACCTCTCCCTTCTCTAATTACTGCAGCCACACCAAGTGAGGATAATTGCCGACACAGCTGCCTTGTATAAGGGGGGAGGGGGGGGGGCTCCAGGTGGGAGTGTAGCCTGATTGGCTACCATGTGTCTGCTGACTGTGATGTAGAGAGTCAAAGTTGAGCCTAATGATGTAGTATAGGGGCGGGTCGAACTTGCATATAGTTTGCGGTCCACCGCAAATGCAAACCACCGATGTTCGCGCAAATACGTTCGCATGCGAACCATTCAGGCCATCTCTACACACTTTAAATCCATGACAAAGCATCCTATGACACTGCTACAACAAGTGCACCTACTTTTTTAGCCTTACATTAAAGCTGTGCATATGCTGGATTAAAGTCAGGCCGATATAGCCACTATGAGCCAACTCAGGTGGGAACCTAATATGTATACAGGAGCCCATCACAACCGAGCGTATTTCTCTCCCAATTACACTGCCCACTGTAAGTCATGCACCGTGCATTGTCCCTCTCCCACAACACACAGGCACATGTTTAGGCTAGTTATGCGTCTGTACAGCACTCGGCTCTCCGCACTGTTACCCAAGGGATCGAGTCCTGATCCCTGCGGGTATCAATCCGGAGGTGTGTGTATAAGTATTTTAACAGTTAACCATATCTATCGATATATACAAGTACAAATAACATATATGGCTGAACAACTCTACAAACATGCATGCAACAACTTCTGGATAGTGGACACTGGAACATACAAAGAACATTTTCAAGAGAGGAGTCAGTAATTTTAATTCAGTTCATAGTATAGACCTCATTGGTCAATAAAATGCAAATAATTCTAAGAAGCTGCAAGTCATCCTTTCAAGTTGGAGTTTGATTGGTCCATTTTTAAGAGACTCCGTACTAAAAAAAAAATGTCCCTGGGGGTACTCACCTTGAGAGGAGAAAGCCTCTGGATCCTACTAAGGCTTCCCCCATCCTCCTCCTTCCCACGGTGGTCTCGCTCTGGCCCTCCGAATGCACAGCAGACAATTTGTCAGGCTGTGCAATATTTACCTTTTCTGGCTCCAGCGGGGGTGCTGTTGCGGCTCTCGGTTCGGAAATAGGTGGAAATAACTGATCCCAGTCGGGTCCGCTCTACTGCGCAGACGGCTTGCGACTGTGCAGTAGAGCGGCCCTGACTGGGATTTGCTATTTCCGCCTATTTCCGAGCCAAGAGCCACTACTGCGCCTGTGCTGGAGCCGGGAAGATAAATACTTACATGGCTGCCATTTGTGGATCTGCAGCGAGACCACCGTGGGACGGAGGAGGATGGAGGAAGCCTCGATAGGATCCAGAGGCTTCCCTCTCCCGAGGTGAGTACCCCAGGGGAAAGTTTTTATTCATACAGATTCTCTTTAAAGCTGCATGCATTTGCATACACAATCTACATTATCCTCCATCAGCTCAGGGTTATTTGCATCTCATTCACCATCCCTAGTCCTGAGCAGGGATGAGCAGAAACTACGCCAGTGCGAATTTATGCATTGTAGTTAGCATCTACGCATCGTAGTTCGTAGGTGAAGTTTCAAAAATACGCTTACGAATTTACGCGTAGCGAAGTACCGCTATGCGTAGCTTATGCCCACTATGCGTAGTTAACATGTGTATTGCGTAGTGAACTATGAATGCATTACTTGTTTCTAATTTTCCACGTGCGATTGTATGCTTACAAATTTACGCATTGGATAGGGGAATGTACGCATAGAACAGTTCCCGGTGTAAGCATTTAAAAAGAAATTAATGCGTAAAATTTTCTGCATACGGGCATAAGCATCCGCATACACTATGCTTCGCACTACGCGTAATTGCGTATTTTAACGCGTAGTCTACGAAATGCATACAAAGCGAACATTTGATTTCAAAGCCGTAGTTTGGCGATGCGCAATTGCGTAAAACTACGCGTAGTTCCAGTGTAGCGAAGTTGGCTGACTACGGCCATCCCTGGGACTCCTGAGTATTATTGGAAGAGTAGTTAAAGAGCTATTTTTGTTAAATTCTGAATTCTTTATATACTCTCCCAGGGTGAGGCAAGTTTTTTGCCTCTCAACCAAGTAGTAAAATAAATAGAATTACAACCTGATTGCATGTAAAATCCCACTGTTTAAAGGGAACCTAAACTGAGAAGGATATGGATTTTTCTTTTTAAAATAATTCCAGTTGCCTGACTCTCCTGCTGATCCTGTGTCTCTAATACTTTTAGCCACAGGCCCTGAACAAGCATGCAGATCAGGTGCTGCCTCTGACTGAAGCCAGACTGGATTAGCTGCATGTTTGTTTCAGGTGTGTGATTCAGCCACTACTGCAGCCAAAGAGATCAACTGGACTGCCAAGCAATTGGTATTGTTTAAAATGAAACATCCATTTCCCTCTCAGTTTAGGTTTCCTTTAAGTGCAACATTTCTCCTTATAAAATCCTTGCTGATGCTTAAGGCTGGTTTCACACCAGGACGTGGCGTTTTAGGGGACGTTAAGGTCGCATAACGTGCCCCTAACGCAACGCCTGGTGCTCTCTGATGTGGACATCAGAGTGAGCCGCGTTGTGCAGCTCACTCTGGCGTCCGTGATGCGTACTCTTGGACGCATGCGGCATCACGTGGTCCCGCCGGCCAATCGCCGCACAGAGCGACCGCACCAGGAAGTAAACACTGTACGTCACACTGTGCAGTGAATATTAATTAGCCATGTGCTTGGCCGCTCTCCGCTCCTCCCCAACATTACTGAGCATGCGCAAGCAGTCTAACGCGGCTCTGCTGCTTATAAAGTACTGCATGCAGTTACGTTGTTACAAAGTAACGCAACGTGGGCACTGTGAACAGCCCATTGATTTTTCATTGCTGTGCGGTGCGGTGGGGTGCCTTAGAGGCTGCTCTAACGTGCGCCTGTAATGTCCCACTGTGAAACCAGCCTAATACTACGTTATCTTTAATTATGAAAAATATAATTCAGTCATACTAGCCTTTCGACCATCCAGCAGAGTTTTTTCATAACTGTTAATCTGCCATTCCTTTTTTCCCCCAAATTAAATATAGAAATTTATAATGAGCTGTGAAGGATATTAAAGGCTAAATATGTGGCCAGTGGAGCTTTTGATGAAACTTGTATTAATCAGGAACAAATAGCATCCACCCTGCCCACTATGCCATTAATTCTGCCGAAATCAGTCTCTCATTAAATCAGCACATTTATTCTCCGTGCCCGAAATCATTATCAAATAAAGAAAGGTCCTTGATCAAAACTCGGGAAGTTAGAGCACATCTTTAAAAGTTGAAAACATCCACTTTTATGTTTAAGCTTCAGACAGCTTCAAAGGGAATCATATTTTAATGTGAGTTTAACATCAGTGACTTAAAGGTTCTATGAAACTAACTGCGCAGCTGCTACAGCATAAGACTAGCGAAGGCCAACCATAACGTCAATCACAAAGTAAAGGAAACCACCAGCACAGAAATTGGCTTTTAATAAACTTTCATGCTACTGTTTTAATTGTGCATCATTTCTAATGCTAGAAATGTACTTGAAAGGGTACTATGGTAAAAAAAATAAACAGTAAAATTTAAAATACAAATGCTTTAGATAAGAAATATAACACCGCTCAATACTCTGCTGAAACCAACCGGGAGCAGGATAGAAGCTTAGCCATGCCAGATTAGTACTTGTGAAAAAATCTGCTCCAACTGGAAGAATAAAAGGGTCCAATTTTTATTTACAGAGACAGTAAGCTCATGCGTATCAGAGCTGCAATTGCTCCTTAGTCATAGCTAAAAGTGCTCTCACAGGAGCCATAATTTGAAGGCACAAGTTAACGCCCACAAAGGTGGGTCTAATGACTTAAAAATGCAAACATGAAAACCATGTTTGCAAAATTGTGCACAGAAAATACAAAAAGTGCTTGATCTAGAAGAAGTGGACAAATATTGCAGTCTATGAAAAAATTGCAACATGCAGCAAATGCAATTAGAGGGTAGAGGGGGAAGAAACACGACACGGATTTATAAATTAATATATAAACTGATATCCCACCTAGATTTCAAACCTGCTAGGACACCTAATGGGTCCCCAGCTGCCAAATCCATGTGCGCCTTTAAATTGTGGCTCCAGCAAGAGTACTTTTAGCTATGACTAAGGTGTGATTGCCACTCCAATATCCTTGAGCTTACTGACTCTGTCCATAATCATGTTAAAATAAAGAATGTACTCTTTTAACCTTCCAGTTGGCGATTTTTTTCGAAAACACATATGTACACATACCTACACTTGTCCCAGAATAAAGGCGGTGTCATTTTTTTTACTTTCTATGTAGCTATAAATGACAGTAGATATTATAATTTATAATCTGATGGCTCTGAGATGGACTAGTTCAAACCCTGCTAGTAATAGGTTTAGAGCCATCAGATAACAATACCTTCTGTATTAGTAAGTAACAGCTACATGGGAAGCCAAATACGTACACATATGTGAATGAGGACAAATTTATTTTGAACGTCACAGTTTTTCACCATAATACCCCCTAAAGAAAGCATTGCCACCTAAAGCCAAATAGTAAAGCAGAGAAGTAGGTGATGTAGAGCATTAATGCAAAAGAGGCATTAGACAAATGGGTGGGGAATAGGGGTAATAGAATATTGTACTAATCGCTATAGTAGAATATCAGTCATTTTACCAATTTTCTACTATGCCCCTCTGTACCCTAACAGTCACACAAACCCTCCCCTATCTATGCCTAACAAGAACACCCCCCCCCCCCATATATATATGTCTAACAAGAACCCTCCCCTCTATGCCTAACAACAACCCTTCCCTGTCTCTACCTAACAAGAACCCTCCCCTCTATTCCTAACAACAACCCTTCCCTGTCTCTACCTAACAAGAACCATTCCCTCTATGCCTAACAATAACCCTTCCCTGTCTCTACCTAACAAGAACTCTCCCATACCTGTGCCTAAAACTAACCTCCCCCCATCTACTACAAACACTAACCACCCCCACCTACTCCTAACACTATCCTCCCCCACCTGCTCCTAACACTAACCACCCAGCACTTGATGGTATTTTGCACTGGAATTTGGCTAGAGTGTAGCTGAATGTTGGTGAACTAGTGTTCACAGCATGCCCACTGCATTTCCTTTAGAGTTCATTACACTGTAGCAGAACTCTGATGCTGCTATTTTACTCCTGCAAAGGTCGGCATGACTGTCCTAGAACTCTGGCAATTAAATTTCCAGCTGTAGCAATAGGCGTCTATGGTGTGGCCACATTCCTCCGGTGCCGCTCGCACCCAAATTGTCAGTTTGGGATATAGAAGAACGGAAGAGAGAAGTCCTTGTAGACAATAATTGAAAATAAATAGACATTGTGGGGCATAATAAAATGTATTTTAATTACAGTATGACAGTTTCGTTTCGTTTTTTTTTTTTTTATTGATTCACCACTAGTAAATGGGTAGGGTAAAAAATGAATGTATGTATTTGCTACCGGGGAGTTGGGCGTAGGGTGAATGGAATGACGGTTCACCCTGCTGCCGCTGAACTTTCCGGTGGCATAAAATACTTTTTCTCTGCCAAGTCATAGCAACTCGGAATGTGAAGTAATTTGGGGTCCCAAATTATACGTGCGCGGAGCTCGCACTAATAGCGACACCCAAGTAAGGTGCTACACAGCCAGCACTGTGCACTGAAAGCACCAGCTTTGGGTAAAAGGGGTCATTATCTACTTCCCATACCTTAAAGAGGATCTGTAATTAAAAAAATCCCTCTGGGGGATATCCTACCTCAGGAGGGGGAAGCCTCTGAATCCTAACGAAGCTTCCCCGTTCCTCCGCCGTCCCTCCGTTAGCCTGCCTGGGTCCCCCATAATGCGGAAAGGTAAATATTTACCTATTGCAATCCTGCGCAGGCGCACTAGCTGCTCTTCCTTCGGGTTAAGTTGGAAATAGCTGAGCCTGATTGATCCACTCTACTACGCAGGCGCGAGTCCTTTTGCGCCTGTGCAGTAGAGCGGATACGATTGGGCTCGACCGAACTACTGTGCCTGCGCTGGATCCCGGAGAGGTAGATAAATGTAGCCGTGTCAGGGGAGGATTGCAGGAGGCTTCGGGGGAGCCAACGCTGAATTGCCTACAGCTACAGGGATGGCGAAGCCTCATTGGGACCCTGAGGCTTCCCCCTCCCAAGGTAAGTACCCCCCAGGGGATGTTTCTTTAAATACAGAATCTCTTTAAGCAGATGGTATGTAACTCACTGCTACAATATAGACCATATTCCAGTCAAGTAGAAATCTCATTAAGATTGATCAAACTATCACTATAAATAGTTTTCTCTTAATTGACATAGAGAATAGGGTTGCTTCACTACGTGAACTAATGGCATTTAATTCCAAACTACAAACTGTAACCTCAATTAATTTTTCTTGCAGAATTACAGTAGTGGACCAGTATCAATTAACTTTCTATTGAATACAAAGACTGCAAACATATTAGATCATTAACTAGTGAATAGGAGAAAGTATTCCTCTATAGAAGATTTGGTCAGTGTTTTAGCCCACTACCTGGCACCCAATGCATTCCTAGGTGGCCCTTCCTGCCCCTAATGACCCACCCATTTTACTTACTTGTAGAGATGGCTCAAACCTCCGATTTTTGGTTTGTGAACCTCGAACGCGAACATTATGATTATGATGGGTAATTATGCATAGGCGTAATTTCTGCTCATCACTAGTAGCAGGTAATAGTTACAACTAATGAAAATAACAATTTTCTTCTTCATTACTGTGCCGTAGTTGTACTTAGTTCAATTAGTTAATATTAGTAGCTCCGATTTAGCATCTTAATAGCTGCAACACGTACTGTTTCCCTGAAAATAAGACACTGTCTTATATTAAGTTTGCTCCAAAAGATGTGCTAGGGCTTATTTTCAGAGGATGTCTTATTTTTCGGGGAAACACTGGTAGTTTTCCTATGCAAAATGATATACTGCATGCCATGCTGAAACACAAGCAGCATGCACAGAGCTTGTGGTTTGCAGATATTGGTTCTCATAATAAATTGATTCTGCTGCTCATGTGGGTAAGAGTCTATTTCTTGCAGGCAGAGAACTCTCTGTCAGGCTCCCCAGAGCTATGATAGGATAAGCTGTGTGTCCTGGGAAAAGGGAAAGAAGTGAAGTGCTGCTGATGCTTATCATGACAGATCAGGAGGGATGGCTCCAACAAAAACACAAATTGCCTGACACATATACCGCACTGTAGAACTTACATTATACTGCAGCTCTCCAGTATCCAGGCTTTGTATTGAGCGTGACTTGCTGGGGTCATGCGGGCTGCTGCTAGGGCTTACATTCAGGGACTGTCTTATATTTCAAGCATGCTAGGAATTCCTGCTAGGGCTTATTCTCAGGGGATGTCCTACTTTAGGGGAAACACGGTAGCAGCAACTAAGACTCTCCTGTGGCAATAACCTATAGAGGACAAAGTGGTGAGATATGACAGCCTGATGCATTAAACTAACTTAACTTTGATAAATATTTATTATGGAATAATTTAAAGCGCAAGCAGCCGTGCAAAGAGATTTTCATTGCACCCAGGAAAGTTTTATCTTAAAGGGGCACTATGGCGAAAAATTGTAAAATTTAAAATATGTGCAAACATAGACAAATAAGAAGTACGTTTTTTTTCAGAGTAAAATGAGCGATAAATTACTTTTCTCCTATGTTGTGGTCACTTACAAAAGGTAGTAGAAATCTGACAGAAGTGACAGGTTTCGGACCAGTTCATCTCTTCATAGGGGATTCTCAGCAAGGCGTTTATTCTTTATAAAGATATTCCCTAAAAAGGATTTAAACAATGATGCTGGCCAGCCTCCCTGCTTGCTACATGTTTTTTTGGCAGTTGGACAGATCAACTGCCATTCACTAAGTGGTTTTGAAAATAAATAAATCCCTGAGAAACCCCTATGAAGAGATGGACTAGTCCAAAACCTGTCACTTCTGTCGGCTTTCTACTACCTACTGTAAGTGACAGCAACATAGGAGAAAAGGAATGTATGGCTCTGGACAATGTATTTCTTATTTGTATATGTTTGCACATACTTTAAATGTTAGAAATTTTTGCCATAATGCCTCTTTAAGCCCTATATATGATATTCTCATAAGCATGACCTGTATATAAAAACATTGTGAGCTGTATTAAGTACATTATTACTATTCCATATTAGACTGCCTAATATTTATAGGCCACAGAGAAATATATTTACGCACGCACGCACGCACGCACGCACGCACACACACACACACACCTAATATACAACACTGAAAAATATGCATGCCTGTTAATCATTTGAGCAAAATGAAAAGTTAAATGCACATTTCCTGTATATAAGGCCTTGTTTTAAAGTAATCAGTATGTTTTTAATCAAACTTTGAAATGTGTGCAAGTGTGATAGAGGTGACTTGAGTTATGTATGGAATGAGATTTCTAGAACCATTAAAATAAAAATCGCAATTGTCATGTGAAAGTGGGCCTGAAGTTTTGAATATGCTTGCTTGCCACAATCTATTTGCACAAAGCATGCATCACTAAGATCAATGTGCAGAAGTGTTCTGTGTAGATGATGGAAAAAGAATTACTTTTTTCAATGAGTCTGTCCATTTTGATATAGACCCAACACCATTCAGGTTTCCTGTTTGCCATTAAATGCGCTCAAATGTTGATATTTAATGTTATGATTCAATACACTAATCTTATTTGAAAGGTTTCTTTCCATTTATTGTCTTTCAACAGATTTGTATTACTATTTTTATTTTTTTATTTATTTTGCTTATTAATTTCACTTTAAAAATGTGGAGACAAAGCCAAATTATTTGAAATGTGAACTTGGTCTCTCTTTGAAAGCATACACAAAACTGGTTCTTGAGTACAGCAAGGTATGCATTAAAAGGTACCTGTAGTGAGAGTGATATGGAGGTTGCCATATTGATTTCCTTCTAAGCAATACCAGTTCACTGGCTGTCCTCCTGATCATCTGCCTTTAATACTTTTAGCCATAGACCGTACCACAAGCTTGCAGCAGATCAGGTACTCTGACTCAGCTGATTTAGGTTTTACTGGATTAGCCATATGTTTGTTCCAGGGTTTTGACTCAGACCCTACATATGCCAGACGATCTACAGAACTGCCAGACAACTGGCATTGTTTACAAGGAAATAAATATGGCAGCCTCCATATCACTCTCACCTCGGGTTCCCTTTAAGCTCAATTTACTGAACAGAGAAATGCACAACAATGAAACATACCTTTACGTCACTATTTTATTACAATTTCAAGTATGTTAATATATTTTTACCAGTGCACAAAGATCAAATCACAGATTGATCAACCTGTCACTGTGTAGTATTCTAATCATTGATCATAGGTAGTGTTAAATGTTTCCTTTATTTATTCCATTGATTAAAAATTTCCTTTATAAAAACCACTAAGGTAATCTGTGTTAAAACTAAGCATACCTAAGTTTAATAATTTTCTCAAAAAATATACTTAATACAATCTAAAGATTTAACCAGAAAGGTAAATTAATATGCCAAACAATGTATTTATTTTTAAAGTAAAAATATTGTAATAAAAACATTCTAAAGATAAAATTTATATTTGCTTTTGTGAGAACAAAACCATGTTGTATAATCATAATAATCATATTTTCTTTTATTTTTATTGATGTTTCAAATTATCTGCAAACACTTGATGATACATCTGTTTCACTTTAAAATGATTAAAAGATAAAAAAAAGTGTATATGCTTAATCATAAGAGGAAAACAGTAATACTGATATTATTAACTTTAATAATTTGTAGTCACTGTAAATAGAGCTTCAAGGAGTCTTGAGAAGATAAATTATTTTAATTACTGATCCACTCCATAGTGGTTCAATCAGGGCTTCAAAATAAATAAATATAATTTATGACAATTTATACCATCTATATTTAAAAACATCCTTTTTTAATAATAACAGTAAATAGTAGTTGTGTTAAGAGTTGAAAATGTATAAACTTTTTAACTCTTGTAAAGTTTTCTGTAATGTTAGCAATTTTTGATGGATCTTCATTTTTTTTCCATTTTGTATTTTGTTTGTCCCTTATTTTTTAGTACTCCTTGAGAAGCCAATTTCTACCAGATCTGCTGTCCAAAGAGACATTTATTCAATTCATGTTTTCTCCTAAATTTTCTCCTTGGTTTGAGAAACCAAGATAAGCAGCAACACTCTTGAAGAAATAGCTCTTTATTGAAACGCGTAATAAAATCACGTGTCAGTAAGGCTGGGCTTAGACACAGCTCTAGCACACTCCTATCTCCACTGGAGTGCTTGGTCTAACACTGTGTAAACTGCATGAATTTTCCCAAAAATAATGTACGATTTGTCTTTTGAGCCAAAATACCTTTGAAAATCAGTTTGTAATATGTTTATGATTTCTCAGGTTTTTAGCTATTGTTTGCTTTAAAAGGTGTGATTTTTCTAATTTTGAGCTATTTTTAGCTTTAAAAGGTAATTTGCTCTTATTTATAAAATACAATGTATTTCTGCAAATATATTTTTGAAGTTGAAAATAGCATTTTGCTATGCGAAAATGACTGTGGCAAAAATTTGCAAGCAACACTGGTAATGGACATCTGAAACACACAGCTGTGTAACCATTACACCAAAATATTACAGGTTAGGTTGGACATTTTTTTGGTAGCTTTTTGTTTCTCCTTATTCAATTTACCTTTTCTCCCAAGTTTTGTCCTAGGAGCTTTCATCTTCTGTTTATAACAACTTTTCAGTGCTTTTTTTACACAGCAATTGAAAAAAATACCAAAAAGTATGGACACTCCATTTAAGGCTTCAAATCCTGGCTAAAGCCAGTACCTATTCAGTAAGGAGTCCTTGGTCACAACTCCCTAATGCTGCAGGAAGGCCTACACAATGCACCCTTAGTTGGTTGCACCTCTTAAAAGCAAGAGGTTTTCAATCCGGATGATACCATTTATTGGCATCACCCTGCTGACAAAAAGGTGTGGGACCTGCAGACACATTTACTCCACTGACAGGTTAATGATACCAGGTTCACAACAGGAGTACAGAGTACAAGGCACATTTTCCTGTGGATCCACCAGTCTGGTATATCTGATCATGTGTGCTAAATGCCCCAATGTTATGTACGTCGGAGAAACTGGACAAACTCTGTGCAAACGTATGAATGGACACAGGCACACTATTAATGATACCAAATCTGAACTCCCAGTTGCTACACACTTTCATTGCAACGGACTCAGCATGTATGATCTTCGTGTCACTGTCCTGAAGGGTGGCTTCAAAATGTCAAATCATCGATTAATAGCAGAAACAAAATGTATAAATTGGTTCAAAGTGGTGGACAAAGGCTTGAATAAGGGCAAAAACTTTTTATATTGGTATGAGGCTGATGATATTTAAACTCTTTCTCAGCGCATATAGCTAAACTTGTAAACTCAGAATTTACGATACCTCTGTGACAGTTCAACTCCCAGGTCTGTGAGCATGGTGTAAACAAGGATTCTTATCTCAGCTAACAACCTGCCACCCTATTTAGATGTTCTGTTTCACTTAAGGCATCTTAATGACATGTATTTATGCTTGAAAAAAATCTATGTATCCTCTTTTGATGTTGCATGTATATAGCTGTCTGTACCATCAGCCTGCAAGCAAACAGGATTTAAGCCCGACGAAGGCTATATAGCTGAACGCTTGCTTATTCTTATTTTTTTTAGTTAGCAAATAAATGGTATCATCCTTATTTAAAACTTCTTGCCTTTACTGATGGCTAACACGGTACAATACCCTACTGCAACTCTTAAAATGACACTGAAGTGAAAATAAACTTATGAGATAACCAGTTCGGCCTATCTGGATGACTAAGTTCGTCCAGATAGGCTCTGCTGCCGCCGCCGCGTGGTGCGCGCAATCGGGCGCGCTCCCGCACGCGCTCTCGCCGCCCGCCGCTAGCCCCTCGATCAGTGAATGGGAATATAATTCCCATTCACCGATCTAACTTCCCTGCAGAAATACCAACGCTTTCTATTCAGAGAGCGCGGTATTTCTGCCCCCAGGAAACTTCTCTGTGCTCTTTTAGTTCCTGGATGCGAGATCGTTCGGTCAAATAGTAAACTGCGCCCACATACATTTTTCAATAAACAATGATCTTATTTTACATTTAAAATTGGCTGTTTCCCTCCCACACCAAAAATTACTCACATACATTTTTTATTAAGAAAAAAAAAATACGATAAAACAAAAACAAAAACAACATAAAAAGTTACCCAAGGGTCTGAACTTTTTAAATATGCATGTCAAGAGAGTATGTTATTATATTATTTTAAATTATAAGCTTATAAGAAGTGATGGACACAGGGCGGAGCCTGGACGCGCTGCTGAGAGGACGCATGTAGGACTAGCTCCGACTACCCAGGCCTTACCGAGCACCCTTGCCTCACGGAAACCTCCTCTCTCTCACTAAAGGGAAGCTGAGAAGCTCCAGTGTATCTTCGAGATGGGCCCTAAGAAGAATGGAGCCAATACTGACCCTGGAATCCCAGATATGTTCACTCGGAAGAACAAGGTGGGGAACTCCCAAGATGGCGCCCGCCCGCTTGGTGATACAGCACAGCCTCAGAACAAGGCCTCCCCCGCCCCAGGCACGGCGACCAAAGCAGACTTGAAGCAGCTCTATCAAGATATCGAAAAACTGGTGAAGACATCCAACACAAGCGTGGTCAAAGAAATCAGAGGGGAGATTTCAGCGCTTGGTGAGAGACTACACGAGCTAGAGGAGGAGGTGGATGAGGTCAAGGCCTTCTGCACGCAGACAGAACAAGACCTAGCTGAGATACGCACAGATGTACAGGCCCTTAAAGATGGTCAGGAAGACCAGGAGAACAGGGACAGGAGGAATAATCTCAGGGTAAGAGGGGTCCCGGAGTCGATTGTTGAACTAACTCCTTACCTTGAATCCCTCTTTGCCTCCTTGCTGCCCGATCTCCCACCCGCTGAATTACGCATGGACCGAGCTCACAGAGCTCTTAGAGCTGAGCCGCGAGATGATGAGCCTCCGCGTGATATAATACTGCGGTTCCATTATTACAGCACTCGTGAAGCATTATTATACCACTCACGCAACTCGCCTGACCTCACTTTTGGAGACGACCATATCACCTTTTTCCCTGATCTCTCCCAGATCACCTTGAAAAGAAGAAAAGATATGAAGCCCCTAACTTCTTTATTAGTGCGCAACAAGATCAAGTACAGATGGGGATTCCCGTTAAAGCTCATCGTGCTACATAACGGTCGACAGCTTGTGGTTCAAGGTCCGCATATGATCCAGGACACGCTGGACAAGCTTGGTATCGAGTCCCCTGAGAGTCAGACATCACCTGCAACCACTCCCCAAGGCCGGGTGGCCTCTCCTTGGGTCGTTTGGACAAAGGTGAGATCCAGGAAATCTGTACGAAATGTGAATCAGCATGACCGTCTCGCTAACACTGAATATTGAACTATGACTGTGTTATCGTCTCTACTTGTATTTCTCTATTTTGGCCTGCCAACGAAGAGAGACAATAGTCTGTCTGCCCTGCGTATTACTACAACAGGGCCTAAGTCGGACCTAAGGCCTGCGTCACTCGGACTTGGCATCTGAGGCATACCGACCCCCACGGAAGCTGCACATACCATTCACGCAGCTAACTCAAAGTTTATTAGGGAAGTCAAAGATATGGCTCCCTACCTCGCCAAGTTCCCCATGGCAGAGTTATTGCTTTTATGTTATTCTTTTACGTTTCTTTATGTTATGTTTACTTGGCTACAGGTTATAGTCGCAGTACAAGCGTACAAACATCAAAATGTGCTACTTAACTGGTATTCAGTCTGCACTGTCATTATCCCTATGGTGATTTTATTAATATCTAACCCTGTGGTGTCATTAATATGCGAGAGCACGGCTACCTTACATTTAATATGAGTCAGTTCTCAACAACAGGCCCCTCCTCGATCCCTTTTACCAATGCGGTTCCTACTGATCTTAAAATTGTTACTCACAATGTTAAAGGCCTGAATGCACCCCAAAAAAGAAGAATGGTGAGCAATTTTTATAAAAGTCAGAACGCAGACATACTCTGCCTTCAGGAGACCCATTTCAAAAAAGGATCTGAACCAAAATATTGGCATAAAGCCTATCCCCACGCTTACTATGCCTCAGCCCCATCTAAAAAATGTGGGGTGGCTGTGCTCTTTAAGAAAAATGTCACTCTGAATGTGTCCAAAGTAATCAGAGACCCTGAGGGTAGGTTCCTCATAGTCATAGCCTCAATATCTAGGTGTGTGTATACTATTGTAAGCATATATGCTCCCTCTGAAGGGTTGAAACGTTTCTTAAATACTCTTGCCTCCAAGGTCGCATTGCATAGAGAAGGCAAACTCCTTTTAGTTGGAGATTTCAATACAACCTTGGACACGCCACCCAAAAATTTGTCTTTGCGTAGACCCCCCAGTAAAGCCCTTATATCTTTTTTGCAAGAGGTTAATGTCTGGGATGCTTGGCAGGCTTCACACCCGGGAGAGAGAGGGCACTCCTTTTATTCGCACCCACATGGCACGTACTCCAGAATCGATTTTATTTTTATGGATGCAACTCTTTTAGAAAGATCTAACACAATAGACATGTCAGAAATATCTTGGTCTTACCATGCCTCAGTCAGTGCCCTCATATCCATACAGAGCCCCCCTACACATTTTCAGTGGAGGCTAAACGAATCTTTATTAAAAGAACATGAAGTGCAGGCAGAGGTCTGTGATTGAATCCCTCAGGCGATATCTCTCACATAATTCCCCAAATGACACTTCCAGGAATATACATTGGGCAGCCTTGAAGGCCACAGTTAGAGGTACACTAATCAAAATTTCCTCCCAGAGAAAAAAAAAATCCAAACCCAAATTAAGGACCTAGAAAAACTACATGCTGACTCTGGGGGACAGGATGTCCTGGACCAACTTCTGTCATTAAGGCAAGAACTTCACGCTATTCTGTATAAGAGGGCAGAACGCTCTTTAAGACTTACAAACCAAAAGTTTTATGATAAAGCTAATAAGCCTGACACCTTGTTAGCGCGCAAACTATCTCAGAGATTGGCCCAGAACAGAATACACCCTATCAGAGACCAGCAAGGGAAGAAGTCCTATGACCCCTCCCATATAATAGATCTTTTTTCGCAGTACTATACAAGCTTATATGATGGCACTACGACAGATAAATCTAGGATGACAGCTCGCTCCATCCTCCAATATTTAGATAAAATCCAAATACCCTCCTTTTCCCAAGAGGATATATCTAAACTAAATGCTCCCATTTCTCCCAAAGAGCTTGAGCTTACCATCTCATCATTGAAGAATGGTAAAGCTTCTGGACCAGATGGCTACACAGCTCTTTTTTTATAAAACATTCAAATCACAATTAGTGCCAGTGCTAACCCCTCTCTTCAATAAACTGCTGTTAGGAGAGGAGGATTTATTGCCAGAGTTTCTCCAGGCGTCAGTGGTAGTTATCCCCAAACCAGGAAGAGACTGTGCTGAAATCACAAATTATCGCCCAATTTCTCTAATAAATTCGGATATTAAAATATTCTCAAAAATATTGGCCGATAGGTTAAATAGCTTACTACCAAAGGTCATCCACCCAGACCAAACGGGATTTGTAATGGGGCGACAAACTACTGATAACATCAGAAGAATGGTGAGCACAATAGAGGTTATGAATCATACTAGAGGGCCTTCTCTGCTTCTATCATTGGATGCAGAGAAGGCCTTTGATAGGGTTGATTGGAGATATCTATGCCTGGTTTTACAGAAATTTGGGATAGTTGGGGAATTTCTTAACGGTGTACGAAGTTTGTATACACATCCAACTGCATCGGTTTGTAATATGGGGTTGCGATCCAAACCTTTCCCGATCATGAATGGTACTAGACAGGGGTGCCCTCTCTCTCCCCTTCTTTTTGCCCTGTGCATTGAACCTTTGGCTCTATTGGTCAGAAGCGACACTAATGTCAGGGGAGTGAGGATTGGAGAGGAGGAATTTAAAATCGCCTTGTTTGCAGATGATACAGTGTTCACCCTCTCCAGTCCTCACACCTCCTTGCCAGCTTTATTTCAGCTTATAGATGAGTTTTGCTCTGTATCTGGCTTTAAAATTAATCGCACTAAGTCGGAAGCAATGACATTTGGGCTGACACTTTTGCAACAAGAAGCTTTGGCCACCTCTTTTAAATTTAAGATCCAAAATAAAGGTCTGAAATACCTAGGGGTTGTCCTGACGCCCTCTATTACGCAACTCTATACAGCCAACTATACTCCCATCATTTCCAAACTTCACTCCTTACTGAATGAGTGGAACCAATATAATATTTCACTGACTGGTCGTATAAACGCCCTCAAGATGACAGCCCTACCGAAGATCCTCTATCTCTTCCGAGCTCTTCCTACCAGGATTTCGCTTTTAGATATTAAAAAATTACAGTCGCACTTTCTGAAATTCTTATGGGCAGGCAAAGCCCCTAGAATAAGCTATCAATATTTAGCCAGAGGAAAAAGTCAGGGAGGCCTGGGAGCACCTATGTTACTTAAATACTTCTATGCCTCTAGGCTAGCCCAACTTGCACAATGGTCAGCCCCTAGGGGCACAATTAGATGGGTAGATCTGGAGGCAGCTATAATCCATCCTTTCCCTCTGTCATCGTTACTTTGGACTAAGCGCCCCTTTTTGAATAAATCAGGACCTATAGCTGTAATCCTAGAATCCCTATCTATCTGGAAAAGACAACAATCTAGTCTCGGGCTCCTCTATAAGCGATCTCTAGACGAATCTATCTTTTTAAATCGGGACTTCCCACCGGGACTGGAAACCCAACCACGGGTAAACTGGCTGAAGTCGGGACCCTTTACACTTAAGGATATAGCTCCTGGAGGTATTATAGCCCCCTGGGAGGAAACCCAGGCTAAATTTAAGTTACAGGCACAAGACTTTTTTAGATATCTTCAAGTTAGGCACTTTGTGCAGGGTTGCGCAGTGGAGGGCCTCGAGACCTCAACACCTCCTATCTCTAGAGAGTTCCACTCTTATAAGCATACTCCCGGTATGATATCACTATTCTACCATGAAATTTGGTATCGGCATCTGGAAGAAATCTCCCCTGCCATGGTTAAGTGGCAGGAGAGACTTCAGAAGGTGTGGTCCTTGGACGACTGGGAAATTATCTGTCTAGATATAGCCAAATCATCTAGGAATAGTCTGGTTAGGGAAAGAGGGTACAAAATTCTGTATGACTGGTACAGATCCCCTGCACTTCTCTTTAAAAGGGGTCTTTCCCCCACAGATGTCTGTTTTAGAGGTTGCGCACAGCAGGCAGACCATGTACACTGTTGGTGGCTCTGCGGAATAGTGCAGGACTTCTGGAAATTGTGCTTTCAACTGGCTTCCACAGTCTTGAACACAGAGGTTACCCCTGACCCATGGGTGGCCCTGTTTGGTCACTCTGATCCTCTTCTCTCTAAACATAACAATAAATTGTTAGTACACCTTTGTAACGCCACCAAGGCTATTATAGCGAAAGAGTGGAAATCCCCTTCCCTGTCAAAAACCGCCCTTATGCACAAAATCAATGAATACTATTGGATAGAGAAGATAACAGCTTCTCTATATGACGAGGAGGATCGGTTTGACAAGATATGGTCACCTTGGGTAGACAGATTTTTGTAAGAGGTTTGCAGGAACGTCTTATAACAGATTGATTATGTTGTTAACTATTCTTTCTCCCCCTGATGACTTTTGTGAGCATTATAGGCCACCGGAACCGGGAACTGTTAGATACTTTTGGCTGATCTATACGCACCATTGTAATTGCTGTTATGATAATGACATGATTATTACTCACAGATTTGGCTTCATTCTGTAGTTGATCAATGACTGATACCAAAATCGGAAATGAACACTATTGCTTACTGAAATACGCTGTATGTACAAGAAGTTTTCCAATAAAAGTTTTATTGTTGAAAAAAAAGAAGTGATGGACACAAATTGAAAAAATGCACCTTTATTTCTAAATAAAATATCGGCGCCATAAATTGTTATAGGGACATCATTTAAATAGTGTAATAACCGGGACAGATGGGCAAATAAAATACATGAGTTTTAATTATGGTAGCATATATTAATTTCAAACTATAATGGCCAAAAACTGAGAAATAATAAAAATTTTTCATTTCTTTCTTAATCTTCCTGTTAAAATGGATTTAGAAAAAAATAATTCTTAGCAAAATGTACTACCCAAAGAAAGCCTAATTGGTGGCGGAAAAAACAAGATATAGATCAATTCATTGTGATAAGTAGCAATCAAGTTATTGGCGAATGAATGGGAGGTGAATGTTGCTCGGATGCATGAGATTTTCGGCACTGCGGTGCTGAACCGGTTAATGAATTGTATGTGTAGTATGGATAACTAATAGAACATAATTAACACATAAAAGAGTCTGATATTTAAATTTTTCATGTGTCTAGCTGTGTTTATAACATTGCATCATTCTTTCATATTTGCAGTTTAGAAACCACACTCTATATTTGAAGCTGTAAAACAGTGCAATGCTAATAACTTTTGAACTTTCCTGCAGTAAAAGTTCCTTTGCATAGAAAACTCAAATGTTTTAACCCTTTCCTACACTGGAAATCCTGAGAATTTTTTTCTTTACTACTAATGTTCTATTTGTTAATCTGTATTACACACACAATTCATTATCTCATTAATTTATTTTTGCTTCAGATTTGCTTTAAAGAGAACCCGAGATGGGTTTTAAGAATGCTTTTAGGACACAGAGGCTGGTTCTGCATACTATCACCAGCCTCTGTGTCTGTACTGTGCCCCCCAGACCCTCCCCCTCCCCCGTGCTCTGCTGTCCCCCAGAAAAAAAATGCTGTGCTAGCGACTAGTGTTGGGTGAACACCTAGATGTTCGGGTTCACGAACGTTCGCCGAACATCGCCGCGATGTTCGGGTGTTCGCGCCGAACTCCGAACATAATGGAAGTCAATGGGGACCCGAACTTTCGTGCTTTGTAAAGCTTCCTTACATGCTACATACCCCAAATAAGCAGGGTATGTGCACCTTGGGAGTGGGTACAAGAGGAAAAAAAATATTTGAATAAGAGCTTATAGTTTTTGAGAAAATTGATTGTAAAGTTTCAAAGGAAAAACTGTCTTTTAAATGTGGAAAATGTCATGTTTCTTTGCACAGGTAACATGCTTTTTTTCGCCATGCAGTCATAAATGTAATACAGAGAAGAGGTTCCAGGAAAAGGGACCGGTAACGCTAACCCAGCACCAGCAGCAGCACACGTGATGGAACAGGAGGAGGCGCAGGAGGAGAAGGCCACGCTTTGTGAGACACAACAACCCAGGCCTTGCATGAGGACAAGAAGCGTGCGGATAGCATGCTTTGTACCGCCATGCAGTCATAAATGTAATAAAGATAAGTGATTCAATAAACAGGGACCACGCGGCAACGCTAACCCAGCAGCAGCAGACGTGATGGAACAGGAGGAGGCGCAGGAGGAGAAGGCCACGCTTTGTGAGACACAACAACCCAGGCCTTGCATGAGGACAAGAAGCGTGCGGATAGCATGCTTTGTACCGCCATGCAGTCATAAATGTAATAAAGATAAGTGGTTCAATAAACAGGGACCACGCGGCAACGCTAACGCAGCAGCAGCAGACGTGATGGAAAAGGAGGAGGAGCAGGAGGAGAAGGCCATGCTTTTTGAGACACAACAACCCAGGCCTTGCATGAGGACAAAAAGCGTGCGGATATAGCAGCAATGCTTTTTGCCGCCATGCAGTCATAAATGTAATACAGATGAGAGGTTCAATAAACAGGGACCGGAAACGCTACACCATCCCAGATGTTCATTGGTCATGTTACTTGGTTGGGGTCCTGGAGTGTTGCGTAGTCATTTCCAATCCAGGATTGATTCATTTTAATTTGAGTCAGACGGTCTGCATTTTCTGTGGAGAGGCGGATACGCCGATCTGTGACGATGCCTCCGGCAGCACTGAAACAGCGTTCCGACATAACGCTGGCTGCCGGGCAAGCCAGCACCTCTATTGCGTACATTGCCAGTTCGTGCCAGGTGTCTAGCTTCGATACCCAATAGTTGAAGGGTGCAGATGGATTGTTCGACACAGCTACGTCATCTGACATGTAGTCCTTGACCTTCTTCTCCAGGCGATCGGTGTTGGAGGTGGATCTGCACGCTTGCTGTTCAGTGGGCTGCTGCTGCATGGGTGTCAGAAAATTTTCCCACTCCAAGGACACTGCCGATACCATTCCCTTTTGGGCACTAGCTGCGGCTTGCGTTGTTTGCTGCCCTCCTGGTCGTCCTGGGTTTGCGGAAGTCAGTCTGTCGGCGTACAACTGGCTAGAGGAGGGGGAGGATGTCAATCTCCTCTCTAAAGTCTCCACAAGGGCCTGCTGGTATTCTTCCATTTTGACCTGTCTGACTCTTTCTTCAAGCAGTTTTGGAACATTGTGTTTGTACCGTGGATCCAGAAGGGTATAAACCCAGTAATTGGTGTTGTCCAGAATGCGCACAATGCGTGAGTCACGTTCAATGCAGTCTAGCATGAATTGAGCCATGTGTGCCAGAGTCCTACCAGAATCCTCATCATCCTCTTGTGAGTGTTGTGATAGTTGTTGTGATGCATCATAGTCGTCACCTTCCTCCTGGTCTGCTTCTGCTGACCATTCGCGCTGAATTGTGGAAGTCCAACGTGCACCGCTCTGGCCCTCGTCAGTGGTGGCATGAAATTCCTGCTCCAACTCCAGCTGTTCCTCCTCCTCTTCTTCGTCATAGCTGCTGGGGCCAGCGTTCCCTGAGGCGGATGGCCTGATGTTGGTACCATCACGCTGATCGTTTTCTCCTTCAGATTCCCCCAGTTGCATCATGACAGCTGTTTCCTTGATTTTCAACATTGACCTCTTCAGTAAACACAGCAGTGGTATGGTAATGCTGACTGAAGAGTTGTCACTGCTCACAAGCAACGTGGATTGCTCAAAATTTTGGAGGACTTGGCAGAGGTCCAACATGTTGGCCCAATCGGATCCACAGAAGCTTGGCAGCTGTCCGGATGCGCCTCGGTACTGCGCCGTCATGTACTGGACCACTGCACTCTTCTGCTCACAAAAGCGGGCTAGCATGTGCAGCGTAGAATTCCAGCGCGTAGGGACATCACACAGCAAGCGATGGTGGGGGAGATTGAAGCGCTCCTGCATCTTGGCGAGTGCCCCCGAAGCAGTACTGGAATTTCTACAATGTTTGGCCACTCGACGCACCTTCAACAGAAGATCGGCCACACCTGGGTATGTCCTCAGGAACCGCTGAACTACTAGGTTCATCACGTGCGCCAGGCAAGGGATGTGTGTCAGCTTAGCCAACCTTAAAGCGCAAATGAGATTACTCCCATTATCACACACAACCATGCCCGGTTTCAGGTCCAGCGGTGCCAGCCACAAATCCGTCTGTTCCTTTATTCCCTTCCAAATTTCCTCCCCTGTGTGCGGCTTATCCCCAAGGCAGATCAGCTTCAGCAACGCTTGCTGACGCATGCCAACAGCTGTGCTGCACTGCTTCCATGATCCTACTGCTGCTGGGTTAGCGTTTCCGGATGAGGTACAGCTTTGAGATGCGTTGGAGGAGAAGGAGTCAGAGAGGTAGGTGCTGCTGTTGTTATCCAGTGGGAGGGACGGCGGTGCAGCTGTTTGCGGCGTGGGCAACACCCGCACCGTAGCAGGTGAGGAATCGCTGCCAGGCTCCACAAGGTTCACCCAGTGCGCGGTAAGGGAGATGTATCGACCCTGGCCGAACGCACTCGTCCAGGTGTCAGTGGTGAGGTGAACCTTGCAGGCAACGGCATTCTTCAAGCTTCGGGTTATTTTGCTGACCACGTGCTCATGCAACTCAGGCACTGCAGAGCGCGCAAAGTGGTAGCGGCTGGGAACCACGTAACGTGGGATGGCCACTGACATCATGCCCTTGAAGCTGTTTGTCTCCACCACTCGATATGGCAGCATTTCGCAGGCCAGAAGCTTGGCTATGCTGGCTGTTACTGCCACGGCCCAGGGGTCATTTGCTGGCAATTTCCTCTTGCGCTCAAACATCTCCGACACAGACAACTGAACCGTAGCGCTGCACACGGAAGGGCTGTTGGTTGTTGTGTTTGATGAACACTGGGAGAACTCAAGAGCACTACTCCGGAAAGTGACAGTGTCAGCGTCGTCTGATGTTTGTGAATGTTGTGAACCACGCAATGGCTGGGCTACTGCTGCTGCTGAGGCGGGTCTGGTGGTGAGTCTGGTGAACCCAAGGGAGGCAGTGTTGCTGGTACCCTGTCCTGCCACGTTTGCCCACAGAGTGGGATGTTTGGATAGCATGTGGCGGCTCATGCTGGTGGTGGAGAGGTTGTTAATACTTTTCCCCCTGCTCAGGCGGGTCTTGCACACCTTGCAAATCGCCATGGTAACATCCTCAGTGCAGTCTTCAAAGAAAGCCCAGACTTTGGAGCACCTGCCTTGCTGGCGATTTCTGTTTGCTCCTCTTTTGCCTCTTACTTGAACTTCCACGCTTGTGGTGCCTGAAATTGCGCGCCGCCTACCTTGTGGCACAAGGCGAACTCGTGCAGCAGTGGGTTCTTCAACAGACTCATCTGTGCTGCTGCTACGACGGCGATGTTCTCGTTCACAAACAAAATCTGGGTCTCTGTCCACATTGTCCATACCCTCCTCTTCCATCTCCTCAAACTCGTCATATGTCATTGTGGGAGGCCGCCGCCGTGGAGTAGAGCTCCCCAGAACAACCTCTGCGCAGCTCACTCCAACGTCGTCTTCCAGATCTTGTCGGCCGACCTCCTGCAATTGCAACCCCTCCTGCCCAACTTGCTCTGGGATTTGGGTTTCCGAGTCCTCCTCGGACTCGCCTTGTATTTCAGTGCGCGGTGCATTTCCCACAGTTAATGGTTGTGAATCCGGGCACAACATTTCTGGCTGTTCCTCCATTGACCTTTGAAAGGTGGAAGTTTGTTGGGCTGGGAATAGCTACTGCGAATACCCCATTGTGTCCTTAGGTAATTCATCGGACTGGTTATCTGGCAGTTGTGTGCGTGGTGTCGCTGCCAGGTGTGTCAGCTTTGTGCCCACTGGCTCCTTGTAACTGGCTGAGGACTCGGACCTCGTGCGTGATGTGCTGGTGCTGCTTAACCCACTGCTGGACGCTTGAGAGGTCTTTCAAGTAATTATCTGGTCCTGTTCTTTTGGATTTGTGAGGGTTGTTGTCCTGGACAACATGGGCGGTATTGAGTGGGTTTTCTTGGGTGCTCCCCTGTGGCCTGTACGTGAACCGTCAGGGGAAACACCTCTTCCCTTGCCCCTCCCTCTTTCACCGGATTTCTTCCTCATTTCACTTATCCTTACAGTACACGCTGACTGGCAGCAGTACAGTGGCAGTACAGAAATGCTATACAGTACCACTATTCCCAGCAGCGACACAGAGCACAATGCTATACAGTGGCGGGTGAGCGGTGTACCACTATTCCCAGCAGCGACACAGAGCACAATGCTATACAGTGGCGGGTGAGCGGTGTACCACTATTCCCAGCAGCGACACAGAGCACAATGCTATACAGTGGCAGGTGAGCGGTGTACCACTATTCCCAGCAGCGACACAGAGCACAATGCTATACAGTGGCGGGTGAGCGGTGTACTACTATTCCCAGCAGGCACAGAGTGGCAGTAAACAGAATGCTATATAGTATGGCTGAGCGAGGTACACAGAGTGGCAGTAAACAGAATGCTATATAGTGTGGCTGAGCGAGCGGTGTACTACTATTCCCAGCAGACACAGAACAGTAAACAGAATGCTATATAGTGTGGCTGAGCGAGGTACACAGAGTGGCAGTAAACAGAATGCTATATAGTGTGGCTGAGCGAGCGGTGTACTACTATTCCCAGCAGACACAGAACAGTAAACAGAATGCTATATAGTGTGGCTGAGCGAGGTACACAGAGTGGCAGTAAACAGAATGCTATATAGTGTGGCTGAGCGAGCGGTGTACTACTATTCCCAGCAGACACAGAACAGTAAACAGAATGCTATATAGTGTGGCTGAGCGGTGTACCACTATTCCCAGCAGCGACACACAGCACAATGCTATACAGTGGCGGGTGAGCGGTGTACCACTATTCCCAGCAGCGACACAGAGCACAATGCTATACAGTGGCGGGTGAGCGGTGTACTACTATTCCCAGAAGACACAGAGTGGCAGTAAACAGAATGCTATATAGTGTGGCTGAGCGAGGTACACAGAGTGGCAGTAAACAGAATGCTATATAGTGTGGCTGAGCGAGCGGTGTACTACTATTCCCAGCAGACACAGGACAGTAAACAGAATGCTATATAGTGTGGTTGAGCGGTGTACCACTATTCCCAGCAGTGACACAGAGCACAATGCTATACAGTGGCGGGTGAGCGGTGTACCACTATTCCCAGCAGCGACGCAGAGCACAATGCTATACAGTGGCGGGTGAGCGGTGTACCACTATTCCCAGCAGCGACACAGAGCACAATGCTATACAGTGGCGGGTGAGCGGTGTACCACTATTCCCAGAAGACACAGAGTGGCAGTAAACAGAATGCTATATAGTGTGGCTGAGCGAGCGGTGTACTACTATTCCCAGCAGACACAGAACAGTAAACAGAATGCTATATAGTGTGGCTGAGCGAGGTACACAGAGTGGCAGTAAACAGAATGCTGAGCGAGCGGTGTACTACTATTCCCAGCAGCGACACAATGACTGGGGGGACCCTGGCTAGTGTGGCTGGAGCGCGAACTACCCTGCCTGCCTACCCAAAGCTAAACCCACAGACAAATGGCGGAAATATGCCGTGATTCGGGTATTTATTTACCCGAACCACGTGACAGTTCGGCCAATCACATCGCGTTCGGGTCCGAACCACGTGATCCGTTCGGCCAATCACAGCGCTAGCCGAACGTTCGGGGAACGTTCGGCCATGCGCTCTTAGTTCGGCCATGCAGCCGAACGGTTTGGCCGAACACCATCAGGTGTTCAGCCGAACTCGAACATCACCTGAACAGGGTGATGTTCTGCAGAACCCGAACAGTGGCGAACACTGTTCGCCCAACACTACTAGCGACATGCACCTTTTTGCTAGCAGACTGTTTACCTTTGTGCTGCCTGTCACTGCCGCTCCCCCACCTCCTCTATATCACCGCTCCCCATCAGCATCCCTTCCCTACCCGCCTCCGTAAGCTGATTGGAGGGAAGGGATGTGGGCGGGGAGCGGCAATATAGAGGAGGCGGGGGAGCTGTGGTGACAGGCAGTACAAAGATAAACAGCTTGCTAGAGTGCAGGGGGGGGCTGGGGGGGGGCACAGTACAGACACAGAGGCTGGTGATGGTATTCAGAATCAGCCTGTGTGCCCTGATAGCATTCTTAAAACCCACCTCGGGTTCTCTTTAGGTGTTTTGCATTTGACAGGAGAAAAGTGCTATTGAAGTGTTAACATTTTATTTTTTTGACTAAATATTGTTAAAATGTATTGCATGGAAATTGCAAATTTTAATGTGGTTTACTTAAACTTAGAGATGAGTGTAATGACTTAATTACGATTTCGCAAAATTTCGCGTTATTAGTGTAAGTACGATTATGGTCGTAAGTACATAATCGTACTGAAGAAGAATTTCGCGAAATTCCGCGCAAGCGTAATTTTCGTGTAGCTTTCGCATTACAGTGGGTATCGCAAAATTACGTTTGCCTTGCATGCAACCGTTTGTAAGCGTAGTTACATAATGTAATTTCGCGATAGTTCATATTACTGTAAGCGTTAATTTTCGCGTAGTTTTCGCGTTACGGTGGGTATCGCGAAATTACGTTTGCCTTGCATGCAAACGTTTGTAAGCGTAGTTACGTAACGTAATTTCGCGATAGTTCATATTACTCTCATTGATCACAGTGTAATTATTGCGAAAAAGCTTGCTCTATGCGTAGAAACATTCTTTTCAATACACCCTTGAACTGCGCATGCTTAGTTTTTACATTAATTTGTTAGCGTTCGTCTGACTACCGCTGATTCGCTTCTGATTGGCTAATGCGAACAAAAACAACAGGAAGTTGAGCAATCTCATAGGGGAAGAGGCTGCCTGCACGTGCTACAGCACCAGCGAGGACAGGAGACTGACAGAAGTGCCGAGAAGTGACTGAGAGATGCCTCCCAGAATCCCTCCAGGCATGAAAGAAATGCTGATTAAGGTAATGAATCAAACACATTGTATATCATTTTTTAAACTGTTTTTGTGAATGTCTTTACCATCTAAAAGGCTCACAGGTTTTACAGAGGGTTTGTATTTATTGTAGCATTGTTACCTTCAGGCTAGCTTCACATATAACATAGCGTTTTCCGCAGGTGCGTTTGTGTTAGGGTAATGCGGAATTATGAAGAAATGCGAAATTACGTTATGGTTTAACGTGACATTACGGTATAGTTGTACGTGAAATTACGTTATGAACGAAATGTGAAATTACGCGTTGAAAATTACGCTTACGTTATTATCAATTACGATTTTAATGGCAATTACGCCACCATAATTTCGCGCCGTAATAGCAAATTTCGCATGCGTAATTATAGTAACGCGAAATTTCAAAAATTTCGGCTAAACCCTACTTAAACTAAAGTAAAGAAACATGCTGCCCATGCCCAAGACGCTAGTTCAGGATCAGGAACAACCCTGTAAGACCCAGTGTGCAAATGACACTGGATGACTGTTTGCAAGCATGATACACTTTGCTCAATTTTGTAATTTTCCCGCTGTTATAATACAGTCGATATTGACAGTTGAAAAGTAAAATAATATTACAAGGGAAGAATTACGTGAGGCTGTCAAAAAAACCAAAAATGCCAAATCCCCAGGGCCAGATGGCCTCACAGCCCTGTACTACAAACAATTTGAAGAAACTTTGACCCCACACTTACTTAAATTTTTTAACTCATTATTAAAAGGACAATCCCCCCCACCTGAATTCTTAGCTTCCGCGATAGTGGTAATACCCAAACCACAAAGGGATCCCCTCCTAACGAAAAACTATCGCCCGATCTCCCTCCTAGGGGTGGATTATAAATTGTTTACGGCCATCCTAGCTAATAGACTTAACCACCCTGGCGTTCTATTAAGATCGCCAGGGCAGCTGCATGAGGGTTTTTTTAAATAAAAAAAAAACTATTTCATGCAGCCAACTGAAAGTTGGCTGCATGAAAGCCCACTAGATGGCGCTCCGGAGGCGTTCTTCTGATCGCCTCCGGCGGCCAAAAGTAACACGGAAGGCCGCAATGAGCGGCCTTCCGTGTTTTGTTTACTTCGTCGCCATGGCGACGAGCGGAGTGACGTCATGGACGTCAGCCGACGTCCTGACGTCTGCCGCCTCCGATCCAGCCCTTAGCGCTGGCCGGAACTATTTGTTCCGGCTGCGCAGGGCTCAGGCGGCTGGGGGGACCCTCTTTCGCCGCTGCTCGCGGCGGATCGCCGCAGAGCGGCGGCGATCGGGCAGCACACGCGGCTGGCAAAGTGCCGGCTGCGTGTGCTGCTCTTTATTTGATCAAAATTGGCCCAGCAGGGCCTGAGCGGCACCCTCTGGCGGTAATGGACGAGCTGAGCTCGTCCATACCGCTAAGGTGGTTAACAGACTCCTTCCTGCCCTAATCCATAGAGACCAAGTGGGTTTCATCCCAACAAGGCAAGCATCGGATAACATCCGTAAAATTGTGGATATCCAGCACTTCACTAAAGGGTCTTCTTCACCGTTGGCCACTTTGGCCCTTGATATGGAGAAGGCCTTTGATCTCATAAAATGGCCTTACATGCACTTGGTTCTTAAAAAATATGGATTTAGTGGCAATTTTTTAAATGCCATCACAGCACTATATTCCACCCCCTCAGCAACTTTAAAACTTCCAGCGAGCAACAGGATGTCGTTCCCAATTCAAAGAGGGACAAGGCAGGGTTGCCCTTTATCACCGGCAATCTTTGCCCTGATGATTGAGCCACTGGCAGAAAAGATACGCAGATCTCCCGAGATCAGAGGCGTTAAAATTGGCACCTCAGAATATAAACTTTCACTCTTTGCGGACGACATCCTGCTGACTCTTTCATCACCCCGGACCTCTATACCAGCTTTACTAGAGACAATTGAGGACTTCTCTGGGCTCTCAGGCTTCCGTTTAAACTTGGACAAGTCGGAATTAATGTTATCACAAACTGATCCTGATGCGGGTCGAAGAATGGCCCAATACTTTGGATTACAGTTCCAACCTAAATTTGTAAAATACTTGGGAATAAACCTTACAATCGACCCAAACAAACTCTATGAATATAACTATCCCGCTATGCTTAGGAAACTTGCTGCTGATTTGGAAATATGGAACACTTACCCAATCTCTATGCTGGGCAGGGTCACGTCGGTAAGAATGACCCTTCTTCCAAGGATCCTGTATTTATTCAGAGTACTCCCAATTCCTATTAAGAAAGGAGAGTTGGGCCGACTCCAGAAACAGATACAACAATTCATTTGGCGTAAAAGGAAAGCCCGTATTAAATATAACACCCTGGCAAGACCCAGAGACATGGGAGGCCTTAACGCCCCTATCCTTATAAACTATTATCATGCAGCCCAGATCACACAACTTGCAGCAGCTAACATTAAACACAATCCTCCACTTTGGGTGGAACTCGAGTCTAGACTCCTGAGCCCCTTGTCTCTCCCAGGTCTTATGTGGGCCAAGACCATTCATCCTAACAAAATTAGAAAGAAAACCCCCACCGCAGGACACTCACTAGCTATATGGTCCAGATTGAGATATCTCCACTCACTTCAATCCGCAACTTCTTGTATGACAAACATTTTTCATAATCCTGATTTTCCCTTAGGCCAACAGCCCACTAACTTCAACTGGTGGTGTAAAAGGGAATTCCTCACTTTGGGAAAATTCCTATCCCACTTCAAAATTTCCACACCAAAAGAGTTTGCCATTAATCATAAAGTACAGCAGGAAGAGTGGGGCAGACTAGTACAAATAATTAACTTTCTGAAATCCTTGGACCAAGACGAGGAAGTTCTAGTATATTCCCCATTTGAGGTCAAATGTAAAAACCAGGCTACTGACAAAGGATTAATTGCTCACCTATATGTAACGATTTCCCAAACAAATACCTCGCCCAGACTAAAAGTCCAGGATGACTGGGAAAATGAAAACAATATAGCTATGTCAGATACTCGATGGGCCCATTGTCTATCAATCCTTACGAGAGGCTCATTATTTTACTCGTCTATAGAGACCTCATTAAGATTATTTCATAGAATATACTTCACTCCTACAAAAATGCACCAGTTTTATCCAGCAGCATCTGAACTATGTTTTTGAAAATGTAACATCAGGGGAGATTTGAAACACATTTGGTGGAGCTGTCCAGTGGCACAACGTTACTGGAAAACAATTTGGAACACGGTATGTCTGATGTTAAATAAGCAGATCCCCATGGAAATATCTATCATACTTTTAGGAAATAGGCCCCAATCATTACTACATCCAGCCCATAAATTGATACAGTACATATTAGCTCAAGCTAAACGACATTTAGCATCATGCTGGAGACAGCCCTCTTTATCCTCTGAAGAAGTCTTTTCAGCACTTAATAAAACAATGTTGTCAGAACACATAAGGGCAAAAGTTTTCGACAGATTAGAAGGTTTTTTCAATATTTGGGATCCTTGGATCCAGCATCAGGACAATTTGGGCCTTAGATATACTCTCCACTCCTTTTAACCTCCTGGCGTGGTGTGTATACAGCTATTTTGAGTTAGGAAAACGTGAATTTAGATCATGCAGAAACTGTGTTGATTACAAATTTCTATTATAGAGGACACCTTCGTTTGATAGCTAAACTCTCACCACACTTCCCCTTCCTCCCTTCCCCCTTGGTCCTCCCCTTTCCCTTCTTTTTCCTGGGCTGTTACCATTGGCATGCTGTGGTACCCCACTCATGGTACGGCCTATACCCTCCTCCATATTCCCTCTTCCCTATATTTCTTCCTATCATTTTCCTCCCCCGTTCCTCTCCCACCCCCATGAAGATACCATCTTCTCCTTTAGCACTTGATAGGTCGATGTTTGTGTTTCTTTTCCTCTACTTAGGAGTTGACACCTGTTAACTCATTTATAATGTACCTATCTTGTTAAGCTATGTTTAAGAACAACTATCCTGTACTGTAAGCCTACCCCACGTGTGGGGATATTGTGATGTTCATATGTTTGTACTTATTATTTCACTCAATAAAAACCCTTGAAACGAAAAGTAAAATAATATTTTTGCCTAAAGCTGTTTTTAGGAAATGTAAGTACACTACTCTTAGTGGACTACATTATAATACATGAATATATTTATAGTAAAAGGTATCAGTTATTAAAAGAGACGCAATCATTCTAGTTCTGATTCAAATGAACTTGTACCTTCTGCATGGATATTTCCTATTTTCTTTTCCTGTAACAGAAAAGAAATGTTTGAAATATTAATTTTCGTACCCCGGAGCATCAAAACTAATCATGTCTGATATAAGTTGATTGAAATTATGTCGAACAAGCTAATAGCTTTTACATGGTTTCATTAAGAGTGTCATTTAAGTAATTAAGGGTAAAATATGTGTTTAATACCAGTGAAAACCACTTTCATTTTTGCTTATGTTAAAATTATGAATATAGCCCAGATCTTTCAGAACATCCTCTTCAGGCTGAAATTTTATGATACAGTGTATGGCTTAATAAATTACTTGGCAGGGCTAACAGCGGTGCTACTTGATCATTTTAAAGACCAACTTACCCAAGATGGAACAAGGCAAAATCGCAAAGCAATTATGTTGACTACTATAAATTAAAAATATAGCATTGGAACTGAACTTTTTTCAATTAAAATGAAAGGAATGAAAAAAAAACAGATTGTTCTTTGCTCACCTTTAGCTTTGCACATTTACTGACCATACAAGTTTAATCATTTAGCTCCCGGTTCCTGTTATCAAAGTCCTGCAAATATGTAGTTCAAACAAAAAAACTCCTGCTGCTAATTAAAAGTGGTCTGAAAGACAGCATTTCTACTTTGCTTTAAAAGATTCCTCACAGCTTTAAAACTACTATACCAGAATTTTTTTTTTAGTAAAACATCACTGGAATGGTTAACCAAAGCACTTTGTCCTGCTATTCAGCTTCAGTCCACATCCAGACTGGAGATAACAGTATCTTTGTTTACATTCCAATGTTGATACATGTGTCTGTAAGTAAAAAAATCTTTAGAACTTTTAGAAGTTTAGAAGTTTTTAATATATAATAAAAAACAGTTAAAATAAAATGCAATGGCAGCTTTCAGGGCAAGATAGACTACACTTTGGAAACTTGTAATTTGTAGATAGACAATATTACTTATGCACAAAAGCGAATATAATGACTGTATGAATACTACAAAGTAGAAAAACACATTTTTATTGAACGTTATGTCAGAGTTTCAGACCACTTTAACTTGTTGCTCAAACAATCCTTCAAACAGCAGTCATTCACAGTATAATTGGCTCAATCTGATCTACATTCTTTGTTTACACACTGCCCCCATACGTCTTGTAAAAACACATTCACCGACTTTAATGATCACACAAAATGATCATTTGTGCTTGCTTTTGTTTGAATCCCAGCCCGCCTGGTCTACCGTTGGCTCTGTTGTCCTCCTCATCCGTCAGCTGACCATCATCCAGCATATAAAAAATAGTGTGATACCGTCTTGGTAACTTTAATTCCCAATAGAAAACATTTGATTTAGAACTCACACAATTACCATGTATGTCCGTGACAGGCTTACAAGTATAGTGCAAGTTTGGGAGGATAACAGGAGACCGCCTCCTAACTATCCAGTCACCATGATACTGCTGTTCGGGGTAGGTCCGCTGACTCCTCTGCTTCCCGACTTGCTAGCTTTTCCTCTTCCACGTGACTTTCTCAGAGGGTACGGCACACAGGCAACTATTTGAGTTTTAAATCACTTGTATCCTGCATTCCTGATGTGTTGAGCACGTAGCGAGAGTGTGCTGCCTCCATGTATCGGATTTAGTGGTGACTGTGTCATAAGCTGAGCTGAGCTGGACACCATTAGGGATTTGAGATGATGATCTAAGTTTGATCCCAGCAGCTGAAAACTCCCTGAGGGGGCTCCCCAACATTAGCCATCTGCATGTGTTTGTTTGATAGCTTTGATGGTATGAGTGGTTTGATTCAGATGGATTAGCATATTATCTATTTACAATGTTTACCTGGTTGAGTTATAGGTCACTGTAACATATAATTGGTTGGCCAATTATGTGTTACAGTGGCTGTCGCGGTAAGTCAGAAAGAGACTCTGATTTGTTTTTGTTTCATGTTTGCCGACATAAAACACAATAGAAGTAATCAGGCAGACCTTTTAATGGCAGATTGTAGTTTATAGTCCTTTATAGTATCAATTACAGTCTGGCAAGATTTCCCCATAATAAAACATTTGCATAATCCCACGTGCGTGCATGAACAGATCCAGTCATTTATTTTCAAACATGCAATTACATACTACAGAAAAAAATAAACATCCATAATGTAACACCCACTCCTATGCTCTTAATTAATTTAGAGAAGAAAACACAATCTCTACAATGTTGAGTAGATGCATAAGTAACAAAAACCTTTACTAAGGTACTATCTTCTTAGTCAATCTCTTCAACTGTGTTGTATGAAACAGTTTCTTTACCTCAATGTACTGTATTGATGTACTGTTGAAGTCAAAAATGAAGATCTTATCTGTTCTAGAATATTTAAAAGAACGCTGGCATAGTAATTTTCTTTTGCAGTGTAAAAAGCTATCATTTGAATTTATTTTAAAGATAGCACAAAAGCTGCTTTACTTGAATTATGATACATGAATTTGTAATTTCATTAAAATAAAGAAAAAAAACACAAACAAACAAACAAAAACAAAGCATAATTAAAAAAGTAAAAAAAAACACTAGAAAATGTGCTCATATCATAAATAGAAGGGAAACAATAATAATACAGAAAACTACAAAGTTATAAGTCACGGTATTGTTGGGGAACAAGAAAAGGCACTAGCACTACTTCATAAATTATATACTGTATTATAGCAGAGCATAGGTAATAATCTAGTAAACTGATCAGAAGAGGTAACATGAAAGTTTGAAGAGAAAAGTAGGAAACACAAAGAAACGGGGGAGCTCAATCTGGTGTAGTATGTTGTAACAAATAGAAGTATTCAAAAAACGAAAGTGGAAATATACTTACAAGCTGAGATTGCTTGAAAGCGACTACTCAATTATTATGAGGGGAAGTACTGTCCTCCCACGGCCTTTGTACAGGTTTAGGTAGCTGCTCCTCACAAAAAGCCAGCCGGAGAGGTAACAATGCATGAAGAAGTCGAAGGCACCCAATAAATAGTATATATATATATCTATATATCTCTCTCTCTCTCTCTCTCTCTCTCTCTCTCTCTCTCTCTCTCTCTATATATATATATATATATATATATATATATATATATATATATATATATATATATATTAGTTGACCTAAGCCTGTTTAAAAACTTCTCTATGTCTCTGTGACACTGCTGACACCACCGCAGGTTAATGTGCATGCACCCGTCTGCCGCACATGCGCCCGCCCGACTTCCTGGCCCGTCCTCCTCCCGTCCCCACATGCTATACATGCACAGTAGCACAAAACCACGGACACAAGTACAGGAGGGTGACACAGGGACACTCAGGCTTCTGACTGACTCTATAGAGCTGCAAAGCCTCTTAAAGTGAACCTGAGGTGAAAATAAACTGATGCGATACAATTGTATTTATCTTCCTACTCCTAAAAATTACTTTTTTAGATATACCATGGTTTTATTTTATATTTAATCATTTACAAAGTAGATTGAATATTTTGTTGCCTCTCCTCAGTGGCAGTCTATTAAGTGTCCCAGAGTTAAAATACATGAACTATTGACCCTTTTTTAATCTCCTTCTGCTATCAGAAGTTGTATTCTGCCAGGAAAACGTTTTTGGCTGTAATCTGTAATCTTATCAGTGAGGTTTACTATATTCCTGACAAGGTACCAACAAGACAGAAGCTGTCACTTCCATGCCTAAAAATTAACTCTTTCAGGCAGCAAAATACAACAAGTTAAACAGCCTGGTTATTAATAGAGATGGCAGTTTGCCGGGGGACAGTTCCCGGCTAATTTCCGCTTTTCGCATTCTTGGCGTACTGCTAACTGCGTGTTCAACCCACCACCTATACATCATCATGGAGCCAAACTTTGATCCCTTACCTCACAGTCAGCAGACACATGGCAGCCAATCAGCTAGCACCCCCTCCTGGACCCTTCACCTACCTATTAAAAGCAGTTGCAGTGGCCATATTTGATTCATTCTCTGCTGGCTACTGACTGTTAGTGAGAGCAGGGTCGGACATGCTGCATATAGGTATGAAAAGCATTAGCTAGGCCTGTGTTCTTGTTCCTCACTTGCTGTGAAAGCACCACAAACAGCCCTTCTGAGGGCTAGTACATCAGTCTCCTGTGGGTTTTTTTTGTGACACTCCACAGCCCACTGACACCCAGAGCTGTGTGCACACTACTGCTGTTGCTATATTAAGTTGCAGGCACACTACCACCCCAGTGCATTATTATTTCACTATATTCTGATAGTACTATTGCATTTCTCTGTGTGTGACAATCCACAGCCCACTGACACCCAGAGCTGTGCCACACTCCTGCTATTGTTGCTACTTTAAGTCGCATGCACAGTACCACGCCAGTGCATTATTTGTAGGAATGTAATGTGATTTCTGCCCTTCAGGGATTAAAACCCGACTTTGCGTTAACTCTGTGATTTTTGGTGGCACTTTTGGCATGGATCCCACTCCGGCATGCCACAGTCCAGGTATCAGACCCCTTGAAACAACTTTTCCATCACTTTTGTAGCCAGAAACAGTCTTTGTAGGTTTTAAAATATTCCTGCCCATTGAAGTCTATGGCGATTCACATGTTCGCGAACATTTGCAGAAGTTCGCGTTCGCTGTTCGTGAATGGAAAATTCTATGTTCATGACATCTCTAGTTATTAATATGTTTTGCACTGTACATACACGTGTTTATCTCATCATGTCACACGTTGCCTTGGGTACACTTTAAAGATACATTTGCGTTTGATACAATTGAGACAGGTGCTAAACACCTAAAGGAGAGTGTCTGCTTCCAAAATAATTTGCATGAAAAGGATTTTGTACTAGACCTTTCCACCATGATGAGGTCATTCCGTCAGAAGGGACCCTAGCAACTAGCCATTAAAATAGAGGAAGGGGTGCTGCGTGGACCATGCACAACTCTAACCTTTGCTTAAAATGACCAAAAAAACTAGCATGCAAACGTAAGTGTTGACCTGGGAGTGTTGACCACTAAAATTAAGGAAGGGATGCAGCAAGGACAACACACACCCTTTCAGGTTTTTTTACACAATAGAATGATGCAGCTTGGTTTACATGAGTTGGCATTACTCTCTACTATGTACAATATTAGCATAAATCTTTTGAAGTGACAGGCTATTGTGGAAAGAATTTTATAATTAAATCTGTTAATCTTTATGTATACCCTGTATATCATGTATATCCTGTGTAACCTATGTGACTATATAGTCCACATGCACAAGATTAGATTATTGTGTTAGAGTGACACTTTAAGTAATAGGATTATTGTTAACCAAGGAGTTATCACGATACCATTGAATATATGTTATATATATGTTTTTGAACCATATACTGTGCAGTCTCCTATGTCTTTCACAGTGAAATTCCAGAACAACCTCCAAACCTCCCCCCAGTGTCATTTTGTACCAAGCACGAAGAATTCCTTGAGCAGAAGCAGTTTAAACTGGATATTTCATCCTGGAAAAATATCCACTTGGCTATGAGATCATTTCAGAGAAACGAAAGTGGGTTTGTCTTTGAAGGAAAACGAAAGCAAGAATATTGTTACAGGGGACTTCCTTGAAAGGCTGATTTTCAGGACAAAGAGGAGTCAAGTGACCCCACCTGCAAAGGCGAACTGGACATTGCTCATTGGACTTATGGGATTACAGACTGTTTGGAGGGAGGAATATATTAGCATGTTAACTGGGGTATAAAGATTTACCGAGGAAGGAAGTCTCTACCCTTTTGTGACTAGCCGGGCTGCAGCTAGCCTGTTTCCCCTTTAATAAATGCTAGTATATAAAAGGGTCCTCAGCTGAGTGAATAAAGATTTCTAAGGTTTTGGCAACTGAACGAAGAGTGTCTCATGAGTAAGTTTATTTTCCTTTAACACTATTTCTGGGAGAAATGCTCTATCATATTTACAGGGATGAGCAGAAACTATGCCAGTGCGAATTTACGCATCGTAGTTCGCATCTACGCATCGTAGTTCGTAGGTGAAGCTTTAAAACCACGCTTACGAATTTACATGTAGCGAAGAACCGCTACGCGTAGCTTACGCCCACTATGTGTAGTTAACATGTGTATTGCTTAGTGAACTATGAATGCGTTACTCGCGGCTAATTTTCCACGTGCGATTGTATGCTTACAAATTTACGCATTGGAAAGGGAAATGTACACATAGAAGAGTTCCTGGTATAAGCATTTAGAGATGAAATAATGCGTAACATTTTCTGCATACCTGCATAAGGATCCGCATGCACTATGCTTCGCACTACGCGTAATTGCGTATTTTAACTCGTAGTCTACAAAATGAATGCGAAACGAATATTTGAATTTGAAGCCGTAGTTTGGCGAAGCGTAATTGTGTAAAACTATGCGTAGTTCCAGCGTGGCGAAGTTGGCTGACTATGACCATCCCTGCATATTTATTTTCTTTCCACATTTTCAACACAAATTACTTAATTTAGAATAGTAAATAAATAGTGAATACATAAATCAATAAGAATAGCTTATATTTTATACATCACAACTGAAGCACTTGAAAGATGTTTAGTATAAATCTAGTTTATAAGATCTCTCTGTGCCTGTGCCAGAATATCAACTTTTTTAATCCTCCTCATGAAACTGTTTGCTTTTGAGTCATTTTCTGTTAAACGAATATCGAGTTGTTCAAGTGTGTTTAAAGAAAATTGCTTATCGGTTTTGTAGTCTGTTATGTGTAAAATCAATTGTTAAGTTTCGTATTTAGAAAATAATGCCTATGTGTATAGACACATTATACATTGATTGTACTGAATGATTGGGGTCAATAAGGGAAAAAGAAAAAGTTTGAAAAAAGTGATGTGCAATTTCACTATATTGACTGCTGGTAGGATTTTCTCTTTTACAGTTAAATATTGAATGCACTCTACAAAGAAAACACACATTTGAAAATATATTAACAGATAATAGTTGCTGTCTGATTGAATAAACAGCAGAACGAGATTGGTAATACATCGTAACATCCACCAACACTCTGTGATAAACATATCCTTATAAGGCCTGGAACCCACTCACTGTGATTTGAAAAGCTCTTGCTAATGGAATGCTATGGGTGTGATCCCACTTGAGTGATGTGATTTTAAAAAAAAATCCCCCATAGCATTGCATTAGCAAGAGCTTTTTCAAATCAATAGCGCTTAGAAAAAGCTTCTAGTGGGTTTGAGCCCTTAAGCTGATCTCAATCAGGCAAAACAGTTTTGATACTGTAGGTGGCTAAACAGCATATTTAATTGTCTAGATTTACACTTAAAGAGAACCAGAGACAAAAGAAAAAAGATGTTATACATACCTGGGGCTTCCTCCAGCCCTATCAGCCTGTATCGCTCCCACGCCGCCTTTCTCCGCTGCCTCTGTCCGCCGGTACCGGGTCCCGTCATTTCGGCCAGTCGAGCCAGTCGACGCAAGCGCAGTGCGCTCCCTCCATGCTGCGCAGGTGCATGCGTACAGAGCCGGAGGGAGCCCCTGTGCATGCGGAAGACTGGTCGCATCCGGTGGAAGTGATGGGACCCCGGTACCGGCGATAGAGGCAGCGGAGGACGGCGGCGTGGGAGTGATCCAGGCTAATGGGGCTGGAGGAAGCCCCAGGTATGTATAACATTTTTTTTCATTTTTTAGAGATTGTTCGTCTCTGGTTCCCTTTAAATACTAAAAGAAGGACAGTTGAAGAGGAATAATGGAAAAGAGATACTGGCTCCAAAAAAGGGATAGTCTATCCTAGAGAGGGTAAGTTAGGAGCCATATGTTTTTACTGCTATTGGAGGAATTTTTAGGGCTAAGGGCTTGTTCACACTACAAGAACTTTTCTAACCACCTGTTTTTTAAAGCTCTTGCTAATGTTATCCTATGTGAGTGTTCTCACTGGTGCGATGGGATTTTGTAAAAATCCTCCATAGCATTGCATTAGCAAGAGTTTTTAAAATCACTAGCGTTTAAACAGCTCTTGTAGTGTGAACGGGCCTATAGGGCTACTTTCAGGGCTAAGGGTGAGGCATCAATTCGGCAGATGTAGAGAGTTTAAAGAGTGGCTCCTAAAATAACACAATATGTTCCTGTCGCCCTTGGAGATTGACAGAGAGATTGTTGACAGACAATGCAACAGGCATAGAAATAGAGAATCAACTTCTCCAGTATTTTCAGAATAATAATACTGCTGGAGTAAATCAAGATATTTTGTGAGTGGCCCATAACTATCAGGGCAGTGGCGGACATACGGCCGTGCAGGCCGTGCCGCCGCACGAGGGCCCCTGAAGTTCCGTTTTCTTCAGGGGCCCATTAAGTATTTTTTTTTTTTAATAATTTTCTCCCCCCGGGGGGCCCCGACTCCTATCCTCTCTCCCTCCCTAACCTCGGGGGGCCCCCCTCCCGATATGCGCGGCGGGAGAGCGAGCGAGCGAGCGGCAAATGCAGGAAGTCTTCAGGGCTCTCCAGGCATCCGCTAGAGGGCTCAGCCGCTTGGTCTCCGATATGTCTCCAGTTGGAGACATATTGGAGACTAAGCGGCTGGGCCTCTAGCGTCTGCCTGGAGAGCCCTGAAGACTTCCTGCATTTGCCGCTCGCTCTCCCGCTGCGCATATTGGGAGGGGGCCCCCCGAGGTGAGGAAGGGAGGGAGGGAGGATAGGAGTCGGGCCCCCCACCCGGATAGCTACCCACCCGGCTACCTAACCACCTACCCACCCACCAGGCTTCCTACCTACCCACCCGACTACCTAACCACCCACCAGGCTTCCTACCTACCTACCCACCCGGCTACCTACCCACCCACCAGGCTTCCTACCTAACCACCCACCCGACTACCTAACCACCCACCCGGCTACCTACCCACCTACCCACCCGGCTACCTACCCACCCGGCTACCTACCTACCTACCCACCCGGCTACCTAACCACCTACCCACCCGGCTACCTACCCACCCACCCACCAGGCTTCCTACCTACCCACCCGGCTACCTACCCACCCACCAGGCTTCCTACCTACCTACCCACCCGGCTACCTACCCACCCACCAGGCTTCCTATCTAACCACGCACCCGACTACCTAACCACCCACCCGGCTACCTACCCACCTACCCACCCGGCTACCTACCCACCCGGCTACCTACCCACCTACCCACCCGGCTACCTAACCACCTACCCACCCGGCTACCTACCCACCCACCCACCAGGCTTCCTACAAACCCACCCGGCTACCTACCCACCCACCAGGCTTCCTACCTACCTACCCACCCAGCTACCTACCTACCTACCCACCCGGCTACCTACCTACCCACCCGGCTACCTACCTAACCACCCACCTGGCTACCTACCGGGCTAGTTACCAACCCACCCACCAGGCTACCTACCCACCCACCCGGCTACCTACCTAAACCAGGCTACCCACCCACCAGGCTTCCTACCTACCTACCCACCCGGCTACCTACCTAACCACCCACCCGGCTACCTATCGGGCTAGTTACCAACCCACCCACCAGGCTACCTACCCACCCACCCGGCTACCCACCCACCAGGCTACCTACCTACCCACCCACCCGGCTACCTACCTAACCACCCACCCGGCTACCTACCTAACCACCCACCCGGCTACCTACCGGGCTAGTTACCAACCCACCCACCAGGCTACCTACCCACCCACCAGGCTACCTACCTAACCACCCACCCGGCTACCTACCGGGCTAGTTACCAACCCACCCACCAGGCTACCTACCTACCCACCCACCAGGCTACCTACCCACCCACCAGGCTACCTACCTAACCACCCACCCGGCTACCTACCGGGCTAGTTACCAACCCACCAGGCTACCTACCTACCTACATACCGGGCTAGTTACCCATCCACCCACCAGGCTACCTACCCACCAGGCTACCAACCCACCCACCCACCAGGCTACCAACCCACCCACCCACTCACCCACCCACCAGGCTACCTATCCACCCAACCACCCATGGGAGCTGCGCGCCGGATGGAGGCTGGGACAGGAGGTCTGCTGCTGCAGGTGAGTAAATGTTTTTGTTTTTTTATTTATATTAGCAGGTGTATCTTCTGGGCAGGTCTGCCACATGATTGCATGTATTTTCTGCGCAAATCTGCCGACATGATTGCATGTATTTTCTGGGCATATCTGCCGACATGATTGCACGTATTTTCTGGGCATATCTGCCGACTTGTTTGCATGTATTTTCTGGGTACATCTGCCGACTTGTTTGCACGTATTTTCTGGGCATATCTGCCGACTTGATTGCACGTATTTTCTGGGCATATCTGCCGACTTGTTTGCACGTATTTTCTGGGCATAACTGCCGACTTGATTGCACGTATTTTCTGGGCATATCTGCCGACTTGATTGCACGTATTTTCTGGGCATATCTGCCGACTTGATTGCACGTATTTTCTGGGCATATCTGCCGACTTGATTGCACGTATTTTCTGGGCATATCTGCCGACTTGATTGCACGTATTTTCTGGGCATATCTGCCGACTTGATTGCACGTATTTTCTGGGCATATCTGCCGACTTGATTGCACGTATTTTCTGGGCATATCTGCCGACATGATTGCACGTATTTTCTGGGCATATCTGCCGACATGATTGCACGTATTTTCTGGGCATATCTGCCTACATGATTGCACGTATTTTCTGGGCATATATGTCGACTTGATTGCACGTATTTTCTGGGCATATCTGCCGACATGATTGCACGTATTTTCTAGGCATATCTGCCGACATGATGTGTATTTTCTTGAGAAAACCTGCACAATTATGTGAATTTTCTGGGGAAAGGGTCACCAAAACTTTGGCCCACTGTCTTTGTGTTGCACTTTTCAAGGGAACCTGAGGTGAGAATAATATTGAGGCTGCCATATTTCTCTCCTTTTAAGCAATACCAGTTGCCTGGCTGCCGTGCTGATCCTCTGCCTCTTATTCTTTCAACCATAGACCCTGAACAAGCATGCAGCAGGTCAGGGGTTCCTGACAATATTGTCAGAACTGAGAAGATTAGCTGCATGCTTGTTGCTGGTGTAATTCAGTTTATTACTGCAGTCAAATAGATCAGCAGGGCCGCCAGGCAACTAGTATTGTTTAAAAGGAAATAAACCCTCAGCCCGGGTTCGCTGTAAGTTACAGTTAGCTCCGCCCTCATCCGGTCATTGCCACGCCCATTTTTTTGCCGCGGCTCTGTCCACTGTTGTAGCCACGCCCATACTTTGCCGCGGCGTGCAAAGCAGGTCGTAGGGGGCCCACAATTACAATTTTGCACAGGGGCCCACTGCTGGCTGTGTCCGCCACTGTATCAGGGGTCAGTCTATAAATATAGCAACACTCCATACATGGGCCAAAATGGAGCAACAGATCGATTATTAAGCTTCATTGTCAGCCAAAGATAGAAAATAGAAACCAATGAAGGGTCTTCATTGGTTTCTATTTGCTATCTTTGGCTGACAATGAAGCTTAATTTTCAGATCTTTGTGTCAATATTATGTAACTGCTGTTCATTTAATTGTTATGTTTGACATGTAAGCTATATTTCATTTCCCCCATTGGGGTGATTATGCCCTTTTTAAGTTTGTAAAATGACGTTATTTGTCAATTAAACCTTTTGAAACTAAAATGGTGCATAACAATCCAAGCTGACTATTATTGGCTTAAAGCGGAACTGAAGAATGGTTTTGGGCAACAAGTTGCTAATCTGGGTATATCCTTTTAAATCTTACATACCTCTGCTCGGTGTATTTACAGTATATTTATTCTTGTTCTCCCTGTCCCGGATTCCTGCCGTTAAATTCATCGACTTGCAAGTCGATGCTGAGATCACAGGAAGAGCCTGTGCTCCTCTGCCTATGTGCCCTCTATTCTTTGCCTCTGCTTTATGTCTCCGCCCTTTCTCCGCCCCAAAGCGGCCCCTCCGTGCTCGTTCATTCAGCACAGCGCGAATGATGCTTTTTTTCATCAGAATGAGCAGGAGAGGGGCTGTCTAATCCTGAATGCACAGGACATGACAGCGAGGCAGGGCAATGTACACTGCAACAGGCACTTCTGATTAGTGTCACAGGCGCCATGTGAACAAGCAGGATGAAAGTTTAGTATGCAGGAGAGGAGAAACATGGTCAGTGATGGAGTCCTCTCGTGCACGATTTCAGCAACAATGGGCGCGCAATGCCTCGGAAACAGTTGCTGATCGCGGACATATTCAGAGAAGCACAGAAGTGCAATTAATATGAGAAATCCCGTTATAGCGGCGGCAGGGAGTGGCGATATATACATAAATGATTACATGGAGAAGAGGAGAAGCAGGTGATATGTTTTTTATTGATAGTGAGTACAACATTACAGTTTTGCTTTAATGGCTTTAACCTTGTGAACCGTGCACCCTGATTATAAGCACATTTTTATTATATATTGCCTTTGGACCCCACATTTTCACATGAAAGAACATACTTAAAACTAATAGATACCTTGGTTACTGTTAAGAATTTCACAGATCTGTGTATGGTATGCACCAATGGGGGAAAAAAATCAAAGAAAGTGACGTGCCACGACTCGAATCACCTGTGCACTCCCAGGTGACTAGTATATTCACAGATAACAGTTTCGGCCAGACCAGGTAATAATCTATGAATGCCAGCTGATTGTTAAAACCAGTCACTTTTAGTAAAATCGTACTGTGTTGTCTACGTTTTGGGCCCCAGCCCATAATATAAATTAGCTAATGCAGATATTCCTATTTGGAGCAAAAAGAAAAGCTGTGAGAGTGGTTGGAGAGTACTGGCATCTCAGCGAAGTTATTTTTTTAATTTGTTGCTATAACATCATATGACTTAGAGGGATCCTGAAGCAAGTGGTATGTTGAGGCTGCTATATGTATTTACTTTTCAACAATATCAGTTGTCTGGCTGTCTGGCTGTCCTGCTGATCATTCTGGCATTAGTAGATAGGGATCAAACACCAGAAAAAAGCAGGAAGCTAATCTGCGCCACGGACAACGTGACCATGGTTGACAGCGGCAATTCACGCACCACGAGGTCGTCCTCTGCACTGTGCAGGGAGCCCGGGATGGCGGCGGGGAGCAGAGAGGTCAGCATGGGACAGTTGGCTGTAAGGGGATGGTGAAAGCCCCAGGTGAGTAAAGCTGATTTTTTATTTTTAGCTTGATGATTCCTTTAAGAGTGCCTACATCTCACGGCCCCATTAAAGTTTTGCTATTAACCTCTTGAGGACTGCAGGGCTAAACCCCCTAGTGACCAGACCATTTTTAGTAAAAAAAGGCCACTGCAGCTTTAAGGCCAAGCTGCAGGGCCGCACACCATAGCACACAAGTGATCCCCCCCCCCCTTTCTCCCCACCAACAGAGCTCTCTGTTGGTGGCGTCTGATCGCTCCCCCCATGTTTATTTTTTTTTAAATAAATATTTTTGTTTGTGTTTCAAAAAAAACAAAAACCTGTTCCTTTAAAATCCCTCCCTCCCTCCTTCCCTCCCTCCAGCCAGCCAGCCAGCCAATCACGGCGATCAGCTCTCATAGGCTTCACCCTATGAGAGCCGATCGCTCTCTTGTCCCCCAGGGGGACAGCCGTGTCACACGGCTGACCCCAGTGCAGCGCTGCTGCTGATCGCAGTGCTGCACCATATAAATAGACGGCGTGATCGCCGTCTAACAGTCACCAATAGCCACTCGGAGACTGAAGGCGGGGCGGAGCTCCGCCCCCCAAGCAGGAGATGCGCGCGCAGCGTATGCGCGATCGCCTGAAAATGTAAGCCCCAGGAATTTACGCCAATTGGCGATAGGCGGTCCTGGGGCTGCCGCCGCGGCCACGCCCATTGGCGTGACGCGGTCGGCAACAGGTTAAGCCCCATAATACGGTTCTAGCTACACCACTGCCTGCATCCTTTGATATTTAAAATATCAAAGCACAGTGTTACCCAAACACCATCACAAATTAGACAGGAACACTCTGGGGTACATATCTTTTGTTCTATAACATAATTCACCTGAGCTACTGTAACGATATGTGTCAGCAAGTAACAGAGTTCTGATTATTAGGTGATCTGCAGTATCACCTATAATGCAGATATATACCTGATTATATGGTGATCTGCAGAATCACCAATAAAACAAGTATACCAGCAGCTAATGTGTTAGCAAGGGTAGTGCTTGGTGCAACAGTAGTTCAGATAGGAATATCTGTACCTCACCAGAGGAGCTGGAGGGCACTAACAGTACAGAGCCTCTCACCAGAGACAAGGGCCCTCTGGTGAGAGTAGAGTGGTCGGACTAATCAAGTTGGCAACAGACAGACAGATATGGTACAAAATCAGAAGGCAAAGGCAAGAAGGTTTTAACAGGCAGAGTCGGCAGCAAGATCAGATGGGCAGAAGTACAGAATCACTGAGAGTTAGAATAGTCAGAACGAGCCAGAGTCATACACAGATAATAAACAGTATCAATATAATAATAGTAATCAAAGAAATCCTAACACTGTGTGAAATCCCCGGTATCCTCCCGGATCAAAGCACACCGGATCTATCTAAGATCTGAGCGCTAACACGAAGTGATCGCAACAGCAGACAAGTTGCGAGTGATTCCTCCGGGCTTAAGAGCCCGGAGAGACTCCAAGGCACACCCTCCTGCGCCTGGCCAATCAGCGGCGAAGGGCGCATAGTATGGCGTCAGCCGACCCGCAGGTCAGCTGATACGCCTCCTCGCCGCATAAAGGTTATGATGGTGCGCGCGCGCATGCGTCAATGCGACCTCATGTGCGGAGGAAAGAACCGTCCTCGCCGTGCTAGACATCCGAGGCACGGGAGCGCAGCTAGGCAGGGAGATAGAGGCAGCTGCCTCCACCATATTTGTTACAGTACCCAACCCCACCCGTCCCCCCCCCCCTTTAAGCTTGGACTCCGGACACGTCCTGCATGGCTTCTCCGGGTGCAAATCATGAAACTCCCCTTTCAACTCTTCAGCGTGCATGCGATGATCTGGCACCCAAGACCTCTCCTCAGGCCCATACCCCTTCCAATGAACTAATTATTGAACCGAGTTGCGCACCCAGCGAGAATCCAAAATTCGCTCAATTTCATACTCAGGTTCACCATCAATCACCACAGGGGGGGGGGGGTGGTAGAGGAATCCACATGTACAACTTGCTTCAATAAAGACACGTGAAAAGACTTTACACCTTTCATATGGCAGTAAAATGACATACGTGACATTATTAATTTTTTTGGACACGGGGTATGGGCCTATAAATCTGGGACACATCTTAGCTGAAGGTTATTTCAGGGCCAAATGCCGGGTTGAAACCCAAACCATGTCTCCGGGTACAAATTCCCATTCCACTGACCGTCTTTTATCAGCCTGCTTCCTCTGGGTGAAAAAGGCCTTCTCTAGATTTCTTTTAACCATAGCCCAGATCTCCCTAAGGGATTCCTGCCAATCTTCCATCGCAGGAAGAGGAGAGGACACCACTGGTAACGGGGAGAACTTAGGGGATCTCCCCGAAACCACCTGAAAGGGAGAAAAGCCAGATGAGGTACTTTTAATATTGTTATGTGCGAATTCTGCATACAGCAAGAATTTTGCCCATTCCAACTGAGCATCGGTTACATAGCACCTAAGGAATTGTTCTAGTGATTAATTGACTCTTTCGGTTTGTCCATTGGTCTGTGGGTGATAGCCGGATGAAAATGACAGTTTCATTCCCAGATGATGACAAACAGCTCTCCAAAATTTGGACACGAATTGGACTCCCCTATCTGACACCACATTTTCTGGTATCCCTTGCAACCGAAAAATGTGTTGGATGAAGAGATCTGCCAGTTCTTAGGCTGAGGGGAGTCCGTCCAGCGGAATAGAATGAGCCATTTTGCTGAACCTCTCGACTATCACCCAGATAACAGTTTTACCCTCAGACCTAGGAAGTTCACCGACAAAATCCATGGACAAATGGGTCCATGGTTGCTCAGGCACCGGCAATGACTAGAGCGTGCCTACCGGAGCCTGTCTGGATGGTTTATTTCTGGCACAGACTGAGCAATCTCTGACTAATAAACAGTATCAATATAATAATAGTAATCAAACAAATCCTAACACTGTGTGAAATCCCCAGTTTCCTCCCGGATCAAAGCACACCGGATCTATCTAAGGTCTGAGCGCTAACACGAAGTGATCGCAACAGCAGACAAGTTGCGAGTGATTCCTCCGGGCTTAAGAGCCCGGAGAGACTACAAGGCACGCCCTCCTGCGCCTGGCCAATCAGCGGCGAAGGGCGCATAGTATGGCGTCAGCCGACCCGCAGGTCAGCTGATACGCCTCCTCGCCGCATAAAGGTCGTGACGGTGCGCGCGCGCACGCGTCAATGCAACCTCATGTGCGGTTGAAAGAGCCGTCCTCGGCGTGCTAGACATCTGAGGCACGGGAGCACAGCTAGGCAGGGAGATAGAGGCAGCTGCGGTGGCGGCGTGATTCGCCGCAGCTGCCTCCACCATATTTGTTACAGCTACTCAGGATTTGAAAGTCTATTTCTTTTCAACTTTTTAAAGTGAAATAAGACTATGGGAATCTACCCAGGAATGTCCTATTTAGGATTAGAATTATACATACAATGGTTTATGTTATCAGTTTACTTTCACTTTAAATTTGCCTTTAAAAATAAGCTACATGTAAATCGGAAAGCAGAAGCATTGAAATCTCACTTGAAAGCTAGTGGAGACATAAACACCTTCTGCGACTTCCTCTTTGAATTACCATGTACATCCGAGTGATTGATATTGATCCATTACTTAAGATAATCTTTGACTGATGACCCAGAGTGCTTTCATTTCCACCCTTTTCATCAAGGAGGCTTGATGGATGACATTGCTGCAGCGGCAATGCTGTAAACATGACCTTAACCTCATAATGCACACAGGAATATTGCTGCATGGTTGCTTTTTTCTTTTTACAAATAAAAAAATAACAAAAAATCCCATTAGCTTGTTTTTCTACAAGTGTCTGCCACAGGGCAGCATGGTCATCCAAATGTATCAGTGTTAACATCATTAAGCAGTACATAGCCAGCCACTAAGACATTTTTACATCAGGTGATGTATGAAACAGACTGATCCCACCACAAACATACAAAAAAAATAAAAAAAATAATATATATATATATATATATATATATATATATATATGAGGTATATATATATATATATATATATATATATATATATATATGTATGTATATATATATATATATATATATATATATATATATATATATATATATATATATATATATATATATTGTTGTCCTATTGAAAAGTCTGGCAATTTTGATTCATGCACACAGCTTTTTGCATGTATTAAACAGAGCATAATTTCAAAGTAATTATGCAATCCTTTAATACAAAGAAAAGAGTTTTGTAAATATCTAGATTTTTCTTCCATTACAAAGGAAATAACCTGTTGCATCAGTTCATAGATCCCCAGCGACCTACAGCTGCCTGCTCATTTGCAATCACTCATCTGTCTTTGTTCAGCAGAAGGACAAATGTTTCTGGGCACCGGGTGAGTTGCTCACCATAGCACCAATATCTTTCATCCCAGGCACAAAAAGATACAAAGGGTATGCACCCTAACAGCCGTTTCGCAAGTGCTACTCACTTCCTCAGAGACCAATATGGTCTATGATTGACCTCTGAGGTAGCCAGCAGCGCTAGTGAAACAGCTGTCAGGCTGCATACACTCTGTCTGTGTCTTTTTGTAGCTGGGTTGAAATAAATGTAGGGCTCATTTTACTCTGGAAGAAACGTACTTCTTAATTGTATATATTTGCATATATTTTAAATTTGAAGATTTTTGCAACAGAGGTCCTTTAACCTCCTTAGCGGTATGCTCGACACTGAGTCGGGCATACTGCTATCTGTCCTCAGGAGTCCCCCAAAATTAATTAATTTGCTCTCACGGCAGTAAAAGCTTTCGCTAGCACTAGGCTAGCTAGTAAAGGTGTCCGATCGCCTGGGATTCCACCCGATCCCCCCGTTTATACATTACCCAGCCTGGATACAGCGATCGCACAGCCTCTTTGCACAGCTCCGGTCTCTCTATGGGGAGGATCGGGTTTGCGCATGACGTCATAACGTCCCCATAGTGAAAACCGGAGCTGTGCGGGGAGGCTCCGGGGGGGAAGGTGAGTTAAGGTTAGACACCCACCAGTGGGGGTTAACGTTGCTGATATTTTACTATTTGAATGAAGTATTTGAATATTGAAATCTGTACCAATATTCTACTACCGCTATTCCTATACCCTTTTAAACAGGCATCTTTATCAAATGTGTGCTTGTGGCTGGACTTAATATACTATAGGGCATTATGGAAGCACTTGACAGGTGCATTTTTTATATAAAAGTCATGCTGTGTATATGTTTTTGGACTGGCTTGTAATAGTTTTAAAAGTATGTTTATTTTATACACAAGATTTCCTCTTTCTTTTAACCTAACATTGTTCCTTTTCAGCTACCTGACTTCAATAGGAACCAGCACACATATTCTGCAGAATTCATATTTCTGCATCAGAATTTTACAATAGTTGAAAGTTGTAATTCTAAGGGCTCTTTCACATCAGACAACGCGAACAGGAGCAGTTCTCCTGCACGCGGGTGCGTTGGAGGAAAAACTGCGCCCGGGTGCGTCGGAACCGCAACGCATCGAAACGCAGCGTCGAGTGTGAAAGGTAAAATGAAAGTCTATGGACTTTCATCTTACCTTGGTTAACGCAAATGGCTGCCGTTTGCGTTAACGCACAAAGTCTGCCCTAATGTGAAAGAGCCCTGGCACATAATTTCTAAATTTTCCAGGAAATTATGATTGTGTAATGCACAAAGTTTGCATAAATAACAAAAAAAAATGCCTTCTGAGGAGTATTGGAAAATTGGAAAATTTGGTGTGAAAATACGAAAACTGTAAGCGAAAAAGTTAATTTCTAAACAAAATTGGCAGCAGTTGTAAAGCCAGAATCTACACTAGCTGCTGCAAAGCTGCATTTTACCTGAGCAGCTGTCAAATCAGCTTCCGCAGCTGGCACTCGGCTACTCCTGCACCCAGATTACTCACCTGGCTCCGCTATATATATATATAGATATATATATATATATACATATATATAAAATTTTTTTTATATATTTCTTATGGAGATTGGGGTTCTCCAGTGCTGCGTGCATGCTTTGCATAGTATTGCATAAAATTCGGTTTGTGCTGCTCATCCCTTGGCTTATGTTATTTTCCCCTATGAGCGTGCATAACCACACCCATCTCTAGCACAGTTAAGCACATAAATGAGCGTGCTCATAGTTCAGTTAGTAGCTAGTAGAAGGTGAGGTGTTTTTAATTTCATTTCTCCCATTTAGCTGACCCCTGGGCTTTTGGCATGGTTCCCACTAGAACGCTGATAAAAACTAGCATTTTTGCCTGGTTAGAGTAGGACTCACCAGATCGGGGACACTTTGGCGCAGTTGGTGAGCTTAAACGCGTTAAAGCGTAACCAAGAGCCCCTGTCACTGTTTTCCTGTTGTGTGCTGCAGCACCCTCTGTATTTATATATTTCTTATGGAGATTGGGGTTCTCCAGTGCTGCGTGCATGCTTTGCATAGTATTGCATAAAATTTGGTTTGTGCTGCTCATCCCTTGGCTTATGTTATTTTCCCCTATGAGCGTGCATAACCACACCCATCTCTAGCACAGTTAAGCACATAAATGAGCGTGCTCATAGTTCAGTTAGTAGCTAGTAGAAGGTGAGGTGTTTTTAATTTCATTTCTCCCATTTAGCTGACCCCTGGGCTTTTGGCATGGTTCCCACTAGAACGCTGATAAAAACTAGCATTTTTGCCTGGTTAGAGTAGGACTCACCAGATCGGGGACACTTTGGCGCAGTTGGTGAGCTTAAACGCGTTAAAGCGTAACCAAGAGCCCCTGTCACTGTTTTCCTGTTGTGTGCTGCAGCACCCTCTGTATTTATATATTTCTTATGGAGATTGGGGTTCTCCAGTGCTGCGTGCATGCTTTGCATAGTATTGCATAAAATTCGGTTTGTGCTGCTCATCCCTTGGCTTATACATATATATATATACATATATATATATATATATATATATATATATATATATATATATATATACACACAGTATATGGATAAAGAATCAGTTTCTTAAGTGTTTGCTGTCAGGAATTGACTGTGAACAATGGGATAAACGGTGCATTATGCTCTCATAGATGAGGCTTTAGATCATCTGTATTGTACTTTGAATACCTCACAACATAAAGGTCAAGATTTATCAGTATTGACCGTAGCTCAATTTTTCATCTGCTTCCAAGATTACAGTCTGCACTGACTTTGCAATGTTTTACTCGTTTAGCATCACCAAGTGGCAGCATATGAAACTATTTATTGCTCATATTTTTATTATGTCATCTTAGAGCACCATCAGGTGTTCATATAATATATTGTGACTATCCTAAAAAGAAAAGAAATAAAGCAGTTCTATAATAATAGTTTAGGTTGATACTTCAGGATAGAAGTCCACACAGGGCTGCTGCATTCATTTATCATAGGAAAGTCTTCAAAACATAACCCTAAGCCTATACTAGAACAACAGAGTGACTTACCCAAAATAACTGGTCCAATTGGTTCATTTGGTCCATAAGAGGAATAAAACCCCAGTGGTTAACTAGTTAATATATACTAGCTCCGAGTATCCGAGTATTGTATATACATGTTATACATTTTAAGAAACCAAACATTGTGTTGGTCCCCCTCCCAAGCCTCTTTAACCCCTTATCACCCATGCAGACTGGTATATTTAGGCCAGACCCTGAGCTATACCAGCCCACGTAGTCCATGATATGGTGGAGAATCTGGGATCCAAATGCTGGAGTACCAGTTTAGACTAATGCTGGCCTAGCAAGTATGCATGTTAGCTTGGTGTTTGCAGTGGCTGGCACCAATCCATCTAGGTAGGCTTTGTTGGGGGACAAATGGTCCCCTCAATTCCTGTTTTTAGGAGGTCTGAGTATATCCTCTACACTGTGTCTTGTTACATTGGCTGATTAATAAAATGTATTTTAACACAGTTTGAGCACCAAATGCTGTACTTTGTTATGATCGATCCTTTTGCATATTTGGTTTGTTTCTGCTTTTAGCAGTTCTGTGGATGCAGTGAGAGCTGTGCCTCGTATACACATATTTTTTTCCTTACATTTTTCAAAAAGACCTTGTAGTTTTTGAGAAAATTCATTGAAAAATTGAAAGGAAAAATGTTTTTTTAAACTTCATAAAATGATATTTTGCTGCGGTATACTTTAACACACACTATATCTGACTTCCGTATACATTTAATACATTTTAGGAAAACAAACAGTGTGGGGTCCCCCTCCCAAACCTCTCCAACCCCTTAGGGGTCCCCTTGAACAAGATCCATGATGTACGAAGGGGAGGTATTGCACAGCAGTTTAAATTTCATTCTGAGGGGGCAGGAAGCCAGTGAAGAGAAGTAGAGCAATAGGAGGAGTGAATGAGCCTGAAAGCTGCGTTTATAATGGATTGCAGGGATTGGATTTTGGTCTCAGGAAGTCCAGAAAGGATGGCATTGCAGCAGTCCAGAGGGGAGATGACAAAAGCATGAGCCAGGAGTTTGTCGGTTTTAGGGGATAGGTAGGGGCAACATTTTGACATTGTTTTTGAGATGGAAGTGGCAGGATCTGGAAATGTGGTAGATGTGGGGGTTTGAAGGAGAGATGAGGGGTGTGGAAGTAGATTTGGGTGTCTGAAAAATTACAAAACTGGTGCACACTGGTCCCTCAAGGCAGAGTTTACCCAGAGGAAAAATCCTTAGGGGAAGGCTGGTTGAAGTTACAAGTACCTGCCAACAATTCAAACTACCGCCAATCAAAAACTGATTCTGAATATCACTACCAGTCTGCCAAGAATCTACCAACCTGCTACTAAAACATTCATATCTGACCACACATGCATTTCCCTACTAAAATGTGCCTATGTGACTCTAAACTTTAAACTTTAATGTATTTTACTCTTTTGAATTATTTATGATATATGAGTGACTATGGGTATGTTGGAAGCAGAGCTGAAGGTGTGTTAGGGGCGCATCTAAAGGTGTCCCTTTTTCGTATCTCAGAAAGTTAAGAGGTATGCAGGTCAAAAACAGCTCTGGACCCCAGATCCCAAGTGAGCAAGTGTCTGAGGATGGAAAATGGCCATTGTCATGGCCTGAGCATTCTCTGCACTTATCTCACAGCAGTAACACCCAGCTGCTGTGTTTTCTCTTATACATTTGTAATGCCATACTATTGGCTTCAAGTGTATAAAAGCAAGGACAGAAGATAGTGTCTAAATCCTTCTTCTTCTACATACTGAACATGTCTGTTTTACATTTTCTAGAGTTCGGAGCACATCTCAAGCAGCTGTTCACCAGAGAGATTGCAGAACAAGAGTGAGATTACTTTATATATTTTAATACAGTGCAAGCATTGAGTGCCATACACTGCTCTCCACTTGTATATTTATATCAGCTGAGCTCTGGAGCTTGAAAAGGATGGATGCTGCTGGCAGCGCCTCTTCAATCAACATCGAAGATTTCTAACAACAGGCAATCAACAGGACGAGATAGCTAAAGAAATACAAAAGAAGACCTCTAGCATCTTAGAAGAACACGTCCAGCGATGAACTAGGCATGTCAGTGATTCAAGACAGGGCCCCAGAGAAAACCCCAGAGACTTACTACTGTATATCAATGTTAAGAAGAAAAAAAAATAATATTATTGACACCGAATTTACACTTGGGTTAAATTAGTTTCCTGGCGCCAAGCCTCCCCGCATTATGGCTGGACAATTTGTTCTCCCCATCTTTTCCACTTCTCCCCCCCCCCCCATGCAGAGTTAGCAGCGGGAGCACTGTTATATTTACCTAGTCCACTCAGCATGTGGTCTCCTTTTCCTCCCAGGAGATGTGTGATCTGTGCAGCCACCTTGAGACTTCTGATGACATGACATGCATGTCATCAGACATGCATCAGGAGTCTCAGGGTGTCAACATGCAGGTCGTGGATACCAGCAGGAGGATAACACCTGACACAGCATAAATATAACAGTGCTACATGGCAGCATGTAGCACGGTTTTATTTGGGACATGTGACGATGAAGTCATAACACACATGCAAGATTACTGGAAGATGCACAAATATAGAGAGATGGGAATTATCGCAACACTCCTAGCAAGTCAGCAACTATGCTTAACCTACTTAACGGTATGATTCTTCCCAGATTTTAGCTTCTAAAAGTGGTACAATGCCAAGTGTATGTAGCCAGAGTCTATCTTCCTAGTTTAGTTTGCCAGAGAGTGACCCAAGTATATGTAGCCAGAGTGTGACCCCCTGTAACGATCGGTGTAACACAGAGAGGGTCTGATTACCGGTGATCTGCAGTATCACCGAGAATGCAGAATATACCCGATTATTGATGATCTACAGTATCACCGATAATCAGATATATCTTCTAACCTCTGGACACCTGAGAGATGAGAGTGTTTGGTGCAACAGTAATACTTTGAGGGAAGCACCCGTGGGATGGGTGCTAGACAGTAGGAGTTACTGTTATGGATCAGCTTCCTTCCACAGGCCTGATGCTCCCCAAGGGGCGGAGCTAGGCTGAGACAGTGGGAAGGACAGAACGTGAGTGACACCAATAGAGAAGTGTCACTGACAGATCTGTGAACTATCTCCTAACAGGAGAGATAGTTCTCGAGGTCGGACAAGCCAGGTCGTTAACACACGGACAGATAAAGTACAGAGACAGTAGGCAAGTTCAGACTCCAGGGACAAGCCGAGAATTGGCAACAGAGAATCAGAAAGGCAAAGGTACAAAATCAGAGATCAGGAGAATGGTCAGGAATGCAGAAAGTCATAACAGATAATCAACAATGCCTAGACTTGAGTGTGAGCTCCAAGATTCTCACACTCCAGGAACTAAACTAGATAATACAAATAATACAGATGGTACAGAATTCCTAGGCTAAGGTGTGAGCTCCGTGATCATCAACACCTACGACACTGTCTAATAAACACAGATACTGACAAGGTCTGAGTGCTACCACGTAGTGATCGCAACGCCAGACACCAGATGAATGACCAGCACCCAGTATATATACACTAGCGCTCTCCAGCGCCTCCCCTAAGTGCTGGACCAATGAAGGTTGCTGAAATTGTCAGCTGACTGGCTTGGTCAGCTGACCCCCTTCTGACTGCCATAAAGGCCCTGCCTCTCTGCGCGCGCACGCGTCCTCCTAAACCAGTGTGGACTATCAGTCCCAGCCACACCAGTCATGTGTTGTAATGTTTCTGCTGTGTTGGATGCGGAATCCGCCACACCGCTGTCCGTGCGTGCGGCGTTTTCTCTGCATTCCGCATTACTGAGAGGCGCAGGCCTATGCGTGCAACTTGCCGCTTTGGACGCGGAATCCGCCGCCCTGTTGTCAGAGCATGCGGCGGTTTCTCCGCGCTCCGACTGCGTGCCAATTGCCATGTTGAACGCGGAATCAGCCGCCTCACCTTGAGTAATGGCGGCGGCTTTTCCGCGTTTTCTCACACCCCCATTATGGTAGCCAGATTGTGCCCCCTCCCTTACCCAGCATAGATAGCCTGAGAGATCCCCAAAGAATAGGTAGGCCAAGAGTATCCCCCCCTAGCAAGGCAGTGACTCTCAGTTTAGGTTGCCAGAAAGTGCTCCCCCCATTCTAGGTAGCTAGAGAGTTCCAAAAGATACAGGTAGTGCACGACTAATACTTGTCCTATGGACGAATTCCCCCACCTGAGCTGTAGATCTCTGCAGCTCGTCCAAAGTCACCATGGGCCTCTTGACTGCATTTCTGATCAGTGCTCTCCTTGTTTGGCCTGTGAGTTTAGGTGGATGGCCTTGTCTTGGTAGGTTTACAGTTGTGCCATACTCCTTCAATTTCTGAATGATCACTTGAACAGTGCTCCTTGGGATGTTCAAGGCTTTGGAAATCTTTGTGTAGCCTAAGCCTGCTTTAAATGTCTCAATAACTTTATCCCTGACCTGTCTGATGTGTTCTTTGGACGTCATAGTGTTGTTGCTCCCAATATTCTCTTAGACAACCTCTGGGGCTGTCACAGAGCAGCTGTATTTGTACTGACATTAGATTACACACAGGTGCACTCTATTTAGTCATTAGCACTCATCAGGCAATGTCTATGGGCAACTGACTGCACTCAGACCACGTGTACAGCACTTTGTATTGGTCTTTCACGTGGGATTCCAATAAAAGTGATTCATGTTTGTGGCAGTAATATGACAAAATGTGGAGAACTTCAAGGGGGCCGAATACTTTTGCAAGCCACTGTATATATATATATATATATATATATATATATATATATATATATATATATATATATATATATATATATAGTTAAACACAGTAGCGTGAAAAAGTGCCATATAAAGAAGAATGGGCAAGGATTTCAGTCTCTAGATGTGCAAAGCTGGTAAAGATGTACCCTAAAAGACTGACAGCTGTAATTGCAGCAAAAGGTGGTTCTACACAGTATTGACTCAGGGGCTGAATAATTATGCACACCCCACTTTGAAGTTATTTATTTTTAAAACATGTTATGAATAAAGTATGATTTTCATTCCACTTCTCACGTGTACACCTCTTTGTATTGGCCTGTCACATGGAATTCCAATAACGTTGATTCATGTTTGTGGCAGTAATGTGACAAAATGTGGAAAACTTCAAGGGGGCTGAATACTTTTGCAAGCCACTGTTTTAGTATATATATATATATGTATATATATATGTATATATATATATATATATATATATATAGAGAGAGAGAGAGAGAGAGAGAGAGAGAGAGAGAGAGAGAGAGAGCAGAGAGAGAGTTAAACACAGTAGTGTGAAAAAGTGCTGTAAACAAACAATGCTTTCCATAATGAAAGTGACAATTTATTTTCATCAATCAACAAAATGCAGTGAATGAACAAAAGAGAAATCTAATCAAATCAATATTTGGTGTGATCACCCTTCGCATTCGAAACAGCATCATTTCTTCTTAGCGCACCTGCACACAGCCTTTGAAGGAACTCGGCTGATAGGTTGTTCCAAACATCATGGAGAATTAACCATCGATCTTCTGTGGATGTAGGCTTCCTCACACCCTTCTGTCTCTTCAAGTAAATCCACGATAAAAATGAGAATGAGGACAATTACCTGTTGGTGCGATCTGGCAATCCCTCTATAGGCAGCTCTCAGAGTCCACTAAATGCAGATAAAAACATGCAAAAAGAGAGCTCTCTAAGTAACAATATTATGTATGAAATCAGCCCTGCCTAAGACAGGTCTCACCTGACCATTCCTAACCAGGTGAGACCTGTCTTTGGCAGTGCTGATTTAATTACATAATATTGTTACTTAGAGCACTCTCTTTTTTGTATGTTTTTATCTTCTTGTAATCCCAGACACATTTAAAGATGTTGAGATTAGGGCTCCGTGTATATACAGAGGGAGGTGATGCTTGCTTGACGGTTGGAAACTAAGTTGGAAGCTATTATCTTCCACAATGCCATGAGGTTCACAGACATGGAACTGTAAGGGCCATGGACCGGACATCAAACTGTGGGAGGAGTTTCACCACAATATCAGCTACACAGATGTTCCTAAATTATCTAATTGAGACAAGGTAAAGATTTCTTGGTGGGGAAAGGCGTATTGGCTACTGATTGGGATGAAGTTCAGTTTTGCATCAAGGTTCCTCTTTAAGTTCCTTCTCAAATTCAAGATCAATTTGTTCACACGCTCCTTCATGTACAATGTAGGCAGAAACCTGGATCATTTCTATACTGCAGGCAAAAACTGTTCAGCAGCACTATGTAGCCTCTATGTCTGTCTCTCTCCTGCACTCCATATATTTCTGTCCTTCTTTAAGTTAATCATCTTCATCATCAATGTTTTTGAAACTTCCAGTGACCAGCATAGAGACTCAGCAGATACTGCATGTGTCTGCTTACATCATATCACAGAAAAGGAATCAGAAATTATGATGATGTGATTAATTATGTTCAATTTATGGTAATTTAATCAATTGATGAAATGTTAATCTACAAATAGCTATATCTTTGTTAAAGGTCAATCATTCTGAAAAACTGCAAACTGTACACTCTTTCCTGTCATTGTTCTTGCAGCTTAAGCTTAAAGCTTAAGCTTTATTAAGCATTGCATCTTAGCCTCCTCTAAAAGGCTGTTTTCTTTCAATGATATTCAGGGTTGCTCGTAAACTACGCCAGCGTGAATCTACGCATCGTAGTACGCAACTACGCATCGTAGGTCGTAGGCGAAGTTTAAGAACTACACTTCCGTGTAGTCCCGATATGCGTAGCTTCGCCCGCTACGCGTAGTTGACGTATGTATTGCGAAGTCAACTACGCGTGTGGTAACTGCATTTATATGGGTCATTGCGCATGCGCAGAAATTTTATTGCCCTTTATACGCATACAATTCCGCATTGGATGTTGGAATGTATGCTTAAATTAGTTTGTGTATGCGCATAGTTAGCAGATTATTGCGGAAATTTTTCCGCATAAGAGCATAAGCGGTCGCATCAACTACGCTACGCAATACGTGAAGCTTGCGTATTTTAATGCGTAGTCTATGGTTTGCTAACGTAGCGAAGTGGCTGATTTCGGAGCCGTAGATTGCGAAGCGTATTTGCGTAAAAAATTTCCAGCGTAGCAAAGTTAGCTGCCTACGACCATCCCTGGTGATATTTTCCTGAATTTCCTTGGTACAGACATTTATACATGAGGTTATTTTTCTCATAGAAAGTCATAAGAAAGCCTCTCTGTTTTCATGACCCATATGCTTTTTGACCTGAACACATTTTTAGACTTCTGTTCATACGCAAACACCATAGAAAAAAATGTGCTTTGAGTGAGAGTATAAACGTGGTCTTTGCCCTAGCATCAGCACCATCAGCATCCTGGATTGTACAAGAAAGAAGCAGAACATTTGGGCACCTGATAAATTTTGGACGCCGGGCTCATCCAACCAAAATATTTCATTTTTGAAAATTGTTTTGAAATGTATCGTTTTGGAGTTTTGAAATGTATTGTTTTTGAAATATATTATTTTTTTTGTGTTTACGTTACTTGTGGCAGTGGTAGGGACGTGGTGGGGCAGTTATTATTAAGCATCAGAGAGGGGGTTTTAAGGATAGGCATCAGGAAGGAGGGTTAAGGTTAGGCATCAGGAAGAGGGTTTTAGGGTTAGACATCAAAAAGGGGGGGTTTAGGGTTAGGTGCCAGGAAGAGGGGTTTTAGGGTTAGGCATCAGGAAGAGGTGCTTTAAGGTGAGGTGTTATAAAGGGGGGTTTTAAGGCTAGGCATCAGGAAGAAGCATTTTGAGGTTTGGCATCAGGAAGGGGCTTTTAAGGTTAGGTGTCGGGGGGGGGGAGGGTTCTGTATGAGAGTAGCGTAGGTTTAGCTGTGGTAAAATATAGGTAACATTTACCAATTGTTTTACAATTGCCATTACCGCCATAAATATTTTTAATTATCATTTGGTGCCCAATTCACGACTGTTTTATTGTTTAGACTTCACCCCACACCCATTTTTCCTCACACCTCTATTTCATGAACGCGTACAAGAAGGTCAATGAGGATGTAACAAAAAAAAAATAAAATAAATAAACCACCAACAGATTTTTCTTTAATTACAAGTTGGGTTTGGGTGACATCATATGCTTCCAAATATAAGCGACTGCCAACTTGAATTGGCTGGACTCAAAGGGCACAGATTTGTAGTTTATTGTGTACTAGTGACCTTAGCCCATTTAAAAATGGGCTAGGTCTGTCACTGCACATGCGCCCACCGCGCACGCACATTTCCGCTGTGCGCGCACCCATCGTGCACGCCTACTACACGCGCGCATGCCGCGCATGTCCACCGTGTGTGTGCGCGCCGCACCCGCCCACCCGCCGCCCCGTCCTCCCCTTTGCCCATCATCCCTTGCGTGTGTCACTCTCCCTCAGTGTCTCTGCATGTCTGCACATGCGCAGAGCGCAAATGGGACACACACAGGGACATGGGACGCAGAGACATTTAGGGATTATTAGAGGATTGTATTTTGTAGTCATAAGTGATCATATATTAACAAAAAATATTTCCACTATTGAACCCCATTGGCGGTATTCCCGAGTGTTTTTCTCTGTAACTCCAAGCTACACTCATGGAGACCACAAGGAGGGCCGGGTGCACAGTGTGCAGCGGAGCTCTTAGGAGCACCAACCTCTCTGCGATCTAATCTGACTTCTCTGCGTCCGCCTGGAACCCATCACTATGCGGAGATCCCCATCTGTTACATGGCGACAGAGGGTGATCTCAGCATAGAGATGCAGTATCCCCCGGAGAACAGGATGAAGACTTGCAGCATGGGGCCAGATCCCAGGGAGTTTAGTGATCTATGGGCTCAGCTGCACATTTTGCATAGAGGATGGGGGGGACCTCTGCCAACCTATACTGAACAGGTGGTAGCCACCCTAGCTATCTATACTGGGGGGGGGGGGGAGACACTCTCTGCCACTGCACAAAGTTGGCATTTATGGAAGAGTGGCAAGAAGAAAGCCATTGTTAACAGAAAAGCATAAGAAGTCCTGTTTGCAGTTTGCCACAAGCTATGTGGGGGACACAGCAAACATGTGGAAAAAGATGCTCTGGTCAGATGAGACCAAAGTGGAACTTTTTGGCCAAAATGCAAAACGCTATGTGTGGCAGAAAACTAACACTGTACATCACTCTGAACACACCATGCCCACTGCCAAATATGGCGGTGGCAGCATCATGCTCTGGGGGTGCTTCTCTTCAGCAGGGACAGGGAAGCTGGTCAGAGTTGATGGGAAGATGGATGGAGCCAATTACAGGGCAATCTTGGAAGAAATCCACTTGGAGTCTGCAAAAGTCTTGAGACTGGTGTGGAGGTTGACCTTCCAGCAGGACAACGACCCTAAACATAAAGCCAGGGCAACAATGGAATGGTTTAAAACAAAACATATCCATGTGTTAGAATGGCCCAGTCAAAGTCCAGATCTAAATCCAATCGAGAATCTGTGGCAAGATCTGAAAACTGCTGTTCACAAGTGCTGTCCATCTAATCTGACTGAGCTGGAGTTGTTTTGCAAAGAAGAATGGGCAAGGATTTCAGTCTCTAGATGTGCAAAGCTGGTAGAGACATACCCTAAAAGACTGGCAGCTGTAATTGCAGCAAAAGGTGGTTCTACACAGTATTGACTCAGTGGGGCTGAATATATATATATATATATATATATATATATATATATATATATATATATATATATATATATATATATATGTATATATATATATATATATGTATATATATATATATATATATATATATATATGCACACCCCACTTTGCAGTTACTGTATATTCCGGCGTATAAGACGACTTTTTGAACCCTGAAAATCTTCTGCAAAGTGGGGGGTCGTCTTATACGCCGTGTGTCAGGTGCAGGGTGTTAGTATTGTGGCAGTAAGAGCTTACCGGGTGCAGCAGCCTTGGCAGAAAGGTCCGCTCGTATCCTCGGTCCTTCTATGTCCTCCACTGCCCCCCGCATCATTTATGTCCACGTCCCCTGTGTTTGAAAATTCAAAGTTGCAATATAATAGCATCTTGCGAGCAGCCGCTCGCATGGATAATACGGCAGCTTCCTGATTCCGGGTTACCTGACTGGTGACGTGCGCTCCACAATTCAGTGTCTTCCTCTTCCTATGCACGTCACCAGCGGCTGCTCGCATGATGCTATTATATTGCAGCTTTGAATTTTCAAACACAGGGGACGTGGACATAAATGATGCGGGGGACAGTGGAGGACATAGAAGGACCGAGGACACGAGCGGACCTTTCTGCCAAGGCTGCTGCACCCGGTAAGCTCTGCCTGCCACAAGACTGACACCCCGCTCTTAAAAAAAAAATCACACCCTGATCTCTTTTCCCTCCCCTGGATGACTGCGGCACGCAGTAATATCCAAAGGTGTATACAGGGGTGGGCCAGGAGGATGGAGGAGGCATGTTGTGAAAAGGGGTAGTCTTATACGGCGAGCATATGCCAAATTCTTTATTTTAACAGGAAAAGTTGGGGGGTCGTCTTATACGCCGGGTCGCCTTATACGCCGGAATATACGGTATTTATTTTGAAAACATGTTATGAATAAAGTATGATTTTCATTCCACTTCTCACGTGTACACCTCTTTGTATTGGTCTGTCACATGGAATTCCAATAACATTGATTCATGTTTGTGGCAGTAATGTGACAAAATGTGGAAAACTTGAAGGGGGCTGAATACTTTTGCAAGCCACTGTGTATATATGTATATATATATATATATATATATATATATATATATATATATATATATATATATATATATATATATATATATATATAGTTAAACACAGTAGTGTGAAAAAGTGCTGTAAACAAACAATGCTTTCAATAATGGAGGTGACAATTTATTTTCATTAATCAACAAAATGCAGTGAATGAACAAAAGAGAAATCTAATCAAATCAATATTTGGTGTGATCACCCTTCGCGTTTGAAACAGCATCATTTCTTCTTAGCGCACCTGCACACAGCCTTTGAAGGAACTCGGCTGATAGGTTGTTCCAAACATCATGGAGAATTAACCACCGATCTTCTGTGGATGTAGGCTTCCTCACACCCTTCTGTCTCTTCATGTTATTCCACGATAAAAATGAGAATGAGGACAATTACCTGTTGGTGCGATCTGGCAATCCCTCTATAGGCAGCTCTCAGAGTCCACTAAATGCAGATAAAAACATGCAAAAAAAGAGAGCTCTCTAAGTAACAATATTTTGTATGAAATCAGCCATGCCAAAAACAGGTCTCACCTGACCATTCCTAACCAGGTGAGACCTAGTAACACAAGTGTGAACCACATGAGATGTATTCCCATATTGGTATCATGCCCCTAGGTCTTCAATCAAACATCATAGCACAAAAAAGAAAAGGGAGGATTTATTGTATTGTGATCCAAAGGTGGATAGTGTTGATAATAATCGACATATACCAGGAGACTCTATTTTAATTGTTTTTAATTATCTTGCTTGTTTGCTAAATAAAGTTTGAAATTTGACATATCTGGATCTGGAGTGTCCTCGAGATATTATTTATGTATGGCTCAGATAGGTCCTCCCTTTTCTTTTTTGTGCAACCAGGTGAGACCTGTCTTTGGCAGGGCTGATTACATTACATAATATTGTTACTTAGAGCGCTCTCTTTTTTGTATGTTTTTATCTTCTTGTAATCCCAGACACATTTAAAGATGTTGAGATTAGGGCTCCGTGGTTCTGGCTAAATCAGGGAATGATTGTTCATCGGTGGAGATCCCTGATCCATGTGGCCGTGGGTACTTCGCTTAAGAGTGGAACACTGCAAAATTGTGCAGCCTGTCAACATAAGATATGTCTAAGTTGAGACCTGTCTGGGGATACACCCAGGGCCGGATTAAGGCCTAGGGCACCACAGGAGCAAGGGCACCAAAGCAAATAGGCTAAACTGGTGCAGCATTTACAAGCTTGCAAATGCTGCCATGCAGGGAGATCAAGCTGTTGATAGCCGCTTGTGCAGCAGCCACCTTGCTCTCTGTGCACATTTGCATTGTGGCCGGTGGATATGGACTTGGGCAGCATTGGAGACGGAAAAGAAGAAGAAGCTTCTGCACTGGAGATGAGCGGAAAAATAAGTGACACTGATGGCTGCTGAGATGTGAAGGCGAGCTAGCTTATTATACTGGAAAGGAAGGAGGGGGGGGTTAAGGGAGTCATCTGGCTACCTATACTGGGGGGGGGGGGTCATCTCGCTACCTATGCTGAAGGGGGGCGGTTGGTGACAGTGGCCTTGGGTGGTGAAGAGTAAAAATTCGGCCCTGGATACACCCTGTGACATGAGGGCTCCTTTCTTTTCTTTTTTTTAAGAGAGAAATTGAGAAGAGATGACAATTATAGAGGTACACTGTGATCCTGTAATGAGAATGAAATGGTGGCTGCCATTGTATTTCCTTTTAAACAATGTTAATTGCCTGAATGTCCTACTGGTTCTAACAGTGGCATACCTAAGGCGCTATGGGCCCCAGTGCAAATTTTGCATTGGGCCCCTCCAAGCCCTCTATACATAACAATTGATGCAGCGACAAAACCTGCCATAGACAACCACAGTATGAGCGGCGCAAGGAAGGGATGGGTAACAGTCTGGTAATGATTACTACTGTTCAAAGCACCTATGGAAGTGATTATTACCAACATAGCACCAATAGAGAGCGAATGGCCCCTCAGGGCCCCTACAGCCCAAGGGCCCCGTTGCTTGCACCCCCATTGCTACACCACTGGGTTCTAAACTTCTGATGCTTTTATCCAGAATAGTTTTAGCAGTAAAGCATTGTACTGTGTTGGTCATCCGTAAAAGCAAGAAGCTTAGAATCAGGATAGCATTTATTGCCTAGATTTGCACCAATGTATACATTTTGTTTCTGCTGTTAGTATCTCTTTCTGTGATGTAAAGCCACCCTTCAGGGCAGTAACCCAAAGATCATTTAAAGCGGACCTGAACTTAGAATGCCTTCTCTGCTGTAAAAGATATGCACCATCATAATAACCTTTAGAGAAAAATATTTATTTGTTACAGCTGATACAAATCCTGCAATGAATCTGCAGTGTTTCTACTACCTGCTTTCATGGAAACAGACATATTGTTAAAGAGACTCTGAAGCGAATACAATTTGCCATTTTTACCTTGAGTTTCACTTCAGAAGTCTCAGCAGAGGTAAACCGCCGCGTCCCCGCCGCAAAACGAGAGCTTTAGACCCCCCAAATCCCCGGGGGGGGGGGCAATCCGGGCAGTGCTTCCTGAAAGAGGCAGAGCTTACTGCTTTAGCTCTGCCTCTACTGATGTCAATCGCTGCTGATCGCCGCCTCTCCCCGCCCCTCTCACTCTTCCTTCACAGAGAGGGGCGGGGAGAGGTGGAGATCCACACGGCGATTGACGTCAGGGGATGCAGAGCTGCAGCTCAAAGCTCTGCCTCTCAAGGCAGCCCAATCCACGACCAAGATGGTCGTGGATGCTTGCCCCGGTATTTGGGTGGTCTAAACCCCTCGTTTTGGGATGGGGATTCAGCGGTTTACCTCTGCTGAGACTTCTGAAGCGAATTACAAGGTACAAATGGTAAACTTTATTTGCTTCAGAGTCTCTTTAACATCCAGTGCTTTCAAATTAGCTTATACGATGTGGCAGTCAGGTCACACGGGGAGATAGCAATTTTTACACCCTCACCCTCGGTGCGATTTAGCGTAGAAACTGCCCTGGCTTACACATATCCTTCTAATCAGTGAACTACAGCAATGGATGAATGACAACTGGCTGAAACTAAATGCAGACAAAACTGAAGTCCTTCTGATAGGAGGGCAGAGCATGATAACAAAACAACTTAACTTGCAGTCTTCACCACTGGGAATAGGAGGCACGGATCTGCGCAGCTCTGATCATGTGCGTAGCCTGGGAGTTCTAATTGATTGGGATTTAAACTTCAGAACTCAAATCTCTGCTGTGGTGAAATCATCCTATTTTCACCTGAAGAACATTGCAAAAATCAAGCACCTCATTCCCCCAGAAGATCTGCCAACCTTAGTCCACGCCTTCATCACATCCCGACTGGACTACTGCAATGCTCTCTACACTGGCCTTCCAAAAAAGGACTTGTACCGACTACAGCTGATACAGAATACTGCTGCCAGACTGCTTACCAACCAACCCCGTCACTGCCACATAACGCCAGTCCTGCACTCCCTTCACTGGCTACCTATAGAATGGAGGGTCCTATTCAAGATCGGCCTACTGACATTTAAATCCCTGAATAATTTAGGCCCTGGATACATGAAAGATATGTTGCAGCTGCGTAGCAATCCCCGCATTCTCAGATCAACAGGTTCTAATAATCTAGTCATACCCAGAGTCCACTTGGAAACTTTTGGTCCCAGAGCCTTCTGTCATGCTGCCCCTACGTTTTGGAACTCCTTACCTCAACAGATCAGGACAGCTCAATCCCTGGACGTGTTTAAATCCAGACTGAAAACCCACCTGTTCAGTTTGGCATTTGCAGAAATATAACTTTTGTTGTGTGAATACTTCATCCTACTAATTACTGAATCTGAGAGAGCCTAAGCGCTTTGAGTCCTATGGGAGAAAAGCGCTATATAAATGTTATTGTATTGTATTATTGTATAACCACAAAGTCACTGTATTTGTTTGCTTATTTCTAAGTTGGATTAGCTAGCTTCTGAATTCTGAACTGGATTTTCCTCTCAGAAATAGAGAAATAGATAGATAGATAGATAGACAGAGAAAAATTATGAGGCAGTTTGTAAATCTCAGCAATCAAGGCAACAATAACACGTTAATGTAGTCCTAGGGTTCTGATTAACTGCAAAATACATAAATGCAACAACAAAACCATCACAATGATGGAAACATGCCAGCTGGATTTGACAGCTACATTCACAGAGAAATGGATGGTGGTAATATGCTCTGCAGCTAGACACCAATGTAATTAGAAATCTGTCAATCCAGTTACTTAGAAACCACACGCTTTCAGTGTCTATTAATAAAGTTCTGGAACCTTCTTCATCATTCTAATCGTACAGTATATCATAGTGCACAGGACCTATGTGAGCACAGTTCAAGGCAGCGGGTGGGAGATGACATCATTTCATTTAATGTAATCGTGTGATGCCTGAAGCCACTCACTTACATAGGCGAGACATTATCTGAGCTGCGTTTTATTTATTTTATTGTATTTTTTATCGTATATGCTTTTTTAAATAATTAAAATAATTACTGGTCTAAGAAATTGAAATTATTTGGCTAGTACTTGATACTAGGGATGCCATTTCGGATTCCGCAGAATTAAAATATATGCATTTCCAATTGTAACTCAGAAATTGGATTTTTGCGGAAATATGATTTTACCACAACTTGGTAATTTTTACTCGATCACAGAACTCGGAAGCATTGGATGAGAGAATGCAAAGTTTTTCAGCGAAAATTGGATTACCGTGGTAATTTTTGCCCAAGCACAAGACTCTGATACTATCAAGTATTCCTGAGTCTTATGACTGGCCTAAAATTTCCATGGTATTCCAATTACTGTTGTAAAATTCTGTATTCTCTGCTCCAATACTTCTGATTAGTGGTGCTCAACACAATCTCGTGATCATGAGTAACAGGTTTTAAATCACTAGTCGGTATTTGTGATTAAAAACCCGACGACTTTAGCGGTTAATAGCAAAGCTCCATTACATGCTAGAAACACCAAATTTGCCAGATATATTAAAAAGAACAGTGGGAACAAGATGAAAAAAAAAAGTTTTTCAAAAAGACCTTACAGTTTTTGAAAAAAAAAATCGATTTTAAAGTTTCAAAGGAAAAAAGTATACATTTAAATGTGGTATACGACAGTCAATGTATTTATCAAATTTAAATGTATACTTTTTCCTTTAAAACTTTAAAATTGATTTTCTCAAAAACTATAAGATATTTTTGAAATAAAAATTCCCTCTTGTTCCCGCTGTATTTAACATACAGCATCTGCATGTAAGGGGGTTGTGCTATTTATCGGGTTATTAATCCCGAACAGGGGCATAACAATAAGGGCTGCGGGCCCATAGGGCCCCCCCCCCTGGGGGCCCGCTCAGGGCCATTTTGGGGGGCTGGAAGGGTCGCAGTATGAGAGAAAAGCCATGGCCACACACCAGCAGGGAGAGGGGACGGTCCCCCCCTCACCTCGGGCTCTCCACTCTGCGCCAGGCATGCTCAAATCATGAATTCGGATGAAATCCGAATAGGTGTTATTCGGATTTCATCCAGTTAATTGCAGCAGCTGTGCGGGTGGCCAAGGGGGAGTTAATCTTACCCATCAGACGTCTTCTTCAATCGTCCCTCACCACCTCCCACGCTGCGTTCCAATCCAGCGTCACATGACTATACACTTCCTCCTTCAACCCGGAAGGAGGAAGTGTATGTAATCACGTGATGCCAGATTGGAACGCAGCGGGGGAGGCGCTGAGGGATAAGCAAAGAAGAAGTCTGATGGGTAAGATTAACCCCCCCCTCGGCCACCTGCACAGCTGCTGCAAATAACTGGATGAAATCCGAATAACACCTATTCGGATTTCATCCGAATTCGTAATTTGAGCATGCCTGCTCTGCGCTCCCCTCCAGCATCAATCAGTGTCTGTGCAGGCGGCGGGCAGGAACACATACCTTACTGCATTCCACCATAAATGTTCCTCTATCTAGTGTCTGATGCTACTTCCTGTATAAACAGACGTGACGTGACGCATCAGGCGTGATCACTCCAATTCGTGATTGGGGGTATCCGAGCACCACTGCTTCTGAGTCAAGTGGGAAGTTTGTGGCCAGAGAAGGCAAAAAATAACAAGACTTCTTGGAAATCGGAAATCAGGAAAACGGAACATCGGAAATCGTCAGTGGCTGAATTTGAAATTTTCACAGTATTGGAAATTGTCATTTGCGACCATCCCTACTTTTGACTGAAGCTAAAGTAACATGCTGCCTTTTCCTCTATCCTCTATCAATAACCCAGAGAACATGTGACACTGCATCACTACATCCAGACAGTCGCCCATCATGCACTACTGCAGCAAACCGCTCTGTACAGGATCTTGAATTCCTGCCAATAAGTGGTCTATGAATTAGTATACAGGTGGTCCCCGCTTTACGAACACCCGCTTTACGAACGTCCCGTCGATACGAACGCAGTGCCCATAGCTCCGCGCCGTCACAATGATGTCACCAGCGAGCGCCGCCAGATCGCGGTGACTCGGGCATTTAATTGCAATAAAAAGTAATATTTTGATGCCCTGTGCATGTGGGAAGGTGAGCAGGTACATACCGCACACCTCCCTGGTCCTGGCATCACACTCGGTGGCTGCAAACATCTCCATTCCGCTGTGCCCTCTGACCCAGATGCTGTGTACATGTTGTGCATGCACAGTAGACATCTTGGTCTCCTTCCTGGCCGTGGCTCGCTTATCCTGAAGGAGATCGTTAGCCGAGAGTGACGCCGGGTCCCGGGAGGTGTGCGGTATGTATCTGCTCACCTCCCCACACACTACACGCTATACTGGGCACTACCTATCCATACGGGGCACTATACTAGCTATACTGGGGCACTACCTAGCTATACTGGGCACTATACTAGCTATATACTGGGCACTGTACTGGCTAAATACTGGGGCACTATACTACTGGGGCACTACCTACCCATACTGGCCACTGTACTAGCTGTACTGGGGCACTACCTAGCTATACTGGGCACTATACAGCTATATACTGGGGCACTATACTGGGGCACTACCTACCCATGCTGGGCACTATACTAGCTATACTGGGGCACTATATTAGCTATACTGGGGCACTACCTAGCTATACTGGGCACTATACTAGCCATACTGGGCACTATACTGGGGCACTACCTACCCATACTGGGCACTATACTAGCTATACTGGGGCACTACCTAGCCATACTGGGCACTATACTAGCCATACTGGGCACTATACTGGGGCACTACCTACCCATACTGGGCACTATACTGGGGAACTACCTAGCTATACTGGGCACTATACTAGCTATACTGGGGCACTACCTACACATACTGGGCACTATACTGGGGAACTACCTAGCTATACTGGGCACTATACTAGCTATACTGGGCACTATACACGCTATACTGGGGCACTACCTACCCATACTGGGTACTATACTAGCTATACTAGGGCACTACCTAGCTATACAGGGCACTATACTAGCTATACTGGGCACTATACGCTCCAACTTAAGAATGGATTCAAGTTAAGAACAAACAATTCTGATCGTTAACCGGGGACTATTCCTGCTTCGACTTAAGTACGGATTCAGGTTAAGAACGAGCCTACAGTCCCTATCTCGTTCTTTAACCGAGGACTACCTGTAATTTATCAACAGCTCTGACTTTGGGGCACTGGGCTGTGAGCATTCCGTTGTTGTTATTCTGTCTCTCAAAGCTACAATAAACCTACCAACAGTTATAGACCAGTCATTTCTTGGTCAGAGGGCAAACAAGCAAAATCAGCAGTGGATCAAATACTTCTCTCCCTCTCTGTAATCATATACCACAAAAAAGCTACAGAAGTCTACAAGAACAAACAACTGGCACACAATGAACACAGATGGCGATCTGGCAAAGACTATCAGTGAGAGGGCAGGACTACATACCAATATACAGCAATATATAGCCATAGGAAGTGTTTCTGATACTAAAATCAGTATATTTAACGTAAAAGTGGGTATCCTGAATAATGTAATGCATTTTACTGTATCTTGGTGCAGTTCTTCTTTATGATTTGCAGAGTTAAAGGCAAACTCCAGGAAATGTATTCCTTTTAAATGATGTTCTTTATCTTCTGATTGAATGAGAATGTAAAATAAAACACACACGAATATTGTTACATTTCTTAAATATTTAATTCCATAAATATTTCTCTTAGAACATTTCTTTTTTATGGACGTGACCACTGGCAGGCTCTGTTCTATTCTGGGGGCTATGAAAATGGATGCAGTATCTAGCCTTGATGGAAGAGTATCACGGAGGTCAGAAGGAGTTCAATAAGTAGTCCTGCCATTGGATAGAAATTATCAGAATGAGGTACTTAGCAACTTTTTATGTTTATTTCATGAGCTATTTTTAAATTATTACTTAAAGGGGAACTGAAGAGAGAGGTATATGGAGGCTGTCATGTTTATTTCCTTTTAGACAATACCGGTTGCCTGGCAGCCCTGCTGATCCTCTGCCTCTAATACTATTAGCCATAGCCCCTGAACAAGCATGCAGCAGATCAGGTGTTTCAGTGGTTCAGACTTATAAGTCTGATCTGACAAGACTAGCTGCATGCTTGTTTCTGGTTTTAATCAGATACTACTGCAGAGAAATAGACCAGCAGGGCTGCCAGGCAACTGGTATTGATTAAAAGGAAATAAACATGACAGCCTCCATATACCTCTCTCTTCAGTTCCCCTTTAAAGAGAATCTGAAGCCTTCCAAAAATCCTCTTTTTATTTGACATTTATCTTCAGCAATATGAGCATAGCTAAAACGCTGCATTCCCGTGGCAGAACAATGTAATTAAACACCTCAAATACCAGGGCAAAATTCCATGACTTTCCAGGTCGTGGATTTTGCTGCCCAGGGAGGCAGAGCTTAACGCTGTATCTCTGCCTCCATTAGCGTCAATATCCGCTGATCGCCACCTCTCCCCGCCCCTCTCAGTGAAAGAAGCCTGAGAGGGGCGGGGAGAGGTGGCGATCAGTGGGGATGGATGCGAGGAGAGGCAGAGCTACTGCACAAAGCTCTGCTTCTACAAGGAAGTGATCCCCGAATTTTGCCCCAGGGATTTGGGGGGTTACTTACATCGTCCTGCTGCGAGAATGCAGTGTTTTAGCTATTCTCATATTGCTGAAGATAAATGTCAAATAAAAAGAGGATTTTTGGAAGGCTTCAGACTCTCTTTAAGGTTTTGGTCAGGAGTAGAATTACAATACAAAAATAAAACAAACAAACAAAAAAAAACATAGGCATGAGATCTATGGTAATAACTAGGGATGGGACGAATCCACAATTTCTTCGAATCCGAATCCGGATCCGAATCTAAAAAGGTTCTCGAATATCTCGAACCTTTCGAATCCCGAATCTAACGAATCCTGCACATAAGAATTGTGCGATCCATGGTATAGTTGCCCGCAGTATAGGTACCCAGGCATAGGTGCCCGCAGTATAGGTAGCTAGGTAAAGGTGTCTTCAGTATAGCTAGCAAGGTATAGGGGCCTTCACCATAGGTTGCAAGGTATAGGGGCATTCAGTATAGGTTGCAGGGTATAGTGGCCTTCATTATAGGCAGCAGGGTATAGTGGCCTTTAGTATAGGCAGCAGGGTATAGGGGCCTTCAGCATAGGCAGCAGGGTATAGGGGCCTTCAGTATAGGCTGCAGGGTATAGGGGCCTTCAGTATAGGCTGCAGGGTATAGGGGGCTTCAGTATAGGCCGCAGGGTATAGGGGCCTTCAGTATAGGCAGCAGGATATAGGTAGCTAGGTAAAGGTGTCTTCAGTATAGCTAGCAAGGTATAGGGGCCTTCACCATAGGTTGCAAGGTATAGGGGCATTCAGTATAGGTTGCAGGGTATAGTGGCCTTCATTATAGGCAGCAGGGTATAGTGGCCTTCAGTATAGGCAGCAGGGTATAGGGGCCTTCAGTATAGGCAGCAGGGTATAGGGGCCTTCAGTATAGGCCGCAGGGTATAGGGGCCTTCAGTATAGGCCGCAGGGTATAGGGGGCTTCAGTATAGGCCGCAGGGTATAGGGGCCTTCAGTATAGGCAGCAGGATATAGGGGGCTTCAGTATAGGCAGCAGGGTATAGGGGGCTTCAGTATAGGTAGCAGGGTATAGGGGCCTTCAGTATAGGCAGCAGGGTATAGGGGCCTTCAGGCTGGGGGCTCAGTATAGGTAGCAGGCTGGGGGGCTCAGTGTAGGTAGCAGGCTGGGGAGCTCAGCGTAGGTAGCAGGCTGGGGGGCTCAGTGTAGGTAGCAGGCTGGGGGGCTCAGTGTAGGTAGCAGGCTGGGGGGCTCAGTGTAGGTAACAGGCTGGGGGGATCAGTGTTGGTAGCAGGCTGGGGGGCTCAGTGTAGGTAACAGGCTGGGGGAATCAGTGTAGGTAGCAGGCTGGGGGGCTCAGTGTAGGTAACAGGCTGGGGGATCAGTGTAGGTAGCAGACTGGGGGGATCAGTGTAGTCAGCAGGCTGGGGGGATCAGTGTAGTCAGCAGGCTGGGTGGGCTACCTTACCTACACTGCAGTAGGTAGCTGGGTCATATCCTCCTTCTCCCGCTCCCCGCAGCCTCCTCCTCTCGCCCCCCTGCATAAATAAGCAGAAGCAGCCTCTCACCTCCAGCGTGGAGTGCAGTGCAGCAGACTTCACTTCCTAGTTCCCCCTAGTGGCCGCCTGACCGGCTCTTACTGATGACGTAGTAAGAGGCAGTCACTAGGGGGAATAAGGAAGTCTGAAGGAGGTCTGCTGCTCCGGGCTCCACGCTGGAGGTGAGAGGCTGCTGCTTCTTATTTATGCTGCGGGCGAGCGGAGGAGGCTGCGGGGAGCGGGAGGAGGACACTTGCGAGCGGGGGAAGCGGCGGATGCGCGGCGATACAGCGTCGGGATTCGGCGAGCGGAAAATGGCGTCAGGATTCGAATCCACGAATCTCGAATATTTCCTAATATTCGAGGGATTCGTGGATTCGCCGGATTCGTCGTCCCATCCCTACTAATAACCATGTATCAGGGATACACTAGAAAATGTAGGATCCAAAAAAACGTAACTATTGAGCAGCTTTCTCTGCATGCCCCCCCCCCCCTCCACCACCACCTCCTCACCTCTGCCTCGGCCCAGCCCTGTTTTTGGTGTTGGGAAACAATTTACATGTCATCTTGCTAGTATTATCTATTATTTCCTGCTCTGCCTTTCTCTCCTCCTCCTTTACCACTCACCCCCCCCCCCTCAGCTAGCCACCCAACCCCCCTCCCCCCCAAGGTAGAACAAGCAAAACAAAAACAAACAACAGAACAACCCACTGTAAAGCCTGGTACAAACCATGCAATTCCCCATCAGATAGATGGGTCGACCGATAATTTCCGACAGATCCGATCACTTGCAAATCGATCAGAAAAATGATCAGAAATCAGACCGGATCTTTCTGAAAATATTCTGTTCGACCCATCTATCTGACGGAAATTGCATGGTGTGTACCAGGCTTAAAGGAATACTATCGATACCCAAGTGTTCTAAAATGACAGTGTGCAAATAATGTCTAAGTTGTAGCTGTGTAAACATTTTCCTACTTTTCATGTTAAATATCAGAGGCAAAAACTAATTTATTGAGGGTAGGTAGCTATATTGGGACAAATCAATTGCAGAAGAGGCGTCTGCTTCAATGCACAGCCAGTGTTGCATATCAGACTACAGAAAGAAAATATCAAACATATCAAACTCTGAAAGCAAAAACAGTATGAAAAGCTGTGACAATTAGTTACATTTCCTCTGCTCTCTTCAGACATGTCAGTCAGAAACAGAGCTCCCAACAGCTGCAGCTCCTGTGTCCTGTCTCTCTCTGTCACACACAGAGCTACACATAGAGTTAACTGATCAAGTGTGAGGGGAATTTCCCCTCTCCTCATGGCTCAGTCAGCCGTCAGTTTTGGCATCAGTAAAGATTGAAAGTATTTTGCTAACAGTAAACAAAGAATTTGCTACTAAAATGTATACACCAGTACTTAGCAGCACTTCCCAAACAATTCCTGTGTCAATTGAAAAAAATATGTGAATCGATAGTATTCCTTTAACTCTCCCGTCCCCCAGCTCTAGCTACAAAGTTGATATAGGCTGTGGTCTATAGAGGCCCTATGAGCAGGGCCGGATTTGTACTCTTTACCGCCCAAGGCCACTGTCAGCCAGGGATGGCCGTAGTCAGCCAACTTCGCTACGTTGGAATTACGCGTAGTTTTACGCAATTACGCTTCGCCAAACTACGGCTTCGAACTCAAATATTCGCTTTGTATGCATTTCGTAGACTATGCGTTAAAATTTGCAATTATGCGTAGTGCGAAGCGTGGTGTATGCGGATGCTTATGCCCATATGCAGAAAATTTTACGCATTAATTCCTATTTACATGTTTATACCGGGAACTCTTCTATGCGTACATCCCCTTTTCCAATGTGTACATTTGTAAGCATACAATCGCACACGGAAAATTAGACGCGAGTAACGCATTCGTAGTTCACTACTCAATACACATGTTAACTACGCATAGTGGGCGTAAGCTACGCATAGCGGTACTTTGCTACGCGTAAATTCATAAGCGTAGTTATGAAACTTCACATACGAACTGCGATGCGTAGATGCGAACTACGATGCGTAAATTCGCACTGGCGTAGTTTCTACTCATCCCTGCTGTCAGCAGCCGCCCCCTTCCAGTATAGGTAACCAGATGTCCTCTCCCCCTCCCTCCAATATAGGTAGCCAAATGACCCTTCCCCTCCCTCTAGTATAAGTAGCCAAGCGACCCTTCCCCCCTCCTCCAGTATAGGTAGCCAGATGACCTTTCCCCCCACCTCCAGTATAGGTAGCCAGATGACCTTCCCTCCAACTCCAGTATAGGTAGCCAGATAACCCTTTCCCTCTCCAGTTTAGTTTAGCCTGATGACCCCCCTGCCCTCCAGTATAGGTAGTCTGATGACCCCTCCAAACTTCCCTCTAGTATAAGAAGCCAGATAACCCTTCCCCCTTCCGTTTATATAGCCTGATGACCTCCTCCCTCCAGTATAGATAGCCAGGTGACCCTTCCCCCACACCCCAGTATAGCCTGCTGCCCACCCGCAGGGCCGGGCCGAGGCAAAGGCTGGAGAGGCTCCAGCCTCAGGGCGCAATGTAGGAGGGGGCGAACAACTCACTCAGCTATCATTTCCTATCGTGTTTGAAGCAGAAAGAAATAAGAAAAAGGGATACATGACAGTGACTGCAAGCCAGATAACTAGAGATTAAGGTGTTTGGGAGGTTGGGGGCCCTGGGGTGCCTCTTAGTCTAATAGCAATCAGAGTGATGGCTGGGGTGGGAGGGATGTAGGGGCGCACTTTGCTGTCTCAGCCTTGGGTGCTGAAGGACCTTGTCCCGGCTCTGCACCCGCCCTTGATCCTGTGGTGCCCAAGGCCATGGCCTATGCGGCCTTGACTTACTTGCCCTGCCTATGAGCCTCATTATTAGACCTGGCTTCACACTCTGAATTTTACAACAGTACTCGGATTAAGGACTTCATTTTGATTATCCAATGAGAACGTTTTGGGGAGGCAGGGTTTTTCCACAGTTTAAATATTTACTTCCTCCCTTCTAGTGCAGCTACAAAGATACGCTTGATATTAGTTGCGATGGATAAACAGAAACCAGTCCCAAACAAGACACTAACCTGGCAGAACCTAAAATCTATTACGATGTTCAAACATATTCAATCTTGAACTTCCACAACTGGGAGTGATAGTGCCAGATAAAATTATTTCTCCAGGTTGGTACATTTTACCAGGGTATTAAAAACAATGGTTTGATCATCTGAAGGTTGAAAAAAAACAGATGTGTTAAAATGATAGTATTTAGTTGTAATAAGGTTTTCTATCGAAGGGACCCTCGGACGTACGAAGACAGGGGAGTGAAATGGCTTAGAGGAAAATGAAAAATGGTTTTAATAATTTTGATATATGATATTTTTGTGAAGAATTACATGAAAGTTGATATGTAAAGAATTCCTTTTGTATTTGCCACTGCTGAATGTATGTAAAATACTACTTTTTGGGAAAAATAAAGAATAAATAAAAAAAAAAAAAAAAGAAAAAAAACAGATGTGAAAACATTATTCTTTTGATAGCAATGTTCAAAGATCAAACCTGTACAGATTCATTTTTGTGCTGACATCAATTCACAAGTTAAAGGAGAGCAGTAGACCCCCCAGTCACCCCCTCCTTATTTTTAGGCATGTGTAATGCAGCCGAGCACCTTCTGCCCCCCTCACCTTGGTTCTAACAAGGATTCCACCATGGCACACCTCTTATTGCAAAAATTATGGGCAGTGGAGTGCACTAGAGAGGTAGTGTATAGATGCAACCTGTGTTCCATGTTGCCAGACTTCTCTTTTCTGACTATGCCTCCCTCTCCTCCTCTGTCTAAGAGGCCATTATATTGGTTTAAATTCAAATCAGCGGTGTAGCAATAGGGGGTGCAGAGGTAGCCACCACATCGGGGCCCTTGGGCCAAAGGGGCCCCGAAGGGCTCTCCCTCAGTTACAGTATTAGCTCTCTATTGGTCCTGTGCTCATAATAATCACTTCTATGGATACTTTGAATAGTAGGGATCATTAACAAAAAGCTCCCCATCCCCTTTTTGCACCTCTGACACTGTAGTTGCCATTGGTAGATATTGGTGCACTGTATCAATTGTTATGTATAGAGTGCTTGGGGGGCCCCATTGTAAACTTGCATCGGGGCCCACAGCTCCTAAGCTACACCACTGATTCAAATAATATTGATACAGGGGCATAACCAGACTTAAGAGGGTCCCCTTGCAAAAATGATAGCATGCCAACTCCCGATTAGCCAATGAAGAGTAAAATATATATGTATATGTAAAAAAAACAACTCTCCGTTGAGAATGTGGTGCAGGGGTCTTGTATAAGAGTATAGTAGTTACACAATACAAATTATAAAAATAATATTGAATGTATCTGTACGATAAATTTAAATGTATTTTATATTTATATTATGAGGAAAGACTGATACTGTCTGTATCTCATCAGCAGCAACAAAATAGATGAGTCTACTATCATTGAACAACCAGACAAGGCCATAACAAAACTTCATAAATTTCAAGGCTGATATAAGTCACATACCAGCAACACCACATTAACAAGCGTATCTGCCATGAAATACAATTAAAAATTCATACATACCTGGGGCTTCCTTAGCCAGGTCACTAGTGATGAGCAGAAATTACGCCCATGCGTAATTACACATCATAATCCTAATGTGAAATTAATAGCATAATTAATTTCATAGTTGTTACTATTCATAATTACGCATGAATTTACGCATAATTTTGTGCCGAATTTGGCGGTGAATAGCAAAGTCCCCATACATGCTATTGCTACCAAAATTGCTACATATGTTAAGAAGAATAGTGGGTACGAGTTACAAAAATAATTTGTAGTTTTTGAGAAAATCGGTTTTAAATACACAAAAAAATGGTTTTAAAACTGGAATTTTTCTGGGTTTAAAAAACATTTTTCTTAGCATTTTTCAAATTGATTTTCACAAAACCTACAAGGTCATTTTAAAAATTATTTTTTTGACTTGTATCTACTGTTCTCTTTAACATATGTAGCATTTTTGATAGCAATATCATGTATGGTGATTTTGAAATTCACAGCCAAAATCAGCACTAAATTACTCGTAAATTACATGTAAAGTCATGCGTAATTACAAATTATTATACCAAGTCAATTGAATTACGAATTTGTAATAAAGTATAGGCGTAATTGTGAAAATGTATGCGTAATTTGGCGTAATCGTAATTAGCAGATTACAATCATCACTACCGATCACTCCCTCGCTCCCTCACCACCGTCCTCCGGCTCCTGGATCTTTTGTTATTGGTCCAGGTAACTTCGGACAGTCAGGGCCAGTTGGCGCAGAAGAAGTGCTGCTGCGCAAGCTCCCCCATTGTGCGGGAGCGTTCTGCATCTGAGGAGGAGGAGAGGCTACCAAAGAGGCCCCCAAAGCCTCATGGCCCCCCCTGTGATGAAGGGGGTGTCAAAGGGGCCATTTTTAAAGTACCTTTCAGATTTGGCTACTCCTAAGGGAAGTTAATAAATAGTGTGAGCTGTAGGGGAGTCACAAAACAATAAGGGTCGGCACCGCTTGAATGTAGTTAAAGCTCTTTATTTAAAGTGCATATAGGCAGCAGGACAGACCGCTGTTTCGGGACTTAGCCCTTCTTCAACTGCATCAGCCATCGTAAGTTAAATAAAAAGCTTTAACTACATTCAAGCGGTGCCGACCCTTATCGTTTTGTGGATCTGTGGTACCCCAGGAGGCACTGGGGTCTGGGTATAGGCACGCTTCCTTGTGGCTTTTCCGGTGCTGCCTTCCGTCTGTTCTCCAGCTGTAGGGGAGTGACAGGCATTACTTACTTTTGGGAGCTTCTCCCAAAGCCTCCAACTTTATGCAGGGAGAACCACAGGTGTTGCATTTTCAAGCTCCCATGGCAGTATTGCCTGTTCCTGCCACAACACCAGGGGCGTAACAATAGGGGTTGCGACTGCATGGTAGCCAATCACAAATGATAGTTCACTAGACAACAAGCACCATTAATCGGAAATTCACTTAGTCAGTGACATACAGTGTGCTGTTGCTTTGTGCATCTTTTCTGTGCACAGCCTTATTTAAAGACTTCACTTTTAATATCCAGAACTGTACATTCTTTATCTTTATGGAATTTGTACTTTGCTCTGATGAAATGCTGTGCATGTTGTTTGGCTTCCTGCTATTCTTGCATTTCGGTTGCTCTAAAACACTGTATTGTGCTGTATTTGATAGCTCATTTAAGTGAAACTCTATATCATAATGTGCTATTAAATACAGTTCTTTACAGAACATTACCCAAACAATGAATGGTGGCCATGCATTGCTTAAAACAAGCTGTCACTGAAATATTACTTAGCATGAGCTAGAGAAGATGGATGAAGTAGCGGATAATATAACACCTTCATCTTTTAAACATTACATACAGCTGACATTTTCATATGACCTCTGACCTTATGTCATCATCACATTCAGGCCCAGTGATTAAAGCTAATCTTTGCATGCCAAGGAAAAATCTGGTCACAGGAGAGAGCAGTGGAATAGCAATAGGCTTTTAATTGTTGCTATGCTGGCAGTGGCGTACCTAGGGCTTTTGACACCCGGTGTTGGGTATTAAAAGACACCCCCCCCCAAAAAAAAAATAGGTGTGGCTATAACCTAGATGAGGGCGGAGCTAACTAATTTAAAGTGAACACAGGATGAGAGTGATATGGAGGCTGCCATATTTATTTCCTTTTGAACAATAGGGAGAGCTGCTGATCTATTTGGCTGCAGTAGTGAACTGAATTACACCAGAAACAAGCATGCAACTAATCTCGTCAGTTCTGACAATATTGTCAGAAACCCCTGACCTGCTGCATGCTTGTTCAGGATCTATGGTTGAAAGAATTAGAGGCAGAGGACCAGCACGGCAGCCAGGCAACTGGCATTGCTTAAAAGGAGATAAATATGGCAGCCTCAATATTATTCTCACCTCGGGTTCCCTTTAAAAGTGCAATGCAAAGACAGTGGGCCCAAGTTTTGGTAAGCCTTTTCTCAGAAAATTCACATAATTGTGCAGGTTTTCTCAAGAAAATAAACGTAAAGTGAGTACATTTGCCCAGAAAATAAATGCAATCATGGCGGTAGATTTGCCTAGAAAATACATGCAATCATGGCGGCAGATTTGCCCAGAAAATACATGCAATCATGTGGAAGATTTGACCAGAAAATACATGCAATCATGGCAGACCTGGCCAGAAACCACTTCAATCATGTAGCAGACCTGACCAGAAAATGCATAAATCACGTAGCAAACCTGGCCAGAAAACACTTCAATCATGTAGCAGATCTGGCCAGAAAATACATGCAATCATGTCGGCAGATTTGACCAGAAAATACATGCAATCATGTGGCAGACGTGGCCAGAAAATACATGCAAGCATGTGAAAGATTTGCCCAGAAACTACATGCAATTATGTGGAAGATTTGACCAGAAAATAAATGCAAACATGTGGAAGATTTGACCAGAAAATACGTGCAATCATGTGGCAGACCTGACCAGAAAATACATGCAATCATGTGAAAGATTTGACCAGAAAATACATGCAATCATGTGGCCGACCTGGCCAGAAAACACTTCAATCATGTAGCAGACCTGGCCAGAACAGTCGATACACCTGCTAATATAAATTAAAAAAAAACATTTACTCACCTGAAGCAGCAGCAGACCTCCTGTCCCGGCCTCTGTCCGGCGCAGCTCCCACAATCCTCTGCAGCCAGCCAGCAACTGAAACTCCCGCGCTTAGAGCAGGGCTATGGGAAAATGGCGCCCGAAGCCCTGCACTGCAGACTCAAAGTCTCCAGAGCAGGGCTTCAGACGCCATTTCACTGTAGCCCTGCTCTGCCGCAGCTGTGGGCTGCTGCTGTCAGTGAACTGACACAGCGTCTATTAGACGCCGAAAGTCAGTTCACGCTGGGGGGTGCTTTAGGGGTGCTTGGAGAATGTCGCTGCCATTGCCCCAGTATAGCTAGTATAGTTGCCCCCAATATAGCTATTATAGTTGCCCTTAGTGTAGGTAATATAGTTGCCCCAGTATAGCTAGTATAGTTGCCCCCAGTATAGCTAGTTCAGTTGCCCACAGTATAGCTAGTACAGTTGCCCACAGTATAGCTATTACAGTCGCCCACAGCATATCTAGTATAGTTGCCCCAGTATAGTTAGTATAGTTGCCCCAGTATAGTTAGTATAGTTGCCCCAGTATAGCTAGTATGGTAGCCCCAGCCAGTATAGCTAGTATAGTTGCCCCAGACAGTATAGCTAGTATAGTTGCCCCCAGCCAGTACAGTTAGTATAGTTGCCCCCAGCCAGTATAGCTAGTATAGTTGCCCCCAGCCAGGATAGCTGCCCCCAGTATAGTTGCCCCAGCCAGTATAGATAGTATAGTTGCCCCCAGCCAGGATAGCTGCCCCCAGTATAGCTAGTTTAGTTGCCCCAGCCAGTATAGTTGCCCCAGCCAGTATAGTTGCCCCCAGTATAGCTAGTATAGTTTAGTTGCCCCCAGTATAGCTAGTATAGTTTAGTTGCCCCCAGTATAGCTAGTATAGTTGCCCCCAGTAAGTATAGTTGTCCCCAGTATAGCTAGTATAGTTGCCCCCAGTAAGCTAGTATAGTTGCCCCCAGTATAGCTAGTATAGTTGCCCCCAGTATGGCTAGTATAGTTGCCCCCAGTAAGCTAGTATAGTTGCCCCCAGTATGGCTAGTATAGTTGCCCCCAGTAAGCTAGTATAGTTGCCCCCAGTAAGCTAGTATAGTTGCCCCCAATGTAGGTGCCCCAGGAGTGGGAAGCAGGGCTAGATGGAGGGGCTGTGGAGGGGTCCCTCACCTGGGACCCCTCCTTCTGCCTCTCTCTCCCCTCTCCAGCATAGCGGCGACAAGTGCGGAGCGGCCGGAGGCGTACAGAGAATTACTCACCTGATTTCCGCGTTGCAAGCGCTGGCAGCATCATGACGTTACAGGTCTCCGCCTCCAATGCCGCCCACTGTGCTTCCGCTAATCAGGAAGCACAGTGGGCGGCATTGAAGACGGAGACCTGTAACGTCATAACGCTGCGCTCCACACTTAGAACGCGGAAATCAGGTGAGTAATTGTCCATACGCCTCCGGCCGCCCCGCACTTGTCGCCGCTAATTTCTGGAGGGGGAGAGAGAGGCAGAAGGAGAGGTCCCAGGTGAGGGAGGGGGGGATATTTCCCTCCTCCCCACCGCTGCCTCCACAGCCTCTCCTTCTAGCCCTGCTTCCCCCTCCTGCTGTGCTGCTGTGGGGGGTCATGGCGACACCCCCCTGGGTGTCTGTCACCCGGTGCGCCCCGCCCCCCTGCGCTCTATGGTAGGGACGCCACTGTATGCTGGTAATACACACCTCTATATCTGCATTGAATAGTGATTATTCTTAACAAACTCTTTCCTTACTCAATATACCTCTCTGACACTGCAGCTGTCCTTGGTAGGTTTTGGGGCTCCACATCTAGAGAAAGTGCTTGGGGGCCCATTTAAAACTCACACTGGGGTTCCAAGCTCCTTAGTTATGCCACTGGGAGTAAGTTAAGGGCTCTTAAAGTTCCTAAAACATGCACTTATTCCATTTTGGGTCAGACTGTTTGAGAGTTACAAAGCATCACATTTGAACACCCCTGTTGACAAATCTAATTTGTGGCTGGCAAAATGGACACCAGGACATGCCATAGAATATCTGTAATTTTACCAATTTTTTGCTATCTGCCAATCCATGATTGTATTGGTAATTATAGTCTACTATCCCTCACTGTAACCTATTTGTTACATGAACCCTCCTCTATCTATGCCTAACACTAACCTCACCCCACCTACTCCTAAAACTAACCTTCCCCCTATATATGCATAACACTAACCACCCTCCGATTACTCCTAACCCTAACCTTACCAGTGGTGGCTCCACGTTTACATGTTTGGGGTGCACAAAGGGGGTGCACAATGGCTGGCTTGTGGGCCCCATTTGGATGATCAAAATCAATGTTTGTATGGTGAGCTTTAGATATGTTTTGCCTAACTCTGGTGATAAAATAAAGGCTAACTAGCTTAGCAATGATAGTAACCAAATGTAAACATCACAAACAGAACTCAGAGGTTTTGAGCAGAGCAGATTGTCCAGATGATGGTGCTATTATTGAAGAAAGGTTGTCTACTGTAGTACTTGGCTAGTTTGCTGGCATGCTTTAATCCCTACTTGCTAGCAAGCTGTTCCTGTGCGGACAAATCACAGACAAATCATTCCAGCCCCCAGCCTGTGTCTCATCACTCCGCGACTGTAGGGAGGGTTAAACAGAACTTTAACTGAGAGGGATATGGATATTTCCTTTTAAACAATACCCGTTGCCTGGCAGTCCTGATGATTATTTTGGCTGCAATAGTGGCTGAATCACACACCTGAAACTAGCATGCTGCTAATCCAGTCTGACTTAAGTCAGAGCACCTGATCTGCATGCTTGTTGAGGGACTGTGGCTAAAAGTATTAGATACACAGGATCAGCAGGAGAGTCAGGCTACTGCTATTATTTAAAAGGAAAAATACATATTCTTCTCAGTTTAGGTTCCCTTTAAGAGGCAGGAGGGAGAGACACACTGTGTATAACTCCTTTTCTTAGTATATAAGCATTGTGTAAAATACAAGCTCTAGTTTATTGGCTAATTTAATAGAAAAACAGTAAGTTTTCAGCTTTTACGCCTTATTCAGACTCTATTCCTGTTGACTGACAATGTTAGAACAAAATCAGAAAAGGTAGAGATTTTTTTTTTCACAGATATAAGTGTCACCAATACACACTATTTACAAGGGATCTTGCAAGGATTGTGAGGTATTTATGGCAAATAGATAAGACTCTTGGTTTACTTAGCCCCTACATAGATTCATGCTGACATGCAGAGTTTTTTGCAGACCCTATCCTATTCACCCTATCCTTTTCGTTGTATGCTGCTGGAGCCTGGAAACAGTTAACTGTATGCTACTGAGCAGGGGGAGTAGTTAAGGGAGCATAGTGATTCCTGGGGGAGCAGTGCCTCAGCAAGCCCCAGTGTAGTGTTGCCCATGCCTAACACTAACCTCAGCCACCTACTTCTAACACTAACCTTCCCCCTATATATGCTTAAAGAGACTCTGTAACAAAAATGTCAGCCTAATTTCTTGTATCCAATAAGTTCCTGTACCTGTTCTAATGTGGTCTGGATTACTGCAGCCTTTTCTAGGTGCACTGTCTTTGTAATATATCTAATCTTCTTTTCTTTGTCAAGCCAGGGAGGAATGTGCTGCCTCTGCTGTGATAGGGAGAAGTTAAACACACCCCCTGCACGCTCCCTCCAGACTCTGTGTGCTTTGTTTACTACTCACAAACAGAGCTCTCTGAGGGGGAAGGGAGCTGCCTGTTTAATGCTGAGAACTGTGATAATCCCAAGCTGGAGTGCAGATGATCCTCAATGTAATAAAAATGTGTAGTATACTGTAACATGAGATATATACAAACATCACTTCCCGGCCATGTTTTTGTTTGTAAACATTGCCTAAAACTGGCGATTTAAAGCCATGATCGTGGCAGGAAGCTGTGGAAACAGCAAAGAGGGGCCCAGGAGAACATAATGAATAGAAATGGTGTGCTTCTTAATGTAAGATTTTGAGAGTACAGATTCTCTTTAACATTTTCCTCCCACCACCTACTCCTAACATTAACCTTCCCTATAAAGCCCCCATTTACCTAAGCAGCTTTAAAGCCACTAATTACAGTGCCTACAGGGAATATAAAGCAGTATTTTCTCCTAAGCCCGTGAAAGCCCCTAATTAATCCAGCTGTAAAGTCACAATTTACCTGAGCAGCTGCAATTTATCAAACCGGCTGTAAAGCCGCTAATAAGGACCGCTATAGAACCACTGTAAAGCAAACATTTAAGGAATGTAAAGAATGATATCCGGTACTGTTCCTTAATGTCAATAAAACTGCTTTATTTCAAATTATGCTGTTTATTTTCCACATCACACATCAAAGTAATCATCTTAAGCAGGAGACATACCAGATGATGTGACCAGCTGTGGGGCAGCGTGGCAGTGAGGGTCCGCCTAACAATAGTTTCGCTGTAGTGCATCTTCAGAGGTAATGTGGCAAAAGGCGCGGTCTAATGCCAACTAATTTATATCCTGGGTTTCCCGGTGTGTTGTGTCCCACATTGCCACCCACAAAGCTGCCCTGCGGACTTCCTGGAATGGGTGTAGCTCAATGCAAGAGGCCAATTGCCATTCTCTTGCATCCTACGTCATGCATATAGTACGCGTAGACTTGTCAAAAACTATGCATGCACCAAAAAACACACGGCGATACAAATACAAAACATGTTACTAACCCATCCAAGTTGTCCCCATAAAAGAAGTGGATTTAACCACATTCAGGTCACAGGAACGAACACTTTGGCCCCGTCAGAAGACGGATCTAAAGTTACTAAAGTTACTTAAAACACTATAATTCGGCCTCCAGCAATTGCTGGAAGCCGAAATATTTCATTTCCCAGTTCCCACTATCCATGGCGGCCTGGAAGGGGAATAGTATTTAAGCGGCCGGGAACTTGTGCAGGAGCAGGATCAGCCATATACCAGCTGTATCCTGCGCCCAAGTCTCCTGCGCCGATTTCTCTCGTACGCCACAGGAAGCCTGCTTAGTCACTTAGGCTAAAAATATATATATCTATATATATCTATATATACAGTATGTTAAAAAAGGTTATCACGGAGAGGTGCAGGGTTATCCCCTCAGGGACCATTCTACACCGCAGACCTCTTGTGGTAAAGATGGAGAATGCATTGTATTCACACCAGAATAGGAATTATTCCAATTGGCACTAGCAAAATAGATTAGGTGTAACACATTAGGCTCATCGTAGGATCAAAAATACATACCTTCTGTGAAAATGTTTTAATACTTTTAAATGCAATAGCACTGCCATGTCCCACCCACACACACACTTTTAAATCGCATAGACCGTCCTAACCTTCTCTAAAAACATTGCTATCATACTATACTGGTAAACATTCAATTTTTTCCATTTATTTCTCTTCATTAATTTCTTTTTAAGGCTACCAAATATCATAGATCATAGCTCACTACACTTCTCTAATACTCTATTTGTACACTATCCAGAGTCCCTCTCCAAGTCCGAGTATAATTTCAGGGGTCTAGAAAACAGACCATGTCTACATAGTCATTCAAACCCAAGGGGCCCATAGCATCCGTTTTAAAGATCCATTCTGTTTCCTTCCTTAATAACAAATGTTCATGGGGGCATATGTTCCAATCGTGCAAAGGATATATATCCTTTATGGGCAGCACGGTGGCGTAGTGGTTAGCTCTCTCGCCTTGCAGCGCTGGGTCCCTGGTTCGAATCCCAGCCAGGGCACTATCTGCAAAGAGTTTGTATGTTCTCTTCGTGTCTGCGTGTGTTTCCTCCGGGCACTCCGGTTTCCTCCCACATTCCAAAAACATACAGATAAGTTAATTGGCTCCCACTAAAATTGGCCCTAGACTACAGTACTTACACTACATAATATAGACATATGGCAATGGTAGGGATTAGATTGTGAGCTCCTTTGAGGGACAGTTAGTGACAAGATATATATATATATATATATATATATATATATATATATATATATATATATATATATATACTGTACAGCGCTGCGTAATATGTCGGCGCTATATAAATACTAAAAATAAAATAAATAAATAATATATACCTGGGATTTGCTCCATGAGCAGTTCTAAAATGTTCAATCAATCTAGGTGAGCCTTTCCCTGATTTCAGGGATGCTACATGCTCTTGCACTCTTGTTTTAATTCCTCTAATTGTCATGCCTATGTAAAATCGGGTGCATGGACACCAGATCACATACATGGCCCATTTTATCTGACAAGTAATTAGGCTATCCACCCTACTTTCTATTGGCTAACCTTTATGTATCTTCCACGTTTCATCTTCGGACATAGACTACAGTGTCCACACTTAAAGTTTCCCTTTGGTTCAGCTCTCTCTAGCCAGTTAATATTCCTTCACTGGATGTAATCATGCTACCTACAGTAGGTGCTCTTTTGAAAGTTACTAATGGTTTTTCACACACATTACCTCTAAGTAGTGGGTCTTTCCTAATGATGTTCTGTAAGGCTTGGTGGTGTATTCTCCACAGTCAGCATGCAACGCATGAGCTGGCGTGGAGGAGGTACACACACTAGCACAAGGAAACAGGCTATCCCTAGTATAGTGGAGGGGAGGACTGACTCCAATAGGAGATTGTGGCGCACAGAGCCGGTGCAGATCTGACAGCCACAAACAATGCTTTCGTTATAACGTCTCAGCGCAAAGTAGCGCTGAGCGCATAAACCAGAACTGAGGAGATCAGGGCAGGTAGACAGAATGAACGCTTGCTAGCTAGCGGCTACTTAGCGACAGCAAGCGTCCAAAACAAGACAGACTGGAATGAGGCAGCCAATGCGATTGCAGCGATGGCGTGCCTCACAAAGACAGGACAGGATAGTCAGGAAATAGCAGGATCAAGATAGATGAACGTAACACAGACAAATATACAATGAGTATGTTTTCCTAGCGTATTACAATTACAGCTATCAATGAAACTATTTGTAACGTCTGACTAACATATGTATATATCGGCAATGAACCGATATATGACATAAGCAGGAACGCTGACTAGGACTGGAGTAATACAGGGAACAGGACTCAGAAGGATTCGCTATCTCTTCGCAGAGATGAACGCAATCCACAAACCGTAACAGAACAGGATTCAGAAGGATTCGTTATCTCTTCGCAGAGATGAACGCAATCCACAAACGGTAACAGGACAGGATTCAGAAGGATTCGTTATCTCCTCGCAGAGATGAACGCAATCCACGAACAGCACCAGGAGCAGGATACTAGCTCAGCACGGGTGCTCACGATACGCGCAAACTACCAAAACGTGCTGGAAAGCTGACTAACTGCACACAGGATATAAACAGTTCGTGTACGTATACATCAGCGACACTGATGTATCAACGTAACACGAATACAAGGAAAATAATAAACGTGCTGGTATGCATATATATGGACAATGAACCAATATATGATGCAAAACCAGCAAAGTATCTTTTAGAACAAGAAACACGATCGGGGGCTGAAGCGACAGCAAGACAGGCTTAAACTGAAGCTATGAAAACCCGAGGAGTCCTGCAGGAAGCAGATCTTTATACTGAGGTCATCCAATGGGAGCAGACATGCAGATTCCCACACAGGTGAATGATAATCAGTCACAAGCTGACAGCAGGGGAAGGCAGACAAAGCTATGCAGCTTGCATGGAAAGAGATCAGAACTGCCTGAGCTGCAGCACTACTACTTCCAGCAACACCTGCTGCAGCAGCGATCATTACAGTACCCCCGCCCTTAAAAGCGGATTCCAGACGCTTTTCAAAACTGAAATTCCCAACAAAACAGTCTGACTGATAATTCATGATGACCGGGACAGCCCGGCAAGACCGAATTCCAGAATCAGTCCCCACAAGACTGGACCCATCAGAACCAGAACCTACAGAACCATGCCCATCAGTACTACAAGCCCCAGTGTGACACCCATCAGAACCATGATTTCCAGAAGAAAGCCCTCCGAAGCTCCCTGAGCGATACCCACCGCCTTCCAGGAACCGTTCAAAAACACCAAAGCCTTTGCAATGCCCACCGGGACTGTCTTTACCAACACAAAACCCACTGTTGAGCCAGTCCAAGGCACCAGGACAAGTTTTCTCAGAGACCTCCCAGAACACCTTGAAGCTCCAAAGAGATCCCCATAGGTCAGAACGCCCCTTAGGCTCACATGGAGAACTATCAAGAACCCCTATGGAACCTAGGGCAATTCCCGAGTCAGGGCCACAAGGACAAACATCAAGAACAGGGCTTTCAGGGACCAGAACCATCTCTGGGCATGCAGGCAGACTGGCAACATCAGAACATGTTCCCACTAAGGAAGCATCAAAGCACGCTAACACCTTAGACACACTTGGGCATTCTGGCACACAAAGAACATCTGGGCACACTGGCACAAGAGAAACCTCTGGGCATGTCAAGGAACTGTGAGCCTCAGGGTCAGCCAAGACAGGACCAAAACCAGGACTGGCCAAAAAAAAATCATCATGACTAGACTTCGCAACTACTGGACTTTTACACGAGAATGCAGGATCAGACTTAGATGTCGCTGATTCCAGCAAAGTCAGTAACAAATCAGATTCAGGGGCACTAACAAGACAGGACAAATCTTCTGATGTATGCACTGAACCAGATAGGGACTCCACAACTACCTCTGGACTGGACAGAGACTCATCTAATACACTGGATTGGAGCTCATGAGGCGCTGCAGAACAAGTCAGTATTGCAGCAGCCCCCACTGGACTAGGCAAAACTGAGGAATTCCCTGGACAGGAAGGGGACTCTGGAACCTCTGCCACAGCGGCCAGAGAACCAGAATCTTTCAGGATACAGGGCTGGGTTTCAGGAACACTCATCAGACCGGACTGAAATTCTGAGATTTCTATTATTTTGACCAGAGAATCAGAATTATCCATGTTACAGGGCAAGACTTCTGAAACATTCAGAGGACAGGGCTGGAGTTCCTCGGCTGTTACAACACTGGAGAGGGACTCAACAACATTGGTTAAATCAGACTGTGTACAGGGCAAGGTATCTAACACACTTGCTGACGAGGACAATATTTCAATGGCTTCTGCTTTGCTGGGCAGAAATTCATCAAGTTTTATTAGAGCAGACTGTAATTCCAAAACAGCTGCTAGACAAGTGAATATTACTGCAACACCAACTGAGGTAAGCAGTGCCTCAGACTCCTCTGCTAGAGGGTTTGAAGTATCCAAAGTACTGGGTGAAGCATAAGACTCTGCGACCACAGCTTCACTGGACAGGATCACTGAACAGTCCATATTGCAGGGCAAAACCATGGAAGCACTTGCTGGACAGCATAATGATTCTGTGACCTGAGTTTCATTGGAGAGATCTACTGCACAATTCATGGTACAGGGCAATTTTACTGGAACATCTTCTGAACAAGGTAATAATTCTGCGATTTCAGGTTCACATAGCAGATGCTCTGAGCTATTCACGAAACTAGAGCGAGGTGTAGAAACAGGAAGATCAAGACACAATGTTTGCGCATCTGAATCACCATTCATTTGTAAAATTGGAAAATTCAGATGCTGGGGTTCTGAGGTTTCTAGACAGGATTGCTGGGACTCGGAAACTGATGTAGTGCATCTATTGGCATCTGCTGGATCAGACAGGAGTTGAACTTTATTAACACAGGTAATTTCTGCAGAAGTGTTTGCAGAGGCAGGCAAGATTTTTCTGGTGTCTGTTTCACCGAACAAAGAGTCATGAGTACTGGCTAGGCTGGACTCGGAAGTCAGCAGGACCTCTGGATTCTCTGCTGAGAAATTTGCGCAGGGCAAGGTTAAGAATGTATCAGTGGCTTCTGTTTTACTGGTAAGTAACACTGAGTTATCCATGGTACAGGGTGGAATTGATGGAACTTCAATTTCACACAAAAAGAGCTCCGAATCACCTGCTGAATCAGCCAAAGGTGCTGAAGCAGGCGGGTCAGAACGCCAAATTTGCGAATTCGGAGTCACATAAAAATCATCCAAAATCAGTTCCCACACATCAATCAATGGAGCCACAAAGTCATACCCACACACACCAGTTTTTATTAGGTTATAGGCAGACTTAATGCATGCATTCAATACTAATTCACTTTTTGCACTGTAAAATTGACAAAATGAACTTGAATCATTCTTCCATTCATTGACCAGAGCTTCCATCTCTCCTTTCTCAAATGGAGGATTCCAAGCATACTTAACAGGCAGATCATGGTTTGCAGATATGATTGTAGCAGGGACATATATTGGGTTAATTAGCAGGTGATTGGCAGATTCCTTATTCCTAAGAATCTCCAATACCTGTAGCAAGTGCTGAACTGTAGTGTATGCAAACTTTCCTTGCTTCACAAATAAGTTGATTTGTTCAATACTCTGTAATATCTCCTCATAATCATACTCAGATAATTATTTTAAACAAAAATCTTTATTTTCCCTAGCCAGGGAGGAAAGTTCATTAGTAGTTTCATAAGTCCATTTAACTCCCCTGAAAGACAATTGCATTTCATTATCTGTTAATGGCAGAATCTCATTATAGGTCTCAGTCGCTAAGGATAACGACTCTGCAGATCGGACACGTTTCTTAGAACGTTTGTGTTTTGCCTTAGACCCTGCTGTTTTTGGTGATTTATTCAAGGCTGCAGGAAAATTATCAGTAACACTTTCTGCTTGCTGAACATTTTTGCAAGCAATTGAAGGAGAAGCTGATTGGCCTGCTGCCAGGAGTTCATTAAGAGGAAAAGGCAATGGATCTATGCGCAACCAGTTATGGATCACAAACGCTAGAAATTCCAGCGGTCTCTCTTTCAAATCGGAATGATTGAGAACATCAAATGCCCACTGGAATAATTCCCCTTTAAACAAAATATAACTTAGTTGGAGTGCCCAGGTTGAAACAGGAGTCGCTTGGAGATCGGGATTGGCCAGGAACCTGGCACATTCAGAGAAAAACTCATTTTCTGTTTCAGAGCTAAGTTCTTCAAATTTCTTAAAGGAACAGGAACCATAATTAACAGTGTCATACTTTCTGGGAATCCCCCCCACAATGGGGATTGGTAATGGGGTTTTCATAATGGGCAGGTAGACAGAATGAACGCTTGCTAGCTAGCGGCTACTTAGCGACAGCAAGCGTCCAAAACAAGACAGACTGGAATGAGGCAGCCAATGCGATTGCAGCGATGGCGTGCCTCACAAAGACAGGACAGGATAGTCAGGAAATAGCAGGATCAAGATAGATGAACGTAACACAGACAAATATACAATAAGTATGTTTTCCTAGCGTATTACAATTACAGCTATCAATGAAACTATTTGTAACGTCTGACTAACATATGTATATATCGGCAATGAACCGATATATGACATAAGCAGGAACGCTGACTAGGACTGGAGTAATACAGGGAACAGGACTCAGAAGGATTCGCTATCTCTTCGCAGAGATGAACGCAATCCACAAACCGTAACAGAACAGGATTCAGAAGGATTCGTTATCTCTTCGCAGAGATGAACGCAATCCACAAACGGTAACAGGACAGGATTCAGAAGGATTCGTTATCTCCTCGCAGAGATGAACGCAATCCACGAACAGGACCAGGAGCAGGATACTAGCTCAGCACGGGTGCTCACGATACGCGCAAACTACCAAAACGTGCTGGAAAGCTGACTAACTGCACACAGGATATAAACAGTTCGTGTACGTATACATCAGCGACACTGATGTATCAACGTAACACGAATACAAGGAAAATAATAAACGTGCTGGTATGCATATATATGGGCAATGAACCAATATATGATGCAAAACCAGCAAAGTATCTTTTAGAACAAGAAACACGATCGGGGGCTGAAGCGACAGCAAGACAGGCTTAAACTGAAGCTATGAAAACCCGAGGAGTCCTGCAGGAAGCAGATCTTTATACTGAGGTCATCCAATGGGAGCAGACATGCAGATTCCCACACAGGTGAATGATAATCAGTCACAAGCTGACAGCAGGGGAAGGCAGACAAAGCTATGCAGCTTGCATGGAAAGAGATCAGAACTGCCTGAGCTGCAGCACTACTACTTCCAGCAACACCTGCTGCAGCAGCGATCGTTACATGTTCCAATTCTTTTGAATACTTTTCTTAAATTTCTGAGCCATTGGGGTGAAGTCGAAAACAAATGTTATATCCTTTCTCTTTTCTCTGTCACTTCCAACTTTCGTTCTATTTTTTCTTTTTCAACAGATCCTTTCTGTCTGCCTGTTCAGCTCTCCTTAAAGCTTCATTTATATTTTCTCTGTCATATCCTCGCTTCACAAGGTTTGTTTTTAATTCCTCTGCTTGTTTCTTAAAGTCAACCATTTTTGAGTTGTTTCACCTTAACCTCAAAAATTGACTGTATGGTAAGGATTGGAAAGTGTGCTCTGGATGGTAACTTCTCTGATGCAACAAGGTGTTTCCAGTAATTGTTTTTTTATATCTCCTTGATATCAAATAATCCTTCTCTATCTCCAGTTCTAGGTACAGATAGGCTTCCTTCCTTTCACTATATTCATATGTAAATTGCTTGTTGTCCTTTTCATCACTCAAGTAGTTAAAAATTCCTCAAAGGCAGCACGAGTCCTCTACTAATACACCAGTACATCATCAACAAATCTGGACCATCTCCTGAGGCATCACCCCTGGGGGATGCTGGGCCCATACACATACTTTTCCTCCCACCACGAAAAAAAAAAAATATGCATATGTGCATGCGACTGACGCCCCATGACGGTGCCTGACAGCTGCCAATACCACCTACCATCTTACATGAATGTATTGTGCGTTAGCACAAACTCCAAGCATTCACATATGTAGTCAATAAATTCCTCACTCTTGGTGCCTCTCATGGGCAGCGAAGGTAGGCACCGCTTGTACACCCAAAGTGTGCGGGATCCTATTATATAGATTAACAACATCTATTGTGACCAGGGCATCTCCCTCCACCCATGGAGCCCCTTCCATGCTATTAAGCACGTCCAGGGTAGTGTTGGGCGAACAGTGTTCGCCACTGTTCGGGTTCTGCAGAACATCACCCTGTTCGGGTGATGTTCGAGTTCGGCCGAACACCTGACGGTGCTCGGCCAAACCGTTCGGCCACATGGCCGAACTAAGAGCGCATGGCCGAACGTTCCCCGAACGTTCGGCTAGCGCTGTGATTGGCCGAACGGGTCACGTGGTTCGGACCCGAACGCGCTCTGATTGGCCGAACGGTCACGTGGTTCGGGTAAATAAATACCCGAACCACGTCATATCTCCGCCATTTGTCTGTGGGTTTAGCTTTGGGTAGGCAGGCAGGGTAGTTCGCGCTCCAGCCACGCTAGCCAGGGTCCCCCCTGTCATTGTGTCACTGCTGGGAACAGTAGTACACCGCTTGCTCAGCCACACTATATAGCATTCTGTTTACTGCCACTCTGTGTACCTCGCTCAGCCACACTATATAGCATTCTGTTTACTGCCACTCTGTGTCTGCTGGGAATAGTAGTACACCGCTTGCTCAGCCACACTATATAGCATTCTGTTTACTGCCACTCTGTGTACCTCGCTCAGCCACACTATATAGCATTCTGTTTACTGCCACTCTGTGTCTGCTGGGAATAGTGGTACACCGCTCGCTCAGCCACACTATATAGCATTCTGTTCACTGTTCTGTGTCTGTTTGGAATAGTGGTACACCGCTCGCTCAGCCACACTATATAGCATTCTGTTTACTGTTCTGTGTCTGCTGGGAATAGTGGTACACCGCTCGCTCAGCCACACTATATAGCATTCTGTTTACTGTTCTGTGTCTGCTGGGAATAGTGGTACACCGCTCGCTCAGCCACACTATATAGCATTCTGTTTACTGTTCTGTGTCTGCTGGGAACAGTAGTACACCGCTCGCTCAGCCAGAGTATATAGCATTGTGTTTACTGCCACTCTGTGTACACCGCTCAGCCAGACTATATACCATTGTTTACTGACACTCTGTGTACACCGCTCAGCCAGACTATATACCATTGTTTACTGACACTCTGTGTACACCGCTCAGCCAGACTATATACCATTGTTTACTGCCACTCTGATTCTGCTGGGAACAGTAGTACACCGCTCGCTCAGCCAGACTATATAGCATTGTGTTTACTGCCACTCTGTGTACACCGCTCAGCCAGACTATATACCATTGTTTACTGACACTCTGTGTACACCGCTCAGCCAGACTATATACCATTGTTTACTGAAACTCTGTGTACACCGCTCAGCCAGACTATATACCATTGTTTACTGCCACTCTGATTCTGCTGGGAACAGTAGTACACCGCTCGCTCAGCCAGACTATATACCATTGTTTACTGACACTATATAGCAGACTATATAGCATTGTGTGTACACCGCTCAGCCAGACTATATACCATTGTTTACTGACACTCTGTGTACACCGCTCAGCCAGACTATATACCATTGTTTACTGCCACTCTGATTCTGCTGGGAACAGTAGTACACCGCTCGCTCAGCCAGACTATATACCATTGTTTACTGACACTCTGTGTACACCGCTCAGCCAGACTATATACCATTGTTTACTGCCACTCTGATTCTGCTGGGAACAGTAGTACACCGCTCGCTCAGCCAGACTATATACCATTGTTTACTGACACTATATAGCAGACTATATAGCATTGTGTGTACACCGCTCAGCCAGACTATATACCATTGTTTACTGACACTCTGTGTACACCGCTCAGCCAGACTATATACCATTGTTTACTGCCACTCTGATTCTGCTGGGAACAGTAGTACACCGCTCGCTCAGCCAGACTATATACCATTGTTTACTGACACTCTATGTACACCGCTCAGCCAGACTATATACCATTGTTTACTGCCACTCTGATTCTGCTGGGAACAGTAGTACACCGCTCGCTCAGCCAGACTATATACCATTGTTTACTGACACTATATAGCAGACTATATAGCATTGTGTGTACACCGCTCAGCCAGACTATATACCATTGTTTACTGACACTCTGTGTACACCGCTCAGCCAGACTATATACCATTGTTTACTGCCACTCTGATTCTGCTGGGAACAGTAGTACACCGCTCGCTCAGCCAGACTATATACCATTGTTTACTGACACTCTGTGTACACCGCTCAGCCAGACTATATACCATTGTTTACTGCCACTCTGATTCTGCTGGGAACAGTAGTACACCGCTCGCTCAGCCAGACTATATAGCATTGTGTTTACTGCCACTCTGTGTACACCGCTCAGCCACACTATATAGCATTGCGTACTCTGCCAGTCAGTGTGTATATTGCTGGGATCAGTAATACTCCACTCACCGTCAACCACTATATGAGCTCAACATGAGTTCCCCAGAGACCTCCGCTGTGAGCAGCACTCCCAACAACAGCAACAGCCAACGCCCCACGCAAGCTATAACATCCACCCCAGCAGCCAGTGGTCAGCAGCAGCCCTCCCCGGAGGAGAACGTTGTGTCCATCAGTCCGTCGCCAGAGCGATTAATGAGGGCTGCCATTGAGGAGATGATGGGGCCTGATGTGGAGGAGGAGGTCTGGCTCAGGCCAGCATCCCAAGTTAATGTTGAGGACGATGAGGGGTCTGTGTCTGGGGATGTTGGGGTGGCAGAGGTGGTGGGTGGGTCAGACTCAGGAGAAGAGTTGTATGATGAGGATGATGATCGGGACCATCTGTATGTGCCTCAGAGTCCGACCCCGGAAAACATGTTGTATCGTGTGTTTAGGTACTAAAATCTGCGTTCCCTCCCAGTAGTGTTGGGCGAACAGTGTTTGCCACTGTTTGGGTTCTGCAGAACATCACCCTGTTCGGGGTGACTATATAGCAGACTATATAGCATTGTGTTTAATGCCACTCTGTGTACACGGCTCAGCCACACTATATAGCATTGTGTTTACTTCCACTCTGTGTCTGCTGGGAACAGTAGTACACCGCTCACCCGCCACTGTATAGCATTGTGCTCTGTGTCACTGCTGACAATAGTGGTACACCGCTCACCCACCACTGTATAGCATTTCTGTACTGCCACTGTACTGCTGCCAGTCAGCGTGTACTTTAAGGATAAGTGAAATGAGGAAGAAATCCGGTGAAAGAGGGAGGGGCAAGGGAAGAGGTGTTTCCCCTGACGGTTCACGTACAGGCCACAGGGGAGCACCCAAGAAAACCCACTCAATACTGCCCATGTTGTCCAGGACAACAACCCTCACAGATCCAAAAGAACAGGACCAGATAATTACTTGGATGACCTCTCAAGCGTCCAGCAGTGGGTTAAGCAGCACCAGCACATCACGCACGAGGTCCGAGTCCTCAGCCAGTTAAAGTCTGGGCTTTCTTTGAAGACTGCACTGAGGATGTTACCATGGCGATTTGCAAGGTGTGCAAGACCCGCCTGAGCAGGGGGAAAAGTATTAACAACCTCTCCACCACCAGCATGAGCCGCCACATTCTATCCAAACATCCCACTCTGTGGGCAAACGCGGCAGGACAGGGTACCACCAGCAACACTGCCTCCCTTGGGTTCACCAGACTCACCACCAGACCCGCCTCAGCAGCAGCAGTAGCCCAGCCATTGCGTGGTTCACAACATTCACAAACATCAGACGATGCTGACACTGTCACTTTCCGGACTAGTGCTCTTGAGGTCTCCCAGTGTTCATCAAACACAACAACCAACAGCCCTTCGGTGTGCAGCGCTACGGTTGAGTTGTCTGTCTCTGAGATGTTTGAGCACAAGAGGAAATTGCCAGCAAATGACCCCCGGGCCGTGGCAGTAACAGCCAGCCAGCATAGCCAAGCTTCTGGCCTGCGAAATGCTGCCATATCGAGTGGTGGAGACAAACAGCTTCAAGGGCATGATGTCAGTGGCCATCCCACGTTACGTGGTTCCCAGCCGCTACCACTTTGCGCGCTCTGCAGTGCCTGAGTTGCATGAGCACGTGGTCAGCTAAATAACCCGAAGCTTGAAGAATGCCGTTGCCTGCAAGGTTCACCTCACCACTGACACCTGGACGAGTGCGTTCGGCCAGGGTCGATACATCTCCCTTACCGCGCACTGGGTGAACCTTGTGGAGCCTGGCAGCGATTCCTCACCTGCTACGGCGCGGGTGTTGCCCACGCCGCAAACAGCTGGATAACAACAGCAGCACCTACCTCTCTGACTCCTTCTCCTCCAACGCATCTCAAAGCTGTACCTCATCCGGAAATGCTAACCCAGCACCAGCAGCAGTAGGATCGTGGAAGCAGTGCAGCACAGCTGTTGGCATGCGTCAGCAAGCGTTGCTGAAGCTGATCTGCCTTGGGGATAAGCAGCACACAGGGGAGGAAATTTGGAGGGGAATAAAGGAACAGACGGATTTGTGGCTGGCACCGCTGGACCTGAAACCGGGCATGAAGCTAGACACCTGGCACGAACTGGCAATGTACGCAATAGAGGTGCTGGCTTGCCCGGCAGCCAGCGTTATGTCGGAACACTGTTTCAGTGCTGCCGGAGGCATCATCACAGATCGGCGTATCCGCCTCTCCACAGAAAATGCAGACCGTCTGACTCAAATTAAAATGAATCAATCCTGGATTGGAAACGACTACGCAACACTCCTGGACCCCAACCAAGTAACATGACCGATGAACATCTGGGATGGTTTAGCGTTTCCGGTCCCTGTTTATTGAACCTCTCATCTGTATTACATTTATGACTGCATGGCGGCAAAAAGCATTGCTGCTATATCCGCACGCTTTTTGTCCTCATGCAAGGCCTGGGTTGTTGTGTCTCACAAAGCGTGGCCTTCTCCTCCTGCGCCTCCTCCTGTTCCATCACGTGTGCTGCTGCTGCTGCTGCTGGGTTACCGTTGCCGGTCCCTGTTTATGGAACCTCTTATCTTTATTACATTTATGACTACATGGCGGTACAAAGCATGCTATCCGCACGCTTTTTGTCCTCATGCAAGGCCTGGGTTGTTGTGTCTCACAAAGCGTGGCCTTCTCCTCCTGCGCCTCCTCCTGTTCCATCACGTGTGCTGCTGCTGGGTTAGCGTTGCCGCGTGGTCCCTGTTTATTGAACCACTTATCTTTATTACATTTATGACTGCATGGTGGTACAAAGCATGCTATCCGCACGCTTCTTGTCCTCATGCAAGGCCTGGGTTGTTGTGTCTCAAAGCGTGGCCTTCTCCTCCTGCGCCACCCTCCTCCTGTTCCATCACGTGTGCTGCTGCTGGGTTAGCATTACCGGTCCCTTTTCCTGGAACCTCTTATATGTATTACATTTATGACTGCATGCCGACAAAAAGCATGTTACCTGTGCAAAGAAAACAGACATTTCCCGCATTTAAAAGACAGTTTTCCCTTTGAAACTTTAAAATCGATTTTCTCAAAAACTATAAGCTCTTTTTGCTAAATTTTTTTTCCTCTTGTACCCACTCCCAAGGTGCACATACCCTGTAAATTTGGGGTATGTAGCATGTAAGGAGGCTTTACAAACCACAAAAGTTCGGGTCCCCATTGACTTCCATTATGTTCGGAGTTCGGGTCGAACACCCGAACATCGCGGCCATGTTCGGCCTGTTCGGCCCGAACCCGAACATCTAGATGTTCGCCCAACACTAGTCCAGGGTATCCTGTAGGTGGGATAGCACCTGCTTGAGCAGTGGCAGTGGCCTCAAGAGATGATCCAGATATTTAGATAACCTCTCGGTTACAGAACCTATCCTCAAAACTATCGGACGTCCCGGTGGATTGGTCCGGGACCTGTGCACCTTCGGGAGATGGTACCACACCTGTTTTCTTGGTTAGTCTACTAGTAGTAGAACTGCCATTTTTTGGGAGATTAATCTCCTCTCTGCTCCCTTTCTCAACAGGGTTCTTAAGGCTCCCTAAAATTTCTCTCATTTGGAAAATATCTATTGCTGAACCTTGTTGTGTTGAGAATGGTTTCACTGATTTACATGGTTGAATTGTAGATGGTTTATCCTCATTCCTTTTACTCTTCTACTAATGGTGTCATTTCTATGTTAGTGGTTTCTTCCAACAATTCTTCCAAGATCCTAAAATTTTCCAGATCTTCCATATTCCATTCCATATCCAGTGTAAATCCCATTGGTCCAACAGTATTTTTCTTCTCTTTGTATATTTTACCCCCATCCTATTCTGATTGAACTCCTTTTTGGAAAAAAAATATGTTTTATATTCAGCCTTCTTATCCCCCTAAAGGGGTCCACTTTAAATCTGCAATAGTTGAATCTCTGTATTAGTGAAAAGTAGAGACCCTTCTTGAGGATACTCACACAACCTTTTGGTAGCTCTATTCCTGTTAGGTTCACAACCTCTATTTCCTGTGCACCTTAGATTTCTTGGACCTCTGTTCCTGATGGTACTTGGTGTCCTTCCAATACACTTGTTTGTTTATTTTTTCTTTCTCTTTTGGTCTTGCCCTTTCCTACAGGGAGACCCCTATAATCACTGAGTCTTCTTTGTTCCCCTTTCTAATGATTGATTTAGTGTTTTTAGTTTCTTCTTCACTTGTTTCAATATCCATGGTCCAATAGCTATATTCTCCTTTGAAGAAAAGTCAACATTTAACTGAGCTCCCGTATTATACAGGTAGCACCATCAGGAGAGTTGCATCATCGCTAATGGGGCACCTAAATTAACAGGCATGATTTTTCAATGTCTGGCACCAAAATGCCACTGGAAGCCCATCACTGGGGACGAGTGCACAAATATTGTGGAAATCCAAATTGCCCATGAAGACTTTGGAATTTTGATTAAAAAATCAGATTTCAGAATTTACAAAATTCCAAATGTCAAACTAAATTACATTCATGTAATGCACAAACATGTATTTCATATAAATAGTGACAAATGTCTATTGAGCAAGCAAAGTGAATTTGAAGTGAAAATAAACTTATGAGATAATGAATTGTATGAGTAGTACAACTCTTGGTGCCCATACATGGTACAACTTTTTTCATCCAATCTTACCATTTCTATGTAGTATAAGGGTAAATTAAGTGAATATACTGAAAGGATAATTTAGGCAGTTCCCTTATATTACATATAAATGGTAAGATTGGATGAAAAAAATTGTACCATGTATGGGCACTTTAAGAAGTTAAAAAGCACTTTAAGTCATGCTGTATAAGGTTTCCAGTACAGGAAGAGTTACGAAACGTCCATTGACATCTGTGCAAAAGAGCTTCTCTGAGCCCTGTGACCCAACTTGGATGGACTACAATGCTTTTTATCTGCAGCACTTATACAGCAAAGAAACAGTGACAGACAGCTACAGATAAGGTTTTTTATGCTCAAAGTTCAAAGAGTCATTAACTCTGCAAACCACATTATGTATTGTAAACTAGAAAACAGAGCAAACTGCAAATATTAAGTTTGAGTAGCTATAAAAAAAAAAGCTATATAACTGAAAATAAAAATATGAAACTATTTTCTTCATGCCTAGAAATTAACTCTTTCGGGAAACACGATAAAACAAGTGAAACAGCCTGGTTATTAATATGTTTTGTACTGTTCACATACGTTTATCTCATCACGTCACATATCGCCTCGGGTACTCTTTAAGCTGAATCTGCACAGTTCTATTTTTTCATTGCACGTATCGCACACCATTTTTTATGTTCCTTATGTATGAAACCTTCACTACTACAAGTAAGAGATATAGCATTCCTAAGATCACCTGACTTCATTATCTGCAATTCTCTTCATTTCATCAATATAAGACAAGACAATATATAATATAACGACTGGTCTGAATTGTTGTTGTTATTATGCTTATCACAATTACTTCTATAATGAAATATTTGCTAGAATGTTGCATCTGTTTCCTGTCTGAGACTTTTGTCTACACCACAGAACTGATGACTAATGTGACGTGTTTTATCGACGGATAGTCTATTTAAACAGAATTTGTGATTAGAAATGGGACAGCAGTGAGCCTTTGTGGTTAGTGGTAAGGATGTTATCAATCAATGCTAAATTAAGTGTTTTATTTTTCTTGCACGTATCCCACCAGTTATCTGTCCAATTATTGTTTTATTTTGAATACTGAGATAACAGCAGCCTCTAGTGGACATTAAGGATATTTCAGGTGAACCTGCCTCCTTTTTATTTCCATTAGGATATGTTATATTTTGCAAGCTTTTTTTTTTTTTTTGCTTTTCAGGTCTTCTGATCCATTTGTTTACCCTACTGGTTCTAATTTAACAAGACTGAAAAAAGGGTAGTTGCCTAAGTGATTCCATAAACTTGGCCTAAATGTATCAAACATCCTTGTCATAAGGAGGGATGCAAAATACTAGTTAAAGACCACTATTACAAATATCCAACTCAAATTCTCCTAATTGTCCCAGATGTAATCTAGACCCTGGTACTTGCTATCATATGTTCTGGGAATGTCCACTTGTATATGGATTCTAGTCCAACATCATCACCCTCATTAACAAAATTCTTCAAACACAGCTGATACTTTCTCCCAGGGCACTCTTATTAGGTTTGCTAGATGACACTCCACCTGGTAAGCATCCCCAATACATAATTAGAATAGTATGTTTCTTTGCTCGCAAAGAAATTCTCCACACTTGGAAAACTGATAAACCGCCCTCTTTTAAAGGGACTCCGAGCTCATCTAAAAAATAAAAGTTGTACTCACCAGGGGCTTTCTCCAGCCCAGTGCTGGTCGGGAGGTCCCACGCCGGCGTCCTGGCTCCTCTCCTTCTCCCCGCTCCGGAATGGCTGACAGGCCGCAGCCCGGGCGACACTCTCCCGAGTGTCGGGCTGCTTCTTCCGCATATGACGCGGATTACGTCACACGCCGGCCGCCTCACGTCATCACGGTGGCCGGCGTGAAAGTACTGCGCATGCGTGATTAAAGCGCGCATGCGCAGTACTTTCACGCCGGCCGCCGTGATGACGCGAGGCGGCCGGCGTGTGACGTAATCCGCGTCATATGCGGAAGAAGCAGCCCAACACTCGGGAGAATGTCGCCCGGGCTGCGGCCTGTCAGCCATTCCGGAGCGGGGAGAAGGAGAGGAGCCAGGACGCCGGCGTGGGACCTCCCGACCAGCACTGGGCTGGAGAAAGCCCCTGGTGAGTACAACTTTTATTTTTTAGATGAGCTCGGAGTCACTTTAATCATTGGAAATATACAATTATGAAGGCTTTACCTTTGTACTGTCTAACATACAAGAGTCATAACTGCCCTCAGAGATTTGACAAAATTTGGGCCCCTTGGTACAACAATGTAAAAGCTCTTCCATCCGGTCCAGAGGAATAATCGAAAAAGACATTCTTTCTTATGCAATTAATAAAGAGATTTTTCAACTTTATCCTCAAGTGTTTTTTGTCACAAGGAGGCGTGCACTGGAGACTTCTTTCGTCTTCCCTTTTCTTCTCTTCCGTATTTTGCTCCTTTCTTTCTTTTTCTTCCTCTCTTTTTGCTCTTTTCTCCTTCCAGATCATCGATATGGATATACACAGTACCTAACTAAACTTTCTGTTATTTGCCTATTGCCTGCCTATTTAGGCTGGTTGTATACATATTGTGTAAACTTGCAGAACAAGTTTTAACCACTTCACAACTGAGGGGTTTTACCCCTTGAGCACCAGAGCAATTTTCACCTTTCAGCGCTCCTTCCATTCATTCGTCTATAACTTTATCATTACTTATCACAATGAAATGAACTAAATCTTGCTCTTTTCGCCACCAATCAGGCTTTCTTTAGGTGGGACATTATGCCAAGAATTATTTATTCTAAATATGTTTTAATTGGAAAATAGGAAAAAATGTGGGAAAAAATGTATTATTTTTCAGTTTTCTGCCTTTATAGTTTTTAAATAATGCATGCCACTGTAATTGAAACCCATGAAATATATTTGCCCTTTTGTCCCGGTTATAAAATCATTTAAATTATGTTCCTATCACAATGTTTGGTGCCAATATTTTATTTGGAAATAAAGGTGCATTTTTTTCAGTTTTGTGTCCATCCCTAATTAAAAGCCCATAGTTTATAAAGTAACAGTGTTATACCCTCTTGACATAAATATTTAAAAAGTTCAGTCCCTAAGGTAACTATTCATGTATTTTTTTTAATTGTAATTTTTTTTTAATTACAAAAAAGAAAAAATTGGGGAGTGTAGGAGGTAATGAGTTAATTTTTAGTGTAAAAGTAATGTATTTGTATATGAAAAATGCTTTAGGGTGTAGTTTTTCTATTTGGCCACAAGATGGCCACAGTAACTTATGTTTATGTGACCTGCATGCGTACAGGAAGTACGCTTGCAGGAAGGGTTAGGAGGCTGGGACACTGTTTTTTTCTCACAATGATCGCTGCTTCTCGTAGAAGCAGCTGATCATTGCGGGGGGGCAGAGATCAACGAACAGGAAAGGTTTTTCCCGTTCATTTATCTCCCGGCGAGCGGGTGGCGGCGTACACGAGCGCGGGGGCGCGCGGACGGGCGAGTGGGAGCGCGGACAGTGGCGGGAGCGGCCAGATCGGCGTCAGGTCCGGATTTCTCCGTCCCTTGGTGGTAACAGGGTAGAAAAAGGGACAGAGAAATCCGTACCGCTGGGAGTAAAGTAGTTAAGATTTATAATCAATATGTTATTATTTCATGATGACTTATTCTATCTGATCATTTATAAGCTGTACCAGTGATGACTTTGCTATACTACTTTCTTTACAGTACATTTTGTACTTGTTTGTACTTGTTTTGTTTGAAAATCAATAAATTAGATTTGTTAAAAAAAAAAAAGACCACTATCACAAAAAATGTTAAAATGTAAAATTCATGGTTATAAATTGTATTTTTGATCCAAATTCAGTATTTATTTACTTTTTCCCATGTTGCAAGAAGTAAAAATCTGACAGATAGGACAGATTTTGGACTAGTCCATCTTCTCATAGGGGATTCTTAGGATTTTCTTTATTTTCCAAAGCACCTACTGAATGGCAGTTGCTCAATCGAACTGGCAAAATTTATCAACCGATTTGATCAATAGTTTTGATCCGTTTTAAACCAAAATCGATTGGAATTTGATCAATCTGCTATTTTTGTGGCATCAATTCCCCTAAGGTTTGATTACAGTGGTTGCATCTGGCAAAAATGGAATGAAAGAAATCAAAGCCCACTCAATGGTAGATACACACATTCATTTTTAATTGGTCACTGGTTGGTCAAGTTTACCCCCTCCATGTAGTATGAAAGTTAACAGATTTTGAATACTATGAAAAGATAGTGTAGGCAAGCTCTCATGCAGCAAGTGGTAAAATAAATGGTAAAACTGGCCCGTAATTGGCCAATCAAAAGTTAGTGTGAGTATGCACCCTAGCAACTTGCTTGATAAAAAGTTTTAGTGCTATCAGTCACCTCTAGCTGCAACAGATGAGTCTTCCTTGCAAGAATTTGCTTCAGCCTATGACAGCCGATCACCTATGTGCCTAGGGAGGGGACAGCCGTGTCCCCAGTACAGTGCTGCTGCAGATCGCAGCACTGTACACCTGTAACGATCGGTGTAACACAGAGAGGGTCTGATTACCGGTGATCTGCAGTATCACCGAGAATGCAGAATATACCCGATTATTGATGATCTGCAGTATCACCGATAATCAGATATATCTTCTAACCTCTGGACACCGGAGAGACAAGAGTGTCTTGGTGCAACAGTAATACTTTGAGGACCGCACCTGGAAAACAGGTGCAAGAGCAGATAGGAATACTGCTCGGCAACTGGTTCCTTCCGTAGTCTGGACTCTCCAAGGGGAGGAGTCAGACAGAGAATGGGAAGGACAGAACGTGAGTGACACCAATGGAGATGTGTCACTGACAGATCTGTGAACTATCTCCTAACAGGGGAGATAGTTCTCGAGGTCAGACAAGCCAGGTCGTTAACACACGGACAGATAAAGTACAGAGACAGGAGGCAGATGCAGAATCCAGAGACTAGCCGAGTTTTGGCAACAGAGTATCAGAATGACAAAGGTACAATATCAGAGATCAGAAGAATTGTCAGGAAAGCAGAAGGTCATAACAAATAATCAACAATGCCTAACTAAGGTGTGAGTTCCTTGGCCGTCAACACCTTTGGAAACTGAACTAGAGTATAATACAGATAATAACAGACTTCCTAGACTAAGGTGTGAGATCCTTGGCCATCAACACCTTGGAAACTGGTCTAATAAACACAGATACTGACAAGGGCTGAGTGCTACCACGTAGTGATCGCAACGCCAGACACCAGAGGAATGACCAGCATCCCGTATATATACACCAGCGCTTCCCAGCGCCTCCCCTAAGTGCTGGACCAATGAGAACAGATGGACTTGTCAGCTGACCGGTATGGTCAGCTGACTCTCCTCTGAGTGTCATATAAGCTCTGCCTTTCAGCGCGTGCGCGCGTCCTTCTGAACCTGTGTGGACTATCAGTCCCAGCCACCCCAGACATGCTTTGCACTGCGTCAGCCTGTTCGAGCGCGGGGCCAGCCGCACCGCCAACCGAGCATGCGGCGGTTTCCCCGCGCTCAGCCACTGTGTCAGTAATAGGCCTATGCGTACCGACTGCCGCGTCGGACGCGGATTCCGCCGCTGAGCATGCGGCGGTGTCTCGCGTTCCACCCCGCTAGTGGACGTGTGCCTAAACACACCAGATGCCATGCTAAACGCGGAATCAGCCGCCTCACTCTGAACACTTGCGACGGCTTTTCCGCGTTTTCTCACAACACCCTAATTAGGCGGCAGTTTCGCCATCTAACAGTCTCCTGAGCTGCAGTCGCCGCTCAGAGACTGAAGGCAGAGCTCCGCCCATTAACCCTCCTGGCGGTATAAAAAATTCCGCCAGGAGGCAGCGCGGCAGTTTTTTTTTTTTTTTAAATCATGTAGCGAGCCCAGGGCTTGCTACATGATAGCCGCTGCCCAGCGGCATCCCCCCGCCCTCTTCGATCGCCTTCGGCAATCTCTGATCAGGAAATCCCGTTCAAAGAACGGGATTTCCTGGAGGGCTTCCCCCGTCGCCATGGCGACGGGGCGGGATGACGTCACCGATGTCACCGACGTCACCGACGTCGTGACGTCATTGGGAGTCCCGATCCACCCCTCGGCGCTGCCTGGCACTGATTGGCCAGGCAGTTCACGGGGTCTGGGGGGGGCCCCGCGTGCCGCAACGGATAGCGCCGATCGGGCGCAGGCTGGCGGCGATCAGTGTGCTGGCGCAGCTAGAAAAGTGCTAGCTGCGTCCAGCAAAAAAAAAATTAAGAAAATCGGCCCAGCAGGGCCGGAGAAAACCTCCTGCGCGGCTTTACCGCCAGGAAGGTTAAGCAGGAGATGCGTGTGCAGCCTGTGCGCAATCTCCTGCAAAACACATCCCCAGGACTTTAAGCCGGTCCTGGGGCTGCCGCCGTGGCCAAGCCCATCTGCGTGATGCGGTCGGGAAGTAGTTAACCCCGGAGCTAGCTCTCCTCCTGCACCAGGTGCTCCCAGATATTGGCAGAGGATTCACATCCCTGTCACCTCTCACTGCTGTGATCCTTAACCACGGGCTTTCCTCCTGTACCAGGCACTCCCAGACATTTGCAGAGGACTAATATCCCTGTTATCTCTCACTGCTATGACCCTTAACCCCGGAGCTTGCTCTCCTCCTGTACCAGGCGCTCCCAGACATTGGCAGAGAACTCACATCTCTGTCCCTTCTTGCTGCGATGACCCTTAAAGAGAGTCTGAAGCCTCCTAAAATGCCACTGTTTTAGGCAGTCTTCTTAATCAGTAATGGCTTAGCTGAAACGCTGCTATCTCGTGGCAAAATGAGGCTTTAATCACCCCAAAATCCCCGGTGAAAATTGTGGGGCTCCTGCCTGTTGGAGGCAGAGCTTTGAGCTGCAGCTCTGCCTCCATTCCCGTCAATCTCCCGCAGATCTCCACCTCCTCCTGCCTCTCTCAGTGTTCTTTCACTGAGAGGGGCGGGAGGAGGCAGAGATTCACAGGGATTGACTCCAGTAGAGGCAGAGCTACAGCCCGAAGCTTTTCCTCCCCCGGGCAGCAAAATCCGCGACTTTGAAAGTCGTGCATCTTTGCCCCGGTATTTGGGGGTGATTAAAGCCTTGTTTTGCCGTAGGATAGCGGTGTTTCAGCTAAGCCATTAATGCTTAAGAAGACTGCCTAAAAAAAGTATCATTTTAGGAGGCTTCAGAGTCTCTTTAACCTCGGAGTGGGCAGTGGCTCTCCTCCTGCACCAGGCACTCTGGGACATTTGCAGAGGACTAACATTTACCTCTGTTACCTCTTACTGCTATTACCCTTAACCCCAAAGCTGGCTCTCCTCCTGCACTATGTGCTCCCAGACATTGGCAGAAGACTCAAATCCCTGTCACCTTGGCTGGCATTGGTGATGCGTAACATGCGCGATGGGGACTCATAGGCCTCGATTCACTAACCGGTGCTAACTCAGTTAGCACGTCTTAAGGCTTTAGCCGTGCAAACTAGGGTGCTAAGTAGTTTGTAAGGCCAAAGGTGTTACTGATCGTGCGCGCTATCCGGTGTCCCCGAAACGTCACACTTGTGTGCCCAAAACATTGCACCGGTGCACGCGAAAGGTCGCACGGTTCGCATGCAGAATAGCTATTCAGGCTATTTTGCATGCAAACAGTGTGACCTTTCACGTGCACCGGTGCAACGTTTTGGGCGCACCGCACACCGCTAAATTTTGCGCGTGTGAAAGCTTGTGCGCATATTAGCGTGTGAAGCGGACGTTTTCGCATCCTAAGTGCCTTTTCACTGGCGTGCTAACACTTAGCACCCTTTAGTGAATTGAGGCCCTAGTGGTGATTCAGGCGGAAGTCGTCAATTAGCGGAGCCTCCAGGGGGCCCAGGAGAGGAGCCAGGAGAATGACAGGGGACCTCGTGGGCTACAGGGGGCTGGAGGAAGCCCCAGTTAAGTACCAATTCTGTTGTTTTTTTTAATACCCGCTCAGTATCACTTTAAAGCACTCATGATCTGAGCCATAATGCAAGATGATAGCAGGTAAAATTGCAGCAAGCCTGTCTCTTCCTGTATGAACATTTGACTTTAGCACAAAGTCACATTTTCAAGGAGTGATTTTGGGGACTGCGGGTAACTAGTAGTGCTGCTCATCCAGATTCCGCATATCCGGGTAACCTGGATATCTAAACTTTTTTCAGCTACCTGACCGGATTCGGATTCTGGATGTCTGGGCCCAAATCCGGATAGCAAACCGCGGATATTTGGTCGCATACCCGGATATCTGCGGATATCCAGCAAATATCCGAATCCGAATACTGTAACTAAGGAGATGACATCATTGAGCCAATCAGAGGGCTCCCAGCAGAAGCCCTAGCAACCAATCTCAGAAGGGAACCCTAGCCAGCCCCACCTGACCTCATTGAGTCAATCAGAGGGCTCCCAGTCTAAGCCCTAGCACCCAATCACAGAAAGAAACCCTGGCCAGGCCCCCCTGTATAATAAGGCTAGCAGGCCAGCAGGCAGCAGCTGGCCTGCTAGCCTTAGCTACAGTGTAGGTTAGGTTAGGGAATAGGATTACTGTGTTATTGTGTAGTTTGTACTGTAGTACTGCAGTCAGAGCTTGTTAGTTGTTAGAGTAGTAGTACTACTGTGTTAGCTTACCACAGAACTGCTGTGCTGCTGAGCAGTGCCAGGGTGACAATAAGTGTGAACTAGTGTCTTCTCCTCTGCTGTCTGATTGTCACTCGGCACGTGGTACTTGGCACGTGGCACTTGGCACTTGGCACTTTGCATTTGGCACTGTGCACTTTGCATTTGGCACTTTGCACTTGGCACTTTGCACTTTGCATTTGGAACTTTGCACTTGGCACTTTGCATTTGGCACTTTGCACTTTGCATTTGGCACTTTGCACTTTGCATTTGGAACTTTGCATTTGGCACTTGGCACTTTGCATTTGGCACTTTGCACTTCGCATTTGGCACTTTGCACTTGGCACTTTGCACGTGCCAAGTGCCAAATGCAAAGTGCCAAGTGCAAAGTGCAAAGTGCCGAGTGCAAAGTGCCAAATGCAAAGTGCAAAGTGCCAAGTGCCACTACCAAGTGCCATGTCCGGCATGCTCCTGGCAGATGTTACACCTGCTGCTGCTGCTGCATTGCCCTGCTCCTGTTGCCTTGGCTGCTTCCACCACCAGGGTGCCACAGGCCACTGCTGTTCTGCTGATACCACCTATATTTAACCCAAAACACAATTGATGCGTAATTTTTTGGAGGTGTCTGGGCTGAAAACTGCCATGTCCCAGTTGTGTGCTTGGACTTTGGACATAATGTGGGCTGCACGATCGTTGTCTGGAACCTAGTCCTGATGTTAATTGACAGCAGGCCCGGATTTCTGCAAAGGCCACAAAGGCAGATAAGATCAGAAGGGCGGCAGGACTTGGAGAGAGAAGAGGTCATATGTCAAAGTAAATCATCTCCTCTGTTATTGCAGCGCAGCCAGCCAGCGCCCTGCTCTGCACTAATAGCTGAATTCCAGAGTTCCCCAATCCCTGCACCTCTCACTTCCTGATGTGTTATAACAATCAGGATCAATCATAACTGTCACCTGATGATCCAATTATCTATATGATCGACATACAGTACAAGTGGATGTGAGAAATACCAGGGATTTACATTACAAAGCAGATAAAACTAAGTTCCGCTGAGTTCTAATGCAGACATTCACAAACATTTCTGCTAGTTTCTTTGCCTTCTTTTTTACAGCTGTGACACTGACCCCAGCAGTTGTAAATTACACTTTCTTATCTAGGCCTAATTTATTGCTTTTTTTTTCTTCCTAGCTGTAACGATTGTGGAATTCTCTCCGTGATCAGCGCACAAGACGTGTGCTGACACTGCGGAAATCCTCCACAAGCGTGTAATTTGAGGGAACCCAGCAAAAGTTGCAATTCACCTGTAGAGGGAAATTCCTGTCGACAGGTGGAGCTGTGGAGTGCAGAGGAACAGCTCCTCTGCCCTGCCACACACGCCAGACAGGAATTGCACGAAGGGAAGAAACGCAGGGCAAGATAGCCCTAAAAGAGAGAGATCAAAGCGACAGAGGGTATGTGTGTCCACCAAACTAGTCACCACCCTGCGACGATGAACACACAACCATGAAGACAAAGTGAGAAGGCAATCGCCAGAGATGGCGATTTCTAACAGCGACACAAGACCGAATAAGCACAGATGAGGAATATATGTATGTCCACCAATCTAGCCGCAACCCTGCGACGGCGGACACACAACAAAGGAAACCAAGTGAGAACGTAATCGCAAGAGAAGCGATTGCGAAAGAGAATGAGCACAGGGACAGATTGTATGTGTGTGCACCAAACTAGACGCCAACCCGCGACGATGCATACACAACAGCAGATATGAAGTAGGAACGCAATCGCGAGAGATGCGATTGCCCGAGGTGACACAAGGCTACAGCAAGGCAGAGCACGAGAGTAGCAAAGGCACAGCAAATGATACAATGAGTAGATAAGGAAAATAACAAACGCTAGCTAAACGCGAACACCGCACTCATTTGCAACAGTGCACGCGTTTATGCGCGGTCTCCGCGTGTTAAGCACAACAGAGACAAGCACGCCTAACTAACCACCGACAGACAAACATGAAACAGAGGACACGAGCGCTTGCTTAACGGTTACCTCACCGAGCCTCCAGCAAGCGTTCGTAGCAGACAAGACAGATACACGAAAACAGGAATAAGTGAGAGAGACGGATCCACAGCACTAGCGCAAGGCGAGTGCGATCCAGGCAAGACAGATTAGAGGAGATAGCTGGTAGCAACTGCTGCTCCAGCTATACTCCAAGAACAAAGATCAGAATGACTTCCTGTCGACCACCGCTGGGACAGAATAATCACAACAGACAAACAAAACAGATATGCAATCCTAACTGCACTAGGGAATCTGCCTAGTGCAGTTCCAGGAATTACTCTAAACTAATCTTCAAACAATGAGCAAGGCTGACACTCCAAGAGTGTTCCACAGGACTAACCCTTATGACCAGCAAAGGACTCTGGGAAACATAGCTCTTTATACTGCCAGTCATCAAAGGAGGCAGGTAGGGGATTTGCATAACGAGTGTATGCAAATTCCTCAGCAGCAGAACAGACCAGAAACTTGTAATGGAAAGACAGGTCTCTCTTGCAGAGACCTGCAGCCCACAGACTAGAGGAATGGTCAAACAGCTGTCTGCCAGTGCATCCAGCTGAGCGGATCATTACACTAGCCAGTGGTCTCGTCTCTGCTTAAGTTAACTCTTTTCTGACTCATTTTCTGTCCTTCAGCTCTGACCATCTATGAGAACTGCTGCAGCCTGGAATAAAAATGCTGTATGCTTCCCTTTCATTGCTAAACTGTCACTGTCACCTGAGCTGTTGCTACCTCTATGCTGGTGTTTATGGTTTGGCATCCTTCTGCTTTCCTGTAGCAGTAGAATATTGTACCATCTTAGCCATCAGCAAAAGCAGAGAGTTTTGAATCAGGATGATACCATTTATTGGCTTAAAAGAAAAAGAGTAATCGTTCTGCTAATAAACCTTCTTCAGACTTTGTTCCTGTATACTACCAATATGTTAGAGCACACCACCATATGTACATTCAGCATTCAAAAGAGATACGTAGATTTTTCAGCAAATATAAATAAATGTCATTCAGATGCTTTAAAGTGGAGCTGAACTCTTGCACAGGACAGAAGGAAAACAAAGAAATGCACCATGTATGTATTTAGAGAGCCTTTCGAATTCTTCCACATCTGTGTCTAATCACAAATTTGATATCTTCCCTGTGTCACCTGACTGCCACAGCATATAAGCTTATTTTAAAGCACAAGATGTTAATATATTTGCTTCCATGAAAGTAGGAATTAGAAACACTGTCTATTTATTGCAGGATTTGTATCAGCTGTAACAAAGAAATGTTTTTTCTTTAAAGGTTATGTTGTTGCGTATCTTTTAGAGCAGAGAGGAAGTTCTGAGTTCAGGTCCACTCTAATTACAACCAAACATCCAAAGTGGGTCTTGACAGGATGTTTGCTACTTACCTGTTCTCTGTTTTGGATGGGCTTCTTTCCATTGCTCTGCCCTGCCACCTGTTTGTGGCTCCGACTGCAGCCAGTCGCACAGAGGATAAAGAAGCAGTGCATGCTCTGGCCACTTGCGCTCCCTGTAATTTCCTGCTCCTGCCCAGATGTGCACAGCAACCGAGGCCAGTATAGTGTTATGCATTCTTGACGAGTACCGATCATACATCACCGTAATTTCTCAAGTATGCATTCCCAGAACACTATCAGCTGCTGTGCACAATCGAGCAGGAGCGCAAATTTCCATCGTGAGAGGACAGAGCATCCACTGATTCTTTGTTCAATGAGGGGCACAGCAGCACAACTGAAATGAGCCCATTCAAACCAGTGATCGCTAGTCAGATAGTTGGACAGAATGTTTTTTGGTGGTGGTGGTGGCGGCAGGGGGGGGGGGGGCTGGGGGGGGGGGGGGTTGCTTGGTGACAGCAGGCCTAGGGCACTGGTAAGTACAAATCTGATTTACAGCCATTTTGTTTTGGAGGGGGGGATTTTAAGTCCCCACTTACTCAATTCCCTTTAAAAAAAACATGATGCTACATGCCTCATTTACCCTAAAAACGTTTTAGAAGCAATTTAAAGGCCACTTCCGGTTTTGCTATGCGGATATCTGAATCCGCCTGGATACCCTGGATACTGAGGTCGGATATCCGATTCGGATTCGGATCAGAAAATTTTGAACTCGGATATCCGATCCGGATCCGGATATCTGGTATCCGGTTTCGAATTCAATCCAGATTTTGAAAAGGGGTATCCGAGCAGCACTGGTAACTAGGAGAGTATTGGAGAATATACAGAGGTATGTGAATCAAGCGTGAGCATCACTCAATGCTACGGTCACACTTATCCTTGCGGAAAACCATCAGCTATGGGCATTTTTTCTGCATTTGGGTTTTTCAGTGTGAGTTTTTCATGCGTTTCCGTTTGTGTTTGTTTGTGAATATTCATGCTTAACAAGTAAAAATAAATCATTTTCAAATTACTTTTTACCTTATTTGGACAAAAACGCATCAAAAACGCATGCAAAAGGCATGCATTTTTTCCACCAGAGGAAAACATTACATGCAGAGCGCATGCATTCTGCATACAGTATGCAGAAAGAATTAACTTGTTAAGCGTTTTAAAACGCATCTGAAAACACATTAAAAAATGCATTCCGATGCATTTTTGTGCTGCCCATAGACTATCATTATGTGAGTTTTTCCATGCGTTTTCTAAAATGAATGCAATTCAAATAAGTGTGGCCCGCACCTTAGGTAACTCTGCCATGGTTCAGGTATCCTTTAAATCAGTGGTCCAAACTACGGCCAGCGGGCCAAATGCATCCTCCCAAGGTTTTTTCACTGGCCCCCGAAGACAAAATGTATAACTGATAGATATGGACCACTGCAGCTTTAAGTATCGGCAACCCGCATATAAAGTAGCAGTGCTGGCACCACCCATCCACATACTGTAGAAGCCAGCGGATTAATTCGCTGGCTTCCAAGCAGGTTGTCACCTGGGTATGCTTCATTGTCTGGTGCACAAAGACGTTCTTCAGGTGCCACATGACTGAATGGCTGCTGCTGGGAGTTCTCTGGGCATGATTGGGGGGAATCAATACCTAGATTCAACATCTATGTTTTTCAACATCATTTTATGTATATTGTGGCCCCCCAGCAGTCTGAAGTACGTTGACTTGGCCCTTGACCGAAACATTTTGGGAATCCCTGTTTAAAGTGTACACAAGAAGAACCTTGGGTCAAAAGTCAAATACTTACCTAAATAGAGGGAAGCCTCTGGATCCTGTAGAGACTTACCATGCTGTCCTCCATTTCACCGTTGCAGAGTGCTAACTATGTCTGCTTCCATGAAAGCAGGACGTAGACACACTGTAGATTTACTGCAGGATTTGTATCAGCCGTAACAAATAATTTTTTTCTTTAAAGATTATTATGCTGTTGCATATCTTGTAGAGCAGAGAGGAAGTTCTGGGTTCAAGTCCGCTTTAAGAAAAAGGGGTGTGTTTCATTATTTGCTGTAAAATGCAGAAATGGAGCATAGAGCCTTCAGTGTGGCCCGCTTCTTTAGTTTGTTGACCCTTCTTTACTGTAATATGGTGTTTACAAGCATTCTCCATATGTTTTAAATCCTTGCTTTATATCTCAGTAATGAGGTCTAACAAAATCAAAATAGCTAACCGTAAGTTCACAGAATTGCTGTGCTATTCTTGCTGTGTTTATTTCACGTATGCTTGAATTCCATTTACATAGTTGGCCTGTAGGGACAAGCGTAGATGATGTGCCCAGTGTTGCCCACACAATAAGTAGGATTAAAATGAAGGAAATTCATTTCCAGGTTCGGAGGCATAATGACAGTCATAATAAACTAGCTGTTGGTATGTAAATACCATCTGTTCAAGTAATGATTTCACTTCTTCACTACTGTGCCGTTTAACTAACCAGTTATTCAGTGAATGTAAAAGTGTCTTCATACAAAGAAATGGCAATTGCCAGCTTAGCTGTTTGCCAAGCTTTGTAGAGTATTGCAGAGCTATATCTTTCAACGATGGTGAGTTTTAGGACAACAAAAAAGTTCTCTATGTTAACAGGAAGCAGCATTCAACCAAGCTCAAGAGAAATGAATGGCATATTTACAAAACAAGCCCTGTGCCTTCCTATATTTTAGCAAATGTATTTTATTTATCGAGTTTATTTAGCAGAGACGACAGCGGGAAGGGGGAGATTAGCAGAGACAACAACGAGAATGGGGAGACTAGCGGTGAAGACAGCAGGAATTGGGAGACTAGTGGTGATGACAGAGGGAAGGGGGAGACTAGCAGTGACGACAGCAGGAATGGGGAGACTAGCGGTGATGACAGCGGGAAGGATGAAAGCAGGAAGGGGGGACAAGCAGTGAGAAAGGTAGCTAGGAGGCAAGACAGCAGGGAGTTTAAGCTCTTTCCTCCCCTGCTGGACTGCATGGAGGTGGGTGCTGCTGGCATTGGCAGGTTCCTTTTCTTCTATCCTCTTCTTTTTGCAGATGGCTGGCCATCCACAGAGTCGTGGGGGGCGGGGCCATGTGCAGGAGTGGGGCCACATAATGCAGTGGCAGATAGTGGCTACAAAGTCACAGCAGCTTGTCGCCCATTGCACAATGCACCCTCACCCCTGTATTGCTGCGTGGAGAGTGGAGACCAATCACGCTGCGAGGAGAGAGAGGGATGACTGCACTGAAGCTCGCCCCCCACAGACAAGTGGGGAGAATCAGACTCGTGCTGGGGGCAGGGCAGGGGCTTAGCAATAGGGGTTGCAGAGGTTGCGACCGCATCGGGGCCCTTGGGCCACAGGGGCCCCGAAGGGCCCTCCCTCAACTGCAGTATTAGTTCTCTATTGGTCCTGTGCTTATAATAATCACTTCTATAGATACTTTGAATAGTGGTAATCATTAACAAACTGTTCCTCATCCCCTTCTTGCACCTCTGACACTGTAGTTGTCATAAGCAGGTTTTGGTGCACCGTATCAATTGTTATATATAGAGTGCTATTGGGGGGCCCCATTGTAAAAATTGCATCAGGGCCCACAGCTTATTAGCTATGCCACTGGGGCAGGGTTAAGTATCAATCTCGAGAGGGGGTATTACATACACACTTTTGCACTATTAATGTAACAAACATACCTGATGTCTCCAGCAAGTGCTTGGACAGTGCTGATTGGCTTCAGCAAGCTTCCTGTTCTTCTTTCTCCCCCGGCTCCTCTGTAGATGTGAGTCTACACGCTGATTCTGGCATCCCCCATAGTTGGACACGTGCAGAGCAGAGCTGCCTTTATAGGCTTAGGAGGCGTGTTTGAAGTTTGTCAGCTGTTTGCTGACACTTGCTGCAGGGATGTTGCTGACTGGATGTTTGTTCTGGAGGCTTGGCCTGTGATCCAGGTCCTGCTATAAATTGCCTGGCTGTTCATTCAGCCAGTGTCCGTTATAGCTAACAGCTTGCTGTGTGCTACGGGCCTAGTTAGACTTTGTGCAATGTCATATATCGGTTCATAGCCAATATATACATTCACTAGTTAGCTTGATATATTATTGTGTTTATTGTGATTTGATTACTGTGTTCTGACCTCTTGCTCATTCTGACTACGCTTCTGCCTCATCCTTCTGTACCTTTGCCTATCTGATTATCGTTGCCGACCTTTTGCTCGTTCCAGACTATGCTTGTGCCTATTCCTTCTGTACTTTCACTCATCTGAATCCTGGTTTGATCTCCGCCTGTTCTGACTATTCTTCTTCTTCCTGTGCTTGCAAGTAGTTAGTACTTACAACACAGTTCTTAGGTCTAGGGAGGCATTTTTATTATTTTTTTTGTATTGCTCTGGTCTAATCGTGAGTTCCAGTCTATTGTCTGTTCCGCTAGTGATACGTCACCACTCAGCGTTACATTATAACGTACCAATTAAAAAATATATATATTCCTAAATGGAAGAATTACAACTTCAGATGCAGACTCTGGCGGTTGCTGTGAGTCAGTTGAATGACACGGTTGCGACTCCGCAGGCTCAACTGAATCAGTTACTCAAGTCCTCACGTGCTGGGCAATCCGTGGATCAGAATCCACAACCTGCCCTAGTCTGACACACATTGGTAGAACCTAAAAGGCCACTTCCAGAAAACTTTTCAGGTTCCAGGGTGTAACCGTTGGGTGTCGCAGATCAGATGTCTGATTATTTGGTGTTCTGGAGAATCACCAATAATGCAGACGCTATACCTGATTATGTATGATCTGCAGAATCACCAATAATACCAGTATAGCAGCACAAGGATCTGAGTGTGTAGTGCTTGGTGCAACCATAACTTAATGGTTTGACGGGACCTCACCAGAGGGGCTGGTGAGGTACTATCGGTACACTGACCGTATAATTAAGTACAAACCCCAGCAAGCTGGAGCTACTACAACTGAAGAGATAGAACCTCCTGAGGAGCGGGCGATTCAGATTGTACTGCAGCCTAGGGGCAGGAGGTACAAACAGTATTACAACTACTGATCACCTGAGGAGCACGCGATTCAGATTGTACTGCAGCCTAGGAGCAGGAACAATTAGTCACTAGCAAATAAGTTTACCAGAGGAGCTGGTGAAGCTAACACCTCACCAGTGGCGAGGGCCCACTGGTGAGTAGAATGGTCAAACAGGCAAGGGTTGGCAACAGAGAGGACAGGATCAGAGCAGAATCGTAAAGCAGTAAAGTAGTCGGTAATCGGGCAGAGGTTCAGCAACGTAGGCAGATAGGCAAAGGTACAGAATCGATAAGCTTAGAGCAGAGTCAGAGTATAGCCAGAGTCAAACACAGAATATCAATCACAATACAATAATATCCTAGTCTAGGTGTGAAGTCCTTGGTATCAACACCTGGGATCTAGTCTAGGGTCTGAGTGCTAACACAGGGTGTATTCACGACAGCAGACAGCTCCTCACTGAAGCCTGGAGGCTTAAAAAGCAGAGGAGACCTCACTGGCACGCCCCCTACTATCAGCCAATCCGGGGCGCCGGGAGTCCCCTCTGACATCAGCCGACCAGCAAGTCAGCTGACGCCTCTCCTCCTAGCATAATGGTCCTGTCTGTGCGCATGCCCGCGCAAGACAGCGACCCTATGGGCGAGAGAAAGCCCCGTCCTCGGCGTCCTAGACGCCGGGGAGACGGGCAGGAGCACGAGGGCAGCTGCGGCGGAGGTGCCCCTGGTAACCCAGTGGCGTAGGTGCCCCTGGTGACCCAGACGCTGGGGACACAAGCGGATACACGGAGGCAGCTGCTCGCCGCAGCTGCCGTTATACTTGTTACACAGGGCTGATTTCAGTAATTTTAGGAATCACTGTATGTCATATTTTGAAGTCAGGCCTATATCCTCTGGTACAGAGTCACAAAGAATCTCTCTTATCAAAACTCTGCTACAGGGGGACCCTCAGACATGGGCATACGGGTTGTCCCCTGAGCATGAAGCCTTAACCTCAGTGGATAATTTCTTTAATGCTATGGCTATCATTTACGCCAATCCTGACATCTCTGCCACTGCGGTTCTTAAACTTAAGGAACTTCGTCAGGGCCGCCACTCCACTGAGGAGTATGCTGCAGAGTTTCGGAGGTGGGCTGTGTCAACCAAGTGGGATACTGTAGCTTTGCTGGACCAATTTTTATTCAGTTTGTTGGATGCAGTTAATGATACTTTAGTTAGTCATCCGGAGCCTATGACTCTTGAGGAGGCTATCACTCTCGCCATCCGAGTAGGTCTGCGAATTAGACATCGCCATCAGAGTAGAACGCATCCTCCGGTCAACTCTTCTACTAGGAGGGGTAGTGGTGGTTCCAGTTGCATGGAAGAGCCTATGCAGGTAGGTCACTCTAAATTGTCTTCTTCTGAGAAACTCAGAAGATGTCAGGAAGGTCTGTGTATGTATTGTGGAGAAAAGGGGCATTTTGCACAAAGTTTCCCTATTAAGAAGAAGGTGGAAAACGCTTACGCCTAGGAGTAGTTGAGGGGTCTCTCCTGGGCGATCACTGTTCACCCCTGGAAGTCAAGAAATTATTATTACCTGTAAACATTCACTGGAATGATCAGATTTTTTCCACGTTGGCATTTATTGACTCTGGTGCCGCTGGAAATTTTATTGATTCCTAGTTAGCTATTAAGTGGGGTATTCCGACCTTACCTATGCAAAAAAAATTGATAGTGACTGCCATAGATGATTCTCCACTTCATAATAAGCTACCTGTTACCATTACTCCGGAGGTAACTTGTCAAGTCGGAGTATTGCATTTTGAAACCATACAGTTTTACGTACTCAAGATGTCCTCTTGCTCTCTTGTTTTGGGTTATCTCTGGTTGCAGAAACACGGCCCGCAAATTGATTGGGTAAATGGCCAACTTACCTCTTGGTCTCCTCATTGCAAAAAGTCATGTTTGAGGAACTTACCTTTGCATAGTTCCAAGATGGAGCTTGCCGAGTTACCATCTGCATACAGCGCATTTTCCGATGTATTCTCTCCTCAGTCTGCTGACAAACTGCCACCTCACAGACCCTATTATTATTATTATTATTATTTATTGTATTTATAAAGCGTCCAACATATTACTCAGCGCTGGACAATAAATATATACAATGATACAAGGATGACAGACATAGGGTTATACACACAGGGTCGGACTGGGACACCAAGGGCCCACCAAGGAAGTTTCAGCCTGGGGCCCACCCCCCTCTCCTCCTCTTCCCCCCTCCTCTCCTCTCCTCCCCCCCCCCCATTTTGGGCTCACATACATATGTACTCTAGAAATTTTGCATGACTTTATGGTATAGAATAGATTGTGAGCAATTCTGAGGACAGTCTCCAATAGGGATATGAACTAAATGGGTGTCACCACGCACTGGGACATCGGCGTGGTCATGATGAGTCAGGGCAGGGCAGACTTAAAAAAAAAAATACAAAACACAAAATAAGTAGCAGTGTTATTCACAGAGATTAGGTCTGACCAGATACATTTTAGATAAAATATTCAAGTAGTTACATGCCTCATGATAATTCATCAAGTAGTCAAATGGCAGCAGATACCCCCACAAAATGCAATCAGGTTGGCTGCAGATACCCCCACACAATGCAATCAGGTTGGTGGCAGATACCCCCACAAAATGCAATCAGGTTGACGGCAGATACCCCCACAAAATGCAATCAGGTTGGCTGCAGATACCCCCACACAATGCAATCAGGTTAGTGGCAGATACCCCCACACAATGCAATCAGGTTGGCTGCAGATACCCCCACAAAATGCAATCAGGTTGGCTGCAGATACCCCCACACAATGCAATCAGGTTGACGGCAGATACCCCCTCAAAATGCAATCAGGTTGACGGCAGATACCCCTACAAAATGCAATCAGTTTGGCTGCAGATAACCCCACACAATGCAATCAGGTTGGTGGCAGATACACCCACAAAATGCAATCAGGTTGGCTGCAGATACCCCCACACAATGCAATCAGGTTGGTTGCAGATACCCCCACAAAATGCAATTAGGTTGGCTGCAGATACCCCCACACAATGCAAACAGGTTGGCTGCAGATACCCCCACAAAATGCAAACAGGTTGGCTGCAGATACCCCCACACAATGCAATCAGGTTGGTGGCAGATATACCCCCACACAATGCAATCAGGTTTGTGGCAGAGATACCCCCACACAATGCAATCAGGTTGGTGGCAGAGATACCCCCACACAATGCAATCAGGTTGGTGGCAGAGATGCCCCCACACAATGCAAGTCCCCCCCCCCAGCTTGGAAGGGGGGGCAGAGGGCACAGATCAGCGGGCACAGATCAGCGGGGAAGCCTCTCCCCCCTCCCTCACCTAGGGCCCCCCCTTTCTGCGCACCCCCCTCCTCCAGAAGTGCAGCCAGCAGCGAGCGGAGAATAGCTTACCGAGCTTCAGATGATGCTAGCTCCGCTCCGCATGCCGCTGCTGCCCTGCTGGTCTCTGTCTCCTGTAGTGACGCTGTCCGATCACGCTCTCGCAGGAAGTACTGCGAGAGCATGATTGGACAGTGTCACTACAGCAGACAGTGAGCAGCAGGGCAGCAGCAGCATGCGGACTCGGAGCGGAGCGGAGCTAGCATCATCTCTGTAGCTATTCTCCGCTCGCTGCTGGCTGCACTTCTGGAGGAGGGGGGTGCGCGGAAGGGGGGGCCCCTAGGTGAGGGAGGGGGGCTTCCCCCCCTCCCCGCCGCTCTGTGCCCAATTCCCCCTCTTCCAAGCTGTGCCCCCTCCCTCTTAGCTCTGGGGCCCCCAGGAGGAGGGGCAGTCGGGGCCCACCAATGGGACCATCGGTGGTTCGGTGGCTCAGTCCGAGCCTGTATACACATAGAACAAAGTTATACATGCAAATTGCACAAAATACATGATCATGCAATATGGGCTGGTTAGGTAGGCCCAGTAATACAAGTACAGGCTGTCCTAGGACAGGAGCACATGATCCTGTAGATTACACTAGGGAGTGGAGGACCCTGTCAGAGGCTTACAATCTAAAGGGAGGGGTGGAAACACTAGGTGGGGCTGTTAAATATTCCTTAGAGAGTTACTGTGTGGTAGGAGGTGGCTAGGCCATCATAAAGAGGTGTGTTTTGAGGGCTTGCGTGAATGTGTTGAAAGAGGGAGCAAGTCTGATGGGTGGTGGAAGGGCACTCCAGAGGGTAGGGGCAGCTCTTGAGAGATCCTGCAGGTGGGCATGGGAGTGTGAAATGCATGGGGTGGTGAGGCGAAGGTCGTTGGTGGAACGGAGGGGGCGACCTGGTGTATACCTGTGAACAAGCTCCGAGATGTAGGTAGGGCAGGTTTTGTGCACAGATTTATACACCAGGCATAGAATCTTGAAACTTATCCTGAAATGGATAGGGAGCCAGTGCAGGGATTCACAAAGGGGAGATGTGGATGCAGAGCGGTGCGAAGAATGGATGAGTCTTGCAGCCGAGTTCATCACTGATTGAAGGGGGGCAGTGCGTTTCAGGGGGAGGCCAGAAAGGAGGGAGTTACAGTAATCAAGGCGGGAGATGATGAGGGCATGGATGAGCAGTTTGGTCGTGTCCGGGGTTAAGAAGGGGCGGATCTTGGAGATATTACGGAGGTGGAAATTGCAGGCTCTGGTGATGTTTTGGATGTGTGGGATGAAGGAGAGGTCAGAGTCCAAGGTGACACCCAGACAGCGGGCCTGGGAGGTAGGGAGAATAGTTGTGTTGTCGATTGTGAGGTGGAAATCTGGGAGGGGTGCAGCAGCATGGGGTGGAAAGATCAGGAGCTCAGTTTTGTCTAGGTTAAGCTTTAGGAATCTAGCTGACATCCAGGAGGAAATTGCTGAGAGACACGAGGAGACCTTGTTTATGGTGGTGGATGAGAGATCGGGGGTATGGAGGTAAATCTGAGTGTCATCTGCATAAAGGTGGTAATTGAAGCCCAGGGAGGAGATAAGCTTGCCAATTGAGGAAGTGTATATGGAGAAAAGAAGGGAGCCTAGAACAGAGCCCTGGGGGACCCCAACTGCGAGAGGGGCAGGGGATGAGAAGGAGCCATTGAAGGAAGTGATGAAGGAGCGATTGGATAGGTAGGAGGAGATCCAGGCCAAGGCAAGACCATGGATGCCCATGGACTGTAGTGATTGGAGGAGGAGGGAGTGGTCAACAGTGTCAAATGCTGCAGAGAGGTCAAGGAGGAGTAGGATGGAATAACCGCCTTTGGCCCTGGCAAGGGTGAGGTCGTTGACCACCTTGGCGAGGGCTGTTTCAGTTGAGTGTGCAGGTCAGAATCCAGACTGTAGGGGGTCAAGTAGGGTATTGAAGTTGATGTATTGGGTAATGCGTTGGTGGACTAGGCGTTCGAGGAGTTTAGAAGCATAGTGAAGGAGGGAGATTGGGCGGTAGTTTGAGGGTAGGGATGGGTCGAGTGAGGGTTTTTTGAGCAGGGGAAGTACAGTGGCCTGTTTGAATGCTTTGGGGAAGATGCCTGTGGAAAGGGAGAGATTGAACAAGGAGGTGAGGACTGGGGCCAGGTCAGGGAAGTGGGGACAAAGAGTATTTGCAGGTACCGGATCACAGGGAGAGGATGTGGGGGGGGGGGGGGGGAGCCACTAGCAGCAGGCTGATTTCATCAATGGTGGCAGGAGCAAAAGAGGCGAGGGGTGGATGAGACAGGGGAGCAGCTGGGAAGGAAGACAAGGGGACAACCTGAGAGGCATTGGGAAGGGAGGGATGGAGGAGTGAAATTTCATTGCGTATTGTTGCAATTTTAGTGGTGAAGTGGTTGGCAAAGTCGTTGGCTGAGAGGGAGGGGCTGGGAGGGGGAGGAGTGGGGTTGAGGAGGGAATTGAAGGTAGCAAAAAGCTGTCGAGGGTTGGAAGCTTGGGTTCCAATCAGTGCTGCAAAGTACCTTTGTTTAGCCTCAGAGAGGGCAGTGTGGAAGAGTAACAGTTTGGCCTTGTAATCTAGGAAGTCAGAATTGAGATGTGATTTCTTCCATTTCCGTTCGGCTGCTCGAGTTTCTTTCCTGAGGTTAACGTGTGTGGGTGTTGTGCCAGGGTTGGGGGGCTTGTTAGGGCGGAAGATTGAGGGGGCAGCTTGATCTAAAGCAGATGAGAGGGCAAGGTTATATTGTGCAGCCGCTTCATTGGGGCATGTTAGGGTGGGTAGGTGGGAGGAGAGGGAGAGAAGGGGACTTGCTAGGACATTTGGGCTGAGATTACGTAGGTCTCTCTGCCATCGACCAGGCTGAGGGGTGGGGAGAGAAGTTGTTGGTGGGGAGATGGTGAAGTTGAGGAGGTGATGGTCAGAGATAGGGAAAGGTGCGATGTCCAGGTTACTGAGGGAGGTGGACTTTGAGAATATGAGGTCAAGAGTATGACCAGCGCGGTGGGTGGCGGAATTTGTGTGCTGAGAGAGACCAAGGGATTTGGTGAGGGAGAGTAGCTGGTTGGCAGCAGTGGAGATAGGCTCATTGATAGGTAAGTTGAAATCCCCGAGTATGATGGTGGGGAGGTCAGATGACAGGATGTGGGGGAGCCAGGAGGCCAGGTTGTCCAGGAAGAGTGAAGTTGGAGCAAATGGGGGGTGATATAGGACCGCAATGATGGCTGGGAGAGGTTGGTACAGGCGGATTACATGGGCCTCAAAGGATGAGAAGTGCAGGGAAGGGGGAGGTAATAGGACCCGGAAGGTGCAGGATGCGGAAAGAAGCAGGCCCACTCCTCCTCCAGACCTGTTGTCAGGTCTGGGGGTGTGACTGAGATGCAGTCCCCCATAGGAGAGAGCAGCGGCTGCGGTACAGTCAGAGGGGGTGAGCCATGTCTCTGTGAGGGCAAGGAAGGTGAGGAATTTGGAGAGGAAGAGCTCATGGATGGATGTGAGCTTGTTGCGGACAGATCTGGCATTCCATAGACCACAAAACAGAGGGAGAGAGTGCCTGGGCGTTGTATGGATGGGAATGAGATTATTATGGTGTGGTCTGCGGATGCAAGAGGAGTGTGGAGGGGCTGGAAGGGGGGGTGGCTGGGAGTTTAGGGACCAGTGAGGGTCTAGGGATGGGTGGGTTGAGGATGGAGGGAGAAAGTACTGGGACCAGCTGGAGAAGCAGGTGGAGGAATAGCATGTGGTAGTGGTGGAGGGGTGGCAAAGGGTTGGTAGGAATATGGTGGGTGAAGTGTGGGTAAACCAGAGAAAAGACAGTGGGGAAGGGGTACATTACGTTGTGTGGTGAGGAGGCTGGCAGTGGTTTGGACAGAGGTAGATGTGTAGAGAACGGTGGAAGATGCATGGACGTAGGAGAGAGGAAGAAATGTGTGTAAGGTTTGGATAGTGATCAGGAATGCATGTGAGGCTAAAAGATTGAGGAAGTTAGCTTGGTGTAAAGTTGATTTGTGCTGAATTGCTGTTGAATTCTGGTAAATTCTGGTTAATTTCCACACTTTGAAAACGACCCTTAGAAGACGACCCTATGATTGTCCTGTTGATTTATTGCCTGGAACCATGCTGCCTGGAACCATGCTGCCACGGGGACATTTATACCATTGATCTGGGCCTGAGAAGTTGGCCATGAAAGTACATTAAAGAAAATTTGAATAAGGGCTTCATACGTCCTTTCACTTCTCCGGCTGGGGCGGGGTTCTTCTTCGTTGAGAGGAAGGATGGGGGACTCCATCCTTGCAATGATTACAGAGGTCTTAACAAAATAACGGTTAAGAACAGATACCCTCTACCTTTTATTGACGACCTGTGTGCTCAGGTGTCAGCGGCCAAAATCTTTTCTAAATTAGATCTGAGGGGAGGCATATAACCTTATTAGGATTAGACAAGGAGATGAGTGAAAAACTGCGTTCAACACACAAGACGGTCACTATGAGTACTTGGTCATGCCTTTCGGCCTTTGTAATGCTCCAGCAGTGTTCCAAGATTTGTCAATGACGTCTTTAGAGATGTGTTGGGCAAGTTCGTAGTGATCTATTTAGATGACATTCTCATATTCTCTAACTCCTTACCTGAACACAGGGAACATGTGAAGTTTGTTTTGAGAAAACTCCTTGTATGCCAAACTGGAGAAGTGCTTGTTCGTAGTGAAGAAAGTGCCCTTTCTGGGATGTATCATATCTGATTCCGGTCTCTCTATGGACGAGAAGAAGGTTGCTGCGGTGTTAGAATGGCCTCAACCTGTGGGTTTAAAAGCTCTGCAACGATTCTTTGGTTTTGCAAACTATTACCGTAAATTCATCCGGGGCTTTTCTACTCTGGTCGCCACTCAGGATGCTTTTGCAACTTTTAAGAAAGCGTTTTGTTCTGCTCCCATTCTGACCCAGTCTGACGTCTCCTTACCTTTCTTTGTGGAGGGTGATGCCTCTGAGGTTGGTTGTTGGAGCAGTACTGTCACAATATTCAGGTCATCCGGAGCGATTGCATCCAATGCGTTTTCTTCTCCAGGTAGTTTTCATCCGCAGAGCGGAAATACGATATAGGTAATCAGGAATTGTTGGCAGTCAAGATGGCTTTTGAGTAGTGGAGGCATTGGCTGGAGGGGGCTGAACATCCCGTCATGGTTTTTACTGACCACAAAAACCTAGAGTATATTGAAGGAGGCAAGAGATTAAACTCCAGACAAGCACATTGGTCATTATACTTTTCTCTATTACTTATAAATCTGGAAGTAAGAATGTGAAGGCTGACGCCTTATCTAGATGCTTTTATTCCAAGATTACTCGACCAACCATTCCTGATTTTATTTTAACCAGAAGTTGTGTTCTCGCTTCTACAGACACTCAGGAAATGGTTGATCTTGCTGATTCTTTGTCTAGTTTCCAGTCTGATATTCCGCCAGGGAAACTACCGGAAGTCTTACTTGTTCCTCTTCACCTTCGTCTTCAAGGCTTTCGACAGTTCCATGACACTAAAATGGCAGGTCATCCTGGAGAAACAAAGAACTTAGAACTTTTGATGCATCACGTCTGGTGGACCACTCTATGCAGGGACTACAGTACTTATGTCGCAGCGTGTGAAGTCTGTGCCAGGAATAAAGTGTCTAGAAGAGCTCCTAGATGTAGACTCAGACCTTTACCTATCCCACAGGTTCCCTGGTCTCATATTTCCATGGATTTCGTGGTGGATCTACCTTCTTCTAAGGAGAAAACTGTTATCTGGGTTATAGTTGATCGCTTCAGTAAGATGACACATTTCGTACCTTTGACTAAATTACCTTCTGCCAAGGAATTAGCTGATCTTTTCATAAAGCATGTCTTCCGATTGCATGGTATCCCTGAGAACATGGTTCTGGCGGGCATTCTGTTCTCGGTTGAGTAAACCTTGTCTTTTTCATCTGGCTTTCACCCCGAGACTAACGGACAAACAAAGAGGACCAACCAATCTCTTGAGCAGTTCATCAGATGTTTTGTTTCAGATTGTCAAGAGAATTGGATTCAGTACCTGCCTTTTGCTTAATTTGCATTCAACAATCTTGCTAGTTCTTCTACCAGGATTTCACCTTTTCAAGTAGTTACCGGAAGATCACCTAAGTTCTCGTCTTTGGCTGGTCCTCAGTCATCATATCCTGCATTAGAAGACTGGGCTTCACATATGCAGTCTGTCTGGTCTAAAGTTCAAGAAAACTTAAAAAAAAGCCATGGCTCTACAAAACATCATGCCGCTGCTCGTCAAGAGCCGGAATTCGAGTTTTCTTCAGGGGATATGGTTTGGGTTTCCACCCGGAACATCTCTCTACGCCAACCATCTGCTAAATTGGGACCTAGATTCATTGGACCTTACCTGGTTTCCGAAAAGATCCCCTATAAAAGAGATGGACTAGTCCAAAACCTGTCACTTCTGTCTACATTTCTACAACCTACTGTAAGTGACAGCAACATAGGAGAAAAGTAATTTATGGCTCATTTTACTCTGGAAAAATGTACTTCTTATTTGTATATGTTTGCACATATTTTACATTTTACAGTTTTTCGCTGTAGTGCCCCTTTAACCTTCTTGGCGGTAACCCCCGAGCTGAGCTTGGGGTAAGCCGCCGCGGAGGATTTCTCTGGCCCTACCTGGCCGATTTTCATTATTTTTTTTTAGAACACGCAGCAAGCACTTTGCTTGCTGCGTGTTGGGGTCGATCGCCGCCGCTCGCTGCCGATGCGCCGCTACCTGCCACGCTACAGGCCCCCCCCCGGCATACCAATTGCGCAGCCTGGCCAATCGCCATCAGGCTGCGCTATGGGGTGGATCGGGACTCCCTGTGACGTCACATTGTCGATGACGTCACTTTGTTCGTCGCCATGGCGACGGGGAAGCCCTGAAGGGGATTTCCGGATGGGCTTGATCGCCGGCGGAGATCGGAGGGGTGGGAGGGAGGCCACAGGGAGGGGGGAATCATGTAGCTAGCGCTAGGCTAGCTACATGATAAAAAGAGCAATTGACCGCCAGGAGGGTTAAAGAGAAACCGTAACCACGGATTGAACTTTATCCCAATCGGTAGCTGATACCCCCTTTCCCATGAAAAATCTTTAACCTTTCTCAAACGGATCATCAGGAGGCTCTGATATTGGATGATATTGTGGTGAAACTCCTCCCACAGTGTGATGTCAGCACCAGGGTGCTGACATCAGACTGTGAGAGCCTTGTTGCATTGTGGGAAATAACAGCTGTTTCCAACTGCCAAAAATGCATCATCTCTTTCCACATACATCACCTGCCAGCAGTAAAGATGTAGCCATGTGATCAATGTCAGAATGTAAATCGGAGGGGAACATTTTTACAATGGACAAACATTGACTAAATCACTTATAAATAATTATTGTAAAAATTAAGCATTTTTCATTATGTAATTTTCACTGCAGTTCCTCTTTAAAGAGACACTGAAGCGAGAAAAAAAAATATGATATAATACATTGGTTGTGTAGTACGAATAATTACTAGAACATTAGTAGCAAAGTAAATATTCTCATCTTTTTATTTTCAGTCATATAGGTTTTTTTTTTATTTTTATTTTTTATAACATTGCATCATTCTCAAATATTTGCAGTTTACACACTACTCGGCAGTGGTGCTCAAATACCCCTTTTCAAAATTCGAGTTAGGTCGAATTCGAATAGTAAATTATTCGAGATCAGTCGAATATTCGAGTCGAATAATTTTTACTATTCGATTCGACCTCGGAATTCGAGCTCACTATTCGAGTCGGTATTCGAGCTCATTATTCGAGCTGACTATTCGAAATGGCCTTAAATAGCTTCCAACACTTGTTTTGAGGGTGAATGATGCAAGAAACCTCTTTTTTTCCAAGTAACAACAGCAAGTGATTATGTGGGGATGTTCTTTTAAAAAAAAAAAGTTGAAAAGAGAAGTTGTGTCCAGAAATTTGTTCAGTACTGTATATACTTCTTCTTCTTCTTCTTTATCTTCTATATCTTCTTCTTCTTCTTCTTCTATATCTTCTTCTTCTATATCTTCTTCTTCTATATCTTCTTCTATATCTTCTTCTTCTTTTATATTGTCTTCTTCTTCTTCTTCTTCATCTTCTTCATCATCATCTTCTTCATCTTCTTCATCTTCTTCTTCATCTTCTTCTTCATCTTCTTCATCTTCTTCTTCATCTTCTTCATCTTCTTCATCTTCTTCTTCTTCTTCTTCATCTTCTTCATCTTCATCTTCTTCATCTTCCTCTTCTTCTTCATCTTCTTCATCTTCTTCATCTTCTTCTTCATCTTCTTCTTCTTCTTCATCATCTTCTTCTTCTTCATCTTCTTCATCTTCTTCATCTTCATCTTCTTCATCTTCTTCATCTTCTTCTTCTTCATCATCTTCATCTTCTTCTTCTTCTTCATCATCTTCATCTTCTTCTTCTTCTTTATCTTCTTCATCTTCTTCATCTTCATCTTCTTCATCTTCTTCTTCTTCTTCATCTTCTTCATCTTCTTCATCTTCTTCTTCATCTTCTTCTTCTTCTTCATCATCTTCTTCTTCTTCATCTTCTTCATCTTCTTCATCTTCATCTTCTTCTTCTTCATCATCTTCATCTTCTTCTTCATCTTCTTCTTCTTCATCATCTTCATCTTCTTCTTCTTCATCTTCTTCTTCTTCATCTTCTTCTTCTTCATCTTCTTCATCTTCATCTTCTTCATCTTCTTCATCTTCTTCATCTTCTTCTTCTTCATCTTCTTCTTCTTCATCTTCATCTTCTTCTCCTTCTTCTTCTTCTTCTTCTTCTTCTTCATCTTCTTCTTCTTCTTCTTCATCTTCTTCATCTTCTTCTATATCGTCTTCTTCTTCACTTATTTCTCTTTTCAAATTTTTTTTTTAAAGAAATGCAGCTATTTTTGAGCGTAACAAATAGCTGGTGGCGCACGCATCTTGGAAGCGCCATTGTATGTGCTCCCTGGCAGTGGAAACACACAGACAGCAGGAGGTAAATTCAGCAGCAGGAGGAGGAGGATGAGTGTGTGGCAGCAGGCAGTCAATGAGGCAGGCAGCGTGACATAATAGCCCTGGTACCTAGCGGTGATACCAGGGCTGTAAATAAACACAGCCGGCAGGAGGTCCCAGACAGCGGTCGTGCAGCCCACATTGTGTCCAATACACAACTGGGACAACACAGTTTTCAACCCGGGCACCTCAGAAAAATTAAACCTTTTTTTTTTTTTATGGTTTTGTAGTTTTGTTTTTACAACAAATTACACAGACAGATATAGCTATTTTTTGACGTAATAGCTGGTGGCAGAGTGGCAGCAGAAGGTAAATCTGTGTACCCTGGCGTTGGGAAACACAGACAGACAGACAGCAGCAGCAGCAGCAGGAGGAATGGAGGAGTAATGTGAGCAGCTATTGTTTGACGTAATAGCTGGTGGCAGAGTGGCAGCAGAAGCTAATTCTGTGTACCCTGGCAGTGGGAAACACAGACAGACAGCAGCATCAGCAGGAGGAATGGAGGAGTAGTGTGAGTGTGGCAGCAGGCAGGCAGCGTGACATAATAGCCCTGGTACCTAGCGGTGATACCAGGGCTGTAAATAAACACAGCAGGCAGGAGGTCCCAGACAGCAGTCGTGTAGCCCACATTGTGTCCAATACACAACTGGGACAACACAGTTTTCAACCCGGGCACCTCAGAAAAATTAAACCTTTTTTTTTTTTATGGTTTTGTAGTTTGGGTTTTACAACCAATTACACAGATATAGCTATTTTTTGACGTAATAGCTGGTGGCAGAGTGGCAGCAGAAGGTAAATCTGTGTACCCTGGCGTTGGGAAACACAGACAGACAGCAGCATCAGCAGGAGGAATGGAGGAGTAGTGTGAGTGTGGCAGCAGGCAGGCAGCGTGACATAATAGCCCTGGTACCTAGCGGTGATACCAGGGCTGTAAATAAACACAGCAGGCAGGAGGTCCCAGACAGCGGTCGTGTAGCCCACATTGTGTCCAATACACAACTGGGACAACACAGTTTTCAACCCGGGCACCTCAGAAAAATTAAACCTTTTTTTTTTTTTTATGGTTTTGTAGTTTTGGTTTTACAACCAATTACACAGATATAGCTATTTTTTGACGTAATAGCTGGTGGCAGAGTGGCAGCAGAAGGTAAATCTGTGTACCCTGGCGTTGGGAAACACAGACAGACAGCAGCATCAGCAGGAGGAATGGAGGAGTAGTGTGAGTGTGGCAGCAGGCAGGCAGCGTGACATAATAGCCCTGGTACCTAGCGGTGATACCAGGGCTGTAAATAAACACAGCAGGCAGGAGGTCCCAGACAGCGGTCGTGTAGCCCACATTGTGTCCAATACACAACTGGGACAACACAGTTTTCAACCCGGGCATCTTAGAAAAATTAAACCTTTTTTTTTTTTTTATGGTTTTGTAGTTTTGGTTTTACAACCAATTACACAGATATAGCTATTTTTTGACGTAATAGCTGGTGGCAGAGTGGCAGCAGAAGGTAAATCTGTGTACCCTGGCGTTGGGAAACACAGACAGACAGCAGCATCAGCAGGAAGAATGGAGGAGTAGTGTGAGTGTGGCAGCAGGCAGGCAGCGTGACATAATAGCCCTGGTACCTAGCGGTGATACCAGGCCGTAAATGAACACAACAGGAGGTCCCAGACAGCGGTCGTGTAGCCCACATTGTGTCCAATACACAACTGGGACAACACAGTTTTCAACCCGGGCACCTCAGAAAAATTAAACCTTTTTTTTTTTTATGGTTTTGTAGTTTTGGTTTTACAACCAATTACACAGATATAGCTATTTTTTGACGTAATAGCTGGTGGCAGAGTGGCAGCAGAAGGTAAATCTGTGTACCCTGGCGTTGGGAAACACAGACAGACAGCAGCATCAGCAGGAGGAATGGAGGAGTAGTGTGAGTGTGGCAGCAGGCAGGCAGCGTGACATAATAGCCCTGGTACCTAGCGGTGATACCAGGGCTGTAAATAAACACAGCAGGCAGGAGGTCCCAGACAGCGGTCGTGTAGCCCACATTGTGTCCAATACACAACTGGGACAACACAGTTTTCAACCCGGGCACCTCAGAAAAATTAAACCTTTTTTTTTTTTTTATGGTTTTGTAGTTTTGGTTTTACAACCAATTACACAGATATAGCTATTTTTTGACGTAATAGCTGGTGGCAGAGTGGCAGCAGAAGGTAAATCTGTGTACCCTGGCGTTGGGAAACACAGACAGACAGCAGCATCAGCAGGAGGAATGGAGGAGTAGTGTGAGTGTGGCAGCAGGCAGGCAGCGTGACATAATAGCCCTGGTACCTAGCGGTGATACCAGGGCTGTAAATAAACACAGCAGGCAGGAGGTCCCAGACAGCGGTCGTGTAGCCCACATTGTGTCCAATACACAACTGGGACAACACAGTTTTCAACCCGGGCACCTCAGAAAAATTAAACCTTTTTTTTTTTTTATGGTTTTGTAGTTTTGGTTTTACAACCAATTACACAGATATAGCTATTTTTTGACGTAATAGCTGGTGGCAGAGTGGCAGCAGAAGGTAAATCTGTGTACCCTGGCATTGGGAAACACAGACAGACAGCAGCATCAGCAGGAGGAATGGAGGAGTAGTGTGAGTGTGGCAGCAGGCAGGCAGCATGACATAATAGCCCTGGTGATACCAGGCCGTAAATGAACACAACAGGAGGTCACAGACAGCGGTTGTGCAGCCCACATCGTGTCCAATACACAACTGGGACAACACAGTTTTCAACCCGGGCACCTCAGAAAAATTAAACCTTTTTTTTTTTTTTTTTTATGGTTTTTTGGTTTTGTTTGTAAAACAAATTACACAGATATATAGCTATTGTTTGACGTAATAGCTGGTGGCAGAGTGGCAGCAGAAGGTAAATCTGTGTACCCTGGCAGTGGGAAACACAGACAGACAGCAGAAGGGCAGTACACAGCAGCCCACTGTAGGTGTAAAATGTGTGGCTGCAGGCGACGTAATAGTCAAAGTGAACCAGGCTGGCTTAGTGAGCAGGAGCCAGGAGGTGGTAAAGGGTGGTAAGGCACATTAACGATGGTTCTTAGCCAGTTCATGTCCCCCTCTCGCCGACAACAGGGGCCAGGAACTCGCCTTCCACCCACGCCTGGTTCATCTTGAGAAACGTCAGTCTGTCCACAGACTTGTGAGACAGACGTGAGCGTTTCTCGGTGACCACACCACCAGCTGCACTGAAGCAGCGCTCGGACAGCACGCTGGAAGGGGGGGCAGGACAGCACTTCCAGGGCGTACTGCGCCAGCTCGCTCCAGATCTCCAGGCGCTTGACCCAATACTCCATGGGATCAACAGGGGCATCGCTGTCAAGCCCGCTGTAGGACCCCATATAGTCAGCCACCATGCGGGTCAGGCGCTGGCTGTGACCGGTGGAGGATGCTGCTGCATGCACCTCCTCTCTAGTCACTGCTGCCGGAGCCTCTACAGTCCTGTAGAGCTCGTGGCTGAGAGACAGCAGGTCTGTGGGGCGCTTGCTGCTGGATGCAGGCACCTGCTGCTGCCTCTGTGCTGGCTGCTGGACAGTGGGGGTGGAAGGCTGGGGGAAGGCTTCCTCCAAGCGCTCAACAAGGGCCTGCTGCAAGCTCCTTATTTGTTGCGCTGGGTCTCCTCCTGCAGGCGGCAGGAACTGGCTCAACTTCCCCTTGAGGCGTGGGTCCAACATCATGCTGATCCAGATGTCCTCCCTCTGCTTCATCTGGATCACCCTGGGGTCTCTGCGCAGGCACGTCAGCATGTGCGCTGCCATTGGGAAGAGGCGGGCCACGTCTGCTGGCACATCGACGGCAGTGCTGCTGTCCTCATCCTCCTCCTCTGCCTCGTCAGCCTCATCCTCTCTCCACCCCCGCACCAACTCAGCTGCACTGTGCTGCTCCCCCTCATCAGCAGCAAGGTCAGGGACCTCCACCAAGTCCTCCTCCCCCTCAGAGGTGGACTGTGCAGCTGCTTGCCGCTCCTGCTGGTCCAAGGCTGCCGCTCCCTGTTCCAGCAAAGCATCGAGGGCCCTGTTCAGCAGACAAACCAGGGGCACCCACTCGCAGACCATAGCATGGTCCCTGCTCACCATGTTAGTGGCCTGCAGAAAGGGAGCCAGCACTAAGCACACCTGCTGCATGTGCCTCCAGTCATCATCGGGGACGATGGACGGGATGTTGCTGGTCTTGTCCCTTCTCTGAGCGGCGGAAACAGTGGCCAGGGCAAGGTACTGGTTGACAGCGTGCTTCTGTTCAACCAGACGCTCCAACATCGCCAGGGTGGAGTTCCAGCGATTTGGAACGTCAAGGATCAGCCGATGGCGTGGCAGATCCAGCTCCTTTTGCACGTCTTCCAGGCTCGCACAGGCTGCAGCCGAGCGCCGGAAGTGACGCACAACGTTCCTTGCCGTTTCCAGCAGTTCGCCCATCCCCTGGTAGGTGCGCAAGAACTTCTGCACTACCAGGTTCAGCACGTGGGCAAGACCGGGGATGTGGGTCAGGTTTCCCCTGTCTATTGCGGCAACCAGATTGGCCCCATTGTCGGCCACCACCTCTCCGACTCTGAGGCCTCTGGGGGTCAGCCAAATCCTCTCCTGCTCCTGGAGTTTGGCCAACACATGGGTTGCCGTCAGCTTGGTCTTCCCAAGGCTGACCAAGTGCAGCAGCGCTTGGCAGTGGCGGGCCTTCACGCTGCTGCTGAGGCGGGGGGTTTGGCCAGGTGTGCCGGAGGATGGCAGAGGATCGGAGGAACCTGCTGCAGTTCCCCTGACCCTGCGGGGTGGCACCACCCACTGTGTTGCTGCTGCTGCTGTGCCCGCTGCTGCTCTCCCATCCTCACCCCCTTCCACCAAGCTGACCCAGTGGACAGTGAAGGACAGGTAGCGGCCTGTCCCGAAGCGGCTGCTCCAGGAGTCCATGGTGACGTGGACCCTTTCACCAACCGCGTGCTCCAGCCCTCGCTCCACATTGGCCATCACAAAGCGGTGCAGTGCAGGAATGGCCTTGCGGGAGAAAAAGTGTCTGCTGGGGAGCTGCCAGTCTGGGGCTGCGCAAGCAAGCAGCGCACGAATGTCGCTCCCCTCCTGCACGAGCGTGTACGGCAGGAGTTGGGAGCACATGGCCCGTGCCAGCAAGCCGTTCAGCTGCCGCACGCGACGGCTGCTGGGAGGCAGAGCCCTAACCACCCCCTGGAAGGACTCGCTCAAAAGGCTCTGGCGTGGCCTTTTGCTGGCACGGGAATCAGCAGACACAGCGGAGGAGGCCACTGAGGACTGGCTGCCAGAACAGGCCTCAGTGTCGGCGGCAGGAGTTGCAGAGGGGGGAGGAGCAGTGCGTTTCCGCACTCCTGCTGGTGCTGCTGGAGGAGCAGGAGGGCGGGTGGCTGCTGTTGCTGCTGCTGCTGAAGGCTGTGCAGTGATGGGTGTGGTGCCACTGCAAGCACCAGATGCCTTCAGCCTCTGGAACTCCTCATGCTGGTGGAAATGTTTCGCAGCAAGGTGGTTGATGAGCGAGCTGGTGCGGAACTTTAAGGGGTCTGCACCTCTGCTCAACTTCTGCTGACAGTGGTTGCAAGTGGCGTACTTGCTGTACACAGTGGGCATGGTGAAATATCGCCAGATTGGTGACAGAAACATCCCCCTACGGCATGGAAGCGCTGCTGCCTGTCTCCCTGTGGTGGTTGGGGGGGGGCTTGGGGGGCTTGGGTGTGGCTGGTGGTGGTACTGGCAGATGCTGCTGCTGCTGCTGCTGAGCCTGAGACACCAGCAGGCTGTGGGACCTGCCTACTGCTGCTGCCAATGCTTGCAATGATGCGCCTCCTTGCAAGGCCCACAAGAGCATCCTCCTCCTCCTCCTCAGAGCTGCTGAGGACGACATCCCCTGGAGGTGGTGGCACCCAGTCTCTGTCTGTCACCGGGTCATCATCATCCTCCCCCTCCTGAAACATGTCCTGCTGGGATGAGGACCCCCCAAACTCCTCTCCTGATGCATGGATGGGCTGCTTGACTGTCGCCACAGTCTTGCTGTCCAATCCCTCATCCCCCAAAGTGCCCATCAGCATCTCCTCCTCAAAATCGCCAACAACAGCAGACAATTGACTCATGATGCCTGGGGTCAAAAGACTGCTGAATGACAGGTCGCCAACTGACGGTGAACTGGCCTCCTCCCCAGGCCCTGCTGGGCGGCTGCTGCGAACAGGGGTGGTGGTGAGGGTGGAGGCCTCGGATGCAGAGCTGATGGCGGGCTGCTCATCCTCCGTCATGAGTTGCACCACAGTGTCTGCATGCTTTTCCTCAATGGGACGTTTCCGACCCGGCTGGAGGAAAATCGGAGCAGGTGCTACACGCTGCTGCTGCTGTGTCTCTGCAGCGTGAGTTGCAGATGCTCCTGCTGGGCGACACCCAAGGCGTCCACGGCCAGTGGCTATGGGAGGAATGTTAGCCACTGACGCTGCTGCTGCGGAACTGTGCATGGTGGCGTGGCCGCGGCCTGCCACAATGCTGCTCCCTCTCCTCCTGATTCCCTTGCTGCCTTTCCCCTTGCCCAAACCGCGCTGGCTGCCACTTCCAGACATCTTCGATGTTTTGGGCGTATAGACAAAAGTTTTTTAAAAGGGCGGGTGAAAAGTGGGGTACTTTAATGGAGTGGGTTGGTGGGTGAGGTGACTGAGTGAGTGTCCCTAGTACAGTAAGTAAGTAAGTAGTAACAGTCAGGAAGTACAACTAGCAGTTACAATAATCAGTAGTAATCACAAGTAAATTTAGTGTGTGTACACTACAGACAGTGAGTGCACGCACGCGCAAACACGCGCAGGAGCTAGCCTATGAACAGTGACTGAGTGAGTGTCCCTAGTACAGTAAGTAAGTAAGTAGTAACAGTCAGTAAGTACAACTAACTAATTACAATAATCAATCAGTTATCAGAAGGAAATAGAGTGTGTGTAGTGTGTGTACACAGACAGTGAGTGCACACACGCAGGAGCTAGTAGCCTATGAACAGTGACTGAGTGTCCTAGACTCCTAGTACAGTAAGAGTAAGTAGTAACAGTAAGTACAACTAACTAATTACAATAATCAATCAGTTATCAGAAGGAAATAGAGTGTGTGTAGTGTGTGTACACAGACAGTGAGTGCACACACGCAGGAGCTAGTAGCCTATGAACAGTGACTGAGTGTCCTAGACTCCTAGTACAGTAAGAGTAAGTAGTAACAGTAAGTACAACTAACTAATTACAATAAGCAATCAGTTATCAGAAGGAAATAGAGTGTGTGTAGTGTGTGTACACAGACAGTGAGTGCACACACGCAGGAGCTAGTAGACTATGAACAGTGACTGAGTGTCCTAGACTCCTAGTACAGTAAGAGTAAGTAGTAACAGTAAGTACAACTAACTAATTACAATAATCAATCAGTTATCAGAAGGAAATAGAGTGTGTGTAGTGTGTGTACACAGACAGTGAGTGCACACACGCAGGAGCTAGTAGCCTATGAACAGTGACTGAGTGTCCTAGACTCCTAGTACAGTAAGAGTAAGTAGTAACAGTAAGTACAACTAACTAATTACAATAAGCAATCAGTTATCAGAAGGAAATAGAGTGTGTGTAGTGTGTGTACACAGACAGTGAGTGCACACACGCAGGAGCTAGTAGCCTATGAACAGTGACTGAGTGTCCTAGACTAATAGTACAGTAAGAGTAAGTAGTAACAGTAAGTGTACAACTAACTAATTACAATAAGCAATCAGTTATCAGAAGGAAATAGAGTGTGTGTAGTGTGTGTACACAGACAGTGAGTGCACACACGCAGGAGCTAGTAGACTATGAACAGTGACTGAGTGTCCTAGACTCCTAGTACAGTAAGAGTAAGTAGTAACAGTAAGTACAACTAACTAATTACAATAATCAATCAGTTATCAGAAGGAAATAGAGTGTGTGTAGTGTGTGTACACAGACAGTGAGTGCACACACGCAGGAGCTAGTAGACTATGAACAGTGACTGAGTGTCCTAGACTCCTAGTACAGTAAGAGTAAGTAGTAACAGTAAGTACAACTAACTAATTACAATAAGCAATCAGTTATCAGAAGGAAATAGAGTGTGTGTAGTGTGTGTACACAGACAGTGAGTGCACACACGCAGGAGCTAGTAGACTATGAACAGTGACTGAGTGTCCTAGACTCCTAGTACAGTAAGAGTAAGTAGTAACAGTAAGTACAACTAACTAATTACAATAAGCAATCAGTTATCAGAAGGAAATAGAGTGTGTGTAGTGTGTGTACACAGACAGTGAGTGCACACACGCAGGAGCTAGTAGCCTATGAACAGTGACTGAGTGTCCTAGAGACTCCTAGTACAGTAAGAGTAAGTAGTAACAGCAAGTACAACTAACTAATTACAATAAGCAATAAGTTATCAGAAGGAAATAGAGTGTGTGTAGTGTGTGTACACAGACAGTGAGTGCACACACGCAGGAGCTAGTAGCCTATGAACAGTGACTGAGTGTCCTAGAGACTCCTAGTACAGTAAGAGTAAGTAGTAACAGTAAGTACAACTAACTAATTACAATAAGCAATCAGTTATCAGAAGGAAATAGAGTGTGTGTAGTGTGTGTACACAGACAGTGAGTGCACACACGCAGGAGCTAGTAGACTATGAACAGTGACTGAGTGTCCTAGACTCCTAGTACAGTAAGAGTAAGTAGTAACAGTAAGTACAACTAACTAATTACAATAAGCAATCAGTTATCAGAAGGAAATAGAGTGTGTGTAGTGTGTGTACACAGACAGTGAGTGCACACACGCAGGAGCTAGTAGCCTATGAACAGTGACTGAGTGTCCTAGACTCCTAGTACAGTAAGTAGTAACAGTAAGTACAACTAACTAATTACAATAATCAATCAGTTATCAGAAGGAAATAGAGTGTGTGTAGTGTGTACACAGACAGTGAGTGCACACACGCAGGAGCTAGTAGCCTATGAACAGTGACTGAGTGTCCTAGACTCCTAGTACAGTAAATAGTAACAGTAAGTACAACTAACTAATTACAATATTCAATTACAATAATCAATCAGTTATCAGAAGGAAATAGAGTGTGTGTAGTGTGTACACAGACAGTGAGTGCACACACGCAGGAGCAGCTAGTAGCCTATGAACAGTGACAGTGAGTGTCCTAGTACAGTTACAGTATATATATAACTACAATACTAATACAATCAGTAGTAAAGGACAGCAGAAATACTGGTTTAGAATAGAGAGAAATAAACAGAGGACAGGAGGACAGCTGCCCACACAGGCAAGGCCCTGAGGCCTAAAGCTGTAAGCCTGCAGCAGCTGGCCTGTCTCTATGTAACACAAAAGCTACTAACTAAAATACAATGTCTAACTAACTAACAACAATATAGGTGTGTATAGGAGGTGTATGTGAGCAAAAACGCTAGGTAAATGACCACAATAAAGCTCTTGCTAAGCCAAAGCACAAAGGAGCAACTCTCTCTCTATGCAAGTCTCAGGCAAGGACGGAGAAACGTAACATGGCGGCCGCTATTTATAGGGTAGGGGCTGGCCAGGGTCCCCCTCTGTGATTGGCTGCCGTCAGAGGGCCTGGGAGCCCTCTGATTGGCTCTAAGGACATCAATCTGGGCTATGACGCTATTCGAGCTCGGTACCGAGCTCGAATAGCGCCGTTTGCTCGAATAGCTCGAATAGTGAATGGGCTATTCGAGTGTACGCGAATAGCCCATTCGAATAGCTACAGCTATTCGGAGCTCGAATACCGAGCTCGAATAGCTGGAAAAGAGCTCGAATATTCGAGCTACTCGAATATTCGAGCTCTGCTGAGCACCACTGCTACTCGGCATTCTAAAAGATTTTACAGAGCAGGCTAGTGAACTTTTGAACTACTCTCTGAAGAAAATAAAAAACAATACAGTGCCAGGCACTTGAGATGATGAGCTTCAGAAGACAGAGCTCTCTGCGACTGCGAAAGTCATGGAGCTCAATGACTCTTTTGCATAGACTGGAGTTTCTTAACTCTTCCTGTACTGGACACAATATCAGACTTATGTCTCTGCTCCTTATCTTTTTTTCCTTAGCTGTACTACACATACAAATCATTATATCATCATTTTTTTGTTTGTTTTAGTGTCTCTTTAACAACCTCACTGGTAGTGGGATCTGATTGGCTTTTCTGGTCACATGCAGTCTCTGCACTGGTGTAAATGCTCTGATTGTATCATTATTGTCAGGCTGTATGTCGGTTTCATGCCTTGAGAAAGGCGTGCATAAAAAAAGGGCGCTGTGAAAAAAGGGCCCGGTATTAGAGATGGCTCAAACCTCCGATTTTAGGTTCGCGAGCCTCGAACACGAACTTCCGCAAAAGTTTGCGTTTGCGCGAACCATGCAAACCGCAATAGACTTCAATGGGCAGGCGAACTTTCAAAACTACAAACACTAATTATGCCACAAAAGTGATGGAAAAGATGTTTCAAGGGGTCTAACACCTGGAGGGGGGCATAACAGAGTGGGATACACGCCAAAAGTCCCGGGGAAAATTACGAATTTGACGCAGAGCAGGGTTTTAAGGTAAGAAATCACATTGCATTGCTAAATTGGAGGCATAAAGTGCTTTAAAACATCTTGCGTGTGTATACATCAATCAGGTAGTGTAATTAGTGTACTGCTTCACATTGACAGACCAAACTCACTGTGCAACGCTAGTGTTGGGCGAACACCTAGATGTTCGGGTTCGCGAACGTTCGCCGAACATCGCCGCGATGTTCGGGTGTTCGCGCCGAACTCCGAACATAATGGAAGTCAATGGGGACCCGAACTTTCGTGCTTTGTAAAGCTTCCTTACATGCTACATACCCCAAATTTTCAGGGTATGTGCACCTTGGGAGTGGGTACAAGAGGAAAAAAAATATTTGAAAAAGAGCTTATAGTTTTTGAGAAAATTGATTGTAAAGTTTCGAAGGAAAAACTTTTAAATGTGGAAAATGTCATGTTTCTTTGCACAGGTAACATGCTTTTTGTCGCCATGCAGTCATAAATGTAATACAGAGAAGAGGTTCCAGGAAAAGGGACCGGTAACGCTAACCCAGCACCAGCAGCAGCACACGTGATGGAACAGGAGGAGGTGCAGGAGGAGAAGGCCATGCTTTTTGAGACACAACAACCCAGGCCTTGCATGAGGACAAGAAGCGTGCGGATAGCATGCTTTGTACCGCCATGCAGTCATAAATGTAATAAAGATAAGAGGTTCCATAAACAGGGACCGGAAACGCTAACCCAGCAGCAGCACACGTGATGTAACAGGAGGAGGCGCAGGAGGAGAAGGCCACGCTTTGAGACACAACAACCCAGGCCTTGCATGAGGACAAGAAGCGTGCGGATAGCATGCTTTTTACCGCCATGCAGTCATAAATGTAATAAAGATGAGAGGTTCCATAAACAGGGACCGGCAACGCTAACCCAGCAGCAGCAGACGTGATGGAACAGGAGGAGGCGCAGGAGGAGAAGGCCACGCTGTCCCAGCAGACACAGAGTGGCAGTAAACACAATGCTATATAGTGTGGCTGAGCGAGGTACACAGAGTGGCAGTAAACACAATGCTATATAGTGTGGCTGAGCGAGCGATGTACTACTATTCCCAGCAGACACAGAGTGGCAGTAAACAGAATGCTATATAGTGTGGCTGAGCGAGCGGTGTAGTACTGTTCCCAGCAGACACAGAGTGGCAGTAAACACAATGCTATATAGTGTGGCTGAGCGAGGTACACAGTGGCAGTAAACACAATGCTATATAGTGTGGCTGAGCGAGCGGTGTACTACTATTCCCAGCAGACACAGAGTGGCAGTAAACAGAATGCTATATAGTGTGGCTGAGCGAGATACACAGAGTGGCAGTAAACACAATGCTATATAGTGTGGCTGAGCGAGCGGTGTACTACTATTCCCAGCAGACACAGAGTGGCAGTAAACAGAATGCTATATAGTGTGGCTGAGCGAGGTACACAGAGTGGCAGTAAACAGAATGCTATATAGTGTGGCTGAGCGAGCAGTGTACTACTATTCCCAGCAGACACAGAGTGGCAGTAAACAGAATGCTATATAGTGTGGCTGAGCGAGGTACACAGAGTGGCAGTAAACACAATGCTATATAGTGTGGCTGAGCGAGCGGTGTACTACTATTCCCAGCAGACACAGAGTGGCAGTAAACAGAATGCTATATAGTGTGGCTGAGCGAGGTACTCAGAGTGGCAGTAAACACAATGCTATATAGTGTGGCTGAGCGAGCGGTGTACTACTATTCCCAGCAGCGACACAATGACTGGGGGGACCCTGGCTAGCGTGGCTGGAGCGCGAACTACCCTGCCTGCCTACCCAAAGCTAAACCCACAGACAAATGGCGGAGATATGACGTGGTTCGGGTATTTATTTACCCGAACCACGTGACAGTTCGGCCAATCAGAGCGCGTTCGGGTCTGAACCACGTGACCCGTTCGGCCAATCACAGTGCTAGCCGAACGTTCGGGGAACGTTCGGCCATGCGCTCTTAGTTCGGCCATGTGGCCGAACGGTTTGGCCGAACACCATCAGGTGTTCGGCCGAACTCGAACATCACCCGAACAGGGTGATGTTCTGCAGAACCCGAACAGTGGCGAACACTGTTCGCCCAACACTATGCAACGCACCGCAAACAGCTGTTTGTGTAGTGATGGCTGTACTGGACTGGTTCGCACCATGGTGAGAGTGCAGGCAATGGTGGTTTTCAAGCCCATATGGTCGGGCTGAGGAAGCTCAATTCAAGAACAATAGTGACTGTCCAGCTGATCAAATTTGGTCTGTCCACAATTAAGCAACAACCTTATTACCTCGGGTCAGGTGTGCCCCCCAACACACTCATATAGCCGGTTATTGCTTCATTGTGATATGCAAGCCCCTTCACCGCGGCAAAGTAATGATCACGAAGGGGAATTGACACATGTACATGCCTTTTGTTTTGTTGTTGCAGCCGCAGTGCAGCCAGAAAAATTAGGCAGGCATGTACATGCACCAGAAAAATTATTATTCTTTTTGTTCATTTGTTAAAATTCAGGAATCCACCTGGAGTCCTGGTCCCTGTTGGTGGTGGTGGAGAAGGCAGTCAAGTGGCCTGCAGGCAGAGATGCTGTGTGGGGACCGACTTAGTCTTGGGGCAGGCAGTCACACGCCGCGCAGGCAGAGATGCTGTGTGTGGGGACTGACTTAGTCTTCAGGCAGGCCTGACCGTGCTTTTGCAGACCAGGCATCCATGGTCAGATGGACCCTTGACCCAACGCTGTGTGTCAGAGATGACACCACTTGCCTTTTAACATCACTGTACAGTTTGGGTATCGCCTTTTTTGAGAAATAATTGAAGCCTGGTATCTTCCACTGCGGTGTGTGTCTTTTCTTTTGTGTGCTGCTTTTCCTCAGGTGGTCATCCCATTGCAGTTTGTGCTTTTTTTATCATGTGCCTTCATAAGGCAGTTGTCCCTACGTGGGTCCTAGTCTTTCCATGGCTCAATTTTCGGTGGCAGAGAGTACAGATGGCATCACTCTCATCTGAGGCAGACACACAAATTTTTTTCCAAACCGCTAAGCCCTGGGATGAGGGCACCATGGTGGTGGCAGCCGATTGAGTGTTAAGTGGGGTGCCAGAATCAGAGCAGGAGGAGGAAGATATGTCACAACTCCATGCGGAAGCTGAGGAAGATGAAGTGTTCTGTGTTAAATAGTCAACTACGTCCTGACAATCTTGGAAGTTGATGGCACATGCCTTCTGAACACTGTACTTCGGTCCAGAGCCGCACGAAATCACATCAGCACGACCTCGAACAGACCTGTCGGGGTGGCCTGCATCTGGCTCTGCCTCTGCCTGTTGTTTTGCCCATATTGGGGGGGGGGTTGAAGTGAAAGGTATGCACTGACTTGACTAATACAATGTGCAGTCACAAAGGTGGAGTAAAAGGTATGCACTGACTGCTGGTATAATACAATGTGCAGTCACAGATGCAGTGAAAGGTATGCACTGACTGGTATATAAAACAGTTTGCAGTCACACAGATGCATTGAAAGGTATGCAGTGAGTTACTGGTATAATACAACGTGCAGTCACACAGGTGCAATGAAAGGTATGCAGTGACTGCTGATAAAACAATGTGCAGAAGGTATGCAGAGACAGCTGGTATAACAATGTGCAGTCACACAGGTGCAGTAAAAAGGTATGCAGTGACTGCTGGTATAACAATGTGCAGTCACACAGGTGCAGTGAAAATGGATGCACTGACTGCTGGTATAACAATGTGCAGTCGTCACACAGGTGCAGTGAAAAGGTATGCAGTGACTGCTGGTATAACAATGTGCAGTCACACTGGAGCAGTGAAAATAGATGCACTGACTGCTGGTATATAAAACGGCGTGCTGTCACACAGATGCAGGGAAAGGTATGCAGTGACTGCTGGTATAACAATGTGAAGTCACACAGGTGCAGTGAACTGTATGTAGAGACTGCTAGTATAACAATGTGCAGTCACACAGGTGCAGTGAAAAGGTATGCAGTGACTGCTGGTATATAAAACGGCCTGCTGTCACACAGATGCAGTGAAAGGTATGCAGTGACTGCTAGTATAACAATGCGCAGTCACACAGATGTAGTGAAAGGTATGCAGTGACTGCTGGTATAACAATGTGCAGTCACACAGGTGCAGTGAAAAGGTATGCACACTGACTGGTATATAAAACAGCGTGTGGTCACACAGATGCAGTGAAAAGATTTGCAGTGACTGGTAATATAATGCAATATGCAGCAGTCACACAGGTGCAGTGAAAAGGTATGCACTCACTGAATGTACTAGGCCTGGCACAGTATAGCAATTAGCAGGGCCAGCTGTGACAGACAGGGCTGTATATGCAGTGCCAGTGGGCCACACACACAAAACAAACATCACAAGAACATTAGCTCTCAAAAGAGCTGTTTTGGAGTGCTTTTCAGCAATAAATATCAGCAAGGAGCAAGCTAACAGACCTCCTAACTATCTCTTTCCCTATGTCTTTATTGTCTCTCACTAATCTCTCACTAATAGCAGCAGCAGAGAGTGAGAAAATGGCTGACGCTGCTCCTTTTATAAGGAGGGGTGGTCCAGAATTGGCTGCCATGTGTCTACTGACTGTGATGCAGAGGGTCAAAGTTTAGCCCAATGATGTAGTATAGGGGGCGGGTTGAACTTGCATAAACTTTGGGATTCAACGCGAACTCGCATTGTTCGCGTTCAAACCGCTCTCGCCATCACTTCCCGGTATAAGGAATGTACTGTACATGATTCCGCTGAGACCCGGGCTGAGCCTGCCACTTCCGGGTCTCGGTGCTTGTTCCCCGCTGATGATGCTGCCAGTGGCTCACAGGCCGCACTTCCTGATAGGCGAAGGGCGCGTTCGCAGTACGCCCTCCGCACAGGTAATCAGTGATCAGCTGACAGAGCGGTCAGCTGACAGAGCTGTGTCAGCTGATCATGCAGCTGACACCTAGGCAGGGCATTGCAGTGTAATTGGTTGGATGGAGTGTGGCCGGCCACTGATTGGATGTTGTCTGTATTTAAACCCTCAGAGTGTTCCCAGTCATCACCTGTGATAAGCATAGCTTTGGCTAGTTGCTGGGTGTGCACTCTGATCGTTATTGATATTCTGGACTTTGACCTCGGCTTGTATTTGACTACTCTGTTGTGTTTAACCTCTGCTTGATTTCTGGATAACCCTTTGCTTGCCGCCTGGACCGACCTCTGCTAAGTTACTGGGCATCCCTTGTTTGCTGCCTGGGCTGACCTCTGCTAAATTACTGGACATCTCTTGCTTTCCACCTGCACCGATCTTGGGCTGTTACTGGATATTCCTTGTATGCCACTTGAACTGGACAATAAGTATTAAGTCTACTTTCTTATCAGTCAGCCAACAGTATGCATACACTCTCGTTTAACTTGTCATATATAATCTGTGACTTCTGCTATCTGTTGCATAACTTTGCATGCAGACTAAAATGAACTGTGTTATACTTGCATCAATTATCACCTGTTGCTATACTGCATGCAAGTCTGCTTGAACTGTTTCATAACTCTGATCTAATCACTTGCTGTTGAATAGTTTTGCATGAAGATTATCATACTGTCATCATGGACTACTTCACCTGATCTGTGTATGTAATACTGCTGAACTGTGTTACTAGCCTCAGTAGTGGCTCCTGGTGATATATCTGCCTTCTACGTCAGCTTGTATGCCTTGCTCGCCTATGTCCTATTTAGGGCCAGCTAGTGGTGTGCCAGGTAGGGACAGTGTAGGTGTCAGTTAGTGGTGTGTCAGGCAGGGATAGCAAGGTGAAGAGTGAAACCACAGTCTGGGACATACACACTGACTCCTAGAATTGTACCACCAAGCCTTACACCTGGCTGGATAACCAAATGGCGCCGGTGGATAATGAAATCTGATAACGATAAACATTGTTGTAAAACTTGGCTAGCGATAAATACCGTTGTAAAAATAGACGGGAAATAATAACAAAATGATATTAATGTTAAAAATCACTGTTATGTAATTCAACAATACAGCTTAACCCAACCCTACTCTTACACAGAGACCTCCCCTGGTGGTGCCTAAAACTAACTACTCCCTTGGTGGCGCCTAACCCTAACCACTCCCCCATGGTGCCTAACACTAACACCCCCCCCCCCCCCGGTGGTGCCTAACCATTCCCTCCCAGTGGTGCCTAACCCTAACCACCCACCTAGTGGCCTAGTGGTGCCTAACAATAACCACCACCCCGGTGCTGCCTAAAACTAACAGCCACCCGGGTAGTGCCTAACCCTAACCACTACCTCTGCAGAAACACCCTTTTACACATAGAAACGATAATATCTTTGATAACGTAAAATCTGCACATACAAACAAAATAATATGACAAAAACTATAACGCTGCAAGCTTCTAATATGATAACATACTTCAAAAACTTTAACCTCCTCAGCGGTATGGGCGAATATATCCGTCCATCACCGCCGGAGGTCGCCGCTCAGGCCCTGCTGGGCCGATTTTTACAAACTAAAAAGCAGCACACGCAGCCGGCACTTTGCCAGCCGCATGTGCTGCCGATCCGCCACGAGCAGCGGCGAAAGAGGGTCCCCCCAGCCGCCCAAACCCTGCGCAGCCGGAACAAAAGTTCCAGCCAGCGCTAAGGGCTGGATCGGAGGCGGCTGACGTCAGGACGTCGGCTGACGTCCATGACGTCACTCCGCTCGTCGCTATGGCGACGATGTAAGCAAAACAAGGAAGGCCGCTCATTGCGGCCTTCCTTGTTTATTCTGGGCGCCGGAGGCGATCGGAAGAACGCCTCCAGAGCGCCCTCTAGTGGGCTTTCATGCAGCCAACTTTCAGTTGGCTGCATGAAACAGTTTTTTTTTTTATTAACCTCCTTGCCGGTCTAAAAAATCCGGCAAGGAGGCAGCGCTGCACTTTTTTTTCATTTTTTTTTTTAAATCATGTAGCGAGCCCAGGGCTCGCTACATGATAGCCGCTGAGCGGCGGCATCCCCCCACCCACTCCGATCGCCTTTGGCGATCAGAGTATGCAGGGAATCGCGTTGAGAACGGGATTTCCTGCAGGGCTTCCCCGGTAGCCATGGCGACCGGGCGGGATGACGTCACCGACGTCATGGACGTCGTGACGTCAGAGGAAATCCCGATCCGCCCCTTAGCGCTGCCTGGCACTGATTGGCCAGGCTGCGCAGGGGTCTGGGGCGGGGGGGGGGCGGCTCGGCGCGGCGGGTAGCGGCGAATCAGCGGCGAGCGGCGGCGATCGCGTACTACACGCAGCTAGCAAAGTGCTAGCTGCGTGTAGGGGAAAAAATTATGCAAATCGGCCCAGCGGGGCCTGAGAAATCCTCCTGCGCAGGTTACCCCGAACTGTGTTCGGGATAACCGGCAAGGAGGTTAAAAAAAAACCCTCCCGCAGCCTCCCTGGCGATCTTAATAGAACGCCAGGGAGGTTAATGTACTATTGTTCTTAATGATATTTATCGCAGCGCCCTTTTTTCTGCTTTTTTCGCTGTATTAACGATAATTGTATTAAAGTCTATGGCGGCGCCCTTTTCGTCCACCCTCAGCCGGCACCCTTTTTTCCTGCTACCTGAGAAAGGGATCCTAGTGACTCCAAAACAATGGCTTTTTCTGTTATGGAATTATAACTTTGTTGTATCTAGTGCTCTAGTACACTGCTGTCTGTGGAATACCGCATCCTACCACACATAAGTACTCAGTATAAACTCCTTCCTTTTAGGAAACTACAGAAGAAAGAGTAACAAAAAAAAGGTTGTTTCATGTTTTGAGTTGCTTTGTTCTCATTCCAGTGCAATGAGTATAACAACTGTGAGGAATCTATTACTCCTTTCACAAACACCAGTCGCTCCAGAACCCATAAATGTAAATAGTAATCACTAACTATAACTACAGCTACTCCACACATAATGTATTTTCCCTTTTCCTACTTCGTCTTGTAGTCATTGAGGTTTATTCATTAAGCTGCACTGCTAAAGCAGCGCAGCTTAATGTGAGGGAGCACTCGTTAAAAAGAAGGGGTGGCCGCTATGCACAGCTTGCATAGCAGCGCGCATTGCTATGTAAGGAGCGTGCCTTCCTTAGTTACGGCGTTGCTTACATATTAACGTGCATTACCTTAAATGCGGGTGGTCCACTGAAGTATCGCGACTGCGACAGTTACTATATATATATTAACATAGTAGCTTTAGCAGTGCAGCTTAATGAATCAAGCCCATTGACCTTTATTCAATGCACTTTTACTCCTAAGTTTTCTCCTTAGTTTTCTCCAAAGTTTTCTCTAAGTGATATTTTCACACTTTATCATTCACCACCCCCTCCCTCTAGATTGCAAGTCTTTGGCAGGGTCCTCTCTCTTTACTTGTGTATCATACATGATTGTGCGCTCTACCTGTAGAATAATGTGAACTTGTATTATTCAGGACTACCTACTCCAGTGTATGATCTTGCATTGTGTATCCTAATGCATATTATTGTGTTGTCTGTAACCCTTGTTATCATTGTCTGTAATCTTATTTATTGTACATCGCTGCATAATTTGTTGGTGCTATATAAATCTAATAAATAATAGCAAAAATGCATTTTAAGCCGCCAAAAAGCAAGAAAATACTAAGAATAATTTTGATAGTACTTTTCCACCTAATTTTTGGTACTTTTTCAGCTACAGAAGGCTGAAAATATATTTTAAACAAAAGATGAAAAATGATCCCCTTAGCAGAAAAAGTGAATTGAATAAAGACTATTGTGGGCTAGATTTATTTACATACTCCAGACAAGTGCAAAGCGTTTTGCGGGTATATTCCACTTCATCAGGCTATAACAGGGAGTACACACTCATAAGACAGAGGCGCTAAGCTGACTGATAGACCTGCATGAGTGTTTACCCCCTGTTATAGCCTGATGAAATGGGATATGTCCGGGAAACGTGTTGCACTTGTCTGGAGTATGTAAATAAATTGTTTTGTTGAAAAAAAAAATCAACAAGTATCTTGTGTCTACCTTGAGGAGGTAAGTCCACCGATACCTCCTCTTTTTAAAGTTTTTAGCTCTTTTTACTCTACTGGTGCCTCTAGAGTTGAGCCGAAATTTTCGTAATTTCGCATTACTATAATTACGCATGCAAAATTTGCGATTACGATGCGAAATTACGGTAGCGTAATTGCCATTAAAATCGTAATTGAAAATACCGTAAGCGTAATTTTCAACGCGTAATTTCGCGTTTCGTTCATGCCGAAATTTCGCATTAAACGCTACCGTAATTTCGCGTTAAACCGTAACGCTCCGTATAATATAAAAAAGCCGCCGACTTTAAGGGTTAATAGCAAAGCCCCCTTAAATGCTAAGAGCCTCAAATTTGGAGAATATATTAAGGAGATCAGGAGGAATAAGAGGAAAATTTTTTTTTTCAAAAAGACCTTATAGTTTTTGAGAAAATCGATGTTAAAGTTTCAAAGTAAAAATGTATACATTTAAAAACCCGCCGACTTTAACGGTTAATAGCAAAGCCTGCTTAAAGTTTAGGAACACCAAATTCCTATGTATATTAAGGGGATCAGTGGGAATAAGAGGAAATTTTTTTTTTTCAAAAAGACCTTATAGTTTTTGAGAAAATCGATTTTTAAATTTCAAGGGCAAAAATGTCTTTTAAATGCGGAAAATGTCAGGTTTTTTTGCACAGGTAACAATAGTGTATTATTTTCATAGATTCCCCCAAGTGGGAAGAGTTTTACTTACTTCGTTCTGAGTGTGGGAAATATAAAAAAAAAACTACATGGGGTCCCCCCTCCCAGACCTCTTTAACCCCTTGTCCCCATGCAGGCTGGGATAGCCAGAATGCGGAGCACCGGCCGCGTGGGGCTCCGCACCCTGACTATACCAGCCCGCATGGTCCATGGATTGGGGGGTCTCGGAAGGGGAGAGGCAGCCAAGCTTTTCCCTCCCCCTCCGAGCCCTTGTCCAATCCAAGGACAAGGGTCTCTTCTCCACCTCCGATGGGCGGTGGAGGTGGAGGCCGCGATTTCCTGGGGGGGGGGGTTCATGGTGGAATCTGGGAGTCCCCTTTAAAAAGGGGTCCCCCAGATGCCCACCCCCCCTCCCAGGAGAAATGAGTATAGAGGTACTTGTACCCCTTACCCATTTCCTTTAAGAGTTAAAAGTAAATAAACACACAAACACTTAGAAAAAGTATTTTAATTGAACAAAAAACATAACCACGAAAAAAGTCCTTTAATATTCTTAATTAACCATTAATACTTACCTGTCCCTTTAAATAAATGATCCCTCGCAATATCCTCGGAAATGTTCTATCAGTTCCAATGTAACAAAGTTATTACAATGTAACAACTTTGTTACATTGTAACTACGCCGCACCCGACGTCACTCGCCGCTCAGCCGCCGCACGGACCCGACAGAGCTCTGAGCTATATAGCTCAGAGCTCTCTAAGCATCTTTGTATTTGGGCTCCAAGGAGCCCCATTGGTCCTTAGCAGACCAATGGGGTTCCTTCTGATTTGGAGGAACCCCATTGGTCTGCTAAGGACCAATGGGGCTCCTTGGAGCCCAAATTCAAAGATGCTTAGAGAGCTCTGAGCTATATAGCTCAGAGCTCTGTCGGGTCCGGACTCCGTGCAGGACGCTAAGTCCCCGCCGGCTCCGCTGCCCTCCCCGCCTCTCCCACATGTCACCCACATGTCACCCACATGTGGGTGACATGTGGGTGACAGATGTGGGCGGGGTGGACGGCGGGAGCCGGTGGGGACTTAGCGTCCTGCACGGACACGTAATTGCTGCGGCGGCTGAGCGGCGAGTGACGTCGGGTGCGGCGTAGTTACAATGTAACAAAGTTGTTACATTGTAATAACTTTGTTACATTGTAACTGATAGAACATTTCCGAGGATATTGCGAGGGATCATTTATTTAAAGGGACAGGTAAGTATTAATGGTTAATTAAGAATATTAAAGGACTTTTTTTCGTGGTTATGTTTTTTGTTCAAATAAAATACTTTTTCTAAGTGTTTGTGTGTTTATTTACTTTTAACTCTTAAAGGAAATGGGTAAGGGGTACAAGTACCTCTATACTCATTTCTCCTGGGAGGGGGGGTGGGCATCTGGGGGACCCCTTTTTAAAGGGGACTCCCAGATTCCACCATGAACCCTCCCCCCAGGAAATTGCGGCCTCCACCTCCACCGCCCATCGGAGGTGGAGAAGAGCCCCCTGTCCTTGGATTGGACAAGGGCTCGGAGGGGGAGGGGAAAGCTTGGCTGCCCCTCCCCTTCCGAGACCCCCCAATCCATGGACCATGCGGGCTGGTATAGTCAGGGTGCGGAGCCCCACGCGGCCGGTGCTCCGCATTCTGGCTATCCCAGCCTGCATGGGGACAAGGGGTTAAAGAGGTCTGGGAGGGGGGACCCCACGTCGTTTTTTTTTTATATTTTCCACACTCAGAACGAAGTAAGTAAAACTCTTCCCACTTGCGGGAATCTATGAAAATAATACACTATTGTTACCTGTGCAAAAAAACCTGACATTTTCCGCATTTAAAATACATTTTTGCCCTTGAAACTTAAAAATCGATTTTCTCAAAAACTATAAGGTCTTTTTGAAAAAAAAATGTTTTCCTCTTATTCCCACTGATCCCCTTAATATACCCTAGGAATTTGGTGTTCCTAAACTTTAAGCAGGCTTTGCTATTAACCGTTAAAGTCGGCGGGTTTTTAAATGTATACATTTTTACTTTGAAACTTTAACATCAATTTTCTCAAAAACTATAAGGTCTTTTTGAAAAAAATTTTTTCCTCTTATTCCTCCTGATCTCCTTAATATATTCTCCAAATTTGAGGCTCTTAGCATTTAAGGGGGCTTTGCTATTAACCCTTAAAGTCAGCGGCTACCTAACATTGATCCATGCGTCAACTTTTCCGCTTAGGAGCATGGCCATACGCATTAATTTCGTAATACCCACTGTAATGCGAAAATTACACGAAAATTACGCTTACGCGAAATTTCGCGAAATCCTTCTTCATTACGATTATGTACTTACGGCCATAATCGTAATTACACTAATTACGCAAAATTTCGCGAAATCGTAATTACGTCATTACGCTCATCTCTAGGTGCCTCTATACAGCTGTACAAAGATCATTAAACGAGTCTGGGGAACACTTGTATGATATTCTGGATCCATGGCTGTCTCTGGATTCTAGACAACCATGAATAGCCATTGGCTGCCTCTACTAAGTTCTGCTGAGCATGTGTATGAGGCTTTAGTCTGAACAAACTAGCAAGATGAGGAAAAAGACAACTTATATTTCTACTATTGCTAACATTGCTGAGTTACTAACAAACGCTTTGTTTTAATCTTATCTATTTTTTGCATGATATAACTTATGTTACCGACTCACCATTGCTTATCCTGAGCCTACTACTATTGTATCTTGTAATTGCTGCATTTACTTACTCTTCCAGTTACATATACAGTGCTTGGTACAGGGTGTGGGATACAGTTGTGTATATCTGCATTGCCCTTATAAATCCATGTAACTTGTTTGTAAAATACTTACCAGAATAGCACAGAACCATGCTAACTGTTTGCTCTTTATGAAAAGAAAACATTACTGTGTACTGAAGTAGCTTTCTTCATTTCATATCTTAGAAATCCAGCAGAGGGCAGCATTGACTCACAATAAGACAACAATAATGTAATAGCACTATAATGTACTTCTTTGCATTGCTATATTGATCATACAGATTTCACTTAGGTACATCTACAATCCCGGTTTGTTTATGATTCAAAAGAATATACTATGTGTTGGGAAACTCGAATAAGCATGTAACATCAGAACACTGGTGGGGATTGGGGAACACTTTGACCTGTAACTCTTGTAATTGACACTTAGGATGGAAAGAGACAGTAATTGGCACTAATACTTGTAATGTTACAAGGACAAACAAGCGTCACAGTAAAGCAAGGTAATTATAAACAGACTATTAATGTTCAGTGCTAACCAGCAACTTCTAAGTTTCTGATGCAACTGCCAAAAGAATTATGGTGTAACACAAGATCTGATAGAATAGTTAGAAGTTACCATCTCAGTGAGGTTACTACCACTGCATGCCTGCAAACAAATATAGCTGTGCTGCTTTAAGGGTTCGTTCACATTAGAGGTGCTTTTTTCATTTTTTTAAGCCCTGGCAATTTTTCAAAATCGCCCTGAAAGCACTTACACCATAATTTCCTATGCGCTAGTTCAGATTGGGGCATTCCATTCGCTTTCCGATCTGAAAAGTGCTGCATGGACCATTTTCAGGGCGATTTTGTGATAATAGGAAGTATAGGAAAGCGTTAGAAAAAGCGCCTTTGCAGTGATTTCGTGGGCATTTTTTTCCCTGTCAATTTAAATGTGGCTGAATAGAGTACTGGTTAAGGGCACTGCCTTTGACATGGGAGACCAGGGTTTGAATCCTGGCTAGGGTCAGTACTTATTCAGTAAGGAGTTCAAGGCAAGACTTACTAACACTGCAGGGTGGCCTCTTGAGTGCGTCCCAGTGGCTGCAACTCTTGAGCGCTTTGAGTCCGACAGGAGTAAAGCGCTATATAAATGTTCGGATTATTATTTTTATTATTAAATGTGACGTGTTTCTGGGATTTTTAGGTCATTTACTCTTTAAAAATAAGGCCTAGGACACTTAGAAATCACAAAACACCCAAAAAGCGCTTATAAAAACGCTTACCAAAAACGCCCAACGTACAGAAATCGTTGGTAAATTGCAAAAAAAGGCGGCAAACGCTCAATGCCATCGGGATGCAATGTGAACAAGGGCGTACAGAGACTTTGAGCATGTGAGAATCTGCTCAGCTGCTTGTGCAGACAGGCAGCGTTTTGACCACTGTTGACGTCTGCATTCTGCAGGTCTCTTTAAGAGAGACCTTCTGTCAGTTTTGCAGCTTAGGTTGCTGAGGAATTTGCATACATTAGTCATGCAAATCCCTTACCTGCCTTCTTTTGATGACTTGCACTATAAAAGCATTCTGCTCCCAGAATGCTTTGCTGGACATTTCCCTTTCATGGTCTGTTCCTGATGGACACTCCTGGAGTGTCAGCCATTCCCGTTTGTTAAAGTTATCTTAGTGTAATTCGTGGGAATGCACTAGGCAATTTCCCATTGCAGTTAGGATTGCATTATCTGTTTTGCCTGTTCCGTCTGTCTTGTGTTTGGATCGCACAAGCCCTAGCGTTAGCGGCTGTGGATCCTTCTGATTGAGTCTGGAGTGTAGGTTGGAACAGCGGTTGTTTCTGCCTACCTCATCTGTTCTGTCTGCTGTGTGTTTGGATCGCACTCGCCCTAGCGCTAGTGCTGTGGATCCTTCTGTTCTGTCTCCTGGGATCGCGCTAGCCACTTTTTGCTAGCGCTGTGGATCCTTCTGTTCTGTCTCCTGGGATCGCGCTAGCCACTTTCCGCTAGTGCTGTGGATCCTTCTGTTCTGCTACTCTGTACCTGGATCGCGCTAGCCACTTTCACTAGTGCTGTGGATCCTATCTCTCGCTTGTCCCTGTTTTCGTGTGTCTGTCTTGTCTGATACGAACGCTTGCTGTAGGCTCGGTGAGGTAACCGTTAAGCAAGCGCTCACGTTCTCTGTTTCGTGTTTGTTTGTCTTTGGTTAGTTAGGCGTGCTTGTCTCTGTTGTGCGTAACACGCGGAGACCGCACACGAACGCGTGAACTGTTGCGAATGAGTGCGGTGTGTGCGTTCAGCTAGCGTTTGTTATTTTCCTTATCTTTCTCTGTGTATGATTTTCTGTGCCTTTGCTACCCTTTTGCGCTGTCCTGCTCTGTCTTGTGTCTCTATCGGCAATCGCCAATCTTGCGATTGCATTCCCACTTTGTTTCCGCTGTTGTGTGTTCACTGTCGCTGGGTGGTGGCTAGTTTGGTGCACACACATACATCCTGTCCCTGTGCTCTTTCTCTTTAAAGAGCTCTTCTGCCCTGTTTATCGGGTTCTGTACAATTCCCTCTGGCATCTGTGGCTGTGCAGCGGCGGTGTTCGCCTGCACTCCACAGCGCCATCTGCCGGTGGGAATTGCCCTCTGCGGGTGCATAGCACCTAGCCTGGGTTTCCCAAAATTATACGCTGGTGGAGGGTTTTCGTTGTGTCAGTGCGCGTCTTGTGCGCTGACCACGGAAACGACCCCGCCATCGTTACAGAGCACTTCATGCAATGGGCTGCAGGGGTCAAATGCACATACAAGCGCACAAGCATGTACAGTACATGCATGCGTGCTTTAGCAGAATGGCACTGGCAGGACGGGAGCAGGAAAAAAGGGCGCAGGCAGCTAGTGGACAAAAAGGGCGCCGCCATTCACTCCCATAATCATTATTATTATTTAGTATTTATATAGCGCCAACATCTTACGCAGCACTGTACAGAGAATATCGTCTTGTCACTAACTGTCCCTCAAAGGAGCTCACAATCTAATCCCTACCATAGTCCTATGTCTATGTTTCTATTGTGTAGTTTATGTATCGCAGTCTAGGGCCTATTTAGGGGGAAGCCAATTAACTTATCTGTATGTTTTTGTGATGTGGGAGGAAACCGGAGTGCCCAGAGGAAACCGACACTGGGAGAACATACAAACTCCTTGCAGATGTTGACCTGGCTGGGATTCGAACCAGGGACCCAGCGCTGCAAGGCAAGAGCGCTAACCACTACACCACCGTGCATTTACGTTTAATGGGCGCCGAGCAGGAAAAAAGGGCGCCGGAGATAAATAACGTTTTACAAACGGCACCCGGAGCTTTTTAATGTTTTATAACTGTGCTTGTGATGATTTACGTTTAGAAAATGTAATAAATGTGACAAATAACGTTTATAAAAATACTAAACACATTTGTCGTATTTAACTAAAACATTATTTAAAATTGTATCCCTTACTGTTTGTAAAACATTATTATTCACATAATAAAGCAAGCACTAAGGGGGTCTTAGGTTTAGGCACCACAAGGGGGGGTCTTAGGTTTAGACACTACCAGGCGGGTCTTAGGTTTAGGCACCTCCAGGGGGTTCTTAGGTTTAGGCACCCCCAGGGGGCTCTTAGGTTTAGGCACCTCCAGGGGGGTCTTAGGTTTAGCCACCACCAGGGGGGTCTTAGGTTTAGGCACCACAAGGGGGGTCTTAGGTTTAGGCACCACCAGGGGAGGTCTTAGGTTTAGCCACCACCAGGGGGGTCTTAGGTTTAGGCACCCCCAGAGGGGGTCTTAGGTTTAGGCACCACCAGGGGGGTCTTAGGTTTAGGCACCCCCAGGGGGGGTCTTAGGTTTAGGCACCACCAGGGGGGTCTTAGGTTTAGGTACCCCCAGGGGAGTCTTAGGTTTAGGCACCCCCACGGGGGTCTTAGGTTTAGGCACCACCAGGGGGGTCTTAGGTTTAGGCATCACCAGAGGGGTCTTAGGGTTAAGGACCACCCGGAAGGTCTAGGGGTTAGGGATAGGTACAGGGAGGGTTCTGTGTGAGAGTAGGGTTAGTGTGAGGAAACGTGGAAAAGCCGCTGCAAGTGCTCAGAGTGAGGCGGCTGTTTCCGCGTCCAACATGGCGACACAACGCGAAGAAACCCCCGCATGCCGCATGGGCAGAGCGGTGGAGTCCGCGTTGGATGCGGCGGATTGCGCGCATAGCAATACTACTGACATTGTGTTTGGACGCAGGTAAGCCGCCGCTTGCTTGGAGAGCAGTGCGGCGGCCCCCGCGCCCGAATCAGCGGATACATTGCAAAACATGTCTGGTGTGGCTGGGACTGCTAGTCCACACAGGTTCAGAAGGACGCGCGCGCGCTGAGAGGCAGAGCTTATATGACAGCCAGAGAAGAGTCAGCTGACCAAGCTGGTCAGCTGACATTTTTACCACCTTCCATTGGTCCAGCACTTAGGGGTGGCACTGGAGAGCGCTATAGTATATATACTGGGTGCTGGTCATTTCTCTGGTGTCTGGCGATCACTACGTGGTAGCACTCAGACCTTGTCTGTTTCTGTGTTCTAGCATAGTTTCCAAAGGTGTTGATGATCAAGGAGCTCACACCTTAGCATTAGGAATATTGAACTGTATTATTTGTTATGACCTTTTTGCCTGCCTGACTATTCCTCTGAACTCTGATTCTGTACCTTGTTATTTCTGAAATCCTGTTGCCAAACTCTGCTCGTTCCTGGACTCTGTATTTGCCTCCTGATTCTGTACCTTGCTATTCTGATATTCCGTTGCCAAACCCTGCCTGTTCATTGGATTCCGTATCTGTCTCCTGAATCTGTACCTTATCTATCTGTGTGTTAACGACCTGGTTTGCCCGACCTCGAGAACTGGCCTTACTGTTAGAGGCAGTTCCCAGACCTGTTAGTGACACCCTCTCACTGGTGTCACTCACGCTCTGTCATTCCTACTTTCAGCCTAGCCCCTCCTCCGGGGGAGTCTAGGCCAACGGAAGGAACATACTTCTGTTCAGTACTCCTTACTGCTTCTGTACCTCCTCCTGAGGTGCAGTACTCAAAGTATTACTGTTGCATCAACACTCGCATATCTCAGGTGTCCAGAGGTTAGTAGATATATCTGATTATCGGTGATACTGCAGATCATCAATAATCGGGTATATTCTGTATTCTCGGTGATACTGCAGTTCACCGGTAATCAGACCCTCTCTGTGTTACACCGATCGTTACAGTTAGGTATAGTTTTAGTAAAATTTTAGTCATACTTACTAATGTTTTACAACACTTATTACGAACGTAGTTATATTTATATCATCGTTATAAACCATATTTTCACATTTTATTATAAGAAGAAACAATAAATAATGATTAAACATATAGTATCATTTTTTTTAACAAACGTAATTATAAGTTTCACTTTTGAAACAGGGAAGATTAACGTTTTCACAATTGCCGATTTCATACACATTATTTAATGATTTATAGATTTGTAAAACATTATTTGTAAACGAAATACAAAACAATATTACCGTTTACACCCCGCGCCCTTTTTTCCCGACACCCTTTTTGTACGTACACGGCAGGACATTTATAGTGGACTTTCATAGTTGCACAAATAGGAAGTTTATAAATGCCTATTTTGCAGAAAGTGGTTAGAATGGGCAAAAGCATGTTCTAAAGGGATACAACCAGAGCCAGGACAAGGTCCTCCAGCACCCAAGGTTGAGACAGCAAAGTGCACCCCTCTATCCCTCCCACCCAAGCCATCACACACTGATTGCTATTAGACTAAGAGGCTTCCCAGCATACCCCCCCCCTCCCCAACACCTTAATCTCTAGTTATCTGGCTTGCAGTCACTGCCATGTATCCCCTTTTCCTATTTCTCTCTGCTTCAGACACAATAAGGGAATGATAGCTGTGTGAGTTGTGTGCCCCCTCCTACACTGCGCCCTTAGGCTGGAGCCTCTCTCACCTCTGCCTCGGTCCAGCCCTGGATACAGCTAAATTAATTACATAGCTGTATTAACCCTTTGCACTAAAAAATACATGTATAGTATCAGCTAGTATTGGACACCCGAATCACCACATCAGTGCCACATTCCTGCATGGGACGCCACGCCGTCCCGACCTTCACCCAGCACACTACAGGTCTGTAACATGGCACAGCCATCGCCAGGTAAGCCGTCCGGTTCCCGGCCCAAGACCGCCACTGCTTGGACCTGTAGTGCCTTGTTCCCTGCACACTGACTTCCATTCCTCATGCTCCTGTATGCCTGCAAGCTGATGCGGTTTTCTGATCGTCCAGATTTGGTGAGACAAGGTGCTTCAATCTTATTGAAAGTCTGTGCTGGGTATTATATACACATTGGACTGTGATTGGCTGATCACCAATACTCTTTGCTGCTTGTTTGCTGCATGGACTTCTGCGCAGTCTAACCATGCTTGTATTTCTCACCATTATTGCTTATTAATACCCTTCTACAACGGATTACCTACAGACGCTGTCTACTAGCCATGGGCGTAGGGCCCGCGGTCGCAGGGGTCGCTGTGGCGACCGGGCCCGCCTCCTAAAGAGGCGTGGGAGGGGCCCGGGGGCCTGGACCCCCCAGGTGTTGAAATCCCCGCAGTGCGCTGCGGGGACTGGCTCCCGTAGGCAGAGCACGGCTACAGCAAGATGGCTGCCGAAGCCCTGCACTAGAGACTATTTGTGTCTCCAGTACAGGGCTTCGGGCGCCATCTTCCCGTAGCCCTGTTCTGCCTGTCAGCGCGGGAGAAACTGGCTGCTCCGCTGCAGGATCGTCGCTAGAGGAGCTGCACGAGGGAGGCTGGCTGCACGTCGGGGAGCTCACGTCAGAGGCTGGCCAGATGAGTGAATTTTTGTTTATTTGTACAGGTTTATTTTCTGGTGACTGCTCCCCACATAACGATTATTTTCTGGTGACTGCCCCCACATAACGATTATTTTCTGGTGACTGCCCCCACATAACGATTATTTTCTGGTGACTGCCCCCACATAACGATTATTTTCTGGTGACTGCCCCCACATAACGATTATTTTCTGGTGACTACCCCCACATAACGATTATTTTCTGGTGACTGCCCCCACATAACGATTATTTTCTGGTGACTGCCCCCACATAATGATTATTTTCTGGTGACTGCCCCCACATAACGATTATTTTCTGGTGACTGTCCCCACATAACGATTATTTTCTGGTGACTGCCCCCGCATAACGATTATTTTCTGGTTAAAGCTCCCACATTGCGTTTATTTTCTGGTGAATGCCCTCACATTGCGTTTATTTTCTGGTGACTGCCCTCACATTGCGATTATTTTCTGGTGAATGCCCCCACATTGCGTTTATTTTCTGGTGAATTCCCCCACATTGCGTTTATTTTCTGGTAAAAGCTCCCACATTGCGTTTATTTTCTGGTGAAAGCTCCCACATTGCGTTTATTTTCTGGTGAAAGCTCCCACATTGCGTTTATTTTCTGGTAAATGCGCCCACATTGCGTTTATTTTCTGGTGAATGCGCCCACATTGCGTTTATTTTCTGGTGAATTCCCCCACATTGCATTTATTTTCTGGTGAAAGCTCCCACATTGCGTTTATTTTATGGGGAAAGCTCCCACATTGCGTTTATTTTCAGGTGAATGCCCCCACATTGCGTTTATTTTCTGGTGAATGCCCCCACATTGCGTTTATTTTCTGGTGAATTCCCCCACATTGCGTTTATTTTCTGGTGAAAGCTCCCACATTGTGTTTATTTTCTGGTGAAAGCTCCCACATTGCATTTATTTTCTGGTGAATGCTCCCTCATTGCGTTTATTTTCTGGTGAATGCTGCGCACATACCGATTATTTTCTGGTGACTGCTCCCCATATTGCAATTATTTTCTGGTGAATGCTCCCACATTGCGATTATTTTCTGGTGAATGCTGCGCACATAACGATTATTTTCTGGTGAATGCTGCGCACATAACAATTATTATCTGGTGAATGCTGCGCACATAACGATTATTTTCTGGTGAATGCTGCGCACATAACGAATTTCTGGTAAATGCTGCGCACATAATAATTATTATCGGGTGAATGCTGCGCACATAACGATTATTTTCCTTCAGACTGGCGTCTTGCTACTAATTGCCCTATTTCCTCTGGGTGCTGCGTATGTTTGCAAATTGAACGTGGCAACCATGCTGCTGGAAAGCGGAATTGATATAGCCATGCCATGCACATCTATAGGGATTTGGATATGTGTGTGCTTCGGGTGTTGAGAGGGGGGGGGGGTTGTTGCCGGGAGGGGGGGGGCACATCCAGATCCGCATTGGGGCCCAGAGGTTTCTAGCTATGCCACTGCTACTGGCATCAGTGTGGTTTTCATGAACTGTGATCTACATTAAGCTGTTTATCATTTCTCATTGGTGATATGAGCTGACCAACTGCTTTTGTGCATTAAGTTTCATGGTTGCGACTATTTGCATCTAGATCTACAGCACATTTGCTAGTTCTGTTCCTCCATCTTTAGATGCCGGCGTATGATTGTCAGTGTGCATGGTAATCTGGGTGTTATAAGTCGTGATGGGGTGGCCAGCCCATGTACCTTTTATTTATTTAATGTCACTTTGCTACTTAATAAAATTGTATACGACTTTTTGCAGCATCTAAGGTGTATGTGCATATTTTTCATTAATTACCTAATATGGGATGTATGTCTTGCTATTTAGTTTCCCCACTGCCACTATATTGATTGTTAAATTTAGAACTAGCATGATAACCTTTATGTAACAAAAATTACAATTTATGGAAATCCTAAAAAATAAACTTAAGTTTTACTTGGTTTCACTCTTGCAGAAGACATGGGTCAGACTGCCAGGGTTAAGCCTTAGTGATTACTAAACAGTATAGGGAGTGCTGATAAGATCTAATTAGACATGTTGATATGCCTAAACAAACACAGAACACACAGAAGTGAATTTCTTCAGTACCTATATATGGAATAAAGACTTTTCATTGTGTGCTGTGCAAGAGTTCGGGTCCACTTCAACATTTCTGGATAATACATGACTGCTGAACCTGGCACCCAATTTGCCCAGTCCATGCCAATTGTGTGGACCTACACTACAACTGATCTCCTCTTGCAGAGACCTTAAAGCGGAATATAACCCTGCATTTCAACTTTGCTCTAAAACATTATTTACAGTATATTATATGCAACCAGCATTTTTTTTTACTAGACCAGCATTGGAAGGGTTACACAGGGCTTTAAAGTCCCTGGAGATTTTTGCAGATGCATCCGAACTTGAGTTAGATACTTTTTGTTTACACAAATGTATCTAAGTGTTTATTGTGACTCATCTCTCTCACTGAGAAGGAGTTGGAGGACAGCCAAAGAGTGTGTAACATTTCTAAATATATACATATAACTAAATAGAATGTAACTATCTGAACGTCTGCACGGAACTTAAAACCTCTGTGTTTAACCCTTCCAATGCTGGTCTAGTAAAAAAAAAATGCTTTTTGCATATAATATGCTGTAAATAATGTTTTAGAGCAAAGTTGAAATGCAGGGTTATATTCCGCTTTAAAGGACCATTATCGCGAAAAAAGTAGGCAGATAAAATCTGCCAGAACCGACAGGTCTTGGGTCAGTCCATTTCCTCATGGGGGGTTCTCAGGGTTTTCTTTGTTTTGAACAGCATTTCTTGAACAGCAGCTGCAAAGTCTAACTAATAAAATAGTGTGCAAGTGATTGGGAGGCTGGTTGGTATCTTGCTATTTTTGGCAGTTAAACTGCTGTTCAGGAAAGGCTGCTGAAAACAAAGAAAACCCTGAGAATCCCCAATGAGGAGCTGCACTGGCCCAAAACCTGTTGGTTCTGTTAGATTTTAACTGCCTACTTTTTTTTCGTGATTGTGGTCCTTTAAAGGAAGGGCGAAATTTAGTGAAATGTAGCAACATTTCTAAAAAAAATAAAACTAAAAAAGAAGATTTATTCTGGAAAGAATGCTAGTAGAAGGGATAGTGAAGGGTTAAGAATTTGTTAAAAATTAAATCATCCTGCTGTCTACACATTGACAGCAGCGTGAATGTGAGAGCTCTTTACTGAAGGAAAGCTCCTATCTGCCTGGCTAAGATTATTAGACTGTACTGCGGGCAGCTAACGGCATTTCAAGCAGTAAGGGCTTGTTCCCACCTAGGGCATTTTCGTGTTTTTTTTAAGCGCCGGCAATTTTGAAAATTGCCCTAAAAGCACGCGTGCCATGATTCCCTATAAGAGTGTTCACATCTTTTCGATTGCTTTCCGCTGACCAAAGTGTTTTCTGAATCATTTTATGAGTGTTTTGGCTCAATGGAAGGTATAGGGAAATCGCTAAGAGCTTGAAAAAGCGCTTTGTATAGCGATTTCCAGAGTGCTTCTATGAATGAATACATTGTATTTATTCTTTTCCGGGTCAAAGAGTTCACTTACTGACTTGTGTCGCTCTACAAATCGCTCTACAAAAGCGCTTAGAATTTTTTTTTTAAACGCGCAGTTAAGCACCAGGAGGCGCTAAAAAAAAAAAATCACACACAAAAATGCAAAACGCAAGCGGGAGCGCTGGCAATTTATGATGAACAGAGCCTAAAACTGTCTCCTCCTGTGACCTTAGCCAGGCAGATAGGAGCTGTCTGCCGGCTGTCTGCCAGTAAAGGCCTCTCACATTCACGCTGTCCTGAATGTGTAAACAGCAGGGTGATTTATTTTTTAACTAATTCTTAACCCTTCACTATCCCTTCTACTAGCATTCTTTCCAGAATAAATCTTTTTTAGTTGTATGTTTTAGAAGTTTTGCAATAGTGGTCCTTTAAACAAGGCGGCTTATGAATGGATTTTGCCAAAATTAAACACATACCAATAACAATCCTTTGCACTCAAAAATACATAGTTGTCACACAGACAGTGATGGATCTGATGGACAGGTGAATAACGAGCCTCTGGATGATTATGCATAACTGCAAATGCACAGTGAAGGTCTGCACCTACATTGGGCATGCACACGTTCACATAGCCTGCACGTGCCCACTTGCAGGAATCACTAGTGCTCAAGCAATGTCCTGTTTCCACTCTGCAAAGTGCTGCCTGTACCATTTTCTGAGCCTTTTTGTTCAATAGAAGGTATAGGGGAAAAAAACAGCAGCGCCCACCGGGAGTTTATTGGAAATCTGTACTCCAATCAGAATACTATTGCTCCACTTGCAGAGAGGTGCACGTTGACCTTAGTATCAGTTCTGGAAAATATGCGCAGTAACGGCTTTCTGATCTGGCTCAGCTAGAAATAGCTAAGGTCGATCTGGTCTGCTCTACTCCACAGGAGATTCTTATCTGCGTAGTAGAGTGGACAACCGACATCCTTGTTGGCTCTGGTGTCGGGGGGGGGGGGGGGTGCTAAATCCCTGAGGATTGGGAGGATTGGGGAAGCCTCACTAGGTCCCAGAGCCTTCCCCCTTCCAAGGTTAGTATGTCCAGGGGGGAGAGGGGTTCTTACAGTTTCTCTTTAACTGCTTGCCGACCACGTCACGACAATGGACGTGGCCACGGCGGCAGCCCCAGGACCACCTAACACCGATTGGCGTAAGGTCCTTGGGCCTCGCAGTGTAGGAGATCGCGCACAGGCTGCATGCACATCTCCTGTTGGTGGGCGGAGCAGAGCAGAGCCTTAAGTCTCCAAGCGGCGATTGCCGTTCAAGAGACTGCTAGACGGTGAAACCGCCTTCTAATTACATTGTACAGCGCTGTGATCTGCAGCAGCGCTGTACTGGGGACAGCCGACACGGCTGTCCCCCTGGGTCACTAGAGAGCGATCGGCTCTTATAGGCAGAAACCTATGACAGCCGATCGCCATGAATACTGCGGGGAGGGAAAAGAAATAATAATTTTAAAAATGACAATATTTATTAAAAAAAGAAATTAGAAAAATATTTACAAAAAAATGAAAAATAAACACAGGGGGAGCAATCAGACCCCACCAACAGAGAGCTCTGTTGGTGGGGAGAAAAGGAGGGGGGGATAACTTGTGTGGTGTGTTGTGCGGTCCTGCAGTGGTCACTAGGGGGGTTTAACACTGCGGTCCTCAAGAGGTTAAGGTCTAGAGTTTTTTTTTTTTTTTTTTCCTAGAAATTGAGCTATGATCACTGTGATTGGCTCACGGTGATCATGGGGACAGGAGCCAATAATAATTGGCTCCTGACAGGCACATGGAGTTCTGCTGTCATTACGAGATATTCTTTTTTTCCTCTAAGATATAAATATGCATGCATTTGATTGTTTTAACACAGAACCTAATAAATGAGTCAAATAATGCAAAAATTCACTCGCCATGAGTTAATATGAGCAGCCTTCAGTGCAATGTGTACAGTTAGGTGTTAAAGTGTTTGTGAACAAAGCAATAAAGAGAATGGGAGAGTATGTTTATTATTCTGGGAATGGCAGTCAACACTATAACAATGAATTAGCAGTCTTGAAAGAGCAGACTGAACCCTAAGAAAGAATCCTCACTGTGTACCAGACAAGACTGTTGTTGAAAGCATTTAAAAACACACGATTGGTTCGCACGATGGCCAGGGGCCCCGGACCTCTCTCACTGGCCGGGGCCCCAAGGCCAATGCGCGATACCTGGAGGGGAGTGTAGGTGGGCCTGGACCTCTCACACCCAGGCTCTGGACCTCTCACATCCAGAAAACAGCAATACATGCATGCAGCTACATTTAAGTCATCAGCAGGTGCTTTTTTTTTTTTTTTTTTTTTCAGCTCTAGGACATGGCAGACAGGTGAGCGGTTAGGGAGGGACCCCTGTGGGAGGGATGCCTGCACGGGGCGGTCCTGCTAGCGACGCAATCTTGCGATTTGCGTCCAACTGAAGCCTCCCACCTGAATGCTAATGGCTGCTAGATGTGGTATGGCAGGTAAAGGGTGTATGACAGTGCATCCTGATTGGCTGACGAGCACCTGCTGATGACTTAAATGTAGCTGCATGCATGTATTGCTGTGTTCTATTGCTTGTGTGTGTCGAATTTAGCATTCAGTATGGAGGCAGTGTTGGTGGGTTTTCTGGATGTGAGAGGTCCAGAGCCTGGGTGTGAGAGGTCCAGGCCCACCTACACTCCCCTCCAGGTATCGCGCATTGGCCTTGGGGCCCCGGCCAGTGAGAGAGGTCCGGGGCCCCTGGCCATCGTGCGAACCAATCGTGTGTTTTTAAACGTTTTTTTTTTCAGCTCTAGGACATGGCAGACAGGTGAGCGGTTAGGGAGGGACCCCTGTGGGAGGGATGCCTGCACGGGGCGGTCCTGCTAGCGACGCAATCTTGCGATTTGCGTCCAACTGAAGCCTCCCACCTGAATGCTAATGGCTGCTAGATGTGGTATGGCAGGTAAAGGGTGTATGACAGTGCATCCTGATTGGCTGACGAGCACCTGCTGATGACTTAAATGTAGCTGCATGCATGTATTGCTGTGTTCTATTGCTTGTGTGTGTTGTTGAAAGCATATCATTCAATGTCTCAGTGGACTGATAGCAGAAGTAGCGATGTCTTTGTACAAGCTTACAGCTCAGTGTCGGGATACAGAGAAACTTATTCATCAAAGCAAGCCAAGTACTAACACTTGTGTCAGAAATCGCTTACCTTAGCACACCACTGAAGCCGAAAGCTGAACTCCAGGTAACTATTTATAAAAAGGGGAAAAAATAACACCATTTAACCCAGCTATTCAGTAATTACCGTATTTTTTCATGTGGAGGATGTTCAAGTTTTACGCCTGTTTATGTTCCTTGAATTTGAAAAAAAAAAAACCAATATGCCAGATCAAGAATTTTGTTTGAAGTATATGAATTGTTTAATACACGTAAGAAAAGTTAGTTGAGTGTCAAGTGTATTGAAAATGCCAGTGTGGCAAGACATGAGAATTAAAAACTGAAGATATTGTGCTGGGCAGCATGGTGGTGTAGTGATTAGCGCTCTCGCCTTGCAGCGCTGGGTCCCTGGTTCAAATCTGCAGAGAGTTTGTATGTTGTGTCTGTGCGAGTTTCCTCCAGCATTCCAAAAACATACTGATAAGTTAATTGGCTTCCCTTCAAATTGGCCCTAGACTACGATACATACATTCAGGGCCGGGCCGAGGCAGAGGCGAGAGAGGCTCTAGCTCAGGGCGCAGTGTAGGAGGGGGGCGCACAACTCACTCAGCTACCATTCCCCTATTGTGTTTGAAGCAGAAAGAAATAAGAAAAGGGGATATATGGCAATGACTGCAAGCCAGATAACTAGAGATTAAGGTGTTTGTAGAGTTGGGGGCCCTGGGGCACCTCTTAGTCTAATAGCAATCAGTGTGTGACGGCTGGGTGGGAGGCATGGAGGGGCGTACTTTGGTGTCTCAGCCTTGGGTGCTGGAAAACCTTGTCCAGGCTCTGCATACATGACTACACAATACATCCATAGACATATGACTATGGTAGAGATTAGATTTGTGAGCCCCTCTGAGGCACAGCTAAGTGACAAGACATTATACTCTGTACAGTGCTGCAAAAGATGTTGGTGCAATATAGGTACTAGTGATGTCGCGAACCTCAGATTTTCGTTTCGCGAACCTCCGCGGAAAGTTCGGTTCGCGAAAAAGTTTGCGAACCGCAATAGACTTCAATGGGGAGGCGAACTTAAAAATTTAGAAACATTTCTACTGGCTGGAAAAATGATGTAAAACATATTTCATGAGATCTAATACCTGGAGGAAGACCCTCCTCCCCCCTCCTACCGGAGGGACTCATCTGCCAGGGAATTATAGTATTTCAAAAGCCAGCTTACATACCGTGGCTGGGAATTGAACCCAGGTCTCAGTGTATGGTAGGTAACTAACATATCCATTATACCACCAACACTACTAGCTGAAGCTAGCCTAGCATGTACCATTTATGCTCAATCCAAGAGAAAAATTAGACAAGACAAATAACATTTATATCACGCTTTTCTCCTGGTGGACTCAAAGCGCCAGAGCTGCAGCCACTAGGGCACACTCTATAGGCAGTAGCAGTGTTAGGAAGACTTGCCTAAGGTCTCCTACTGAATAGGTGCTGGGTTACTGAACAGACAGAGCCGAGATTCGAACCCTGGTCTCCTGTGTCAGAGGCAGAGCTCTTAACGATTACACCATCCAGCCACTGCTTAAGGATTTGTAGCCAGGCATGGCCTTGCCTTTTGTGTTCAACAGTTGTCAAGAGAAAAATTAGCCAAGACAAATAACATTTATATCGTGCTTTTCTCCTGGCGGACTCAAAGCGCCAGAGCTGCAGCCACTTAGGGCACGCTCTATAGGCAGTAGCAGGAAGACTTGCCTAAGGTCTCCTACTGAATAGGTGCTGGCTTACTGAACAGACAGAGCCGAGATTCGAACCCTGGTCTCCTGTGTCAGAGGCAGGGAGGAGGGAGGAGGGTGGAGGGAGGAGGGTGGAGGGTGGAGGTAGGAAGGAGGAGGGTGAAGGAAGGAGGGAGGAGGGTGGAGGGTGGAGGGAGGAGGGAGGAGAGAGGAGGGTGGAGGGTGGAGGGAGGAGGGAGGAGGGAGGAGGGTGGAGGGAGAAGGGAGGAGGGTGGAGGAAGGAGGGTGGAGGGTGGAGGGAGGAGGGGTAAGCCTACAAGAGGCTAATTAAACTCTCCCTAGCAGAGTTTGTGTAGCAGCTGCCCCTTAACTAATTAGTGTAGGCAGACGAGTGAGTCAAATGGCAGAAGGACCTTGCCTTTTATAATGGGGGGGGGGGGGGTAGGGCTCCAGCAGTAAGTGCACTCTGATTGGCAACAATGTGCCTGCTGACTGTGATGTAGAGAGTCAAAGTTCTGCTCAATAGAGCATTATGAGGCAAATCGAACTTCCGGGAAATTTCGCCTTTGGCAAGCGAACGCAAACACCGAAGTTCGCCGGGAACCGTTCGGGACATCTCTAATAGGTACTAAATAATAATGATAATAGTGCATCACAAAAATCAGGTGCTATAGTTAAAATAATATAGATATTTAGGCCAATATTCACTAAGGCCTGGAACCCACTAGTACCCACTAGCAGTATGTTACTAAGCACTTGTGATTTGAAAAGCTCTTGGTATTGTAGTGTGGGATTTTTTTTTAAGAAATCCCCTATAGAATTACATTAGTAATAATTTTACAAATCACAAGCACTTAGAAAAGTGATTCCCGGGCCTAAATGCCAGTGTCGGCACACACACAATTTTACAGATATTTATGCAAGTGACATTGCATGCATTGCGCACATAGCCCAACTCACGTTATATAGGTAATGCATGCATTGCCAAGAAATGGTACACTACTTGCACAACCTGCATTGCAGAAGGAAAGTATGTGTTGGCTTCGTGAGTTGCACTATTTGCGCAATGTGTGCTAAGTCACTTGCATATATACTATTAAAATTGGCATTCGCTGAGAAGCAGGTGATTTTGGTGCAGAAAAACAGTGCAGCAAAAACTGCAGCACAATTTTGTGGCTATAGGCTGCCAGGCATGGGCATAACAATAGACCCTGCAAGTGATTCAGCTGCAGAGGGGCCCAGAAGCGGCCGGGGGGCCAGTAGGGGAGAAGATTCTTTTCCCTGTCCTGAAAGACTGACAACTAAGGACGTGGAGTGAAAAAACCTTTCTGCTCACTGCACAATTCTTCTAATGACTTCATCTGCTCAGCCACTGATAAGGAATCATACAAAGTTTTGCAGACAAAGATTTGTAGACAGTCTCTATTCAGTGTTTAGCAGGGTCTGGTGTACAGCTCTCTTCCCCCAGCCTCTCAACCCCTCCCCAAGTGCTCTGTACTGTAGTGATGCTGGAGAAATCTGCATGGGGAAAACACATTCAAGTGTGAACTAGCCAATTGAATAACATTAATTCTCAGTTTACCTGTGCAGAAAGCGAGGGGGGCCTTCCAAAGTTTTGCTGATGATGCTGGAAACTGTCCACCGGCAAACAGTTCGGGGCATAACTAGAAGTAAATTGCCTAAGGTCACTGCGCACAGTAAGCACACATTACTTGTTACTACCGCCTTTGGTATAACCCATTGGCATCACTAGCGTTACAGCTGTAGCATGTGCGTTGCTATGGTAACGTTTACTAAACCACACATTGCCATAATATCGCCCATGGCACTCTAAGGCCCCGGTCACATCACAAACGCGGATGGCCACGCATGCGGAACGCAACGCATGCGAACGCACGCCATGTGTGCGTTGCGTGGCTGATCCCATCACTGAAAAGTGAATGGGACAGCCACGCGTTTTTACAAAAAATGCGTGCAGCATGCGTTCCCGGACCGCACAGGTCCGGAACGCATGCAGTGTGAACATCAGACATTGCACTCTATGCAATGTCTGATGTCGTGCGTGTCGGCCACCTGCACGCATTTCCAAAACGCGGCTGGAAACGCGTGCAGTGTGAACGAGGCCTAAGGTGGTAGTAATGGTAAAATTGCCCCATGCACGAAAAATGTAGGCAATCTATTGTATCTGGACCCATGTCACATATCAGCTTGGGTACCCTTTAATACTGCATGAGGTCCATTGTTATCAGAGATAGTTTTCATTCATACAAACTCATTTGTGCTTAAAGGACAACTGAAGTGAGAGGGATATGAAGGCTGCCCTCTTTATTTCCTTTTAAGCAATACCAGTTACCTTGCTATCCTGCTGATCCTCGGCCTCTAATACTTTTATCCATAGACACACTGATTAAGTATGCAGCAGATCAGGTATTTTGGACATTATTGTCAGATCTGACAAGATTAGCTGCATGCTTGATTCTGTTGTTTTTGAGACACTGCTGCAGCCAAATAGATCAGCAGGGCTACCAGGCAACTGGTATTGTTTAAAAGACAATAAACATGGCAGCATATTCTTCTGATTACAGTTGTCCTTTAAATCAGGGGTCCCCAACCTTTTTCAGTCTGGGGACCACTATCTGGACCAAACTTCTCTCTCCGGGGCGGGGGGGATGTGTTGACATTTGGCGCCGTGGAAGCATATCAGCGGCCTCCTGTAGTTACCATGGGAACCGCTGTCCTGCTTCCTTCCCTCCTTACAGCAGCCGCAGGGCGCGCTGCTGTAATAGGAGATGCTGCAAAGAGGAGAGGGGCTACGGGAGAATGTAAAAAAGGAAGCGGCCGCCAGATCATAAGGTAACAGGAGCGGCGGCCGCAGGAGGAGGTGGGACGAGAGGCCAGACCCACTGTGGCCAGCTGAAAACTGCCCACGGAGTGGCAGTGGGCCACGGACTGGCAATGGGTGGTTGGGGACCCCTGCTTTAAAGAAAACACGGGATGAAAATAAACTGATGAGATAAACAAGAGGAAGCAAGCGTGTTTGCTTATGAAACGGCTGTCAGATCAGCCCTCTACACCTGTATCTGTTTATCTGTGGGGATGAAATAATGTGTGGTGATCGCAGTTGATGGTGCCCGGATTCTTTTTACTTTCCCTGGTGATGAGATAAACAATTGTACCTATCCTCCTTCTCCTAAAAGACATCCCAAAGTTTTATTGTATATTTAAATCTACTTTAAGTTTTGTTGTTTATTTCCTGCTCTGAGAAATCATTTACTGCCAGGGAAGTGTTTTATGGCTGTAATTCTTTATCAGTGAGGGTTACTCTATAGTCTGATCCTGCCCCGACTTGGACAGAAACTGTCACTTGCATACCAGATGTTTAACTCTTTCAGGCAGAGAAAGAAAAAAGAAAGAAAAAAGAAACACAGCATAGTTATTTGTGTCCTTGGCACTGTACATACACTTGTCTATCTCATGTCAACTCGTGTATCCTTTAAGCACAACATTTCTCATGTGTGTTAATGCAAGGAAATCAGGAGATAAATGCATGACTAAAAATTAGAAATAAAAGGAGATGAGTCAGTAATGACTTTTCAATACATTAACCACTTCAGGACCACAGTCTTTCTACCCCTTAAGGACCAGGCACTTTTTTTCCATTCAGACCACTGCAGCTTTCACGGTTTATTGCTCGGTCATACAACCTACCAACTAAATGAATTTTACCTCCTTTTCTTGTCACTAATAAAGCTTTCTTTTGATGCTATTTGATTGCTCCTGCGATTTTTACTTTTTATTATATTCATCAAAAAAGACCTGAATTTTGGCAAAAAAATGATTTTTTTAACTTTCTGTGCTGACATTTTTCAAATAAAGTAAAATTTCTGTATACATGCAGCGCGAAAAATGTGGACAAACATGTTTTTGATAAAAAAAAACCCATTCAGTGTATATTTATTGGTTTGGGTAAAAGTTATAGCGTTTACAAACTATGGTGCCAAAAGTGAATTTTCCCATTTTCAAGCATCTCTGACTTTTCTGCGCACCTGTCAGGTTTCATGAGGGGCTAAAATTCCAGGATAGTACAAATACCCCCCAAATGACCCCATTTTGGAAAGAAGACATCCCAAAGTATTCAGTGAGAGGCATGGTGAGTTCATAGAAGATTTTATTTTTTGTCACAAGTTAGCGGAAAATGACACTTTCTGACAAAAAAAAGAAAAAAAAAAAGTTTCCATTTCTTCTAACTTGCAACAAAAAAAAATGAAATCTGCCACGGACTCACTATGCTCCTCTCTGAATACCTTGAAGTGTCTACTTTCCAAAATGGGGTCATTTGTGGGGTGTGTTCACTGTCCTGGCATTTTGGGGGGTGCCTAATTGTAAGCACCCCTGTAAAGCCTAAAGATGCTCATTGGACTTTTGGCCCCTTAGCGCAGTTAGGCTGCAAAAAAGTGCCACACATGTGGTATTGCCGTACTCAGGAGAAGTAGTATAATGTGTTTTGGGGTGTATTTTTACACATACCCATGCTGGGTGGGAGAAATATCTCCATAAATGACAATTGTTTTATTTTTTTTACACACAATTGTCTATTTATAGAGATATTTCTGCCACTCAGCATGGGTATGTGGAAAAATACACCCCAAAACACATTATACTACTTCTCCTGAGTACGGCGATACCACATGTGTGGCACTTTTTTGCACCCTAACTGCGCTAAGGGGCCCAAAGTTCAATTAGTACCTTTAGGATTTCACAGGTCATTTTGAGAAATTTCGTTTCAAGACTACTCCTCACGGTTTAGGGCCCCTAAAATGCCAGGACAGTATAGGAACCCCACAAATTACCCCATTTTAGAAAGAAGACACCCCAAGGTATTCCGTTAGGAGGATGGTGAGTTCATAGAAGATTTTTTTTTTTTGTCACAAGTTAGCGGAAATTGATTTTAATTGTTTTTTTTTCACAAAGTGTCATTTTCCGCTAACTTGTGACAAAAAATAAAATCTTCTATGAACTCACCATACTCCTAACGGAATACCTTGGGGTGTCTTCTTTCTAAAATGGGGTCATTTGTGGGGTTCCTATACTGCCCTGGCATTTTAGGGGCCCTAAACCGTGAGGAGTAGTCTTGAAACCAAATGTCGCAAAATGACCTGTGAAATCCTAAAGGTACTCATTGGACTTTGGGCCTCTTAGCGCACTTAGGGTGCAAAAAAGTGCCACACATGTGGTACCGCCGTACTCACGAGAAGTAGTATAATGTGTTTTGGGGTGTATTTTTACACATACCCATGCTGGGTGGGAGAAATATCTCTGTAAATGACAATTGTTTGATTTTTTTTTACACACAATTGTCCTTTTACAGAGAGATTTCTCCCACCCAGCATGGGTATGTGTAAAAATACACCCCAAAACACAATATACTACTTCTTCTGAGTACGGCGATACCACATGTGTGACACTTTTTTGCAACCTAGGTGCGCTAAGGGGCCTAACGTCCTATTCACAGGTCATTTTGAGGCCTTTGGATTCTAGACTACTGCTCACGGTTTAGGGCCCCTTAAATGCCAGGGCAGTATAGGAACCCCACAAGTGACCCCATTTTAGAAAGAAGACACCCCAAGGTATTCTGTTAGGAGTATGGTGAGTTCATAGAAGATTTTTTTTTTGTCACAAGTTAGCGGAAAATGACACTTTGTGAAAAAAAAAACAATACATATCAATTTCCGCTAACTTGTGACAAAAAATAAAATCTTCTATGAACTCATCATACACCTAACAGAATACCTTGGGGTGTCTTCTTTCTAAAATGGGGTCACTTGTGGGGTTCCTATACTGCCCTGGCATTTTACGGGCCCAAAACTGTGAGTAGTCTGGAAACCAAATTTCTCAAAATGACTGATCAGGGGTATAAGCATCTGCAAATTTTGATGACAGGTGGTCTATGAGGGGGCAAATTTTGTGGAACCGGTCATAAGCAGGGTGGCCTCTTAGATGACAGGATGTTTTGGGCCTGATCTGATGGATAGGAGTGCTAGGGGGTGACAGGAGGTGATTGATGGGTGTCTCAGGGGGCAGTTAGAGGGGAAAATAGATGCAATCAATGCACTGGGGAGGTGATCGGAAGGGGGTCTGAGGGGGACCTGAGGGTTTGGCCGAGTGATCAGGAGCCCACACGGGGCAAATTAGGGCCTGATCTGATGGGTAGGTGTGCTAGGGGGTGACAGGAGGTGATTGATGGGTGTCTCAAGGTGTGATTAGAGGGGGGAAATAGATGCAAGCAATGCACTAGCGAGGTGATCAGGGCTGGGGTCTGAGGACGTTCTGAGGTGTGGGCGGGTGATTGGGTGCCCGCAAGGGGCAGATTAGGGTCTAATCTGATGGGTAACCGTGACAGGTAGTGATAGGGGGTGATTGATGGGTAATTAGTGGGTGTTTAGAGGAGAGAAGAGATGTAAACACTGCACTTGGGAGGTGATCTGATGTCGGATCTGCGGGCGATCTATTGGTGTGGGTGGGTGATCAGATTGCCCGCAAGGGGCAGGTTAGGGGCTGATTGATGGGTGGCAGTGACAGGGGGTGATTGATGGGTGGCAGTGACAGGGGGTGATTGATAGGTGATTGACAGGTGATCAGTGGGTTATTACAGGGAATAACAGATGTAAATATTGCACTGGCGAATTGATAAAGGGGGGTCTGAGGGCAATCTGAGCGTGTAGGCGGGTGATTGGGTGCCCGCAAGGGGTAGATTAGGGTCTAATCTGATGGGTAACAGTGACAGGTGGTGATAGGGGGTGATTGATAGGTGATTGATGGGTAATTAGTGGGTGTTTAGAGGAGAGAATAGATGTAAACAATGGATTTGGGAGGTGATCTGATGTCAGATCTGCGGGCGATCTATTGGTGTGGGTGGGTGATCAGATTGCCCGCAAGGGGCAGGTTAGGGGCTGATTGATGGGTGGCAGTGACAGGGGGTGATTGACGGGTGGCAGTGACAGGGGGTGATTGATAGGTGATTGACAGGTGATCAGTGGGTTATTACAGGGAATAACAGATGTAAATATTGCACTGGCGAATTGATAAAGGGGGGTCTGAGGGCAATCTGAGCGTGTGGGCGGGTGATTGGGTGCCCGCAAGGGGTAGATTAGGGTCTAATCTGATGGGTAACAGTGACAGGTGGTGATAGGGGGTGAATGATAGGTGATTGATGGGTAATTAGTGGGTGTTTAGAGGAGAGAATAGATGTAAACAATGGATTTGGGAGGTGATCTGATGTCGGATCTGCGGGCGATCTATTGGTGTGGGTGGGTGATCAGATTGCCCGCAAGGGGCAGGTTAGGGGCTGATTGATGGGTAGCAGAGACAGGGGGTGATTGACTGGTGATTGACGGGTGATTGACAGGTGATTGACAGGTGATCAGGGGGGATAGATGCATACAGTACACGGGGGGAGGGGTCTGGGGAGAATCTGAGGGGTGGGGGGGTGATCAGGAGGGGGCAGTGGGCAGGGGGGGGGATAAAAAAAAAATAGCGTTGACAGATAGTGACAGGGAGTGATTGATGGGTGATTAGGGGGGTGACTGGGTGCAAACAGTGGACTGGGGGGTGGGCAGGGGGGGGTCTGAGGGGTGCTGTGGGCGATCAGGGGGCAGGGGGAGGGAAATCAGTGTGCTTGGGTGCAGACTAGGGTGGCTGCAGCCTGCCCTGGTGGTCCCTCGGACACTGGGACCACCAGGGCAGGAGGCAGCCAGTATAATAGGCTTTGTATACATTACAAAGCCTATTATACAATGTAAGTGCGGCGATCCGGGTGCTAGTAACCTGCCGGCGCTTCCGAACGGCCGGCGGGTTACTACGAGCGGTGGGCGGAGCCAGTCCCCGGCGGCTGATCGCGTCACGAATGACGCGATCGCCGCATAACCACTCCCGCAGCCGCCCCCGCCGATGGGCGTATTGCGGTCGTTTGGGCCCGGACTTTGCCGCCGCCCATCGGCTGGGGGCGGTCCTTAAGTGGTTAACATAAGAGAGTGGAAGACAGAGATGGAGAGAGAGAAGGGGAAAGTGAACAAGGGAAGATAGGTAGTGATATGGACAGACAGACAAGAGAAATAGATATGGACTAACAAGAGAAAGAGATCACAATCTCATGAAGGTCTTAATTTGGCCATATTTTGAAGGGACATACAAATGTGTTTCTACAACAACCCTCCTTATTTGAAAGAGAGAAGGCTAGATTACAGCTTGGCCATTTTTTCACAAAAGTACAATTGCTCAGGCTAATTTGCAGACAAAGCCAACATTACAGACAGTGTAGAGAAACCGAGAGCCCAATATAGTGTAGTATGTTAAGCATAAATGAATTAAAGGTTATCGTGAGAAAATTATACTCACAAACATGGGTTACCACACAGGCAACCACTGTATAGGCAGGTGAGGAGATTAGACCTGTCCTCACTCAGGGATAAGAAGTCGCTCTCTGTAGATGCGAAAGGGGGTAGATCACCCCTCCACCAGGGGTGGACACGGTATAGCAGTAGGAGAACAGAGGCGCCAGCAGGATAAACGTGGATAAAAACTTTAAGATTTGCTGGGAGGAAGTGGTGGACTTACCTCCATAAAGCAGACACGAAAGACTGTCTGAATAGTAGTCACATTTATTAATTAGTACCCCAAAACAGTGCAACGCCTTTCGCAGGCCCAGCCCGCTTCATCAGGCAATAAAAATGGGGACAAGACAGAATTTCAGCAATAGCAGGTGTAGCGCCTCAGTGACTTCACTGAGGCGCTACACCTGCTATTGCTGAAATTCTGTCTTGTCCCCATTTTTATTGCCTGATGAAGTGGGCTGGGCCTGCGAAACGCGTTGCACTGTTTTGGGGTACTAATTAATAAATGTGACTACTATTCAGACAGTCTTTCGTGTCTGCTTTATGGAGGTAAGTCCACCACTTCCTCCCAGCAAATTTTAAAGTTTTTATCCACTTTTATCCTGCTGGCGCCTCTGTTCTCCTACTGCTATTACAGATAGTATTCCTCATGCTGCTTTTTGCTTTAGCATAAATGGAGCATATTGTACACACAGTTCTCACAGTGAACTCTATTTTCAACCTCTCACAGGTGATATGTGTTCTTTAAGTAGAATCAGGAGCGCATTATTTTAATAAATGCATTCTAACTAAAACTTTCATCAAAAGGATCAAAAAAGTCCCTCATTTCATCTTCGTCACATGTTGGAAGCAGGAGGTTCATTTTAGAGAAGGACAACCTGCAGCTGCATGTTGAGATCATCTTTGGGAAACCTGTTAAACTTTTAATTGGTGGGAAAGATTTAGGGGTTCCATAGATCATGGTGTGATAAAGCCCAGGAGGCTTGTACCTGGATATATGATAACTAGAACCGTGACCACCAAATTAGAAAGTGAACTTGAGAAATAGTTATACCAAACCTTGATGCCCTGAGAGCTCCATATGGCTCCCCGAGGAAACAATCTGGGGAGACAAATCACGAGCAGGTGATAGAATTGGACATGTTTTACAAATTGGTAAAGGGTGAGAAAACTTTCATGTCAATGGAAAAAAAGTTATCTTGCAGAGAGAATTACTGGAACACTTAGAATGTCTGATTAGTCTGCCAACTGCACTCCATTCTGGCTTCTTCTTTTTTTTCATTTAGAAGTAAAAGGGATCACAGATAGTTGTAGTAGTTAGAACATTTACAGCAGACAAAAGGGCTGACTGCTGCAGCACGGAACAGAATCAATGGCCGCATAACGGTAGACAATTTGTACAAACGTATTTCTCATTAGTGCTCATTCACAAACAATTGAGATAACTTTATATTTGAGCTGGTATCATTTGAAATTCTAACAGTTTGAACAGCTAAAATTCTAACAACCTGAAGATTCTTAAAAAAAAAAAAAAGTTTCACTTACCTGGGGCTTCTGCCCGCCCCCTGCAGACAACCTGTGCCCGCGACATTACGAAACAATCCTACGGTCCCCCGCCAGGGGGATTTTTACTCTTTACCGCCCAAGACCACTGTCACCAGCTGCCCCCCTTCAGTATAGGTAGCAAGATGATCCCTCCCCTCTTCCCTCCAGTACAGGTAGCCCGATGACCTCTCCCTTTTCCCTCTAGTATAGGTAGCCTGGTGACCCCCCCAGTATAGGTAGCCAGATGACCCCTCCCTCCTTCCCTCTAGTATAGGTAGCCAGAGGACTCTCTTAAAGGAGTTATCAGGCAACCCTAAAGAAAGTCGCCGTGACGTCATCGCCGGGGACCAGGACGGAGCTGCGGCAAATGGCTGAAAGGGGAGCTGCGGCGAGGGACGTGTTGGGAGCTTGGGGCTGGAGGAAGCCCCCGGTAAGTAGCACTTATTTAGGATTGCCTGATGACTCCTTTAATCCCTCCTTCTCCCACCCACCCCTTTCAGTATAGGTAGCCAGCATGCCTTCACACCGCAGCAACCATCAGTGTCACTCATTTCTCCGCTCCTCTCCAGTGCAGAAGCTTCCTCTTCCTTTCTGTCCCCAATGCTACCCAAGTCCATAGCCACTGGCCACAATGCAAACATACACAGAGAGCAAGGTGGCTGCTGCACAGGCGGCTAGCAGCAGAGTACTGATCTCCCTGCTGCACCAGTTTAGCCTGCTGCTTTGGTGCCCTTGCTCCTGTGGTGCCCTAGGCTATGGCCAAGGGGGCCTTGGCATAAATCCGGCCCTGTCCCCCGCCGTGGCTCACTTTTGCATTGTTGAGTCACTGTCCACTGTACCTACACGGCCCTGACCGTGCGTGTCCTTGTTCGTGTTCCCATCGCTAGCAGTGTACTAGAGTCAAAGGGGGCAATTGCCTCAGGGCCCCAGAGCTTGTAGGGACCCCCAGTGGCTACAAGAGGAAAAATTTTTTCAAAAAGACCTTATAGTTTTTGAGAAAATTGATTTTAAAGTTTTAAAGGAAAAGAAATACACATTAAAAAAACCTTCCAACTTTAACGGTTAATAGCAAATCTACCTTAAATGCCAGAAACCCTAAATTTGCAGGATATGTTAAGGAGATCATTAGGAATAAGAGGAAAAAACAATTTTTCAAAAAGACCTTATAGTTTTTGAGAAAATCGATTTTAAACTTTTGAAGGAAAAAAGTATACTTTTAAATGCGGTAAATGTCACTTTTAGTAGCAAACCTAACGGTAGTGTAATTTTCCATGCATCAAAAGAAAGAGCAAAAAATTTCCTGACGGGGTTTCTAGGGGGTCCATACGCAGCTGCAGCGCTTTGGCCAGGGATCTCTATACAGCCGCAATATGAAGATCCCTGGCATTTTTTCCTATTTTCCCAATTTTTTTTTTATGTTTAGAGTGTGGGAGTTTTTGTTTTTTTAATTATGTGGCGTCTCCCCCCTGAAACTTTTTAACCCCTTGTCCCCCATGCAGGCTGGGGTAGCCAGAATATGGAGCTCCGACCGATTGGGGCTTCACACCCTGACTATACCAGCTGCACAAAAGGTCCCTTAATGCCGATTTTTGTTCCGGGGTATCTGTTGGGGGGGCCCCCCAGGTTTATTTTTCCCTGGGTCCCCATTGTTGCTTAAACCGGCCCTGGTACTGCGCACAGAGGCGTAGCTAGGGCTTTCAGCGCCCGGGGACAAAGACTATTAATGCGCCACCTAAGGGGAAGGCTGCGGTGCGCGCCGCGCCAAAAAAGGGGTGTGACTATATAATACATGTAGGCGTGGTTATGGGTGGAGCCAAATGCACAGGAAGTTAGCAGGCTCACGCTCACCCACCCTCCCTCAGTATGTACCTTCCAGCATGTTCCAAGACAAATTCAGCAATCATGAGCCCCCCCCCATCAAGACAAATTCAGCAATCATGAGGCCCCCAACATGACCAACTCAGCAATCATGAGGCCCCCAACAAGACAAATTTAGCAATCATGAGGCCCCCAACAAGACAAATTCAGCAATCATGAGGCCCCCAACAAGACAAATTCAGCGATCTTGAGGCCCCCAACAAATCATGAGGCCCCCAACAAGACAAATTCAGCGATCTTGAGGTCCCCAACAAGACAAATTCAGCGATCTTGAGGCCCACAACAAATCATGAGGCCCCCAACAAAACAAATTCAGCAGTCATGAGGCACATAAATAGACAGCATTTCACATAAATAGGCAGAATGCCCCCTTAATATGGTAGACACCTCTCACCTGGCAGCAGTTCCCCAAAATACACTCAATCTGACAGCAGTGGTTCCCCAAAAATAGGTAGCCCCAGGTCTATAGGTGTCCCCAGAATAGGTGGCCAGCAGTATAGATGTCCCCAGAATAGGTGGCCAGCGGTATAGATGTCCCCAGAACAGGTAGCCAGGGGTAGAGATGTCCACAGAACAGGTAGCCAGGGGTATATGTGACCAGTATATGTAGCCAGGTGTATATGTGCCCAGTATATGTAGCCAGGTGTATATGTGTCCAGTATGTGTAGTCAGGGGGTATATGTGCCCAGTATATGTAGGCAGGGGGTATATGTCCCCAGTATATGTAGGCAGGGGGTATATGTCCCCAGTATATGTAGGCAGGGGGTATATGTCCCCAGTATATGTAGGCAGGGGGTATATGTGCCCAATATGTGTAGGCAGGGGGTATATGTCCCCAGTATATGTAGCCAGGGGGTATATGTGCCCAGTATATGTAGTCAGGGGGTATATGCGCCCAGTATATGTAGTCAGAGGGTATATATGCGCCCAGTATATGTAGTCAGGGGGTATATGTGCCCAGTATATGTAGGCAGGGGGTATATGTCCCCAGTATATGTAGGCAGGGGGTATATGTCCCCAGTATATGTAGGCAGGGGGTATATGTCCCCAGTATATGTAGGCAGGGGGTATATGTCCCCAGTATATGTAGGCAGGGGTATATGTGCCCAGTATATGTAGTCAGGGGGTATATGCGCCCAGTATATGTAGTCAGAGGGTATATATGCGCCCAGTATATGTAGTCAGGGGGTATATGTGCCCAGTATATGTAGGCAGGGGGTATATGTGCCCAGTATATGTAGGCAGGGGGTATATGTCCCCAGTATATGTAGGCAGGGGGTATATGTCCCCAGTATATGTAGGCAGGGGGTATATGTCCCCAGTATATGTACGTTTTTTGGGAGGGGAGCAGCGCATAGAAGAGGGAGAGCTGTGAGCAGCGGTGGAGAAGGGGGGCCATCTCCCCCCTCCTTCTCTCACCTTAGGGCTCTCCCTCCCTCCCTCGCTCTCCCCTCCACAACTAATGTCCGTCCGGGTGGCTGGCAGCGGCAGGCGGGACTTACCTGCGTCTCGTCGCAGCGCCGGATGGATCTGCCGCTACTCTCTGGTCTAGTCCAGACCAGAGCAGTGGCTGCAGGACCCGAACTTCCGGCGCTGGAGCGAGACGCAGGTAAGTCCCGCCCGCCGTTGCCAGCCACCCGGACATTAATTATGGAGGGGACAGCGAGGGAGGGAGAGCACCTAAGGTGAGAGAAGGAGGGGGTGAGATGGCCCCCCTTCTCCACCGCTGCTCACAGCTCTCCCTCTTCTATGCGCTGCTCCCCCCCCAAAAAAAAAAAAAACTCTGCAGCTCAGCTGGGCGCCCTCGGGGACCCGGCGCCCCGGAGCACCTGTCCTACCCCGACCCCCCCTAGCTCCGCTGACTGCGCAGGTGTAGAAGAGATTTTCTCACGGGAGCACAAATGAGGATGTGTGTAGCCAGGGCCGCGCTGGCATAGTGGATGTCAACTTGCAAATCGGTGAGAATGAAAGTGAGCTGCTGAGGGGGACCGGAGAATCTATTGGTAACGTAGCAGGCACAGGGCGGCTGCAGGGGGCTGGCAGAAACCCCAGGGAAGTGAAAAACTTTTTTTTAAGATTCTTCAGGTCCGCTTTACGTCAGTCTCTGCGCAGTTTGGATGATAAGGAGTACTTTTTCCTTGCATCTCCAGGGTGCTGAGTTCAAATCATACCAATGTCTGTATTTGTATTACAAATGTTTATATTTTTATGCATCACAATGTTTATAGATTTATGTACCATTGTCTGTTACTCTGTACAGTCCCATGGAAGATTATGGCACTATATAAATCATGATTAATAATAATATTGCACATTGGCTGGATAGTGTACTGGCTAAGGACTCTGCCTCTGACACAGGAAACCTTGGCTAAAATCTTGGCTCTTCCTGTTTAGTAAACCAGCACCTATTCAGGGAGGAATCCTTGAGCAAGACTCCCTAACACCGCTACTGCCTACTGAGCGAACCCTAGTGGCTGCAGCTGTGGTGCTTTGAGTCCGCCAGGAGAAAAACACAATATAAATGTTTTGTCTTGTCTATTTCCATGCAGTTCGTATGTGGTGTACAAAAAGTTTACTTCTGTATTGCAGAAATGCTCTTGTAGTCTTCTTTCAATGTATTTTTATTGAACATTTTTGAGTATAACGCACATGGTACATTTGTAAAATTTGTACAATTGTGAAAAACCGTTGTTACCAAAAAATAACTAGAGATGACCCAAACAGTTCGCCAGCAAACAGTTCCTGGCAAACATGGGCTGTTTGCCATTCGCTTTTAACGCAATTTTTTTTTTTAAATGAGTTTGCATTTTTACATTAACCACCCTGGCGTTCTGATTAAATCGCCAGGGTGGCTGCGGGAGGGTTTTTTTTAAATAAAAAAAAAACTATTTCATGCAGCCAACTGAAAGTTGGCTGCATGAAAGCCCACTAGAGGGCGCTCCGGAGGCGATCTTCCGATCGCCTCCGGCGCCCAGAATAAACAAGGAAGGCCGCAATGAGCGGCCTTCCTTGTTTTGCTTATATCGTCGCCATAGCGACGAGCGGAGTGACGTCATCGACGTCAGCCGACGTCGTGACGTCAGCCGCCTCCGATCCAGCCCTTAGCGCTGGCCGGAACTTTTTGTTCCGGCTGCGCAGGGCTCAGGCGGCTAGGGGGGCCCTCTTTCGCCGCTGCTCGCGGCGAATCGCCGCAGAGCGGCGGCGATCAGGCAGCACACGCGGCTGGCAAAGTGCCGGCTGCGTGTGCTGCTTTTTATTTCATCAAAATCGGCCCAGCAGGGCCTGAGCGGCAGCCGCTGGCGGTGTTGGACGAGCTGAGCTCGTCCAGACCGCTCAGCTGGTTAAAGTCACTGGCCTCCAACTTTAGCAGTTAATAGCAAAGCCCCCTTACGTGCAAGAAACACCAAATTTGCAGAGTGTGTTAAGGAGGCCAGTAGCAACAAGATGAAAAAAATATTCAAAAATTTGTAGTTTTTGAGAAAATTGATGTTAACTGCTTCACAACTGAGAGGTTTTACCCCTTGAGCACCAGAGCAATTTTCACCTTTCAGCGCTCCTTCCATTCATTCGTCTATAACTTTATTATTACTTATCACAATGAAATGAACTATATCTTGTTTTTTTCGCCACCAATTAGGCTTTCTTTAGGTGGGACATTATGCCAAGAATTATTTTATTCTAAATGTGATTTTATTCTAAATGTTTTAATTTAAACTTAGTGCCTGCCTAATTTGATTGAACTTTGCTTTACTAAAACTATGAATTTTAGAAAAGCAAAGTTCAATCAAATTAGGCAGGCACTAAGTTTGGTGAACTGGGATAATGTACTACAAGGGGAAGACACTGAAGGGAAATGGCAAGCTTTTAAACTTCTACTCAATCAATATTGTAGTATGTATATCCCATATGGAAACAAAATATCTAGGAATAAAAAAAGGCCTCTATGGATGAATAGAAAGGTTAAAGATAAAATAAAGAGGAAAAAGAATGCCTATAAGGTCCTAAAACAGGAGGGGACCGAGGCTGCACTAAGCAATTATAAGGAGTGCAATAAAAATTGTAAAAAAGAAATTAGGCAGGCAAAGATTGAAGCTGAAAAACAAATCGCTAAGGATATCAAATCTAACCCAAAAAAGTTTTACAAGTACATTAACTCTAAAAAAAAGAAAAGTTGACTGTATAGGACTCCTAAAGGATGAGGGTGGGAACTCAATGGTGGATGACCAAGGTAAGGCAGAGTTATTAAATGCTTTCTTTGCTTCTGTCTTCACAAAAGAAACAGCACTGTTGCAAACTACAGAGGCGGAAGAGTCTCAATCTTCTAACTGTAATATTAAATACTTAACGCAGGAAAAAGTGAAGGCAAGACTAAATAAATTAAAAATAAACAAGGCACCTGGCCCGGATGGCATGCATCCTCGGGTCCTAAGGGAATTAAGTTCAGTTATAGATAAACCCCTTTATCTTATCTTTTGTGACTCTCTTGCAACTGGCAGAGTCCCCGTGGATTGGCGTACAGCCCACGTTTTCCCATTATTTAAGAAGGGCAAAAAAATCAGATCCAGGAAATTATAGACCTGTAAGCTTAACATCAGTTGTATGCAAACTATTTGAGGGGTTACTAAGAGATACTATACATGACTTCATAGTAGAAAATAATCTTATTTCTCAGCATCAACATGGGTTTACTAAAGACAGGTCCTGTTTGACTAACATGCTCAGCTTTTATGAGGTAGTGAATGCTAATATGGATATTTGGAATGCTGTAGATGTGATATACTTGGACTTTGCAAAGGCCTTCGACACTGTTCCCCACAAAAGTCTGGTGCAAAAGTTGAGGATGCAAGGACTGGGGGAGAGTCTGTGTTCATGGTTAGGGAACTGGCTAATGGACAGAAAACAAAGAGTTGTGCTCAATGGATCGTACTCAAAATGGGAGACTGTTAGCAGTGGGGTCCCACAGCGGTCTGTTCTGGGTCCAGTGCTCTTCAATTTATTTATTAATGACCTAGTAGATGCAGTAGTGAGCAATGTTGCTATTTTTGCAGATGATACAAAATTGTGCAGAATCATCAACTCTCAGGAAGATAGTGTCATATTGCAACAGGATCTGGATAGGATGGCTATATGGGCACATACATGGCAGATGAAATTCAATGTTGACAAATGTAAAGTCATGCATTTTGGACTTACTAATGGTCTAGCACCATACAAAATAAATGGGATACAGTTGGGGACATCAAACTTGGAGAAGGGCTTAGGAGTACTCATTGACAACAAGTTAAATAATCGTACTCAATGCCAAGCCGCTGTAGCTAAAGCTAACACAATTTTGGGATGCATTAAAAGGGAAATAAAAACTCGAGATGCTAGCATAATATTGCCCCTGTTTAACTCTCTAGTAAGGCCACATCTGGAATATGGAATTCAGTTCTGGGCACCACATTACAAAAAAGATATTGCAGTTTTAGAGCAGGTGCAGAGACGAGCAACAAAATTGATACGTGGGATGGAAGGTCTCACTTATCAAGAAAGGTTAGATAAACTGGGTTTATTTAGTCTAGAGAAAAGACGCCTTAGAGGGGATCTAATTAACATGTATAAATACATCAGAGGGCAATATAATAGCTTGGCGGATGAGCTTTTTGTCCCTAGGCCTCCTCTAAGGACTAGAGGACATGATCTGCGCATGGAGGAAAAACGTTTTAGCCATTTATTTAGGAAAGGGTTCTTTACAGTAAAGGTGCCCATACACTCGTCAGATTGGCAGCAGATAGATAAGAAATGCATCTGATGATCTATCTGATGCGTTTTAGAACATTTTTTACCAGGATAGAATTCCAATAGATTTCAGTTTGAAATCTATTGAAATTCGATCTGATGGTATTTTTTTGCCATCAGATTTCCATTAAGGCCAATGCAAACTGATAAGCAATCTCATCAGATCGACCTAAATTTTCCATCCTGCAAGTTCGATGGAAATCCATCGAAATCGATCGAAATCGGCCGTCGATCGGTCGATTGGCCAACCGATTTGCAATCGATCGATCGATCGATCGATCGGGATCGATCGGTCGGCCAGAAAATCGGCTGAGTGTATGGGCTGCTTAACAAGGCATGGTCCAATTAGCCCCTAAAGGGAAAAATTCCTTCCCGACTCCAGATGGCAATCAGATAAAATCCCTGGATCAACATCATTAGGCATTACCTAGTAATTGTAGCCATGGATGTCTTTCAACGCAAGGAAAGCATCTAAGCCCCCTTTAAATGCAGGTATAGAGTGTGACATAATGACTTCCTGTGGCAATGCATTCCACATCTTAATCACTCTTAAGCAGCCCATACACTCAGCCGATTTTCTGGCCGACCGAGGGTTTTTTTCGCCTTCCTCTGGATCAACAGGAATATGTGAGGGAGCAGGCTGGTGTTGTACTTTATACTGGTTGAACTCGATGGACGTATGTCTTTTTTCAACCAAAATAACTATGTAACTATGTAAATGGGGAAATAGAAAAAAATGTGGGAAAAAAATCATTAATTTTCTGTTTTCGGCCATTATAGTTTTTAAATAATGCATGCTACTGTAATTAAAACCCATGAAATGTATTTACCCATTTGTCCCAGTTATAAAACTGTTTAAATTATGTCCCTATCACAATGTTTGGTGCCAATATTTTATTTGGAAATAAAGGTGCATTTTTTTTCAGTTTTGCGTCCATCCCTAATTACAAGCCCATAGTTTATAAAGTAACAGTGTTATACCCTCTTGACATAAATATCTTAAAAGTTCAGTCCCTAAGGTAACTATTTATGTATTTTTTTTATTGTAATTTTTTTTTTAATTACAAAAAAAAATAAAATTGGGGAGTGTGGGAGGTAATGAGTTAATTTATAGTGTAAAACTAATGTATTTGTATATGAAAAATGCTTTAGGGTGTAGTTTTACTATTTGGCCACAAGATGGCCACAGTAACTTTTTGCTCATGCGACCTGCAAGCTTAGGAAGTACGCTTGCAGGAAGTGTTATGAGGTTGGGAAAGAAGCAGCTGATCATTGCGGGGGGCTTAGATCAACGAACGGGAACGGTTTTTCCCGTTCATTGATCTCCGGGGGAGTGGAAGCGCGCACACGAGCGAGCGGGAGCGCGGACAGCGGCGGGAGCGGCCGGAGGTGCGGATATCTCTGGTGGTGAAAGGATGGAAAAAGGGATGGAGATATGCGCACCTGTGGGGGTAAAGTGGTTAAACTTAGAGGGAAAAAAGTAACGCCACTATGCTATAATGACAGATAATGTATTAGCCTCCCCCGAAGAGCTTTTGTCCATTCCTGGAGGTGGGGGTCGATGATGCCCTGAGGGGGTTCATGGTGGCATCTAGGAGTCCCCTTTAAGAAGGGGAACTCCTGATGCCCCCCCCCCCCCCCTCCCAGGAGAAATGAGTATAGGGTTACATAGTACCCCTTACCCATTTCCACAAAGGGTTAAGTGAAATAAAAACACACCAACAAAAAAAGTCCTTTATTATTCTTAAATAACCAGAAATACTTACCTGTACCTGACGCCACACACCACCACTTGCCGTGCAGCTCTCAACTATACTAAGTTAGCTGAGAGCAAAAGCATCTTCATATTTCCCTCCTGTGTACTACTGTGCAGGCGCAGAATGCTCCTGGCTACGGGAGCATGACCATGCAGCACATGCACCCGGACTGAGCCTGCACTGACTGGAGGACTTTTGGGGACCAGTTTATTTTTATTTACTTATTTTAGTATTTATATAGCGTCAACACATTACGCAGCGCTGTATAGAGAATATTGTCTTGTCACTAACTGTCCCTAAGAGGGGCTCACAATCTAGTCCCTACCGTTGTCCTATATCTATGTATGTATCTTGTAGTGCATGAAATATAGTCCAGGGCCAATTTAGGGGGAAGCCAATTAACTTATCTGTATGTTTTTGGGATGTGGGAGGAAACCGGAGTGCTCAGAAGAAACCCACACAGACACGGGAAAACATACTAACACCTTGCAGATGTCGATCTGGCTGGGATTCGAACCGGGGACCCGGCGCTGCAAGGCGAGAGCGCTAACTACTACGCCACCATGCTGCCCGGCCAGTTACAGGAGATTCAGGAGGCACAGGAGGATGATAAGCCTGGAGGGGGCTGGTGGCAGCTCCTAGTAGGTATTATCCCCCCCCCCTAGGTGCACTTTAAGGATATATATATATATATATATATATATATATATATATATATATATATATATATATCAGCTGCCAGGGGCTGGAGGAAGCCCCAGGTAAGGAGAACTTTTTTTTTTCTCGGATCTTCCCTTTAAGGATTTGTAGAAATGTGCTTTGCCTTTAAGTTCCCATAACTTACAAAGCAGAGCTGTGACATGAAGAATACAGTATATTTTAGTTACTGTAACGAATACAAGTAATTATAAAGTTAGCTACTATGAAACACATACATTATATGCAGCACTGTAGCACGGTTGAACACACACAACTTCCATTAGTTGGTATAAGGCAGCTTCATTATGATCCAGATACATATATATCCTTCTTCAAAAACAGGAAGTAATTACATTTTCATAATCACCATATAAATCTACTAAAGAATTCTTGTAATTGGTATTGACCAATCAATTATTATTTCCATAGCCGCTAACTTCATCACTTCACCTTGATTTATTTACATTACATTCTCGTAATCCATTGCATTATCATATTTATAATTGCAGTCATCCTTTAATATTGATTAAAACATAATGGAAACCACTTAACATTAAATAAAACAAAACTCACACTTAAATTGGAATAAAAATGTTTCTCCTGGCAACAGTTCAGGTTTCAACTTTACAAATGTCCTCCCCCCACAATTATCCCCATTTACGTACATCATTTGTAATTATTTGCATATGTAAATGGGTAGGCGGAAAATGGTGCATTGTAAGTGAAAATGTCATTTGTTCTTTGCTGTTCATCACAGTTTTCATGTAACAAGAATAAAGTACAATAGAGAATGGCAGAAGTAGCACTGTGGGGAAAGTGTGGCTTCTAACAATGCAGTGTAGAAGCAATGGTGCCTTTAAAGTGAAAGTGAAGGGAAAAAAAAACTTATGATATAATGAATTGTATGTGTTGTACGGATAATGAGGGATAATGAGTAGAACATTAGTAGCAAAGAAAAGATTCTCATATTTATATTTTCAGCTACACAGATTTATTTCTGGGGGAAAGGGGGGGAATTGCATCGTTCTGTCATGTTTGCAGTTTAAAAACCACACTGTATATTAAACTACCAAACAAAGCAGAGCTAATGACTCTTTGGACTTTCCTGCAGTAGAACCTCATCTAAAGCTGACTCTCACTGTTTCTTTAAAACAACTTGAGTACCGCAGTGTTAAACCCCGCTAAAGACCAGGCCCATTTTTACTAAATTGACCACTGCAGCTTAAAGGCCTCGCTGCAGGGCCGCACAACTCAGCACACAAGTGATTCCCCCCCCCCCCCTTATCTCCCCACCAACAGAGCTTTCTGTTGGTGGGGTCTGATCGCCCCCCAGATGTTTGTTTATTTTTTATAAATATTTGTATCTTTTATTTTCAAATAAAAATGGTTTTTGTGTCCCTCCCTCCCCCTGCCAGCCAATCAGTGCGACCAGCTGTGATAGGCTTCAGCCTATCACAGCAGATTGCTTTTGAGACTCTGGAGGGGACAGCCGAGTGACGCGGCTGTCCCTTGTACAGCTCTGCCTTAGATCGCAGCGCTGTACCCAGTAAATAGATGGCAATCGCTGCTGGGAGACTGGAGGCGGAGCGGAGCTCCGTCATTCTTGCGGGTATGCACGCATGATCTCCTGTAGCCGGCCCCAGGACTTGGCGCCAATTGGCGGAAGGCGGTCCTAGGGCTGCTGACGCAGTCAATCCCATTGGCATGATGCAGTCTTTAGGTAGTTAATGTATAAGTGCTTCAGAAAACAGGACTGTCTTTGACCCATTTTGGGTCGAAGAGCTCAGAGAAGCTCTTTTGCATAGATAACAACTGAAGTTTCTTAAAGAGAAACCGTAACCAGGAATTGAACTTCATCCCAATCAGTAGCTGATACCCCCTTTCCCATGAGAAATTTTTACCTTTTCACAAACGCATTATCAGGGGGCTCTGTCTGGCTGATATTGTGGTGAAACCCCTCCCACAGTGTGATGTCAGGACCATGATTCTGACATCACACTGTGGGAGCCTTGTTGCATTGTGGGAAATAACGGCTGCTTACAGTTGTTTCCCACTGCCAAAAAGCAAGCAGCATCTCCTTCCAATGACATCACCTGCCAGCAGTAAAAATGTCACCATGTGATAAAAGTCAGAATGTAAATCAGGGAGAAGAAAGATTTTACAATGGGCAAAAAATGATGAAATCATCCTATGTAATAAAACCTAAGTGTCCCTGCGTCATCCTGTCCCTGTGTCTGTGCGTTTGTGCTACTGCGCATGTGCAGCATGTGCAGTACGGACAGCCATTTGGACAGGAGGATGGGGCCAGGGAGCCAGGCGGGAATGTGAGCGGGTGGACGGGTGCGCACTGACATGCGGCAGTGGCGGGTGGTGTGACAGAGACCTAGAGCCTGTTTTTAAACGGGCTTAGGTCACCTAGTTTATATATAATTATGGTAAAAATGAAGCACTTTTTTATTACATTATTTTACTGGAGTTCCTCTTAAACTCTTCCTGTACTGGAAAACTATAAAAAATATGAGACTTTCTTTGTTATTAATGTTTGTTACTAATGTTCTATTTCTAAGCTGTACTACACATACAAATCATTATATCATAAGTTTTTTTTCCACTTCAGTGTCCCTTTAAAGAGGACCTGAACTCTTGCACAGGACCGAAGGAAAACATAGATAAATGCCCCCTGGGTGTATTTAAATAGTTTAGCCTGTCTAAATTCCCCTCATCTGTAACTAATAACAACTGTAATTTGAGCTCTCAGCTGTGGCAGCTGGCTGCCTCAGCAGAGCAGCTAATTTTTAAACACAGGATGTTCACCCTATGTCTGCTTCCATAAAGCAGGAAGTAGAAACGCTGCAGATTTATTGCAGGATTTGTATCAGCAGTATTAAAGGAATATTTTTCTTGAAAGGTAATTAAGCTGTTGCTTATCTTTTAGAGCAGAGAGGAAGTTCTGAGTTCAGATCCGCTTTAAGCAGATGGTAACTAATCAGAAATTAGCTTGAAGCATCATCTATATGTGATGAATGAAACTAGATTTTAACTGGTTACTATAATAAAATATAAGCTTAGTAAGAGCTGGTTCACACTTGTGCGCATTTGAAGATCATTTCATTGCTTTGCTGATGGCCGGCATTCAGCAAAGCGATGTGACAAATGTATCCCCATCGGATCATTCTCCCAGCATCCCTTGCGCTGCATGCAACAGTCTGGCAGCGGTCGCAATGCAATTCTTGTTTTCTGGAACAAGAATTGCAAAGCGCAACAGTCAAAAATATGCTCTGCAAAATCACAATCACCAAGAGATTGTGTTTTGCAATCCGAGTGTGAACTAAGCTTTCATGCTGCTGTTTACTTTGGGTTATTAGCAGGGGCGTAACTATAATTCATGGGGCCTCCCAGCAAAACGTTTATGTAGCCCCCAATGTTCACAACCTTTTCTTTGCCAACTCCTTGTGACCCTCACACACATCCTGGGGGCCCACTTTGCAACGGTCATAAAACAAGTGTGGACATCTGATCTTCACACCCTTAACAAGTGCAGCCACAAAAACACCTGTTCTGAAGGATGGACCCCTTTATCAGAGGGAATGAATAAATAGTTGGGGCTCATAGGCAAATGCAGGGGGGGGGATTACATCTGCCCAGAATCCCCCCTCAGACTAGGGCCGGTGCAGTGTCTGGGGACTGACGCAAGTTGAGACACCAGAATATCTAGCTTCCAGTACTGCCCCCTTTCTATCCCAGCTACAGTTGACTTTGGATGGAGCAGTAGCTTGTGTACAGAGCATGGAGCAGCTCTGGGGAACGAACGTCGTGACCAGGGATGAGCAGAGACTACGCCAGTGCGAATTTACGCATCGTAGTTCGCATCTACGCATCGTAGTTCTTAGGCGAAGTCTCAAAACTACGCTTACGATTTTACGCGTAGCGAAGTACTGTTACGCGTAGTTTACGCCCCTACGCGTAGTTCTCATGTGTATTGCGAAGTAAACTACGTATGCGTTATTCGCATCTATTTTTCCGCGTACGACTGTATGCATACAAAATTACGCATTGGAAAGGGGAATGTACGCATAGAAGAGTTACTAGTACAAGCAATTGCAGAGGAATTCAAGCGTACATTTTTATGCATAATGACATAAGCGTCCGCATGTACTACGCTATGCACTACGCGTAATTGCGTATTTTAACGCGTACTATAGGAAATTCATACGGAACAAATATTTGATTTTGAAGCCGTAGGTTGGCGAAGCGTAATTGCGTAAAACTATGCGTAGTTCCAGCGTAGCGAAGTTGGCTGACTACGACCATCCCTGGTCGTGACGTCATCGACGTCGTGACGTCACATGGAGTCCCGATCCACCCCATAGCGCAGCCTGGCGGCAATTGGCCAGGCTGCGCAAGGGGTCTGCGGGGGGGGCCACTTTTGCAGCGGGCAGCGGCGCATCGGCGGCGATCAGGTAAGACACACAGCTAGCAAAGTGCTTGCTGCGTGTTTTTAAAAAAACATTATCCAAATCGGCCCACCAGGGGCCGAGCGGTGCCCTCCGGCGTCAGTGGACGAGCTCAGCTCGTCCAGAACACCAGGGAGGCTAACAGAGCACAGAGCCCAGCTGTGTGAATGCTTCACTTTTCCCCTTCATCGGCAATGTCAGCTGTCCTCATTATTATCTGTATCCAAACTTCTCCTGAATGATCCCGTTGTCGATCGGGAACAGATCGGACATCTAAGAAATAATTGTCAGATCGGGTCAGTCGGACAGGAAATTGCATTATGTGTACCCAGCATGATGTCCTACCATATTATTATACTGTATTGTATGTGGCTGAGGGAGACCTTTCAGGAATCTCCCCCTTGAAAATCCTGGGTTTGCCCCTGGGGCTCCCTTACAGCTTGTATGGGCTGCTCCCCTGTAGTTACGCCCCTGGTTATTGCTGGTTTCTGTGCATGGTGAATACACAAACAGATCTCATGTATACAGAGACCAGAATGGCTTTTATCTGCCATCCATTCATAGTGGAAATCATAATGGCCTCAGAAAAAAAATGGTGCATTCAAAGTTTTTTCTACCTTTGTTTCCCTTTCAGCGCATAAGAAAAATACAGCATATCAGAAATGTAAAACAAGAAGAAGAAAAAAGATAACAGATCTCTAAGAACATTGTCTGTCAGCCAAAACCACCTGTTGTTTGTAATATAATGAAGGTGGCCGTACACTATTAGATTTCTGGTACATCAGGTAGACAATCAATATGTTCCAGGTATGCATTAAAACAGCAGGTTGAACTTTTTGTCCCAAGGCCTTCTCAAAGGACTAGAGGACATGATCTGCGCATGGAGGAAAAACGTTTTAGCCATTTATTTAGGAAAGGGTTCTTTACAGTAAATGTGATTAAGATGTGGAATGCATTGCCACAGGAAGTCGTTATGGCAAACTCTATACCTGCATTTAAAGGGGGCTTAGATGCTTTTCTTGCGTTGAAAGACATCAATGGCTACAATTACAAGGTTATGCCTAATGATGTTGATCCAGGGAATTTATCTGATTGCCATCTGGAGTCGGGAAGGAATTTTTCCCTTTTGGGGCTAATTGGACCATGCCTTGTGGGGGTTTTTTCACCTTCCTCTGGATCAACAGGGATATGTGAGGGAGCAGGCTGGGGTTGTGCTTTGTACTGGTTGAACTCGATGGACGTATGTCTTTTTTTAACCAAAATAACTATGTAACTATGTAACTATGAACTAAAGCTTTAAATGGCCACTGTTGCGAAAATCTTAAAATTTTAATTGTATGTAAACACATACACATAAGAAGTGCATTTATGCCGGAGCAAAATGAGCCATACATTACTTTTCTCCTATGCTGCTGTCACTTACAGTAAGTAGTATAAATCTCACATCACCGACAGGTTTTGGGCTAGTTCATGTCTCCATAGGGGATTCTCAGCATGGCCTTTATTCTTTATAAAGACACTCCCTGATAAAGATTTATACAAACCAGCCTCCCTGCTCACCGTACACTTTTTTGGCAAATGGATGGAGATACTGCCATTCACTAAGTGCTTTTGAAAATAAAGAAATCCCTGAGAATCCCCCATGAAGAGATGGGCTAGTCCAAAACCTGTCGATTCTGTCAGATTTCTTCTACCTTCTGTAAGTGACAGTAACAAAAGAGAAAAGTAATGTATGGCCCATTTTAATCTGTGAGAACTGCACTTCTTACCTGTATATGTTTGCATTAATTTAAAATGTTCAGATTTTTAAGATGGTCCTTTAATTATCTTATAGCACGAATAGGTATATTACAGAGGACTGAAGGATCAGTACTCCAGGATGGAGGCTGTCATATTTGCTTTCTTTTAAGCAATACCAGTTGCCTGGCTGTCCTGCTGATCTTCTGCCTGTAATACTTTCAGCCATAGACCCTGAACAAGCATGCAGCAGATCAGGTGTTTATGACAATATTGTTTATGGTGTAATTCAGACACTACTGAAGCCAAAATAGACCAGCAGGGCTGCCAGGCAATTGATATTGTTTAAAAGGAAATAAATAGCCTCCCTATCACTCTCACCACAGGTTCACTTTAAATGTCCCGCTGGGACCCCCTTTTGGTGCACTTATTATACCAATGAGAATCCTCATTCTTAAGAAGGTTTCTCATTAGTATAATTCTCATTGTTCTGCTGAATTCCCGAAACTTCATTTTACTGAGTTTAAAAGCTTTTTTTGCTTTGAACTTTTTAACCTATGACTGATGGCAGATAACGGAAGCCACCTATAACTGTTGGCAGATATTGGGAGTCACCTATGACTGGTAACAGAGACTGATAGGCCCCTTGTGACTGCTGACAAAGGTAGAGGTAACCCTGAAAATGTTTTAAAGGATACCCTAGTGATAGTTACATTTTAAAAAGGACACCTAATGTATGTATGGGGAGTTGTGTGGATGCCTCCTGCACCTCCCGTGGCCCAGTGTCTCCCTCCTTTCTCCGGTACGGATCCTCGTAATATTCCTACTGGTAGGAGCAGTGGATGCCCTCCAATCCAGACATAACATATTGCGCATGCGCAGCGGAGTACGTCCAAGTCGGAGGGCACTGACCGTGCCGACCAGGAAGAAGATTACGTGGATCACTACTGGACCACTACTGCTCCTGTGCACATGCTGACAAGCCTTAGGCGGAGGGGAATGGGAGAAGCCTCTTTAGGATACAAAGGTTTCCCCCTCCCCAAGGTAAGTACCCCCAAGGGGCACTTTTTTCACTACAGGTGTATTTTAAGCAAACTATAACAGCCACTCTGACCCACACCTAGCAACTGAGCTACACACAAAATTCACACATTTCAAAAGTAAATTTAAAAAGCTGCAGATCCCAAGCTCACTTTAAAGGGACCCTGAGCAGTACCCTATAATCAAAAATTTCACTTGCCTGGGGCTTCCTCCAGCCCACCGTAGGCTGCGAGGTCCCCCGACGTCCTCCTGGCTCCTGTCCCTGTCCGTGTCCCATGTGCTCGGTTTAGAGTTTAAAAACCATGCATGCGCAGGACTGTCACGCCGGCCACCGCGATGACGCATAGCAGCCGGCGTGATTATGCGGAGCATCAGGAACCAGGAAGAGCCGGCACGACACCCGGGCCGGATCCGCCGGAGGGACATGGACAGAAGACAGGAGGACGCCGGGGGACCTCGCAGTGTATGGTGGGCTGGAGGAAGCTACAGGTAAGTGCATTTTTTGATTATAGGGTACCGCTCTGGGTCCCTTTAAGCACAAACAAATTATTATTATTTTTTTCCAGTTGTCATTACAAGATATTTCTTTATTTAACTGCAGTTGGAGAATCAATCATCGAAGTCCTACGAGTGCTGATTTTTTTCAGCTATTAAGTTAAAACAGACTGGTATCCTACATATCTTTGTATTCTTGCCAAAACAGCCATTTTAGACTAATTAGGATTTCATACGGCTTCATTGAAAGAAACATAAACATTCTGTTAATATTCTCTGCAGCTGCTTCATCAATAACTCCCAGTGATTCTGCCAATTTGCAAAAGCAAACCAGTGGACGATCCGATGATATGGCACCGATTAATCCATCAGCATTCATTGCTCTTTTCTCAACATCACAAGACACAGATGCCAATAATACTTACAGTCCCCTGAATGTGAAAAGATCATTATTAAAGTGTGCTCAGTGTCCCTGGTCATTAATTACAATCTTGTGCACATATGCAATGTGATTGCGGGAAATAATCAGCTACGTCTGCCAAATTGGCAACATTTAAAAACTAATTTGTTATGACATACCATCAAAGCTATTTAAACAATGAATCCGGAGCTCTGTTGCATTGGGTGCATTGTTAAAATATCACATAACATCATTAAAACATGGTTAGCATTTCCAGGGGGAAATAATATTTATCCTTGAACTACAGTTCAAGTGGAAATTACACAAAAAAGAACAACCTCCTGATCCCGGGAAATTGATCTTTTAGCCAATATAGAGCAGTTTATCCAGGAATTGATAATACTCTCCCTTAAAGTGGACTTAAAGTGTAAATTCCAAAGTTAAAATAGTCAGGAGTGACACTGACTGCTTACTTTTATGTTACCCACTGTAGCAACAGGTGATTTTTGTATTAAGCAGGAGGGATGCACTGGAGCTTTTCTGGTATGAACCATTTTGTGTCTCTTACTGTTAATTCTGTAGTTAGCAGCACTACACTCTCTTCTCCCTTCCTATCTTGGATCAGGGCCGGATTTCTGGAAATGCCACAAAGACCCGGGCCTTGGGCGGCTGTAGCCCATGGAGGCACCTGAAAAGGAGAGAGGGCTTGATACATTTTGAAGAGGAGGCGGAAAATAGGGAGCAATATGTGAAAAAGGGAAACTTTTGCCTAAGGGAGCTGTTAATGAAACAGAGGGGCAACAGTACATGGATGAAATGCATGGAAGATGGGCTACGCATGGAATGGGAGGGGCACTGCTGCAGATAAAAGGGGAGCAATGACATACTTGGCCTAGGGGCACAACGAGTATAAATCCAGCCTTGTCTTTGATTGACTGGCTCAGCGGCACAAAACTTACCTGGGCTGATCTAATAGCTACCTCCAGCCCTCCTATGGAAAAATCTCAACATACCAACATACAGGGGCATTTCTAGGTTCCTGGGAGATCCGGGGCACCCCTGGGCACCAAAAGGGGACCAAGTGTGCGGCGCGCGAGGCCATGCCGCGGAAAGTGGGCATGGTCATAGATGGGGCCAAATGTACATGAACATAGCAGTGGCGTAACTTAAATATATTCAATAGGCAGTATTTCACATATGTAAGCCCCTCACCTGGCTTCTGTCTTGCCTTCGGCTGGCTGGCCTGTGCGCTTTACTCGGCTGGTGGTGATGCTCTGCCGGCCTGGCTGGTGGTGATGCTGTGCCGGCCTGGCTGGCGGTGATGCTGTGCCGGCCTGGCTGGTGGTGATGCTGTGCCGGTCTGGCTGACGGTGATGCTGTGCCGGCCTGGCTGGCGGTGATGTTGAGCCGGCCTGGCTTTGCTAGGTGACTTGTACTGGTTGAACTCGATTGTACTGGTTGAACTCGATGGACGTATGTCTTTTTTCAACCAAAATAACTATGTAACTATGTAACTATGACTTGCTGGTGCTTTGGGGGCTTTACTGCGCTGGGGGCTTTACTAGGCTTTTCTTGGCTGTATGCTTTGCTGGGCTGGGACCAGGAGGCTTTGCTAGGCTGGGGAGCTTGCTTTGCTTGGCTGTAGATAGGTAGCTTCCCCCAGCATAGGTTAGATAGGCAGCGTCCCCCAGTATATATTAGATAGGCAGCTTCCCCCAGTGTAGGTTAGATAGGCAGCTTCCCCCAGTATAGATTATATAGGCAGCTTCCCCCAGTGTAGGTTAGATAGGTAGGTTTCCCCAGTATAGGTTAGATAAGCAGCTTCCCCCAGTGTAGGTTAGATAGGCAGCTTCCCCCAGTGTAGGTTAGATAGGCAGCTTCCCCCAGTATAGATTATATAGGCAGCTTGCGCCAGTGTAGGTTAGATAGGCAGCTTCCCCCAGTATAGAATATATAGGCAGCTTCCCCCAGTATAGGTTAGATAGGCAGCTTCCCCCAGTATAGATTATATAGGCAGCCTCCCCCAGTATAGATTATATAGGCAGCTTTCCCCAGTGTAGATTATATAGGCAGCCTCCCCAGGATAGATTATATAGGCAGCTTCCCCCAGTATAGATTATATAGGCAGCCTCCCCAGGATAGATTATATAGGCAGCTTCCCCCAGTATAGATTATATAGGCAGCTTCCCCCAGTATAGATTAGATAAGCAGCTTCCACCAGTACAGATTAGATAGCAGCTTCCCCCAGTATAGGTTAGATAGGCAGCTTCCCCCAGTATAGATTATATAGGCAGCTTCCCCCAGTATAGGTTATATAGGTAGGTTCCCTCAGCATAGATTTGATAGATAGGTTCCCCCAGTATAGGTTAGATGGGTAGGTTCCCCCAGCGTAGATTAAATAGGTAGGTTCCCCCAACGTAGGTTAGATAGGTAGGTTCCCCCAGAGTAGGTCATATAGGTAGCTTCCCCAGTGTAGATTAGATAGGTTGGTTCCCTCAGTATAGGTTAGATAGGTAGGCTTCACCAGTATAGATTAGATACCTGTAGGTAGGTTCCCTCAGTATAGGTTAGATTTTATTTATATAGCGCCAACATATTCCACAGCGCTTTACAAGGCACAAAAAGACGACAAGGGGAACATAGATACACTAACAAAATGTACAACAGAGTTCCAAGCAGCACAAATATTGTGACAAAAACAGTAAACATTAGGAGGATGACCCTGCCCTTGAGAGCTTACAATCTAATGGGTAGTGGGGGACACACTAGGTAAGGGGGTGGAGGATGGATGAGGCAGTTACTCTTTGCTTCTGATTACATTGTGTCAGATAAGTAAATAAGGGCTATAGAATGTTATAAGCTTGTCTGAAAAGGTGTGTTTTAAGATTGCGTTTGAAGATGTCCAGGTTTGGAGCATGACGTACAGGCTGTGGAAGAGAGTTCCAGATAAGAGATGATGCTCGTGTAAAGTCTTGGATGCGAGCATGAGAGGAGGTGATCAGCTTAGAGGCCAGGAGAATTTCTTGGGAGGAGCGGAGGTTGCGGGAGGGACAATATCTTGAGATTAGTGATGAGATGTATGGAGGGCACAACTCATGGAGGGCTTTGTATGTTAGAGTCAGGAGTTTGAACTGGATCCTCTGGGTAATGGGTAACCAGTGGAGAGATTGGCACAGTGGGGCGGCATCGGAAGAGCGTGTGGAGAGGTGAATGAGGCGGGCCGCTGAATTTAGTAGGGATTGGAGAGGTGCTAGCCTTTTTTTTTGGTAGACCACAGAGCAGGGTGTTGCAGTAGTCTAGGCGGGAGATGATTAAGGCATGTACAAGCATTTTGGTGGCCTCTTGTGTAAGGAAGGGACGGATACGGAATATATTTTTGAGCTGGAAATAGCAGGTGGTGGTTAAAGCGGACCCAAACCGAACATTTTTTTTAATTCAAAATAATTGGTTGCACCACTCTGACACATACAACAATAAATAAACACTCCTTTAAGCCTATGAGAATTTCAGTGCATGCTTTTCACCCTTCTCTTTTCAGAACAAGGGTTATACAGGTGGCAGCCATTAGCAATTTCTCCTTTGCTGGACACCTTCTACTTCACCAGTTTGCCGGATTCTGTCCCGGCAATTTGAAAGGAAGGGAGGGGTTCCTCCAATAAATGTAAAATATTTTATATTTGTCATCCGGCAACTGAAAAAAGGCTGCTATTTATTATTATAATTTAGAAAATAGATTTTATTTCTGAAATCTTGTATTTTTAATTTGGGTCCACTTTAATGAGGCAATGTGAGGTTTAAAGGAGAGCTCTGAGTCAAGTATAACCCCCAAGCAGCGGGCCTTAGTGGTTGAGGTTATTGGGGTGTTGTCTACCGTTATGGTTGCAATTGGTGGGGGTGTAGATAGCGATGGTGGAAAAATCACAACTTCCTTTTTACTCATGTTGAGTTTGAGGAAGCCGGGGGACATAAATTCAGAAATGGCATGTAGACAGTTGGGGACTCTAGATAGTAGTGATGACAGATCAGGAGCTGAGAAATAGATTTGGGTGTCATCCGCATAGAGGTGATACTGGAAGCAAAAAGAGTTAATTAGTTGTCCCAGGCCACGAGTGTAGACTGAGAAAAGAAGTGGCCCAAGAACAGAGCCTTGAGGAACACCAACAGACAGTGGGCGTGGGGAGGAATTGGTGTTAGAGAAGGACACAGTGTAAGAGCGTCCAGAGATAAGAGGAGTTCCAGGAATGTGCTTGTCCCTTGATTCCTAAAGATGACAGTGTCTGCAGAAGCAGAGCATGATCAACCGTGTCAAAGGCAGAGGAAAGGTCAAGGAGCATTAGAATGGAGAACTGACCTTTGGATTTAGCTACCAGTAGGTCATTAGCAACTTTCGTGAGGACAGTTTCGGTGGAATAGTGTGTGCGGAATCCAGATTGAAAGGGGTCAAGTAAGGAGTTGGTAGAGAGAAAGGCAGACAATTCTGAATGGATGTGACGTTCCAGCAGTTTAGAAGCAAAGGGGAGGAGCGAGACAGGACGGTAATTGGATAGAGAAGCTGGATCAAGAGAGGGTTTTTTGATAAGTGGTGTGATAATAGCTTGTTTGAACAAGGAAGGAAAAGTGCCAGTGGAGATAGAAAGATTGAATAGAGTTGTTAGAGAGGGATTAAGAGAGGAGGAAAGCTGGGGGATTAGATGGGAGGGAATGGGGTCCAGGGCACAGATAGTGAGATGTGCTTTGGAGATTAGTGAGGAAAGACACTGTTCAGTGAGTGTGGTGAAAGATATTAGAGTGGGAGAGTGGTCTTGTGGATCGGGGGGAAGGCAGTTAGTAGTGGGCGAGGGTTAGATAGGTTCCCTCAGTATAGGTTAGATAGGTAGGTTCCCCCAGTGTAGGTTAGATAGGTAGGTTCCCCCAGTGTAGGTTAGATAGGTAGGTTCCCGCAGTGTAAATTAGATAGGTAGGTTCCCCCAGCGTAGATTAGATAGGTAGGTTCCCTCAGTATAGATTAGATAGGTAGGTTCCCTCAGTATAGGTTAGATAGGCAGCGTCCCCCAGTATAGATTAGATAGGTAGGTTCCCTCAGGATAGGTTAGATAGGTAGGTTCCCCCAGCGTAGATTAGATAGGCAGCTTCCCCTAGTATAGGAGGGGGCACTGGGCGGTGCGGCAGGGGGGAGCGGGCAGTGAAAAACTCACCTGTCTTCAGATCTCCACAGGCACAGCTTCCATGTGCTTCCGACTTCCTCCCCACGGCGTCCCTCGCATTGGTAACAGCGCTCCCTGTGATGTCATCACAGGGGGCACTGTAACCAAGACGACGGATGCCGCGGGGAGGAAATCGGAAGCACATGGAAGCTGTGCCTGCGGCGATCTGAAGACAGGTGAGTTTTTAACTGCCCGCTCCCCCGCCGCTCCGCCCAGTGCCTCCTCCTGCCACTCATCAGATCCGGGGCACCATGGCAACAGGTTCCAGGCTGGTGCCCCAGATCAAAGGCCCTAGCGACACCCCTGCCAACCTATCATGCATCGCTGTACAGAGTATATTGTTTTGTCACTAACTGTCCCTCAGTGGGGCTCACAATCTAGTCCCTACCATAGTCATATGTCTATGTGTCATATGTCTATATCATGTTGTGTATATGTCATAGTGTAGGGCCAATTTAGGGGGAAGCCAATTAACTTATCTGTATGTTTTGAGGATTAGGGAGGAAACTGGTGTGCCCAGAGAAAAACCCAGGCAGACACGGGGAAAGCATACAAACACCTTGCAGTTAGCATTAAAGGGCTCTTCTCAGGGCTGCAATATATACACATGTTGTATTTATACAGACTTCTGACTCCTGACTGCACTTAAAGAGAATCTGTACTTTAAAATTCTTACAATAAAAAGCATACCATTCTCTTTATTATGTTCTCCTGGGCCCCTCTGTGCTGTTTCTGCCACTCCCTGCTGCAATCCTGGCTTGTAATTAACAGTTTTAGGCAGTGTTTACAAACAAAAGACTGGCTTCTAACGAGAGTATCATAGGCTGAGAACTAGCTTACTGTGTGACTCATGCAGAGCTTGGAGAGGGTGTGTAAAGCTTCTACCAATGACAAGCAGTGCTGCACAGCTGACAGAGCCAACAGAGGAAAGAAGATAAGATTTATTACAGAGACAGTGCAACTAGAAAAGGTTGCAGTAAGACAGACCACATTAGAACAGGTATAGGAACTTATAGGATAGAAGAAATAAGGCTCAAAATGTTGTTACAGAGTCTCTTTAAGGGCTTAGGTTGTGTTTGTACAAAGGCAGAAAACTGCTGTGGTATGACAAAACCTGTATTTTCTGGCATGGTAGATCCGTTTTTAAACATTTTTCCTGCTAAATTATTATAAATTTTACAGACAGTGTTGACAGCATGAAATTTATTTTCAAACTTTTGGTCTACTTTAAGGTATAACTCTGGCAACATGTAGCACTGAGTCAGGACAAAAAAAGAGATTCTCTTGTTGTGATTAGTGATGGTCAAACATAACGATTTTGCGTTTGTGAATTTTACCGCAAAACTTTGCGGTCCAGAAATTTACAGCGAGACCTATAAACTTTAATGGTAGGTGAACATCACAAACCTTAAGGGCATCTCTGCACCAACAAATTATTTTTAAAAGGTGTGAAAAAACCAGGACTGTGGCATGGCGGATGGGTACAATGGCAAAAAGTTCCTATTTTAGTCACAGACTTTTTTTATGCATAAATGCAAAAAATCACATATAGTTTCAAGACTTTTAAATTAAAGGGATCCCGTGTGTGCCTGCCTAGAAATTGTTATGTGCATCCAGTGTCTGAGATGCATGAAAAATGTTGTATTTATCTCCCTAAACATTTTGAATTGCAGATATATGACGCCTGAAAATTTGGGAAAATTACCTGCCTAAAACACTGGAGGCCTGAAAAGAATTGGCAATTACCTGCAGAATAAATATTTGAATTTCAGTCTCTGTATGAGTCAGAGGCTAGAAAAAAATGGGCAATTATATGCGGAATAAATAATTTCAGCCTCTGTATGGGACAGAAGGCATAAAAATTGGGCAATTACCTGCCAAATAAATATCTATATGTCAGCCTCTGTGTGAGACAGAGGCCAGGCGTAACAATCGGTAAAGCCAACTGAAGAATCAAATGATCAAATGAGATACTGGGTGTTCCTGCTGGTGGTGGTGCAGGATGGCTGTGTCTGTGGCCAGGGCGGACGTGAGGCCTGGCATGTGCCAGAGTAATAATGGGTGATTACACATCCATGGTGTAACTGTCTGATATCCATGCCTTGTTCATTTTGTTAAAAGTCAAGTGATCGACACTGCTGTGTGCTAGGCGACGTTGCTTGTCTGTCATGATCCCTCCAGCTGCACTGAATGTCCTTTCTGCCAGGACACTTGAGGTGGGGCAAGCCAGCTCCTTGGCAAATTGTGACAGCTCTAGCTACAGGCAAGCCTGCACACCCAGAAGTCCAGAGGTTCCTCACTCCTCAGAGTGCCCACAGTAAGAGTTAACCCAAGGTAGTTGGATACCAGTTGGTTGAGGCGTTCACTGAAGGTGGATCCAGAAGCACCCTGTTGAGGTATTGTACATAAGAAGGACCTCATATAAGACATGATTGGCACGCCACTGTCAGCAGCAATTCCCAACAGCAATTCACCCTTTTCTTGAAGGGTTGGCACCTTTGGCTTTTATTGGCTCTTCCTGTACCACCACTATGAAAAGCGGAATACAGCCTCTGCTTGGTATGGATGCTGGGCCGGGCTGATGCAGAGGCTGGGGAGCGCAGGTCTCAAGATGGGCGCTGTGGTGTTTAAAACCACAGGCACTACAAGGGGTTGCCTCAGCACTGTAAATTTTCTGGTAGTCCAGGAAAAAAGTTTTATTTTCCCTGTCCTGAGAGACTGACAACTAAGGGTGCGGAGAGAAAAAGCTTTCTGCTCTCTGCACAATTGTTCTAATGACTGCATCTGCTCAGCCACTGATAAGGAATCATACAAAGTTTTATAGACAAAGATTTGTAGACAGTCCCTATTAAGTGTTCAGCAGTCTTGTGTACAGCACCCTGCCCTTAGTCTCTCTTCGGAAGCGTATTGGGCATATGTGGTCACGATTGTTTCCTAATTGTACATGATCAGTACACTCTCAGACATGTCTGCTGTGTGGACAATGCATACACCCTGCTCCAACTAGAACCAGATGGCGCTGTGACTGTTGGGGAGGGAGAGGGATTGGTGGAGGAGTCAGTCACAAGTCACAGTCACAAGTCTTCTCCCCCTTCTCCTGAACATCCCTCTCAGCGTTTGCTGCTCTTCCAGATGGGGTCAGGAGGACTTGACTGGTGCCTGTGGCCGTACTTTAAAACAGTGAGTAGGCACTGTTGTTGAGGAGTCATGTAAGTTCATGCTGCTGCTGAATCATATAGATATTGTCCTGCTGTGGCTCAGGAAAGGGGGAGGTGCACTTGGGCAGCTCAGCCTCTGTTGGTGGTGGACCTTGTACTGTGACTGTATGGATGAGCTGCATTTTGGCCACCATCTGTAATTCTGGCAGTATCTCCGCCATTTTCTGTTTGTACGAGGGTCTAATAAAGTTGCCACCTGGTACAGGTCCATGACCTTCATTTTAATATGGGGGTCCTTCCTCAGACAAGTCAGCATGAATTTCCCCATTATAAAGCGGTCTCTCCCCGTGCTCCGTTGTGCTTGAAATACATGTGTTCTGTTCTGAATCATGCGAAACAGCGTTTGCCTTCAGAACACTCATCCCTATTGGCCAATGATTGCCACAATCTGTTCAGTATTCATAATCGGTTGGCGCTCATACTAGATGGAGATGGTCAAGTTGGCCAATCATTGGACAGTCAGAATTGAGTGTGTGCACATACTCTAAAGCCCCATCTACACAATACGATTCTTTGTGCGATTTGATTACGATTCTATATACGATCAGATTAAAACCTGACAAGTCCGATTGGGATTCGATTGGATTCATTTTGATTTGCCATTGTTTTTCAATGGCAAATCGAATTTAATCAAATCGAATCCCAATCGGACATGTCGGATTTAATCGGATCGTAAATAGAATCGTAATCGAATCGCACAAAGAATCGTATCGTGTAGATGGGGTTTAAGATCTGTGCAGATCTTCACAGAATTCAGGATCCCATAACCTGGTAAGAAACCAAGATGGGGATGAACGGTAAACTGGTTTCTTCATCCTCCTCACATATTTTAATATTTGCTTATACCCTATGCAATGCACCAATGACCTTTCAACATCTCATTATTTTTATAGCGATATCATAGACCCCTTTATGACGGTGTTTCTTAGATGACATCCTTTTCCTCATTTGTTGCCACCCTTGAAGAAGAAAAAATCAGGTAAAAAGGGTATAGGGCAATCTAAGCATCCATGAACTCTACGCTAAAGCCCAAAAAAATAAAATGTTGTGCCTAATTATCGCTGAAAAAAGCCTTGCAATGGACACCCACAAAATATGTGCAATCCTGGAATGGCATTTTAGATACGGGCACACATTTCAACCCTGACAAGGCAAATCTTATTCTGGTATTCCTATGATGATGACAGATGCAAGTGCATCCTGCAAAGACTTTGTTACATGTGTTATGGGTATTTGCTGCGGAAGCAGGAAATTTGGGTGCATGAGGCAGGTGGACAAAAAGGACACCACCATTCACTCCCATAATAAATATCGTTTAACGGGCACCCAACAGGAAAAAAGGGCGCCGGAGAAAAATAACGTTTTAAAAGCGGTGCCCGGAGACTTTTAATGTTTTATAACTGCTTCTCATGATTACACATTATTTAATGATTTATAATTTTTTAAACATTATTTTTAAACGAAAAACAGTACAATATATTTTAAAACATTATTTTTAAACGAAAAACCGCACAATATTTTTTAAAACGTTATTAATGCTTATCACAGGGGGTCTTAGGTTTAGGCACCACCAGGAGGGTCTTAGGGTTAGGCACCACCAGGGGGGTCTTAGGGTTAGGCACCACCAGGGGGGTCTAAGGTTTAGGCACCACCAGGGGGGTCTTAGGTTTAGGCACCACCAGGGGGGTCTAAGGTTTAGGCACCACCAGGGGGGTCTAAGGTTTAGGCACCACCAGGGGGGTCTTAGGTTTAGGCACCACCAGGGGGGTCTAGGGGTTAGGGATAGGTACAGGGAGGGTTCTGTATGAGAGTAGGGTTAGGTATAGCTTTAGTAACATTCTTATTAATGTTTTATAAAACGTTATTATAAATTTCACTTTTCAAACAGGGAAGATTAACGTTTTTACAATTGCCGATTTCATACACATTATTTAATGATTTATAACTTTATAAAACACTATTTTTAAACGAAATAAAGCACATTTTTTTTTAAACATTATTCATGCTTATCGTTTAAAACCCTGCGCCCTTTTTTCCCGGCGCCCTTTTTTAACGTACGCATTTGCTGCCTTCATATGAGTTTGTGTTGGAGGATTCCTTTAATGTTTGCTTTACAAGTAAATTGGTTTACTTGGTGGCCAATCAGAAAGTGTCAGTAAATGCTGTGTAGGCCAATCCGCTGTACTTCCTGGTTTGGCCTTTTTTTTCTTTTACTAGTTATCTCTCTGACTATCATCACAGCTGAGGACAGGCACATGGTATATACACACACACTTCTAAGATTGGCTGCTCTTATTTCTGCATCTCATATTGTATGGTATGTGTCTCTTTTTTAATCATTTCAGTATAGGCAATGGGGAAAAGTGTCCATCTATATAGCATTATCAGGAAAATAAATTCTCCCTGCTCTGGCTAGCTCTGAATAAAGGCAATCTGATAACATTAACTTGTCAGGAGGTGTCTTAGTGATATAATTATGTTATTTAGAAGAAATGTGATTGATTTATAGTTAGAGATGCACTTATATTAGTCACAAGAATTACATTTGCCTCAACTTCGTTTTGCAACATTTGCATAAATGTATTAAAATAATGTCTAGCTGAAAATGATTTGCAAATGGATCAGACAAATTAAATGAATGATGAATCAAGGTTATTTAAGCAGTGGAATTCTATGCTCTCCCATGCATGCAGTAGATCAGATTAGTATGGGCTGAAGCTAGATTTTTTCTTTATATATATATATATATATATATATATATATATATATATATATATATATATATATATATACATATATATATATATATATATATATATATATATATATATATATATATATATATTATATATATATATATATATATATATATATATATCACTGCATAAATATATATATTATTATTATTATTTAGTATTTATATAGCGCTGACATATTACGCAGTGCTGTACAGTGTACATATATATATTGTCTTGTCACTAACTGTCCCTCAAAGGAGCTCACAATCTAATTCCTACCATTGCCATATGTCTATATTATGTAGTGTAAGTACTGTAGTCTAGGGCCAATTTTTAGGGGGAGCCAATTAACTTATCTGTATGTTTTTGGAATGTGGGAGGAAACCAGAGTGCCCGGGGGAAACCCACGCAGACACGGAGAGAACTTACAAACTCTTTGCAGATAGTGCCCTGGCTGGGATTCGAACCAGGGACCCAGCGCTGCAAGGCGAGAGAGATAACCACTACACCACCGTGCTGCCCATATATAAAGAAATATTCTAGCTTCAATATATATATTATATATTCACTTATGGGATATTTAAAAAAAAAAAAAGAGAGAGATACTAGATAAATGATCACATTTTGTTAACAGCCAGTCAGGGCCAGTTTAATGACAGATAGTACAACGTCACACATTGTGAAACTCTGTTGCTACTGCGCATGCAACTTTTTTACTTGCGTGCCACGACATCCCCCATCGCTGCAGCATGCATTAACTTACAAACTGTGTATATTTTAGTGCTGCTCTAGATCCCAGCGCAATGTCATTATACTCCGCCCCTTACCGCCGTCCATCTGCCTTCTGCTCCACCTTTTGAACTGGCTTACTTCTCGTGGTTTTTCCCCTAGTTTTATTTTTTTTTATTTATACATTTAATACTTTCTATTTTTACTTTTAATAAGAGGATGCGGAGGATCTCGGGTGGGCAGTAGGAGGATATTATCGTAATGACAGTGGTGAGGGGTGGAGGCGGCCAGAGACTTGATAAACAGTGCAGCAGCATAACATCGGGCATGTGCTGTAATTTGTCAAGTTCTGATGACATCTTGCTCCATTGCTCAAGCACGTGATGAGGTTTCACGTCAGCGCGCTGAGCTGCATCTGTGTTGCACTATCTGTCATTACACAGATTCTAGACTTTTTGCTGCCTGAGGCAAACTTGTGAGGATGCACCTTCCATGATTTCCAATGATCGCGCAGCCCCCGACAATTTACTCTGCTTCATTTAATGTTCTCACATGACATGTTGCGGCTCAACACAATAGCACACTGACTGGCTGTGAGTCTGTGACAAACAAACTGCTCACCCTCAGCCACTCCATACCTCCTCAGGACGGTACACACAGTACAAAAATGCTGCCCCTGAAATCCCTGCGCCTGAGGCGAATGTTTCACCTTGCTTCATGAGAGAACCGGCCCTGTAGCCAGTTGTACCTACAGTCTGGTACATGCAGGTGTGTAGCTACAAATCAATGGGGCCTGTTGATGGGGCCCCTCAATGTTTACAACATTTCCTTGGCCTCTTTTTGGTAGCCCTCACAGCCTGGGGGCACATCTTACAAGTACAAGTAGTCCCCCCCCCCTACACACACACACACCTCTGGGTCCACTTGCAATTGCACAGGCTCCTCCCCCTACTTACATCATACTAGTGCCAGAGGGGTGTGGCCAGAAGATCATCGTTGTACACTGATAATTGTCTATGAATTGTTATTGTTGCCCTATCAGATGCTTACACTGCCACTTTGCTGCCTGGGTACCGTCTTACTTCCTACTCCTATATGTTTCCTGTATGTGCTGAAACCAGTTTTGGGCATGACCCAATCGTGCTTGGTGATTAACCACTTCGGTACCAGCAGCCTCTGCCCCCTTATGGACCAGAGGCTGATGGTACACTAAAACGCCGTATCCCGACGGATCGCTTCAAAAATCTGCCGCTCTCGCCGGTCACGCCGCTCTGTCCCCGCCACAGGCTGCTCTCTCTGCCGTCTCTGTCTGCCACAGGCTGCTCTCTCTGCCGCTTTCATTGGCTCCTGACCCTGTCACTCAATGTAAGCCAATGGGAATGGCTTACACGACTGACAGGACCAGGAGCCAATGAAAATGGCTCCTGCTCGGCTCACAGTGCTCTGCCGTCATAGAGACGCCAGGGCTAGCAAATTGCGGCAGGGAGAAAGTGGCGAGAGCGGCGGGAATGGCGGGGAAGCGCTGTAAATGGGACATAGAGCTTACGTCCAGTCAGAACCCCCTGCCCGACGTAGATTTGTACTGCGTCGGTCCGGAAGAAGTTAAAACTGATTCTAATTCAGAAAGAGGCCTAAGCCCTTCAACTCCCATGCATTTTCTTTTCAGCAGAAAATGAAAGTGCTTTTTACTGAAAATGAATATGTGGTCAGGCAAAATCATACTACAGAGAAAATATACATTCAGAGAAACTAGGGATATTATTTACATAATATAATGAATTTTGAAGTAAGAGCAAGATATGGGACACACCAGTGTGTTATTATACTGCAGAACAATATTCTGAAATATTTGTGCTGTGAGAAACAACAGTTACAATATCATTTTGCTCTCTTATAGACCACCTCAAGGATAGACTGTTCTGATAGCATTAACCAGTTATGATGTGCTATAGCAAGTGGCATAATTGTGTTATGTGGGAGAAATATTATTGATTAATAGAGTTATTGATGTAGTTCAAATTGTCCCACTACATTACATTTGTCTTCTATTCCTTTTGCAGCATTTGCATAAATGCATTACCAGAAGACTTAAAGTAAAGTGATTTACAAATGGACCATACAGAATAGATTCATTATCAATCAAGGTTATTTAAAAGGCGTTTGTAGAAAACGTTTGCTCTGACCTGCAGAGTCACAGTCAGCTATGAGCAGTAATACCTGTTAAACATTGTACACATACATTGTATATTGAAACAAATCTTATGCAAACATTTATTTAGAATTATGACCACTGCAAAGATTTAAAGCAGAAATATATATATATATATATATATATATATATATATATATATATATATACCCATACCCCCTTTCCCTGAAAATAAGACCTACCCTGAAAATAAGTCCTCGCTGGAATTTTGAGCATGCTTGAAATATAAGCCCTACCTTGAAAATAAGCCCTAGCGGAAGTTAAAGAGGAGGAAGAGGCAGCCAGTAAGTGGGGACACAGTGGTCAGTGCCAATCGGGCACTGATCCTGTCATCCCAGTACACAGCAAGGTTATCAGCTGTGTGCAGGGAAGACAGGGCAAGTGCCTGATCAGTACAGTAGCATATTTTCATTGAACATCACAGTACAAAGACACTTTCTAATAGAAATATAAGACATCCCCTGAAAATAAGCCCTAGCACATCTCTTACAGCAAAAATTAATATAAGGCACTGTCTTATTTTCAGGGAAAGATGGTATAATAGGACTGTGAATGTATTATTCTCCACTATTTCGGAAACTACCTATGCTAGGCAATGTTACAGTCTTTTAGTAAATATCCCCCAGTGTCTCTCTACAATAAAAAGTGAAACTACAGTATACACAAGAGAATGGTGACAAAACAACAAACCCAGAAGACAGCAAACAAATTAAATATGTAATTGATTATTTATAAAACATCAGTAAAGTGGTCCTGAACTCAGAACTTCCTCTCTGCTCTAAATGATAAGCAGCTGCATAAAAACAAAAAGAAAAGAGAGTGACACTAAAAAACGCCTATGACTTCAATATCTCTTTTATTAATATATAAATCACTTTAGCATGTTGATCATAAAATTAGTACTGTTTCCTTAAAGGACCTCTGTCACGAAAATCTTAAAATTTAAAATACATGTAAACCTACTGTATATAAATAAGAAGTACGTTTCTTCCAGAGTAAAATGAGCAATAAATTACTTTTCTCCTATGTTGCTGTCACTTACAGTAAGTAGTAGAAATCTGACATTACCGACAGATTTTGGACTAGCCCATCTTCTCATGGGGGGTTCTCAGTGTTTTCTTTATTTTTTAAAGCACTTAGTGAATGGCAGTTACTCCATTCAACTGGCAAATAAGTGTGCAATGAGCAGGGAGGCTGGCCAGCATCTTTGTATAAATCTTTTTCAGGGAATGTCTTTATAAAGAATAAAGGTCATGCTGAGTCTCCCCCATGAAGAGATGGACTAACCCCAAACCTATCGGTAATGTCAGATTTCCATTACATACTGTAAGTGACAGCAACATAGGAGAGAAGTAATGTATGGCTCATTTTACTCTGGAAGAAACTAACTTCTTGTTTGTACGTGTTTTAAATTTTAAGATTTTTGCGACCGTTCCTCTTTAAGAAGCATGCATGTGAACTACAATAAATCATTCATACCATATTTACTCATGCATACATAATAGGAGCACTCTGATTTGTCCCTCTAAAATTCCAAAAAGTTAAAAATTGAATATATGTGCATAACAAAATATATGTATGTACATATACATGTGTGCAAGCACATCCATATGCAAGCCTCAAAAAGAACCATACCATTTCAGATACATGCATAGGTACTAAAGGTATTTCATGCACACATACATACATCTACACAGTATATCTGCACCTTACTATTGATATCCAGGTACATTTACTTTCCACATACAAATAAGCATAGGGATCTTTCATAGAGAGGAGGGAGAGGTGGGTATATATTCTTAATTCTTCCCTTTATTATTCTGTCTCCAACCATCTCCCCCCTCTTCCCCAAAATTCCCATGTCCACTTTACTATTTTTCTTTCTTCAGGGGTCAAATACATACAGGTATATGCTGTATGAATGCTTTTATACATATCATAGGTTCACCATAAATGCATGTGCAATATAATTGTATTGAAGGGTCTGCTGAAAGAATCAAAAAACCGTTTGTATTTCTAAACATGTTAATCTGAGAGGGGCACCTGAGTGGATCCTCAATAACTATGTGGGAGTTGTTAGTGTATGGTAGCTGAAGTGTGCCTTGTGCATAAAATACATGAGAAGTAGTGCTGCTCGGATACCCCTTTGGAAATCCGAATTGAATTCGGATCCGGATACCCAGATATCCGGATCCGAATCGGATATCCGAATCCGAACTTTATCCAAGTAGAATCAGATATCCGAACCCAATATCTGGTCAGATTCGGATATCCGGATAGAAAACCGGAAGTGGCCTTTAAAATGCTTCCAAAACGTTTTGGAAAGTAAAAAAAAAACCTCTCTTCTCTCTCTCTCTCTCTCTCTCTCTTTCTCTCTTTCTCTCTTTCTCTCTCTCTCTCTCATGTATTTAACTGCTTGCCGACCGCGTCACGCCGATGGGCGTGGCCGCGGAGGCAGCCCCAGGCCCGCCTAACAACAATCGGTGTAAAGTCCTTGGGGCTCGCAGTTCAGGAGATCGCACACAGGCTGCGCGCGCATCTCCTGTTCGGGGGTGGAGCTCCGCCCCTCCTTCACTCTCCGAGCGGCCATCACCGCTCGGGAAACTGTTAGACGACACAACTGCTGTCTAATTACATTGTACAGCGCTGCGATCTGCAGCAGCGCTGTACTGGGGACAAGCATGTGACACGGCTGTCCCCCTTGGACACTGGAGAGTGATCGGCTCTCATAGGCAGAAGCCTATGACAGCCAATCGCCATGATTGGCCGGCTGTGGGGAGGGAGGGAGGGAAAATATTTTAAAAGACACTCGTTTTTATTCAAAAAACAATAATACAAATATTTATATAAACAAAAATAAACATGGGGCAGCGATCAGACCCCACCAACAGAGAGCTCTGTTGGTGGGGAGAAAAGGGGGAGGAATCACTTGTGTGCTGTGTTGTGTGGCCCTGCAGCTTGGCCTTAAAGCTGCAGTGGCCTATTTTACTAAAAATGGCCTGGTCACTGGGGGGTTTAGCACTGCAGTACTCAAAAGGTTAAACTGAATTGATGGATTCTAATAGAAGTTAGTTGCATATAGTCAATATGAAGAAAGATTTTAAGCTAGCATGTGGCAAATACTATTTTAAGGAAATAATAGCATCAATTGCATGGACTTTTTGAAAAGGGAGTGTCTCAAGACAAATAATCAGTCCTAATACCTCCTCTAAAGAGAATCAAGTCATAAGAGAGGAATTCATCTGAAACAAAAAGACAATTTTTAAAAAATATTTTTGCAACATATTTTATGGGGTTGATTCACTATAACAAATGGCATGCTTTATCAGAGTTAAGATGCCTTATCAGAGTTAACGTGTCTTATCAGAGTAACCGTGCCTTATCAGAGTTATCATGCCTTATCAGAGTGGCATAGCGAGTGCTACAAACATATGCCTGCTAAATGGCAATGACGAGAGTTCCACTCGTCCTGCCCTGAGCCCCTGTGTCCAGTCACTTTAACATTTTGGGGACTGACTGCCTAACGAATTTCATGCAGGGTCCGCTTTTTTTTTGGGGGGGGGGGGGGGTCAGGCAGCCAGATCCCTAACAGTCTCCTATTGGCGATCGCTGCTGGGACACAGATGACAGAGCAGAGCCCCGTCATTCAAGCGGAGATATGTGCGCATCGGCGCACGTAATCTCCTGCAAAGCCTTGCCCCAGGACTTGACGCTAATTGCCGTTATGTGGTCCTGGGGCTGTCCCAACACCGATCAGCGTTAGGTGGTCGGGAGGGGATTAAATGAGATAATTGTTTTATATCAATGAGGCACCCTTCTATACATCTGGCACTAATAGGGAAAAGATTTGCATTGTTGTGAATGACAGGCCCTTTTTTATAGGCGCCAGTATTGCGGTTACCGTTGATCGCATGGATGACAGAACAGGTAAAACATCTCCCACATACGTATTCCACATATGGATCTAGCCGTTTTGCTAATTTTCCACAATAATGATATACAAGCTATTAAGGAGGTAAAAATAAAGTGTGCAATTAAGACACTGATGGTAAAATGCACAGAAAGCATATTGACCTGCCGTGGTGTCGAAAGAAAAAGGGGGATCTACAAACTCGTAACTCCTACGTTATACTGTTCTTTTAAATTAAACCCAAATCTAAGTCACAGCACAGCGAAATTAATGAAGAACAAAAAAAAAAAAAAGGATAGAAACAAAATAATGATTCTATTTTTTGCCATAAACATTCGCCTGTCACTTGAAAAGTTCACAACTAAACAATTTAAATACAGTAGCCGACTTATTAAATATTTCATTCTTTGAAAGCAATTATGAATACAAAGCAGATGGTCCAGCACTGTAGATTTCCCTTTTCATATTGCTTAAGCACTAGAGATCAATAAGTCTAATATAAACAGATGATTTCCATAGCAGGGTTTATAATTAGCTGGCACCGAATGTGTTCAAACTCTAAAATAATTAGCAGAAGCATGTGGCACACCATTAGAACCTTGTGGCTTGTCCGCATTTACATCTATAATTATTAAAGTTAATTATGATACTTGTGGTAAGATTCCAAGATGTGTCCAACTTACTTTACTGTACTTAACTTCAAGAATGAATTCCCTTGTATTTTATAGGAATTACACAAATAATGTGCACATTGCCAGGAATTATGCTAATCTGCCATAGCATATTATTGCACACTGCACGAGGCTAGTATGATAAGCAGAGTATTTGAAAGCCAGAAGACAGCTAATTAGTTGTATAGTTACTGTATATATAGCACATGTTAGCTAAGTGGTTACTAGCAAGCACACACCTTTCACAAGGCTGCCCATAAAACTATGTGCATGGAGTTTATGTGTTTTTGAAGTGGTTTTCCTTCAGGCAATCTGGTTTCCTCACACATGCCAAAAAGCATACTGACAGATTTAAAGTGAAAACGACGGTTCTGTCAGACCCTCCCATGGTGCGGTCGTTCTGTCGACAGTTGCACATGAGTACAAGCTGTCGGCAGACTGATAAGACTTTTTTGACTCATCCAACAATGTGCAACTGTCGGCAGAACGACCGCACCGCGGGAGGGTCTGACAGACATGTCTTTTAAAGAAGTATGGTGTGTGTGCGCGCCTATAGATACATAAAAGAACATCTGAAAGCATCATGAAAATGATTACTTTCACTGCAGAGAGCAGTACAGGCTTGCTTATCTCTGGCTAATCAGCAAATTTAATCATTGCCACCAGGAGACACTCTCTCTGTGTCTTGATGTTGCTCCCTCCTCCCTGCCTCGGTTAAACAGACACATTGACCTGTCAATAGCTGAGTCAATTCAGCATAAAAGGAGGGGGGGCAGAGTAAAGACAGGCAGAGAGAGAGAGATTCATGCTGGCAATGATTACGTTTGCCGATTAGCCAGAGATAAGCAAACCTGAACTGTTCTCTGAAGTGAAAATAAATGTTTTGTACACCCAGTGAATGTCTGGGAATGCTTTCAAATGTTCTTTTATGTATCTAAGAGTAGTTACTGACATTTCAGTTTTTCATCAGTTCCTTGGCCTCCCCTCCCATGTGCTGCCTCCCCTCTTTAAAAGCTGTAACTGGGCTCAGTCACAGCCAAGACACATTCTCTGTCCTGTCCATGCACCCCCTTGATTGTGCTCTAAAATGGCACTGCGCAGCACCCATGGCAGGGGGAATTCTGCACATGCATAGTTACAATTGTTTCCAAACTGCACATTCACAGAATGGTCCTAAATACAGCTTCTGTGCACAGCTAATCGGTAGCACTATTGAGGAAGCCCATGGACAGTACAGAGTATACACCATGGCTGTGATTGAGTCCAGTTGCAGCTTTTAAAGAGGGGAGACAGTAGCATGATTGAGAGGAGGCCAGAGAAACTGAGGGGCCATGAAGTTTGTGGAGGGCTGTAAGAATCCCCAGGTATTTTTGTTTTTATTCAGTCCAGAGGTACTTTGAAACAAAATGTTTGGAATGTGGGAATATAAAGTAGTACCAATATAAAAAGTCATAAAATCAGTTTTAGGAATGGGCTGGGGAAGGCTGTCAAAGAGATAACCACACAGTTAAGAAACTGAGTTTCTTTCCTGTGTGTTTATCATTGTCTCTGTGTCTTGTTATGCTATATTTATGTAGAGCATGCATGTCAAACTCCAGCCAGATCTGGCCCTCGGAGTCATTAGATTTGGCCCTCAGGTGGTTTTCCCACTTTGCATTATGTTTGGCCCACTGTAGACCACCAGAAAAGCTATATTGGAGAGTAAGCCCTAGATCACCAGGGAAGCCATTGGGGAGGGGGAGCATTAGATATTAGGAAACTGTTTTGGAGAGGGAGGGGGCCACTAGACACCAGTGAACTGTATAGGGAAAGGAGGGGCCACTAGACACTAGGAAACAGTATAAGGGAGGGAGAGAGGGCAACTAAACAGCAGGGAATTGTATAGGGGAGGGAGAACCACCAAACACCAGGGAACTGTATAAATGAGGGAGGAAGGACCACTAAACACCATGAAACTGATTAGGGGAGGGAGGTGGGCCACTATACACCAGGGAACATTATAGGAGTAGGAGGGAGCTATTAGATACCATGGAACTTTATAAGGGAGAGAGGTGGCTAGTAAACATTGAGGTTGGCCCATGAATTGGTCCCAAAGCTCAATTTCGGCCCACTTTGTATTTCAGTTTGACACCTGTAGAGTCATTTTTTTGTAGTTTCTCTGAGCATTTTTCATTACAGGGCATGCAAGAATATGATCTTATGACATTAAAGTTTCATTTTGAATGTTTAACATTAGATGAGTGGCTGTATTTGCTTTGGCGTGGTTTTGTTCATTTCTTGTTTACACAACCAGGTCCATATGCAATTTACTTTTTCTCCTGAGTTTTCTCCTATGAGATAATTTTTCATCTTCTATTTAAAATAACTTTCCAGCACTTTTCAACTGAAAAATTGCCAAAAAGTAGGTGAAAAATTACTATTGAAATTATTTTGAACATTTCATTGCTTTCTGGTGGCTTAAAAGGCATTTTATTGACAAGTTTCAAAATATCACCTAAGGGAAGACTCAGGGGTAAAAGTAAATTGCATACTGGCCCTGTAAATAAAATGTCTTTTAAACCACCAGCAAGCAAACAATTACTCAAAATTACTTTGACAGTTCTTTTTCACGTACTTTTTGGTACCTTTTCCATTGCATATCCATATGCAATTAACTTTGTCTCCTGAGTCTTCTCCCAGGAGATAATTTATCATCTTCTATTTAAAATAACTCCTTTCTTCCCTCCTTGATATACATACCAATTTGGTGTCAAGATCATCTATGGGGGCTTTGCAATATACGATGAAAATCGGCACAATAGACTTCAATGTAAATGCAAAAAAATGGCAAGTGTTGGCTGAAATTTCATAAAATGTGCGTTAACCAAAAATCTAACAGATTTCCTGCGAAATCTAGTTTTGCCTGCTCATCCCTACTCATCTTAATAATAATACATTTACCAGACTACAATGCAGCAGTGGAAGTTGACTTAATTAATGGGTTATATTAGAAAACTGGCATCAGGTTGAAGCTAATCAGTGGAATCTGAGAGGGATGTGGAAGTCCTCTGAGATCAAAGTCTAAATCATCTTAATAAATCTAGCTCTAATTATGAGTCTCTACCATGGTGTGATCTGCAAATTTCTATTAAAAAAGAAATATACTACCTACTACACTTGGATGAGGCAGGCCCAGGCTCTATATCTTTGTAGGGGGGGGGGGGGAACTTGCAATGACACTATTCATTTTGGCGAAATTATCGCATTGTAAGAAGCTATTGAACAGTTAAAGTGTACCTGAGACAAAAGTAGTATCAGGTTTTATACTTTCTTGCTTCCTCCAACCCCTTGAGGCCACTAGGTCTCTTGCCGTCTCCCTGGGACACTCCTGCTCCTCGCAGGAGACTTGCGCCTGCGCAGTAGAGCGGCCCGACGGAGATCGGCTATTTTCGCCTATCTCCGTGGGAAGAGCGGATACTGCGCCTGCGCTGGAGCCAAAAGGTAAATACATCGCCGCCGCTCTGGGAGGCTTTTTGCCGCCACCGTGGGACCGAGGAGGACGGGGGAAGCCTCAATAGGATCCGGAGGTTTCCCCCACCCGAGGTGAGTACCCTCCAGAGGACATTTTTTTCATTACATGTTTTCTTTAAGCATGAATGCCACATTCCCACAGCAGATGGGTGATTTATTACAGTGTAATTGACCTGCAAAGTTCTACGACTTTGCAGGTCGCAGATCGTGCTGCTCTGGAGAGGCAGAGCTTTAGGCTGTAGCTCTGCCTCTCCAATCTCAGCGGATCTCCACCTCCTCTCCACCCCTCTCAGTGAAAGAAGACTGAGAGGGGCGGGGAGAGGCGGTGATCCGCAGAGATTGACTGCTGAGGAGTAGAGTTGGGCCGAACCTCCGATTTTCGGTTCGCGAACCGGGTTCGCGAACTTTCGCGAAAGGTTCGGTTCGCGTTAAAGTTCGCGAACCGCAATAGACTTCAATGGGGATGCGAACTTTGAAAAAAAAAATTAATTATGCTGGCCACAAAAGTGATGGAAAAGATGTTTCAAGGGGTCTAACACCTGGAGGGGGGGATGGCGGAGTGGGATACATGCCAAAAGTCCCCGGGAAAAATCTGGATTTGACGCAAAGCAGCGTTTTAAGGGCAGAAATCACATTGAATGTTAAATGACAGGCCTAAAGTGCTTTCAAACATCTTGCATGTGTATACATCAATCAGGTAGTGTAATTAAGGTACTGCTTCACACTGACGCACCAAACTCATCGTGTAACGCACCGCAAACAGCTGTTTGTGTAGTGACGGCCGTGCTGGACTGGTGCGCACCATGGCGAGAGTGCAGGTTTTGGTGGCTTTACAGCCCATATGGTCAGTCACCTGGCTGATGTAGCTGAATGACAGAACAGTGACTGTCCAGCTGATCAAATTTGGTCTGACCACAATGAGGCAACGACCTTATTATCGTGGGTGTGCCCCCCGAGACACTCATCTAGGCGCCGGTCATTGCTCCATTGTGATACGCAAGCCCCTTCACCACGGCAAGGTAATGATCACGAAGGGGAATGGGCGCATGTTCATGCCTTTTTTTTTGTTGTTGCAGCTGCCCGCAGTGCAGCCAGAAAAATTAGGCAGTCATGTACACGCACCCGAAAAATTATTACAGCGGCCGCTGCTAGCAGCGGCCTAAAAAATTCAGCAATCCGCCTGGAGTCCCGGACCCTGTTGGTGGTGGCGGAGAAGGTAGTGAAGCGGCCTGCAGGCAGACATGCTGTGTGGAGGGACTGGGAGCGACTTAGTCTTCTTGGGGCAGGCCAGGCAGCCAGTCACACGGCGTGCAGGCAGAGATGCTGTATGTGCGGGGACTGACTTAGTCTTGGGGCGGGCAGCAGCCCTCCGGGATCCATGCCTCATTCATTTTTATAAAGGTGAGGTACTTAACACTTTTGTGACTTAGGCGACTTCTCTTCTCTGTGACAATGCCTCCAGCTGCGCTGAAGGTCCTTTCTGAGAGGACGCTTGCGGCAGGGCAGGAGAGAAGTTGGATGGCAAATTGGGACAGCTCTGGCCACAGGTCAAGCCTGCGCACCCAGTAGTTCAAGGGTTCCTCATCGCTGTTCACAGCAGTGTCTACATCCACACTTAAGGCCAGGTAGTCGGCTACCTGCCGTTCCAGGCGTTGGTGGAGGGTGGATCCGGAAGGGCTACGGCGAGGCGTTGGACTAAAGAACGTCCGCATGTCCGACATCACCATGAGATCGCTGGAGCGTCCTGTCTTTGACTGCGTGGACACGGGAGGAGGATTAGTGGCAGTGGTACCTTGCTGGCGTTGTGCCGTCACATCACCCTTAAAGGCATTGTAAAGCATAGTTGACAGCTGGTTCTGCATGTGCTGCATCCTTTCCACCTTCCGGTGAGTTGGTAACAGGTCCGCCACTTTGTGCCTGTACCGAGGGTCTAGTAGTGTGGCCACCCAGTACAGCTCATTCCCCTTGAGGTTTTTTATACGGGGGTCCCTCAACAGGCAGGACAGCATAAAAGACGACATCTGCACAAAGTCGGATCCAGTACCCTCCATCTCCTCTTGCTCTTCCTCAGTGACGTCAGGTAAGTCAACCTCCTCCCCCCAGCCGCGAACAATACCACGGGAAGGTTGCGCAGCACAAGCCCCCTGCGACGCCTGCTGCGGTTGTTCTCCTGCCGCTGTCCCCTCCTCCTCCTCCTCCTCCCCCAAAGAAACACCTTGCTCATCATCCTCTGAGTCTGACTCATCTTCTGCACATGACCTCTCTTCTTCCTCCTCCTCCCCCCTCTGTGCTGCCGCAGGTGTTGAGGAAACAGCTGGGTCTGATGAAAATTGGTCCCATGCCTGTTCCTGCCGTAACGGTTCCTGGTCACGCTCATTCGCAGCTTCATCCGCCACTCTACGCACAGCACGCTCCAAGAAGTACGCGTAGGGAATTAAGTCGCTGATGGTGCCCTCACTGCGGCTCACCAGGTTGGTCACCTCCTCAAACGGCCGCATGAGCCTGCATGCATTTTTCATCATTGTCCAGTTGTCGGGCCAGAACATCCCCATCTTCCCAGACTGTTTCGTTCTACTCCAGTTGTAGAGGTACTGGGTGACGGCTTTCTTCTGTTCTAGCAGGCGGGAGAACATGAGGAGGGTCGAGTTCCAGCGAGTGGGGCTATCGCAAATGAGGCGTCTCACCGGCATGTTGTTTTTACGCTGAATTTCTGCAAATCGTGCCATGGCTGTGTAAGAGCGCCTCAAATGCCCACAGAACTTCCTGGCCTGCTTCAGGACATCCGCTAAGCCAGGGTACTTTGCCACAAATCTTTGAACCACCAGATTCATGACATGTGCCATGCAGGGTATGTGTGTCAGCTTCCCCATATGCAAAGCGGCAAGCAGATTGCTGCCGTTGTCGCACACCACGTTGCCTATCTCCAGGTGGTGCGGGGTCAGCCACTCATCCACCTGTTTCTTAAGAGCAGCCAGGAGAGCTGCTCCAGTGTGACTCTCCGCTTTGAGACAAGCCATGTCTAAGATGGCGTGACACCGTCGTACCTGGCATGCAGCATAGGCCCTGCGGAGCTGGGGCTGTGTAGCTGGAGAGGAGAACTGCCACTCAGCCAAGGAGGAGGAGGAGGACAGCGAAGAGCATGTAGCAGGAGGAGAGGAGGTGGCAGGAGGCCTGCCTGCAAGCCGTGGAGGTGTCACAATTTGGTCCGCCGCTTTCTGCTTGCCATCGTTCACCACCAGGTTCACCCAATGGGCTGTGTAGGTAATGTAGCGGCCCTGCCCGTGCTTGGCAGACCAGGCATCCGTGGTCAGGTGTACCCTTGACCCAACGCTCTTCGCAAGAGATGACACCACTTGCCTCTCAACTTCACGGTGCAGTTGGGGTATGGCCTTTCTGGAAAAATAAGTGCGGCCTGGCATCTTCCACTGCGGTGTTCCGATGGCCACAAATTTACGGAAGGCCTCAGAGTCCACCAGCCGGTATGGTAACAGCTGGCGAGCTAACAGTTCCGCCACGCCAGCTGTCAGACGCCGGGCAAGGGGGTGACTGGCCAAAAGTGGCTTCTTCCGCTCAAACATTTCCTTCACGGACACCTGACTGCTGCTGTGGGCAGAGGAGCAGGAACCGCTCAAGGGCAGAGGCGGAGTGGAGGAGGGTGCCTGTGAAGGTGCAAGGGAGAGAGCGGCATAAGCAGATGATGCACCTGAAGGAGGAAGAGGAGAAGGAGGGTGACTTTGCTTTTGTGTGCTGCTGCTGCTTTTGCTCAGGTGGCCATCCCATTGCTGTTTGTGCCTTTTCTGCAGGTGCCTTCGTAAGGCACTTGTCCCTACGTGAGTGTTGGCCTTTCCACGGCTCAATTTTTGTTGGCAGAGCGAACAGATGGCTTTGGTCCGATCTGAGGCACACACATTAAAAAATTTCCACACCGCTGAGCCACCCTGGGATGTGGGCACCTCAGCAGCTGATGCTGAAGGGCAAGTTGGCTGGCTGTACATAGGTGGCGAATCTGGCGATACATGGTGCCGGACTCTGCCACCAGCTGTTTCTGACGAAGAGCTGCCCCAGCTTCTTTCAGCAACTTCTATCCTCCTACTACTCTCTGACTCCCCCTCTGAACTGTCCCCCTCTTCATCTCCTCTATTGGGAACATACAGAGGATCCCTATCATCGTCATCATCGTAATCATCCTGCCCAGCTTCGCTTGCCTCAGAAAAATCCAAATGTGTAGGTCCTTCATCCTCCTTACACGTTACATCCATAGTGTTGTCGCGTAACGCAGACATATGAGCTGGTGAAAATTCATCTGGCTGTAACAATGGCTGTGCATCAGTGATTTCACCACCACTAAATAATTCTTGCGAAGTGTCAAATGCAGCGGAAGTGGTGCTAGTAGTAGCGCTGGTGGCTGAGCAAGATGAGGTGTTCTGTGTCGCTAAATACTCAACCACGTCCTGACAATCTTGGGAGGTGATGGGACGTGCCTTCTTCCGAGCACTGTACTGTGGGCCAGGTCCACACGAAATTACATTTACACGACCTCGCGCAGACCTGCCGGGTGGCCTTCCTCTGCCTCTGCCACTACCTCTTCCTCTTCCTCTACCTGTTTTGTCCATATCGGGTATGCACGGAGTGGTATATCACACTGCGTGCACTCACGTAGGTAGGTGGGTTCACTTAACTGCACAGGTATGCGCACTGATGCGGTGGGTTCACTGAACAGTACAGGTATACAGTGGCGGGTTCACTGAACACAACAGGTATGCAGTGGCGTGTTCACTAAACAGGTATACAGTGGCAGGTCCACTGAACAGAACAGGTATACAGTGGCAGGTCCACTGAACAGAACAGGTATACAGTGGCGGGTCCACTGAACAGAACAGGTATACAGTGGCGGGTTCACAGAACAGGTATGCAGTGGCAGGTTCACTGAACACAACAGGTATGCAGTGGCGTGTTCACTAAACAGGTATACAGTGGCAGGTCCACTGAACAGAACAGGTATACAGTGGCGGGTTCACAGAACAGGTATACAGTGGCGGGTCCACTGAACAGAACAGGTATACAGTGGCGGGTTCACAGAACAGGTATACAGTGGCGGGTCCACTGAACAGAACAGGTATACAGTGGCGGGTTCACAGAACAGGTATACAGTGGCGGGTCCACTGAACAGAACAGGTATACAGTGGCGGGTTCACAGAACAGGTATACAGTGGCAGGATCACTGAACAGGTATGCAGTGGCAGGATCACAGTACAGGTATGCAGTGGGCTGAGGGCTCACTGAACAGAACAGGTATGCTGTGGCAGGATCACTGAACAGCTATGCAGTGGCAGGATCACAGTACAGGTATGCAGTGGGCTGAGGGCTCACTGAACAGAACAGGTATGCTGTGGCAGGATCACTGAACAGGTATGCAGTGGCAGTATCACAGTACAGGTATGCAGTGGGCTGAGGGCTCACTGAACAGAACAGGTATGCTGTGGCAGGATCACTGAACAGGTATGCAGTGGCAGGATCACAGTACAGGTATGCAGTGGGCTGAGGGCTCACTGAACAGAACAGGTATGCTGTGGCAGGATCACTGAACAGGTATGCAGTGGCAGTATCACAGTACAGGTATGCAGTGGGCTGAGGGCTCACTGAACAGAACAGGTATGCTGTGGCAGGATCACTGAACAGGTATGCAGTGGCAGGATCACAGTACAGGTATGCAGTGGGCTGAGGGCTCACTGAACAGAACAGGTATGCTGTGGCAGGATCACTGAACAGCTATGCAGTGGCAGGATCACAGTACAGGTATGCAGTGGGCTGAGGGCTCACTGAACAGAACAGGTATGCTGTGGCAGGATCACTGAACAGGTATGCAGTGGCAGGATCACAGTACAGGTATGCAGTGGGCTGGGGGCTCACTGAACAGAACAGGTATGCTGTGGCAGGATCACTGAACAGCTATGCAGTGGCAGGATCACAGTACAGGTATGCAGTGGGCTGAGGGCTCACTGAACAGAACAGGTATGCTGTGGCAGGATCACTGAACAGGTATGCAGTGGCAGGATCACAGTACAGGTATGCAGTGGGCTGAGGGCTCACTGAACAGAACAGGTATGCTGTGGCAGGATCACTGAACAGCTATGCAGTGGCAGGATCACAGTACAGGTATGCAGTGGGCTGAGGGCTCACTGAACAGAACAGGTATGCTGTGGCAGGATCACTGAACAGGTATGCAGTGGCAGTATCACAGTACAGGTATGCAGTGGGCTGAGGGCTCACTGAACAGAACAGGTATGCTGTGGCAGGATCACTGAACAGGTATGCAGTGGCAGGATCACAGTACAGGTATGCAGTGGGCTGAGGGCTCACTGAACAGAACAGGTATGCTGTGGCAGGATCACTGAACAGCTATGCAGTGGCAGGATCACAGTACAGGTATGCAGTGGGCTGAGGGCTCACTGAACAGAACAGGTATGCTGTGGCAGGATCACTGAACAGGTATGCAGTGGCAGGATCACAGTACAGGTATGCAGTGGGCTGAGGGCTCACTGAACAGAACAGGTATGCTGTGGCAGGATCACTGAACAGGTATGCAGTGGCAGGATCACAGTACAGGTATGCAGTGGGCTGGGGGCTCACTGAACAGAACAGGTATGCTGTGGCAGGATCACTGAACAGCTATGCAGTGGCAGGATCACAGTACAGGTATGCAGTGGGCTGAGGGCTCACTGAACAGAACAGGTATGCTGTGGCAGGATCACTGAACAGGTATGCAGTGGCAGGATCACAGTACAGGTATGCAGTGGGCTGAGGGCTCACTGAACAGAACAGGTATGCTGTGGCAGGATCACTGAACAGCTATGCAGTGGCAGGATCACAGTACAGGTATGCAGTGGGCTGAGGGCTCACTGAACAGAACAGGTATGCTGTGGCAGGATCACTGAACAGCTATGCAGTGGCAGGATCACAGTACAGGTATGCAGTGGGCTGAGGGCTCACTGAACAGAACAGGTATGCAGCCAGGAAGAAGTTAAGCCTAACTAATCTTTCCCTGAGAGACAGTCTGCAGCAGCTCGCCCTACTCTGACTAATGCAGGCACACGAGTGGCCGTAATGGCCGCCGCTGCCTGCCTTATATAAGGGGGGGTGGGGCTCCAGGGGCTAGTGTAGCCTAATTGGCTACACTGGGCCTGCTGACTGTGATGTAGAGGGTCAAAGTTGACCCTCAGGTGCATTATGGGGCGAACCGAACTTCTTCCGCAAAAGGTTCGCGTGCGGTACCCGCACGCGAACCACCTAAGTTCGCGCGAACCCCGTTCGCCGGCGAACCGTTCGGCCCAACTCTACTGAGGAGGCAGAGCTACAGCCTAAACCTCTGCCTCATTGAGGAAGTAAAGCCCTGCGAGCCCCGGAAGCTTAGCAGGGCTATTTCAATGTGATAAATCATTCATCTGCCATGGGGATGTGGCCAATTGTTTCTAAAACTGTTTCCTATGCTTTCTCTAAAAAAAAAAAAAATATTTACATTTTAACATTTACACCACAATGAGCAGCTTCCGCGGTTCTCACCTTTGTTACAAATTATCGTGTTTTAAAAAATACTCACTTAAGCTTATATATATAGAAACCATATTTTTACTTTTTGACTCCTCAATTATCATTCTTTTTATTCTTTACTTTACATAAAGCCACAAACAGTCATACACTACCGGTAATTTATAGTACACAATCAAAATGGGGGATTAAGGTTGGATGTACTCCAGGGGGGGGCTAAGGTCAACTCGCCTCGTCCTCCCGCAGTCCTCACGAAATCCTCCGTTGAGCCGCAATCAACCCACGGTACTCAACTCAGTCAGGCTCAGTCTGAGTGACGTCAGGTGGGAAAGTTCGCGCATGCGCAGAAGCCCCCCCCTGCTGATGTCACTGAGCCCGAATACCGGAGAAGATATTTGTGGCTTAACGGAGGCACGCGGGAGGACGGCGAGGGATGCACCCATGCTTATGGGGCTGAAGGAAGCCCTGGGTAAGTAAGAACATTTTTAAACAGCTTGTCTCTGGTACATTTTAAGGACCACAGGCTTTCCCCCAGTGTCCAGGCTATTTTTTCGCTGCAGAGTATGACCACTTACCACCCAAATAGACCCCCCATTTTCTGGCCACCAACAGAGATTTCTATTGGTGGGCTCTAAATTGATGCTGCAGGCTTTGGGGTTTTGTTAATTAATTTTATTCTTACCACTATCGAGGGATGCATCTGTGCTTATGGGGCTGTATAAACGACGAGCTGTATAAACATTTTTTGCACCCGGGGAAGAAGCCCCGGGTGCAAAAAATGTTTATACAGCTCGTCTCTGGGTCACTTTAAGTGGTTAAAGAGGCATCATTCATCGTGACATACAGTAGAATATAGTGAATTGTTCATGTTCAGGAGATCCATTTTATGTACATTTTCCTTGTTTTGGCATCAGAAACACTTCCTTTAGCTATATATTGTTGTAAATTGGTATGTAGCCCTGCCCCCTCCGAACCACGTGATGACACTCTAGGCTGTTTAGCTATGCAGAATGCTCTTCCCATACCATTCTGGGGGATTAGGGCCCATATGCAATACATTTTTTCTCCTAGGTTTCTCCTAGGAAATTATTTTTAATCTTCTCTTTACAATAACTTTCCAGCACTACAATTGAAAAAGTCTCAAAATTTAGGTGAAAGGATACTGTTCAAATTATTTTGAGCATTGTCTTGTTTGCTGGTGGCTTAAAAGGCATTTTATTGGCAAGATGCTCAAAATAATTTGGACAGTACTTTTTCACCTACTTTGTGGTACTTTTTCCATTGCAAAATGCTAAAAAGTTAATTTAAATAGAAGATGAAAATGTATCTCCTAGGAAAAAACTCAGGTTAAAAAGTGAATTGTATATTGGCCTAGGCGTTGTTCTTATTAAAAAACCATCTCTTGACCCCACCGAACTTGCTAACTACCGCCCAGTGTCACTTCTCCCATTTGCATCTAATTTACTTGAACTAAGTCAGTTCATGCTGAACTAAGTCAGTATTTATCTGCAAATTCCTTGCTTGATCAGTTCCAGTCTGGCTTCCGGGCAAACCACTCCACAGAAACAGCCCCCACCAAAGTAGCCAATGATCTCCTCACAGCTAAATCCAAAGGCTAGTATTCCAAACTCAGCCTTCTAGATCTGTCATCAGCATTTGACACTGTCGACCACACTCTACTGCTACAGATCCTTTCATCTATAGGAATAAAGGACCTCGCTCTCTCCTGGATATCTTTCTACCTCTCTGGAAGCTCTTTTACGGTTTCTTATTCAGATCAGGCCTCCTCTTCACATCCTCTGTCTGTAGGGGTACCTCAAGGCTCTGTCCTCAGTCCCCTCCTCTTTTCCATCTACATGCACGGTCTTGGTAACTTAATCAACTCATTTGGTTTTTAATACCACCTATATGCAGATGATACACAACTGTACCTCTCGGCCCCAGACCTTAACTCCCTTCTCACACGGGTTCTCGACTGCCTGTCCGCTATAACCTCTTTCATGTTCTCTCGTTTCTTAAAACTTAATATGAATAAAACTGAACTAATAGTCTTTCCACCATCCATGTTCACCTCTTTGCCTGATATTACAATAAATGTTAACAACATGTCTATAACTTCAGTTCCCAAAGCAGGGTGCTTAGGGGTAATATTTGATTCTTCTCTCTCATTTATTCCTCACATTAACTCCCTAACCAGTTCCTGTCATCTCCAACTCAAAAACATAGCACGTGTCCGACCTTTTCTCTCTCATGACACAACCAAAATGTTAGTACATGCTCTTATTATATCTCGATTGGACTATTGCAATATATTGCTTGGTGGACTTCCAACTAACCGACTAGCACTGCTCAATTCTGTTCTGAACTCTAGTGCTCGACTCATTCATCTCTCCTCTTGCTCTTCCTCTGCTGCTCCTCTCTGTCAAGCTCTTCACTGGCTACCAACTAACCAGAGGATTCAGTTCAAACTCTTAACCCTAACCTACAAAGCTCTCCACAATCTCTCTCCCCTGTACATCTCCTCACTAGTCTCCAGATACCAGCCCAACCGCAATCTCAGATCTGCACACGAGCTTCTTTTATTCTCTTCTACAATTAACTCCTCACATTCATGTGTACAAGACTTCTCACGTGCCTCACCCCTCCTCTGGAATGCCCTTCCACAGCACATCCGCCACTCTCCCACATTTGAAATCAGTAAACGCTCTCTCAAAACCCACCTTTTCTGACAAGCATATTCTCTAGTGTAGGCCATGCACCCACTAAATAACCTAATTACGCACTGCCTGTATATATACTGTATACTTCCCCCACCTATTGTTTCCACCCCATTCCTTTAGATTGTAAGCTCGCAAGGGCAGGGCTCTCACCCTTTTGTGTCATTGAATGTTATTAATTTAATTGCTTGCACTCTGTTAGGCATTTATACATTTTAGTCATCATCTTAAATTTGCTATTGTATCAGTGTTCATATTTGATGTATATCATTGTCTGCATCATTATGTATCCCTTGTTTGTTTTCTTACATTGTACAGCACCACGGAATATGTTGGTGCTTTATAAATAAATAATAATAATTAACTTCTGCTGTCTTGGTAACAGAGTAAACAAAACATTCTGCAGAGATGCGCCAGACTGCACAAGAGGTGTTACCACCCGTGATAAATTTCAGAATGTACATAAGGGTAAGGAAAGATTTTACGATGGACAAACTATTTCTAAACTATTTACAAAATATTGTTGTAAAAAAAAAAATATTCAAATGTATTTTTTATATTATTTTTGCTACATTCCTCTTCAAATCCCTTCTACTTTATCTACCTGTTGGCGGAAAGGTGTTCATTTACAGTGTGACTTTTAATGAACAATAATTTTGGATCAGATCAAATAGATCAAAAGAAAAGCTTGTTTTTTTAATCAATCCACTGCATTAATTACTACAGGACCACAGGCTTACACCCCCCTAGTGACCAGGCTATTTTTTACAATTCAGGCCACTGCAGCTTTAAGGGCTCACTGCAGGGCAGTACAACACAGCACACAAGTGATTCCCCCCCACTTTTCTGCCCACCAACAGAACTTTATGTTGGTGGTGCTGACATGACACCGTAGGATGGGTTTCACCACAATATCAGCAATACAGAGCCCACTGATGATGATCTATTTTGAGAAAAGGTAAAATAGTTCTCATGGGAAAGGGAGTATCAGCTACTGATTTCAATGAAATTCAATCCTTGGTTACAGTTCCTCTTTAACTGATACCAAATAAACAGGCAGCTAAATTATGTGTTGCAAACAAGATTTGAACTCACAACCTACTGCTTCAAAGACACGGGTATTACATCAGCAGGCTTGACCATCTGAGTAAGGATAAAAGCACTCTCATAGCTTTTACTGCTGGGTGGGTAGTGTGAACTAATGCAGTTATCTCCTTTACCTACCTGCTGGTGTAGAGATATATATTTTTACAAAAGCCTTCTTGAAATGTCCTCCTTATATAAACCCAGTACTAAAATGTCTGCTTTCTGAATTTTACTCTGCGCACTGACATACATGGTTAATCCAATAATCTTTTCACATTTGAAAGCTTTATTGATTCAGTGTTACCTGTTTTCTGTTGTATAGTCGTTCCTATTGCTGTCAGTAAAAGGCATGGTGTCCAGATTAGGTTTAGGCACTAACAAGAGAGGCCAAACTTCAAATCCAAAGACAAGATCTAGCTTCGCAATGAATTCCAAAGACAGCTTTGAAATCCAACTTTAAAAAGAACAGACATTCCTCTATCTGAAAGTATTAGAAACCTGCTTGTACACAGAACCTTGGTTGGCTCAATGCCAAACAAGCTATCAAACAATGTCTGAAAGCAAAGGGTATCTGACAACAATAATATAAAATATATAAATACATTGTCACAGCTGAACATAGAAAAGTAAAAGCTGCCTTCACAGGCTACAGCGAGGACAGAATGTAATTCTTTGTTATTCATATTTTGTTCATTATTTTAGTTTCTATTTTCCATCATATGCTAAATTCCAAATAAGCCGTGCATATTAATGATTACAATAGCAGCAACAATAGCAATGTAAACAAAGAAATAAACAATAGGAAAATAAAGAACTGAGTTTAAAGAGGCGCTGTAACGACAAATAGTAGAATGTGTGTGAATAGTAGAATATTTGTGATGCACCATTTTCAGTTAATTTTCTTGAGTTTAGCATTATAAACATTTCTATATTTCTATATAGCTTTATATTGGCATGTAGCCCCACCCTTCCAGTGATGTTTTGCCTAGGCTATGATATCACAAAGCCTCTCCACAGTGCACTCTGGGAGACCAGGTGTTTTTTGCTTACTTTGAAGCACACAACAAACAAAAATTCTGCAGTGACATTCTTTGCCAGCAGTAAAGATTTTGCTATCTGTGATACATTAATAAAATGGATATAAGGGTGAGGAAAAAATTTACAGTCAGAAACTACTGACTAAATCATGTATTAAGTGATATTGTCAAAAACATTTAATATTTTATTTATTAAGTTATATTCAATAAAGCTCCCCTTTATAGGACCACTCCAGTGAAAAAACTAAGCAGTTAAAATCTGACAGAACCCCGTGCCTCCTTCTATCCCTGTTTGTAACTCCTTCAGACTCTGTGCCTCCTTCAGTCCCCCTGTGCCACCTCTGCCCCATGTTAATTCCTCTGTGCCTCCCTCTGTCCCCCTGTGCCTCCTTCTGACCCCTAATGCTACCTCTGCCTCACTGCACATCCTTCTGTCCCATTGTGCCGACTACTGTCCTCATTTGTGCCTCCTTTTGTCCCCTTGTGCCACTATCTGTCCTCATCCCTCTCCTGTGCTCCCCTAGCCCAGTGTGTAAATACAGAGTATAGGGCAACAGAAGCTGCTCTCACCTCCACCAGAGTCTAGTGCTGTGCTTGTGCGACCAGCTTGTGTGTCTCCTTCTGGTGCTGGCACCTCACTCTCTTCATGTTGCACGTAATCATGCTACATGCAGTAGGAGATACTGGGCACTAGGGCGAGTGGTGAGCAGACAGAAAGAAGCACAGCCCTGGACTCCAGCAGAGAGGTGAGAGCACAGATTCTGCTGTGCTATACTCAGCATTTACACTCTGGGTTGGAGAAGTGTAGAAGGGGGTAGCAGCAAAATGGGACAGGACCAACTGGTTGTTTGTATTTTGGGGACTCCCTGTATATCCACCTTATACGACACATGGTTTATATTCTCTAGTGTGCGCATGTGCATGTGTGGGACACAGGACTTCTTGTCTGGGGTGACAAAAAGGCTAGAAATAGCCCTGATCTTATGTATGCTGTGTGAATGTATATAGATTTTAACATTTTTTTGGTAAATCTTCACTTTTATACCTAATCCTTGGTGAAGAAGTGACCTTCTCAAGGCAACCTTTCTACCTTACCCATAGGTGGCAGTAGTGGGGGATGCTGGGCCACCCCCTACCCTGGAATCACTGTACCCTCCACACCCCCCCGCCCCCCTCCGAGTGGGCCTTCCACCCCCCTCAATAAGAACCTGTTAAAGGGAACCAGAGATGAACGTTTCACACAAAATAAACATATCAGTCGATAGCTTGTAAAGAATAAATGCTCTACCTGATAATTTCGCCGCTCCGGTGTGCCTTTTTTAGTGTTTTTTATCCATTATTGCTCCAGGAAAAATCAAATATGGCAATCCCTTCTGCTTCCGGGTTATGAGTTATTCTGGATGTGCTGTCTAGGCTATATGAGACTAGGCTGCAGCCTTTCATCTGTGTGCTTTCATTTTGGTATGATGTGCATCTGCCTGTAGGAAGTCTCTCTCATAGGAATGAAACTGCAGTCATCATCAGTATCTATGCAGACAGAGTGCACACAGAGCACATAGATCATTTTGCCACACGTGTCTGTTGCAGAGATTCTCTCTAAGCAGCAGCAGCCCCTCCCATGTCATCACAGCTCTCAGTATGCAAAGCCGGAAATCTGAGCCAGGAGGTGGCAGGCTTGGGCTTGAAAAGACTCCACAGAAGAGTGACTCAGCTATAATGATTCCAGGTCAAACCTAGACTGAGCCAGTCGGGGATTCTTATCACAGCTTATAATAGACTAATTAAGCAGATAAGAATGAAACTAAAAGCAGGGTAGGTGTTTACTGTCATGTTCCCACTGATAAATGTAATAAAATACATGAGGGTGCTTCATCTCTGGTTTTGTTTACAGGAGCCTGTGGCATACAGTAAACAGGGTAGGGTCTGTAAAAAACTCTCCATGTCAGTCCCAGTCTATGTAGGCGTTAAGTAAACCAAAGGTCTGATCTATTTGCCATAAATAGCTCAAAATCCTTGCAAAATGACACTTATATTTGTAAAAAAAAATATCTCTACCTCTCCTGATGTTCTAACATTGTCAGTCAATAGGAATAGAGTCCGAAGAAGGCTTACAAGCTGAAAGCTTACTGTTTTTCTTTTAAATTAGCCAATAAACTAGAGATACAAGCTCTAGTCTCCAGCGATGCTTAGCCACTAAGATAAGGCATTACACATAGAGTGTTTCTCCCCCTCCCCCCTCTTCCCCCTCCCGTTGATTGTAGAGTAGTGAGACAACGGCTAGGGGCTGGAATGATTTGTCTGTGATCTGTCCACACAGAGCAGCTTGCTAACAAGTAAGGATTAAAGCATGCCAACAAACTAGTACATCTGTAGGTAACTTTTCGTTAATAATAGCACCATCATTCGGACAATCTGTTCTGTTCAAAAGCCTCTGAGTTCTGTTTATGATGTTTACATTTAGTTCCTATCATTGCTGAACTAATTAGCCTTAATTTTATCACCTGAGTTAGGCAAAAATATCTAAAGCTTGCCATACAGACATCGAGTTTGATCACCTAAATGCCATCAGCCAACCATCGTGCTCCCTTTGTGCCTCCAAAACAAATTGAAGCTGGTGCTACCACTGACCTTACCGTAATTTTGTATATTGTAAGGGGTGGGACTGTTGGCAATCTGAGAAGTGGAATGTTGTGAACCATCGTGACCATACTATCAGAATATAGAACCTGGCTAAGAAAGAAGAGGATAAACTGAAAGTAGGGGGGGGCCTTGACTAGGAGTTCTGCTTATGTTTTTTTTGTTTTTTTTAATTGCATCTGTACACTTGGGAAGTGCCCAGAGTTCTGTTCTAATGCAATGACTTCCAGAAAAGACAGGATTTCTGCCACCCACTGGTGTACAACATCAACAACATCAGTGCATTGACTCTTTGATTTGGACAGCACTCACATAGATTCAAAGATTCATACTACATGATAATCTATTGAATTTGGTAAAAGGGAAGGGCGATGTAGTGAGCTATACATATGGTAAACCTGGTTTGAATAGCTACTGCTGACACCTGAAGAACCTCATGACCATGATGTGACTTATTATATATACAGTGCTGCCCACAATTATTCATACCCCTTGCAAATTTTGACTTGAAGTTACTTTTATTCAACTAGCAAGTCATTTTTTGACTGGAAATGACATAGGTGTCATCCAAAAGATAATAAGAGGCATTCTTGTGGGAAAAAAAACATTTCCTGTTGTGTGCTGTAGCCCCTCTGTATTTATATAATTCTTATGGAGTCTGGGGATCTCCAGGCTGCGTGCATGCTTTGCATAGTATTGCATATCATTTGGTTTGTGCTGCTCATCCCTTGGTATTTATTTATAATTTTCCCCTGTGAGTGTGCATAGCCACGCCCACCTCTAGCACAGTTAAGCATATAAATGAGCTGAGCTCATATTTCAGTCAGTAGCTAGTAGAAGGTGAGGTGTTTTTAATTTCCTTTCTCCCATTTAGTTGGCCATTGGGCTTTTGGCAAGGTTCCCACTAGAGCGCTGATAAAAAAAACTAGCATTTTTACCTGGTTAGAGTAGGACTCACCAGATTGGGGACACTTTGGCGCAGTTGGTGAGCTTAAACGAGTTAAAGCGTAACCAAGAGCCCCTGTCACTGCTTTCCTGTTGTGTGCTGTAGCCCCTCTGTATTTATATATTTCTTATGAAGACTGGGGATCTCCAGGCTGCGTGCAAGCTTTGCATAGTATTGCATATCATTTGGTTTGTGCTGCTCATCCCTTGGTATGTATGACTATTTACGGGCAGCACTGTACATACAGTATACTGTATAGTGTAAAAGGACGTGTGTACTTTGCATACCACTTTTCATTCCACAATAAAGAGTATTTGAGCTGACATTCCAAGTGAACAAATAACTTTATTCATGAATGATCATTCAATGCTTTGAAGCCAAAGTGGACCCATTTCTTAAGAAATCTATAATCATAATCAATCTATGTCAATCCCTATGTAACATTCCATACATGCTTTAGATGCACTTAAAAAAATCTCATAAATTGTACATCTGATTCTTCCTTGAAGACCCCTTTAACAGAAATACATTTGTATTGATTTGGTTTAAATTGTTCTAATCTGTGGATGCCCCACAACTCACTACACTGGATATAGTATTATTTAAAGTGTAACTGTCGGGCATAAAATAAAAAATCACTTCTTTATTTTTATCTGGTAAACAAGTAATAAGGATGCTAACTAGGCAATCCTAAAGTTAAAAATCACTATTGCTTTTTTTTTTGATAAATGATCATTCCCCAGTTTACCTGCAGTGGCGTAGCAAAAAAGGGTGCAGAGGTAGCAACCGCATCCTTGCCCTTGGGCTAGAGGTCCCAAGGACCACCCCTAAAACACAGTATAAACAATTTATTGGTCCTGTGCTGATAATATTCACTTCTATAGTTGATTTGATTAGTAGTGATCATTAACACACAGTTTCTCATCCGCTTCTTGCACCTCTGACACTGCGGTTGTCCTTGATTGGTTTTGGAGTGTTGCATCAATTGTTATCTAAAGCATGCTTGAGGGGCCCCAAAGCTAAACTTGCACTGGGGCCCGTGGCTTCTTAGCTACGCCACTGTTTACCGGACTCTTATTTGGTACATTGTCGCATAAAGGAAGTTGCAGGGCATGCAGGGTTGTCTTTTTTTGCTTCATTACTTTCCTCTGACTTAACTAATGCAGCCTGATTGACTAAAGCCTCTTTCCCCTCCTGTTTTCCTCTCCCAAATCTCTGTTCCTTTCTGATTGGCCAATATTTCTCATGCTGAGACAATGCTCTTCTATTGCAGAGCTGGGTGGGAGTGCCTGGTGGCTAGGAGTTGGTAATGCATACACAATCAGGCAGAGGAGAGTAAGGGAGGAAATGGCATCAGGATTGGCTTCAAGATAGACACAGTTAAAATGGAGAATCCTAAGAAGGATTTTCTCTTTTTACTATAGAAAAATCACTAAAATCAAAATGTGGACAGTGCAATACATATGTTATGCAAGTAGAACAAGTTTTTATCTACTTATATATGTGGTGTGTTGTTGTTTTTTTGCTGGTATAGTATGGCTGACAGCTGCTCTTTAAACAATGTGTTCATCAGCCAACCTAATGGACCATTTATATGAACTCACACACAACAATCTGCACCCAATCCCTCAGGTGACAGTTGAAGAGAAACCGTAACCAAAAATTGAACTTCATCCTAATCAGTAGCTGATACCCACCTTTTCCTCCTTTAGAGAAATCTATTCTTTTTCTCAAACGGATCATCAGGAAACTCTGTATGGCTGATTTTGTGGTGAAACCCCTCCCACAGTGTGATGTCAGCGCCTCACAGCTCTGAGGTCCTGACATCACACTGTGAGAGCCTTGTTGCATTGTGGGAAATAAGAGCTGTTTCCAACTGCCAAAAAAGCAAGCAGTATCTCCTTCCACTGACATCACCTGCCAGCAGTAAAAATGTCACCATGTGATAAATGTCTGGATGTAAATCAGGGAAAGTAAAGATTTTACAATAAGCAAACACTGTCTAACTCATTTATACATAATTATTGTAAAAATTAAGCCCTTTTTTATTATATTATTTTCACTGGAGTTCCTCTTTAAGGGCCAAGTTGTGTCCAGATGCATCACTAGCTAGTAGGCTAGTAAAGTGCTCTGTTGAGTGGGGAGGAGGGCCAATAGCGTAGTGAACAATGGAGTGGCACACAGTGGGCAGTGTGAGTAGAATAATAGGTTTGACCTGTGCTAAGATGAAATAAACCACCAATGCACATTGCTAATGCATGGGGGAGGGGAGAGAGAGAATCATGGAAATCAGAGAATCAAGGGCAATTCTTCACATACTAGATTTTCAGCAGAAGTGGTTTACCACCTGCATCCATACAAGGCTTTATGCATAGATTATAAACAAGAAAGCTGATAGAAACCATTCGGGTTTCCGTTAATTTTATAACTTAAAGAGACTACTCAGGCTAAAATACAAATTGTATCTATCCCTTTCTGGTAAAAAGTTATAATGAATTGCTGGGTCTTTTTTCTCCAACCCCCCCCCCCTCCCCGAGCCCCCCCCCCTCCCCACCCCACCCAAGTGTGTTGCCCCGCCCTGTGCAGAGATTTGCTGTGGTGTCTCCATAGCACTCTATGGCCTTGATACACTAACCGGCACTAAGCCAGTTAGTGTGCCTTATCTGAGGTTAGTGTGCCTTATCTGAGGTTAGTGTGCCTTATCTGAGTTAGTGTGCCTTATCTGAGGTTAGTGTGCCTTATCTGAACTTAGTACAACTTAACCTCCCTGCCGGTTATCCCGAGCTCAGCTCGGGGTAACCTGCCGCGGAGGATTCCTCAGGCCCTGCTGGGCCGATTTGCATAACTTTTTTTTTTGTTACACGCAGCTAGCACTTTGCTAGCTGCGTGTAACTTACGATCGCCACCGCTCCGCGCTGATTCGCCGCAACCCGCCGCATCAGAGGGTGCCCCCCCCGAGACCCGTGCGCTGCCTGGCCAATCAGTGCCAGGCAGCGTCAAGGGGTGGTTCGGGACTCCCTCTGACGTCACGACGTCGATGACGTCATCGCACCCGTCGCCATGGCGACGGGGGAAGCCCTCCTAGAAATCCCGTTCAGAACGGGATTTCCGGATGGGTATATGCACCGGCGGCGATCGGCGCATTCGGGGGGACGCCGCAGGGAGGGGGGAAGCATGTAGCTAGCGCTAGGCTAGCTACATGGTAAAAAAAAAAATAATGCCAAAAAACACCCTCCCTGCCGTGCGCAGCAATTTTTTATAACGGCAGGGCGGTTAAGTAGCTTTGTGCACACTAAAAGATGCACAAAGCTACATCGAGCACTGCACCGCGCACAGCGCGCACAGCGTAATGCGTTGATCTTTGCGCGTGGTGCGACGATAACGTCGCACCCGCTATACTGTATATGATGCGACCATAAGGTTGCATAGGATGTGACGATAATGGTGCACTGATGCGCCGCTTAGGTCGTGAACAGTATAGCGGGTGCAATTTAGCTTTGTGCATCTTTTAGTGTGCACAAAGCTACTTAAGGGGCACTAAGTTCAGATAAGGCACATTAACCTCAGATAAGGCACACTAACTCAGATAAGGCACACTAACTCAGATAAGGCACACTAACCTCAGATAAGGCACACTAACTCAGATAAGGCACACTAACCTCTGATACGGCACACTAACTCAGATAAGGCACACTAACCTCTGATAAGGCACACTAGCTCAGATAAGGCACACTAACCTCAGATAAGGCACACTAACCGGCTTAGTGAATCTCAGTTAGTGAATCAGGCCCTATATCTCAGGTACAGAGAGCACCATGACACTCTTCTACAAATTACATACGGGGGTCAGGGGTGAGTTATTATGAGCAAGTTATTTTACTTTGCTTTTTATGAGGAGGGGACACATACAATGTGTATTTTAGACTGAATAGTCTTTTTAAACTAGATCATTCATTAGATTAGCTATGTGGAGCAACATGTATAAAGAACAGTAGAAAGGGCAGTTCTTTCAGTTCCACCAATCAAATACACTACTTGTAGTAGACCTTTCCTGATTGGTTGCCAATATGACACAAACACGTTTCTCCATTTTAACATCCCAAATTAAGTTCACGTAAAACATGCTGCTTTCTAGTTTGTCAGTCTCAGAGTAGATAAAAATGAGAATTGAAAAGCAAGGCTCTCAGGGGCGTTGAAGCCTTTCCGATGTCTTCTGATATACATGTCCTGACAGCAGCAGAATGAAGTCTACAATCTTTGACCTTCAACAGCATTAATACTAAAAAATGTTGTGCAGGATCTCAAACCGCAATATATTCATGTAAAAATGATGCTGTCATTCGCATGCTCCCCCTTTGAAACATATTACTTTTAATATGCAAGTATCTAAGGCCTATAATGTTATGTAAAAGAAAAATAACCTTGTGTGACAGTTTAACATTGATGGATGCATCTGCCAAATGCAAAGAGATAAATAAGCAGGTGATGAATAAACAGCACTTCAAGTAAAGACATTACACCGCATGCAAAAAATGACGCCAGGCACCTAGGAACTGTGGGTGGCCGAAGGTTAGCCATTTCATGCCCACTCCATAAAGAAGACTTAATCGCTTTCAATATTTTCTGTTAAAAAGGACGCTTAATGAGCCAATTTCACAAGCCCAGAGAAACTGATTATTATCTCTGAGTTCCAACAGAGTTGGTTGTTTTCCAAGAGCTAGTTTTTACTTGACGGGATGAGAAAGAAAAAAATCTCCAAAGCAGAAATTGCCGGGGAAGTGAAAAATGCTCACTAGATGGCAGTGTTGCTCTTTTGTGGAAGTGTGTGTTATCGGTGCATGGTAAAGAAGGAAGCTGAAGTACTGTCATATCCACAGAGCTTCTAGTCCCTGTCTTGAAAATAAATTTCTCTGTCCCTTTTACGAACTCAATGTCTTTCTTTTATTTATTTTGGATCATTTATCTGATGTGTAGAATACTATAAGCTATTGTCTTAAAGGACCACTATCAAAAAAAATTGTAAAATGTAAAATACATGTTTATAAGAAGTACATTTCTTACAGCGTTAAATGCACAAAAAATGCTTTTCTCCTATGTTCCTGTAACTTATAGTAAGCAGTAAAAATCTGATAGATCTGACAGGTTTTGGACTAGTCTATCTACTTATGAGGGATTCTCAGCATTTGTTTTTTTCTTTAAAGAAGCACTTCCTGGAAAGGATCTATAGAATGATGCCAGCCAGCCTTCTCCTCGCTTGCACACTATTTTAGTATTTGGACCAAGTAACTGTCCACACAGAGTGCTTTTGAAAATAAAGAAAATTATGAGAACGCCACAAAACTAGATGGACCAGTCCAAAACCTGCCAGATTTGTAATGATTACTGTAAGGCCCAGTGCACACCGAGCGGTTTTAGGAGCGATCCGCCAGCCGCATCTGCCTGTGAAAACGCTTGGCTAATGTATTTCAATGGGATGGTGCACTCTAGCGGTTTGAGGTTTTTAGCAAACCGCTAACGTGCCTCCTGCTGCACGCTTGCGGTTTGCAGAAGCGTTTCTGCCTCAATGTAAGGTATAGGAAAAACGCAAACCGCTCTGGAAAATGCTAGATCAGAGCAGTTTTCCAGGCGTTTTTGTTACAGAAGCTGTTCAGTAATGGCTTTTACTGTAACAATATTATTAATCTGCTACACAAAAACGCTCCCAAAAACGCTAGGCATGTTTAGAAAACCTCTCTATACATGCCTAGAATCGCTCTGAAATCAGCTCCAAAAACCGCTAGCAGATCGTCAAAACGCTAGCTTGGTGTGCACTGGGCCTTCGTGACAGCAAGTTAGGAAACAAATAATGTATAGTTCATTTTAGTCTGAAACTAATGTAGATTTGATACATATGCAGGCACATGCATTTCAAATTTCACACATTTTTGTGATAGTGGTCCTTTAAAGGGAAGCTACATTTTTGATGAAACAACTTATATAACATATACCCATGATATACTGGACATTTTTTAGTTCATGTTTTTGAAAAATGACCTTTCAAAAGATCTTAAATGATTTTAAATCTGCGTATGTGCAGCCATGATTAAAAAAATTAATAAATAAACATAATTGCATAGTACCCACTATTCCTTTGCTCTGAACAATTTGTTTGCAGAAATACAAGTTGTCATTTTCTATTTCAGGTGCTCTATCAGGCCATCTAACTCAGGAGATACATGTTTTACAAAAAGTTATTAGGGGCTTGCTACACTAAACTCTAGTAAAGTTGCTGAAAGAAGTGAGTAACAGGAGAGCAGTACTGTTACATTGATTTAGAAATGTGGTTTCCACCCCACCTAAAGAAAATCTGGGGCTTGATGCACTAATCTCCGGTAAAGTTACAGTGCCCCGGGAGTGCATAGGAATCTTACCGTTACTCACACAGGGGGAGCACTGGCCATTAAGTGCATTACCAGTGGCGTAGCTAAGGAGCTGTGGGCCCCGGTGCAAGTTTTCCATGGGGACCCCCAAGCACTCTATACATAACAATTGATACGACACACCAAAACCTGCAAAGGACAACACCAGTGTCAGAGGTGCAAGAAGGGGATGGGGAACAGTTTGTTTGCAACACAGGGCCTATAGAGAACTAATATTGTGCTTGAGGAACGGTCCATCGGGGCCCCTCTGACCCAAGGGCCCTGATGCAGTAGCTACATCTGCAACCCCTATTGCTACTAGTGTTGGGCGAACAGTGTTCGCCACTGTTCGGGTTCTGCAGAACATCACCCTGTTCGGGTGATGTTCGAGTTCGGCCGAACACCTGACGGTGCTCGGCCAAACCGTTCGGCCATATGGCCGAACTAAGAGCGCATGGCCGAACGTTCCCCGAACGTTCGGCTAGCGCTGTGATTGGCCGAACGGGTCACGTGGTTCGGACCCGAACGCGCTCTGATTGGCCGAACTGTCACGTGGTTCGGGTAAATAAATACCCGAACCACGTCATATCTCCGCCATTTGTCTGTGGGTTTAGCTTTGGGTAGGCAGGCAGGGTAGTTCGCGCTCCAGCCACGCTAGCCAGGGTCCCCCCCAGTCATTGTGTGTCACTGCTGGGAACAGTAGTACACCGCTCGTTCAGCCACACTATATAGCATTCTGTGTACTGTTCTGTGTCTGCTGGGAACAGTGGTACACCGCTCGTTCAGCCACACTATATAGCATTCTGTGTACTGTTCTGTGTCTGCTGGGAACAGTGGTACACCGCTCGTTCAGCCACACTATATAGCATTCTGTGTACTGTTCTGTGTCTGCTGGGAACAGTAGTACACCGCTCGTTCAGCCACACTATATAGCATTCTGTGTACTGTTCTGTGTCTGCTGGGAACAGTAGTACACCGCTCGTTCAGCCACACTATATAGCATTCTGTGTACTGTTCTGTGTCTGCTGGGAACAGTAGTACACCGCTCGTTCAGCCACACTATATAGCATTCTGTGTACTGTTCTGTGTCTGCTGGGAATAGTGGTACACCGCTCGTTCAGCCACACTATATAGCATTCTGTGTACTGTTCTGTGTCTGCTGGGAACAGTAGTACACCGCTCGTTCAGCCACACTATATAGCATTCTGTTCACTGTTCTGTGTCTGCTGGGAACAGTAGTACACCGCTCGTTCAGCCACACTATATAGCATTCTGTGTACTGTTCTGTGTCTGCTGGGAACAGTAGTACACCGCTCGTTCAGCCACACTATATAGCATTCTGTGTACTGTTCTGTGTCTGCTGGGAACAGTAGTACACCGCTCGTTCAGCCACACTATATAGCATTCTGTGTACTGTTCTGTGTCTGCTGGGAATAGTGGTACACCGCTCGTTCAGCCACACTATATAGCATTCTGTGTACTGTTCTGTGTCTGCTGGGAACAGTAGTACACCGCTCGTTCAGCCACACTATATAGCATTCTGTGTACTGTTCTGTGTCTGCTGGGAACAGTAGTACACCGCTCGTTCAGCCACACTATATAGCATTCTGTGTACTGTTCTGTGTCTGCTGGGAATAGTGGTACACCGCTCGTTCAGCCACACTATATAGCATTCTGTGTACTGTTCTGTGTCTGCTGGGAACAGTGGTACACCGCTCGTTCAGCCACACTATATAGCATTCTGTGTACTGTTCTGTGTCTGCTGGGAACAGTGGTACACCGCTCGTTCAGCCACACTATATAGCATTCTGTGTACTGTTCTGTGTCTGCTGGGAACAGTGGTACACCGCTCGTTCAGCCACACTATATAGCATTCTGTGTACTGTTCTGTGTCTGCTGGGAACAGTAGTACACCGCTCGTTCAGCCACACTATATAGCATTCTGTGTACTGTTCTGTGTCTGCTGGGAACAGTAGTACACCGCTCGTTCAGCCACACTATATAGCATTCTGTGTACTGTTCTGTGTCTGCTGGGAACAGTAGTACACCGCTCGTTCAGCCACACTATATAGCATTCTGTGTACTGTTCTGTGTCTGCTGGGAATAGTGGTACACCGCTCGTTCAGCCACACTATATAGCATTCTGTGTACTGTTCTGTGTCTGCTGGGAATAGTGGTACACCGCTCGTTCGCCACTGTATAGCATTGTGCTCTGTGTCGCTGCTGGGAATAGTGGTACACCGCTCACCCGTCACTGTATAGCATTGTGCTCTGTGTCGCTGCTGGGAATAGTGGTACACCGCTCACCCGTCACTGTATAGCATTGTGCTCTGTGTCGCTGCTGGGAATAGTGGTACTGTATAGCATTTCTGTACTGCCACTGTACTGCTGCCAGTCAGCGTGTACTGTAAGGATAAGTGAAATGAGGAAGAAATCCGGTGAAAGAGGGAGGGGCAAGGGAAGAGGTGTTTCCCCTGACGGTTCACGTACAGGCCACAGGGGAGCACCCAAGAAAACCCACTCAATACCGCCCATGTTGTCCAGGACAACAACCCTCACAAATCCAAAAGAACAGGACCAGATAATTACTTGGATGACCTCTCAAGCGTCCAGCAGTGGGTTAAGCAGCACCAGCACATCACGCACGAGGTCCGAGTCCTCAGCCAGTTACAAGGAGCCAGTGGGCACAAAGCTGACACAACCGGCAGCGACACCACGCACACAACTGCCAGATAACCAGTCCGATGAATTACCTCAGGACACAATGGGGTATTCGCAGGAGCTATTCCCAGCCCAACAAACTTCCACCTTTCAAAGGTCAATGGAGGAACAGCCAGAAATGTTGTGCCTGGATTCACAACCGTTAACTGTGGGAAATGCACCGCGCACTGAAATACAAGGCGAGTCCGAAGAGGACTCGGAAACCCAAATCCCAGAGCAATTTGGGCAGGAGGGGTTGCAATTGCAGGAGGTCGGCCGACAAGATCTGGAAGACGACGTTGGAGTGTGCTGCGCAGAGGTTGTTGTGGGGAGCTCTACTCCACGGCGGTGGCCCACAATGACATATGACGAGTTTGAGGAGATGGAAGAGGAGGGTATGGACAATGTGGACAGAGACCCAGATTTTGTTTGTGAACGAGAACATCGCCGTCGTAGCAGCAGCACAGATGAGTCTGTTGAAGAACACACTGCTGCACGAGTTCGCCTTGTGCCACAAGGTAGGCGGCGCGCAATTTCAGGCACCACAAGCGTGGAAGTTCAAGTGAGAGGCAAAAGAGGAGCAAACAGAAATCGCCAGCAAGGAGGCAGGTGCTCCAAAGTCTGGGCTTTCTTTGAAGACTGCACTGAGGATGTTACCATGGCGATTTGCAAGGTGTGCAAGACCCGCCTGAGCAGGGGGAAAAATATTAACAACCTCTCCACCACCAGCATGAGCCGTCACATGCTATCCAAACATCCCACTCTTTGGGCAAACGCGTCAGGACAGGGTACCAGAAACAACACTGCCTCCCTTGGGTTCACCAGACTCACCACCAGACCCGCCTCAGCAGCAGCAGTAGCCCAGCCATTGCGTGGTTCACAACATTCACAAACATCAGACGACGCTGACACTGTCACTTTCCGGAGTAGTGCTCTTGAGGTCTCCCAGTGTTCATCAAACACAACAACCAACAGCCCTTCCGTGTGCAGCGCTACGGTTCAGTTGTCTGTGTCGGAGATGTTTGAGCGCAAGAGGAAATTGCCAGCAAATGACCCCCGGGCCGTGGCAGTAACAGCCAGCATAGCCAAGCTTCTGGCCTGCGAAATGCTGCCATATCGATTGGTGGAGACAAACAGCTTCAAGGGCATGATGTCAGTGGCCATCCCACGTTACGTGGTTCCCAGCCGCTACCACTTTGCGCGCTCTGCAGTGCCTGAGTTGCATGAGCACGTGGTCAGCAAAATAACCCGAAGCTTGAAGAATGCCGTTGCCTGCAAGGTTCACCTCACCACTGACACCTGGACGAGTGCGTTCGGCCAGGGTCGATACATCTCCCTTACCGCGCACTGGGTGAACCTTGTGGAGCCTGGCAGCGATTCCTCACCTGCTACGGCACGGGTGTTGCCCACGCCACAAACAGCTGCACCGCCGTCCCTCCCACTGGATAACAGCAGCACCTACCTCTCTGACTCCTTCTCCTCCAACGCATCTCAAAGCTGTACCTCATCCGGAAACGCTAACCCAGCAGCAGTAGGATCGTGGAAGCAGTGCAGCACAGCTGTTGGCATGCGTCAGCAAGCGTTGCTGAAGCTAATCTGCCTTGGGGATAAGCAGCACACAGGGGAGGAAATTTGGAGGGGAATAAAGGAACAGACGGATTTGTGGCTGGCACCGCTGGACCTGAAACCGGGCATGGTTGTGTGTGATAATGGGAGTAATCTCATTCGCGCTTTAAGGTTGGCTAAGCTGACACACATCCCTTGCCTGGCGCACGTGATGAACCTAGTAGTTCAGCGGTTCCTGAGGACATACCCAGGCGTGCCCGATCTGCTGTTGAAGGTGCGTCGAGTGTCCAAACATTGTAGAAATTCCAGTACTGCTTCGGGGGCACTCGCCAAGATGCAGGAGCGCTTCAATCTCCCCCACCATCGCTTGCTGTGTGATGTCCCTACGCGCTGGAATTCTACGCTGCACATGCTAGCCCGCTTTTGCGAGCAGAAGAGTGCAGTGGTCCAGTACATGACGGCGCAGTACCGAGGCGCATCCGGCCAGCTGCCAAGCTTCTGTGGATCCGATTGGGCCAACATGTTGGACCTCTGCCAAGTCCTCCAAAATTTTGAGCAATCCACGTTGCTTGTGAGCAGTGACAACTCTTCAGTCAGCATTACCATACCACTGCTGTGTTTACTGAAGAGGTCGATGTTAAAAATCAAGGAAACAGCTGTCATGATGCAACTGGGGGAATCTGAAGGAGAAAACGATCAGCGTGATGGTACCAACATCAGGCCATCCGCCTCAGGGAACGCTGGCCCCAGCAGCTATGACGAAGAAGAGGAGGAGGAACAGCTGGAGTTGGAGCAGGAATTTCATGCCACCACTGACGAGGGCCAGAGCGGTGCACGTTGGACTTCCACAATTCAACGCGAATGGTCAGCAGAAGCAGACCAGGAGGAAGGTGACGACTATGATGCATCACAACAACTATCACAACGCTCACAAGAGGATGATGAGGATTCTGGTAGGACTCTGGCACACATGGCTCAATTCATGCTAGACTGCATTGAACGTGACCCACGCATTGTGCGCATTCTGGACAACACCAATTACTGGGTTTATACCCTTCTGGATCCACGGTACAAACACAATGTTCCAAAACTGCTTGAAGAAAGAGTCAGACAGGTCAAAATGGAAGAATACCAGCAGGCCCTTGTGGAGACTTTAGAGAGGAGATTGACATCCTCCCCCTCCTCTAGCCAGTTGTACGCAGACAGACTGACTTCCGCAAACCCAGGACGACCAGGAGGGCAGCAAACAACGCAAGCCGCAGCTAGTACCCAAAAGGGAATGGTATCGGCAGTGTCCTTGGAGTGGGAAAATTTTCTGACACCCATGCAGCCGCAGCCCACTGAACAGCAAGCGTGCAGATCCACCTCCAACACCGATCGCCTGGAGAAGATGGTCAAGGACTACATGTCAGATGGCGTAGCTGTGTCGAACCATCCATCTGCACCCTTCAACTATTGGGTATCGAAGCTAGACACCTGGCACGAACTGGCAATGTACGCAATAGAGGTGCTGGCTTGCCCGGCAGCCAGCGTTATGTCGGAACGCTGTTTCAGTGCTGCCGGAGGCATCGTCACAGATCGGCGTATCCGCCTCTCTACAGAAAATGCAGACCGTCTGACTCAAATTAAAATGAATCAATCCTGGATTGGAAATGACCACGCAACACTCCAGGACCCCAACCAAGTAACATGACCAATGAACATCTGGGATGGTGTTGCGTTTCCGGGCCCTGTTTATTGAACCTCTCATCTGTATTACATTTATGACTGCATGGCGGCAAAAAGCATTGCTGCTATATCCGCACGCTTTTTGTCCACATGCAAGGCCTGGGTTGTTGTGTCTCACAAAGCGTGGCCTTCTCCTCCTGCGCCTGCTCCTGTTCCATCACGTCTGCTGCTGCTGGGTTAGCGTTGCCGCGTGGTCCCTGTTTATTGAACCACTTATCTTTATTACATTTATGACTGCATGGCGGTACAAAGCATGCTATCCGCACGCTTCTTGCCCTCATGCAAGGCCTGGGTTGTTGTGTCTCACAAAGCGTGGCCTTCTCCTCCTGCGCCTGCTCCTGTTCCATCACGTCTGCTGCTGCTGGGTTAGCGTTGCCGCGTGGTCCCTGTTTATTGAACCACTTATCTTTATTACATTTATGACTGCATGGCGGTACAAAGCCTGCTATCCGCACGCTTCTTGCCCTCATGCAAGGCCGGGGTTGTTGTGTCTCACAAAGCGTGGCCTTCTTCTCCTCCTGCGCCACCCTCCTCCTGTTCCATCACGTGTGCTGCTGCTGGGTTAGCGTTACCGGTCCCTTTTCCTGGAACCTCTTATATGTATTACATTTATGACTGCATGCCGACAAAAAACATGTTACCTGTGCAAAGAAAACAGACATTTCCCGCATTTAAAAGACAGTTTTCCCTTTGAAACTTTAAAATCGATTTTCTCAAAAACTATAAGCTCTTTTTGCTAATTTTTTTTTCCTCTTGTACCCACTCCCAAGGTGCACATACCCTGTAAATTTGGGGTATGTAGCATGTAAGGAGGCTTTACAAACCACAAAAGTTCGGGTCCCCATTGACTTCCATTATGTTCGGAGTTCGGGTCGAACACCCGAACATCGCGGCCATGTTCGGCCTGTTCGGCCCGAACCCGAACATCTAGATGTTCGCCCAACACTAATTGCTACGCCACTGTGCATTACCATGGTAACGCAGGGGACAGTTGTGTGTAGTGCTCTCCTGTTACTACTCGCCTCTTTATTTTGTTTTGGGTCCTTCCATATCTTGATGTACCATTGTGTTTGCCCACATGGGATAACAGTGTGAGAGTCAGAATACCAGGTTCTCAGGCATTTCCATTGCACCTTTGCGAAAAATCACAAAAAATGTGAAAAATCAAAAACATATTACAAAATGATTTTCAAAGGCATTTTCACTCTAAACTCAAATTTTACTTTACAGTATTTTCAGGAAGATAAATGCAAAAAGAATATCAGCATTTTCACTCATCATTAACCTTCAGATTGTAAGCTCTCTGTTTTGGTCAAAATTAAAGGATAACTGAAGCGAGAAGAATATGGAAGCAGCCATATTTATTTTCTTTTAAACAATACTAGGTGCCTGGCAGCCCTGTTGATCTATTCGGCTGCCGTAGTGTCTGAATAACACCAAAAACAAGCATGCAGATAATCTTGGTAGATCTAACAATAAAGTCAGAAACACCTAATCGGCTGCATGGTCGTTCAGGGTATATGGCTAAGAGTATCAGAGGCAGAGGATCAGTAGGGCAGCCAGGCAACTGGTATTGTTTAAAAGTAAAGAAATATGACGGCCTCCATAGCCCTCTTGCTACAGTTGTCGTTTTATGGTTTACCATTTAACATTGGTAAGTATAGATACTTATCCATATTGGGGAGGATGTCTGAAAAGTCCCAAATACTCTCCAAACCAACTCCTCCATACATTAACACATTCATGTCCAGGTACCATCCTCTGTACACTGCTAATGATCTCTTTCCCTAATTAACATTAGTTACCTCTTTACATTCTAACATAAAGGATTTATCATGTGCCTCACCCCTCCTTTTGAAACCCTTCCTTAACCACTTAACATCTCAGTCGTTTTCAGCTTATGCATCCGAGCAATGTTTACCTCCCATTCATTAGGCTATAACTTTATCACTACTTATCACAATGAACTGATCTATATCTTGTTTTTTCCGCCACCAATTAGGCTTTCTTTGGGGGGTACATTTTGCTAAGAGCCACTTTACTGTAAATGCATTTTAACAGGAAGAATAAGAAAAAAATGAAAAAATTCATTATTTGTCAGTTTTCGGCCATTATAGTTTTAAAATAATACATGCCTCCATAATTAAAAGCCACGTATTGTAATTGCCCATTTGTCACGGTTATTTCACCATTTAAAATATGTCCCTATCACAATGTATCGCGACAATATTTTATTTGGAAATAAAAGAGCATTTTTTCCGTTTTGCATACATCACTATTTACAAGCTTATAAAAAAAAATAGAGAGAAATATTTCATCTTTACATAGATATTTAAAAAGTTTAGACCCTTAGGCAAATATTTATCTGTTTTTTTTTTTTTTATAGTAATGTTTTTTGTTTTTTTTTCATTAAACATTTTATGTGGGCATTTTTGGGAGGGTGGGATATAAAAGTGTTTTATTTGGGGAAATATTTGTGTATTGTAATGTTTTTTTAAATGTACTTGTAGTTTTACTTTTTGGCCACAAGATGGCAATCTCGAGTTTGTTTACATGACGTCACTCTAAGCGTACAATGTACGCTTAGAGGGACACAGCTTCAGAAAGAGCGAAGCTTCCGAGAGAAGCTGTCGCTTTTTCAGCAGGGGAGAGGAATCAGTGATCGGGCTCCATAGCCCGATACATTGATTCCGTGGCTACCGAATCCGCGGCCGTGAGTGCGCGTGCACGCGCGCGATCGGCCGCGGGAGCGCGCCTGTCCTCCTTGACGTTTTTATACGTCAAGGAGGACAAAGTGGTTAAATAAGTCCAACGGTCTTAATACTTATCTGGGTAGAGGGAAACCTCTGGCCATGTCCTCCTCGACCCCACCATTGCCGAACATGGAACCTCTGAACATGATACTGACACTTCCCTCTCCATGTACAAATGTGGCTGTGCTGTGCCTGTGTGAGTATGGCTTTGCCTCCACAGTTAGCTGAAGCAACTCATCCATAAACAGCTCTGAGCTGCTGTGCATGTACTGTCCCACTCATGCACGAAAGGGGGCATGGCGGTGAACTAACAAAGGGTGACAGCCAGCAATGGTGAGGTCGGGGAGGACATGGGGAGCTTTTGAAGAGTCCAAAAGCTTCTCTCTGCTTAGGTACATTTAGTATCTAACGTTACTTTTTTTTGCCACCTCTATTTCCTTTAAATGCAACCTATAATGCCCCGTCTCAAGCGAGCATATAATTATATTGGGCTAATTTAGCTGATTCCTACCACTGCATCCAACTAATCTGAAATAAAAGCATCCCCCCACAATACCTTCTGTGTCCATCATCAATTATGTCCTTAACCAGGGCTCTCTACCATTGTGTATTGTTATTGATGTATTTGTTGAATGACCTATTTATATGTACTTAGCACAACATGTGATATACAACTACTGTGTTTTGATCTTTGTTGTCATTGTTTGTTCATGTACTGTGTCTGTATGTTTGTCTGTGTCTAAATCTTTTCCTACAATGCCACTGGAATATAGTTGGTGCTACCTAAATTAGTAATAATAATAACCTTCTGTATGACCTATTCTGGAATGTGAATGTGGATTGTAAATAATGCCTGTTCAATTTCACCTTAATGTGGCATAAGAAGGAAATAAAAATAAATACATCAAAAGTACTGTCTTTTGACAGCCAGCAATGGTGAGGTCGAGGAGGACATGGGGAGCTTTTGAAGAATCCAAAAGCTTCTCTCTGCTTAGGTACTGTAACATCCTTACCTTCCAGCGGTAGGTCCCGCAGCGTCTCCGCCGTGGTCAGGGCTAGCAGTGCGGCTTATGTGCCGGCGTCCTCTGGCGGTGTCCCCGGCTTCCCTGCGGCAGTGAGTTCCGGCGCACGCATGCGCAGTACAGCCAATCGGGCGCGTACGACTTTCAACAAGCCTTATAGGCTAAGGAGGAGGATCTAGCTGATGTCAGCACTTTGGGGGACGTGCACTCAATTTTTGGAGTGGTTTTCTGAAAGGGTTCAATGTGTATATAAGACCAGAGCACTCAGTCACTCATTGGTCTTGATACTAATCAGTTCGCTGGTTCTTGGCCTAGCTAGTGAGATTCTGGGAGATACATTAATATATTGTGCGCAGCATAATATATATGTACTCCATTCAGTCAGGGCTATTATTTTGGAGTCATATATTGTAATTTATTCGTAATATCCTCGTGATATTATTGAAGTAACATCTGTTGAATCATGTACCTGTGTACTGACCTTTTGCCTGCCTCTTGACGTCGCTTCTGTCTTGTCTTGCTACAATTGTCCTTTAAGTGCATCAAAACTGGGAGGGGTATGGATGTCTCCATTTAAACAATACCAGTTGCCTGGTAGTCCTGATCTCTTTGGCTGCAGTAGTGGCTGAATCACACAGCTGAAACCAGCATGCAGCTAATCCAGTCTGACTTCAGTCAGAGCACCTGATCTGCATGCTTGTTGAGGGGCCGTGGCTAAAAGTATTAGAGACAAAGGATCAGCAGGAGAGTTCGGCAATTGGTATTATTTTAAAAGGAAAAATCTAAATCCTTCTCGGTTTAGGTTTCCTTTAAGGTACCCACTAATGACAAAGATACAATCTTATGACATGCTTGTAAACTTATTTTTTAATAATGAATTGCTTGTGCCAGGAAGCTTATTATAATGCACTGGAAACATCAGTCACACCCTACTGCTCTGGAATGGAATAAGTTCATTGGAATGTCCCCCTGAGGATGGGTGTTTGGGGGAAAAAAGCAATGTATTGATACATTTACTGAAATTTGTGTAAGATGGATATCATAGTCTGGATTAATTTTGAATATATTTGTATACTTTTTTGGTGAATTTAAGAGAAACTGGAGGAGAAGAAGCTTGAAGGAGGGAGGGTATAAGGGGGGGAAGGGGTACAAGTGGGTGGAATGCAATTGTATTTTTCGTCTATATCTAATTTTATAAAATAAATAAATAAGCGTAAAAAAATACAATCTTCATCTTACCTCTTTTATTATAATATGAGGGATTACCCAAAGTACCCATTGAAAGTATGTTCACTCAGTAACTCATTCTACTACACAGATTGGGTACGATTGTACAATGAAGGTTGAATCATTGATTCTCACAATTCTAGAGAAGCTCTTCTGCTACGTTAGGAAACTGAAACTGTTTCTTCCATTTTTCAAAATTACTTTGATGCAACTTTTGATGCAACTTCTCAATAAACCTTAATGAACCTCTGTGTCAACTTGTCTGACTTTCATTTAGTACAATGAATTATCGAGCAACCCATACCTAAAAATATGTTCCACAGCTTCTGAAACACAGGTGTGATGTTTTATGAAAGCGGAACTGTCGCCAAAATCTTAAAATTTAAAACACATACAAATAAGAAGTACATTTCTCCCAGCGTAAAATGAGCCATAAATTACTTTTCTCCTATGTTGCTGTCACTTACAGTAAGTAGTAGAAATCTGGCATTGCCGACAGATTTTGGACTAGCCCATCTTCTCATTGGGGTATTTTCAGGGTTTTTTTATTGTTAAAAGCACTTAGTGAATGGCAGTTGGTCTGTCCAACTGCAAAAATAGTGTGCAACGAGCAGGGAGGCTGGCCAGCATCTTTGTATTAATCATTTTCAGGAAATGTCTTTATAAAGAATAAAGGCAATGCTGACAGTCCCCCTTGAAGAGATGGACTATCTCCAAACCTGTCGGTAATGTCATATTTCTACTACCTACTGCAAGTGACAGCAACATAGGAAAAAAGTAATTTATAGCTTATTTTACTCTGGGAGAAATGTACTTCTTATTTGTATGTGTTTTAAATTTTAAGATTTTCATGACAGTTCCTCTTTAAATATTTAGTTTAACTTGACCAGGGTGTTGTACCATTTAGTTAAAAGTTAACATCTGGTATAGTTAAAGCAACCTTGAAGTGAAAATAAACTTATGAAATAATAGTGTGTGTAGTATCAAAGGCAAATCAATTGTTGCTAAAATAGAAATGAGTCTCATATTTTATTTTCAGTTTAATGGCTTCAATGTTAAGATTGCACCAAACTGCTGCTAATTATAATTCAAACTCTGATTTGCTGAGCTGAAGAAAGAGATTTAATAAGAAGCATGACCCTATGAACTTCCCTGCACTAAAACCTTATCAGAAGCCTTGTTTCACTGTTCCTTTGCTGTTTTGGCTTCTATTTACTTTCAGGAAACCTGAATAAATTGACAAACTGTTGGAATAGCCCATTTGCGTAGATAACTCCAGTTTTTAAACCCTTGCTGTACTGGAAAACGGAAAGGAACTTCAAACAATGTCTTATTAGTACTAGTACTATATGTACCTATGTTTATCTCAATTAGAGATGGGCCGAACGGTTCGCCGGCGAACGGTTCCCGGCGAACTTCGGTGGTTCGCGTTCGCCTCCCGCAGGCGAACGTTTCCGGAAGTTCGGTTCGCCCCACAATGCACTATGAGGGTCAACTTTGACCCTCTACATCACAGTCAGCAGGCCCAGTGTAGCCAATTAGGCTACACTAGCCCCTGGAGCCCCACCCCCCCCTTATATAAGGCAGGCAGCGGCGGCCATTACGGCCACTCGTGTGCCTGCATTAGAGAGAGTAGGGCGAGCTGCTGTCTGTCTCTCATAGGGAAAGATTAGTTAGGCTTAGCTTGTTCCTGGCTGCATACCTGTTCTGTTCAGTGAGCCCACTGCATACCTGTTCAGTGATCCTGCCACTGCATACCTGTTCTGTGAACCCACCCACCACTGCATACCTGTTCAGTGATCCTGCCACTGCATACCTGTTCTGTGAACCCACCCACCACTGCATACCTGTTCTGTGAACCCACCCACCACTGCATACCTGTTCAGTGATCCTGCCACTGCATACCTGTTCTGTGAACCCACCCACCACTGCATACCTGTTCTGTGAACCCACCCACCACTGCATACCTGTTCTGTGAACCCACCCACCACTGCATACCTGTTCAGTGACCCTGCCACTGCATACCTGTTCTGTGAACCCACCACTGCATACCTGTTCTGTGAACCCACCACTGCATACCTGTTCTGTTCAGTGGACCCGCCACTGCATACCTGTTTAGTGAACCCGCCACTGCATACCTGTTGTGTTCAGTGAACCTGCCACTGCATACCTGTTCTGTGAACCCGCCACTGTATACCTGTTTTGTTCAGTGAACCCGCCACTGTATACCTGTTCTGTGAACCCACCCACCACTGCATACCTGTTCTGTGAACCCACCCACCACTGCATACCTGTTCTGTGAACCCACCCACCACTGCATACCTGTTCAGTGATCCTGCCACTGCATACCTGTTCTGTGAACCCACCCACCACTGCATACCTGTTCAGTGACCCTGCCACTGCATACCTGTTCTGTGAACCCACCCACCACTGCATACCTGTTCAGTGATCCTGCCACTGCATACCTGTTCTGTGAACCCACCCACCACTGCATACCTGTTCTGTGAACCCACCCACCACTGCATACCTGTTCAGTGATCCTGCCACTGCATACCTGTTCTGTGAACCCACCCACCACTGCATACCTGTTCAGTGATCCTGCCACTGCATACCTGTTCTGTGAACCCACCCACCACTGCATACCTGTTCAGTGATCCTGCCACTGCATACCTGTTCTGTGAACCCACCCACCACTGCATACCTGTTCTGTGAACCCACCCACCACTGCATACCTGTTCAGTGACCCTGCCACTGCATACCTGTTCTGTGAACCCACCCACCACTGCATACCTGTTCTGTTCAGTGAACAGTTTGGTGTGTCAGTGTGAAGCAGTACCTTAATTACACTACCTGATTGATGTATACACATGCAAGATGTTTTAAAGCACTTTAGGCCTGTCATTTAGCATTCAATGTGATTTCTGCCCTTAAAACGCTGCTTTGCGTCAAATCCAGATTTTTCCTGGGGACTTTTGGCGTGTATCCCACTCCGCCATGCCCCCCTCCAGGTGTTAGACCCCTTGAAACATCTTTTCCATCACTTTTGTGGCCAGCATAATTATTTTTTTTTCTCAAAGTTCGCATCCCCATTGAAGTCTATTGCGGTTCGCGAACTTTACCGCGAACAGAACCTTCCGCGGAAGTTCGCGAACCCGGTTCGCGAACCTAAAATCGGAGGTTCGGCCCAACTCTAATCTCAATATGTCATATGTCACTTCAGATACACTTTAACATTGATTACATTAGAATTCTTCACTTTGTTTTTAGAGAGAGTGTCCTAGTCACGTTCATGTAGATGAAAGGTTATTTTTGATAGTTAAAGTGGGTTTAATATTTATTTATCTTTATCCATGTATTTATTTATCTTTATTCATGTACAAGGTTTATTTCACATTATTTAGTAGTTAATTTAAGAAGAGAGGGTGAGGTTTTCCATTACCCAGGCCTGGATTTACATCACTGGAGCCTATAGGTACACATGTCCTGGCACCCTAGACTTCACCCTCCATGAACCTACAAACACCCGCCGAACAGCACCACAGTGCCCTCAATATTAAGTAGCTAGAGGTGCCCACAAGTATTAGGTAGCCAGAGGTACCCTCAGTATTAAGTAGCTAGAGGTGCCTCTGACTGCAGGGAGATCCTTTCAGTGGAATGCAGAGAGCCGGGTGAGTAGCCTCTCATTTACACTCTCATCAGGACACTGCATAGGGAAGGAGGCATTCAGGGAGGGAAGTGAGCTGCCGTCCTATCATCAGGTGCCTGTAGGCACGTGCCTACGGTGCCTTGTGGTAAATCCGGCCCTGCCATTACCTCTATTTAACTAGGGAGAGAGAGTAGCTGCATCTCTTTATTAAAGGGGATCTGTAGTGAAAATAACATCATAAATAATTGCTTTAATGCAATATTCATTTATAAGTTATTTAGTCAGTTGTCTATTGCAAAATCTTTGCCACCTGATCTACATTCTGGAATTCTATCACAGGTGGTAACATTTTTAGTCCTGTCAGGTGCAGCTCTGTGGAATGCTTGTTTCTGAAAGCTCTGAAGCCAGTGAAAATAATGCCTAGTTTCCCAGAATGCTCTGGAAGGAGAATTCTGCATAGCTAAACAGTATAAGCTAAGCATAAATGCATGCCAATATGCAGCAATATGTAGATAAAGGAAGTGTTTCTGATGCTAAAACTAGTGAGAATGTACCTTAACCTCTTGAGGACCATGGGCTTTACCCCCCCCCCCCTAAAGACCAGGCTATTTTTGTCAAAAAAAAGGTCACTGCAGCTTTAAGGCCAAGCTGCAGGGCCGCACAACACAACACACCAGTAATTCCTCCCCCCTTTTCTCCCCACCAACAGAGCTCTCTGTTGGTGGAGTCTGATCACCCCCCCCCCCCCCCAGTGTTTGTTTGTTTGGTGTAAATATTGTTGTGGTTTTTTAAATAAATCTGCATATTTTTTCCCTCTTACTTTTCCCTCCCTCCCCCTCCCACCCCACAGCCAGCCAATAACGGCGATCGGCTGTCATAGGCTTCTGCCTACGAGAGCCGATCGCTCTCTAGTGTCCCATGGGGACAGCCGTGTCCCCAGTACAGTGCTGCTGCAGATCGCAGCGCTGTACAATGTAATTAGACGGCAATTCTGCAGTCTAACAGTCTCCCGAGTGGCAGCCGCCGCTCGGAGACTGAAGCCCACCAACAAGAGATGTGCGCGCAGTGTGCACGCGATCTCCTGCACTGCGAGCCCCAAGGACTTTATGCCAATCGGCGTTAGCTGGTCCTGGGGCTGCCGCCGCGGTCACGCCCATCGGAGTGACGCGGTCGGCAAGCAGTTAAAAATGGGTACCCTGAATAATTTACTGCATCCTACTATATGTCACTGCCTTTTTAATTAGTAATTACCGCACAAGAGTTTTCTGCATCTGCAAGTTGCACTTCTGCATATTCAACCTGCAGTCTCCTTTAAAATGTTTTTGTTCTACTAAAAAGGTGTGCTTGAGATGTTTTTCTTTTTTTTAAAAATTTAACTTTATATCAGGCACCGGCATTCTCCACGACGGGAAATGTTCTTCAAAAAAATGGTTAGCAAGGGTCAGCCTGAACCTTAAATGAAGATGAAAAAGCTGATGAGAAAGGACAAGCTAAAACTAGAGAAACCATTATTTGTTTGTGGGATTAAAAGTATGAATGGAGTCACCGAAACCATTTTAGTTGAGCAGATCTAACAACATAACCAGTGGATTTACTTTTCATAAAAGCATTTCTGCCTCTAAGCTGCTTGAACAGGTTTCTTCCCAGGGCACAAAAATACCAGGGAGAAACTTGAAAATGCTGTCGAAACATTTGCTGCAGTATTTCAAAACCGTGTCTCACACTGGTTTATTGTTAAAATGTAAAATGTATTAGATCAAAACTGATGGGCCTCTCTCATAAAAATAATACACTTTTGTCTTGCGTTTCCTTCAAAGCCCAGCAATGGCATCTTAAAAAAAACACAATATTTAAGTTACATCTAACACTAATCCAAAAACAAATGAAATGTTTCATTTACAATACCCTCATTTAAAGGTCTACGTTCATACACAAATATATATACAATTTAAAATACATACATATAAAACATGTATTTTTTCCCAGAGTAAAAGAACAATCTTTTTTGCTGTCACAGTAGATAGCACAAATCTGGCATATATCATTGGTTTTAAACTAGTCCATCTCCTCATGGGGGATTCTTAGTATTTGTAAAAAGTATTATAAGGGAGCACAGGGCTATTGCACAATCACATTTTATTGTCAATGACCATTTAATATCAAGATACAAGGACAAACAATTCAAACATCTTATCCTCCTTTAAAAACAGGCACTCCAAACAGGGACTGCTATGACATTAGGGTCTTATTGCCATTAGTTTGTTTTTAAAGGGAAATAGGTTGCTGTAATTGTTTGTCCTTGTATTTTGATACTAAATGGTCAACAATAAAATTTGATTGTGCAATAGCCCTGTGGTCCCTTTCCCTTATAGTACTTTTTCCATATAGGTTTGTTGAAAGGTGACATGCATAATTTATAAGAGGTATCCTGCAGTTCATATAGTTTATGATTCTTAGCATTATATAGTTTATGATTCTTAGCATTATATAGTTTATGATTCTTAGTATTTCCTTTGTTCTTACAAGGCCCTCGAGGACCTATTCAAAGATGCTGGCCAACCTCCCTATTCGTGTCTACACTATTTTGGTAGATGGACTTAACAACTGCTGTTGTGTTGAGTACATGCTTTTAAAATAAAACAAAACAAAACTGAGAATTCCCCATGAGGAGATGGACTACTCCAAAACCAGATCAGGTTTGTCAGATTTGTACTACCTCCAGTAAGTGACAGCAACAAAGTAATGTAATGCACACTTAGTTTACGCTGGTACAAATTTACATCTGACATGTATTTTAAATTTTACAATTTTTCACAATAGATGTATTCTAAGATCATCATGGGTGGAGCCATGCAAATCATTCCTTTTAGCTGCTCTTGGCCAGATTGTGCATACTTGGCCAGAAGTTCACTTGTTTTCCCTCTGGACAAACTGTATTATTGCCAGTGCCACCTTTCTTTCCATGTTTAGCAGTCAATGTAAGACTGAGCTGGTATGGAGCTAAGAAAGCCTTCCTACTGGTCAAGCAGAAATAACTATGTTTTATCACTCACAGTATGCACCTGATCTATGTTTATTATGACCCACAGTGTCATCTCCATTGAAGCCTTTGAGAGTCTTCATTCCAGAATCCATCTCCTCCTCATGACTTCTTAGGTTGACAGCCCCTTACACACTCCTAGGAGTTCTGGTTCTCCATGAGCTTGCTGGGTACTCTGTAACTCTTGGTGTTTCAAGTCCTACCTATAGAGCCACATTAATCCAGGTCGTGCACTGATGAGGATCAACCAGTCCGAAACAGTCTGTATACATGTTGGATTGGTATGGCTCTGTATATTTAACAATCTGACACATCATTGCATTCTAGCAGATCTGGAGGTGTGGCTAGCTCACAGAGACAACAATGGATGGTTTGAATGTTCAGCAGTGATGCACTGGGAGACATCTTGGAGTTTACTCCATCCTGAGTTATTGCAAATACTGTTTTAAGAAAACAAACTTTTGTTTTCCATATGTTGACTTGTATATATTCTTCAAAAGCCAGCAGCAGACTTTATGGAATCCTAAAATCCATGTTTATTCATACACATGCTTGAATAGTGTCAATGATATCCTTGGTCAAAACAGGATTCATGCAGTTGGAAGATGGCAATTACTGGCGTTCTCTTAGATAGATAGATAGATAGATAGATAGATAGATAGATGTTCTCAATATAGCACATAAACACAAAGCCAAGGGGATATCTGAAGCACTCCCGCTCACTATGGAATTGGGCACAGGTTCAGCGTATTGGAAATGTGTTGCCCCTGCTTGCAAGGTACCCAAGCATAGCTAAAAAAACTAAACATTTTTTAATCACTCACCTCTAGTCTCGACCTTAAAGAGACTCTGAAGTCTAAAAAAAAAATATTTTTATTTAACAAATGTGTTTAATATGTTTGCCCTAACTAAACCGCCGCATTCCCACCGCTCTAATCTATCTAAATCCCCCCAAACTCCCTAGGGGGCAATCCGGGCAGTGCTTCCGGAAGAGGCAGAGCTATGAGCCGCAGCTCTGCCTCTCAGCGTGTCTGTCAGCCCGGATCGCCGCCTCTTCCTCGCCCCTCTCAGTCTTCCTTCACTCGCACGATCACAAGAGAGAGGGCACTTGTGCGTGCACAGTATGGAGCGGCCCGTCTTCGGGAGCACTCGGGCTCCCGAAGACTTCCAAAGTCTTCCTCTCGGCGGCGGAGATAGCAGCATTTGACCAAATTGGTTGAATGTTGCTACAGGTAAGCCAGCACTGGAACAGGCAACGGCAGAGGAGAGACAAGGTTCATTAGGACCCAGAGCCTTCCCTCTCCTTAGGTAAGTATCTGCCTTTTGTTTTTTTTTTCAAGCAGTTCCCATTGACTTTAATGATTGTTTATTCATAATTTTGGGACCAACTGTAGATTTTTAGTGTATTTGACCGTCATTTCATTTTCTTATTAGCATTGTGCAATATTCACTTTCTGTTTTTGGTTAGGCCAGAAATTGCATATTATTCAAACTTATATAGCCACAAGAAAGTAACTAACATTACTGAAAACCTCTGTGCTGGCATAAAATATACATTTTTACTGAAGCTACAACAAATCTTAGCATCACTTACAATCCTCTTCAATAATTGCATGGATTAAAGCACAGCTTCAGCCAAAATGTTAATTTAGTTTTTGGACAGAACGGGGAGCAAGTAAAGCCTTTGTTGTTTTTGTCCATTATTTCCAGTCCCAATAACGTGTCTCAGGCGATGACATGGGAAAACAGCCAACTGAGAAAGATATGACTATTGTTCTTAACAATTTCCTTTGCTGTCTACCCCATTGATACAAAGGTTTCATCGGCAACCCTGCCTGCTACTCCAACACGAAATGATGAAAACTCACAGCAAAAACAACAGAACAGAAATTTCAACAAGGAACGTTAATTAAGGAATAAATCAACAATTTTGTTGTTGTCAACTTTGAAGTTAAATTGGAGTATTAATGAAATACAGTCGAAACAATTTGGGGCTAGTTTCAAAGTCAGCAACCTGTATTTAGGAATCTTGTACAAAACCACAAGCCAGACCCGTACTGTGATCAGAGTCTATGAATCTTTGAGAGCTTCTGAAACTAACAGAAATCTGTACTGTGCGCCAGCATGGGGTTCAATATCTCACCACAATTCTTGTGACTGAGAAAATAGCAGCAAAATAAAATATGCTACATTGTCACAAAAGCATAGTCAAAATGATAACTATTCATTTTGATCAAGCTCCGTTCTAACCTATCCCCAGACTACACAAAAATGAAACAGAAGAAAACGACAAGAATTGGATTTACTGATTGAACACTCTTGTATAAGTGTGACATGATCCTCGTCATTCTTCCATTCTTCTTTAAAATTCAAATAATACTGAAAAACTTTGAAAGAAGTAAAACATTTGAAAGAAGTAACAAAAATAATTTTTTTGTGTTACATTATAAAGTTTTTGATCCATTTTCCTTAAAACAAAAAGAGGAAACTGCAGTTCAACACTAGTCCAGTTTTAACTATTACTTTACTCACTTGCATGATAGTTTTTTCCTGTCCTTTGTGTGAATATTTTTTATCTTGATTTAACCATTTTAGTCCCCGGGTATTTTTCACCTTATGCATCAGAGCAATTTTCACCTCCCATTCAATAACGTTATCACTAATTATCACAATGAATTGATCTATATCTTGTTTATACCACCACCAATTAGACTTTCTTTGGGTGGTACATTTTGCAAAGAATTCTTTTTTCTAAATGCATTTTAACAGGAATATTAAGAAAAAATTGAAAAAAAATAATTATTTCTCAGTTTTCGTCCATTATAGCTTTAAAATATTACATGCTACCATAATTAAAACCTATGTATTTTTATTTGCCCATTTGTAGCAGTTATTACACCATAATAACACCATTTAAATTATGTCCCTATCACAATGTATGGCGCCAATATTTTATTTGGAAATAAAGGTGCATTTTCCAGTTTTGTGTCCATCACTATTTACAAGCTTAGAACTTAGAAAATGCTCGTAATATACCCTGTTCACTTGCATATTAAAAAAGTTCAGACCCTTAGGTAACTATTTATGTTTTTTTTTTTTTTTTAATTGTAATTTTTTTTTCATTAAAACATGTATTTGGGTAATGTTTTGGTGTGGGAGGTAAACAGTTAATTTTAAATGTAATAATGAGTGCTTATTTTATAAAAAAAAAAAAATGCATGTAGATGTAGTTTTACTATTTGGCCACAAGATGGCCACAGTGACATTTTGTTTTTAGTCTCGGAAGCTTCCAGGAAGTATAAGGAGGACGGAAAACTTTTTTCTTTCAGAAAGACTGCGGCTTCTGATGAGAAGCCGTCGGTTTTTCTACCGGGGACTTAGATCAATGAATGGGAGCTATGTTCCCATTCATTGATCTACGGGCTAGCGGGGGTAGCATGGGAGCGTGCGCACGGAGCGCACCGCAGCACAGCAGTAGCTGCCTGGACGTGACAATCACATCCAGGTGGCATAAATGGTTAATAAAATAGTCCCCTATTCAAATTACTTGTTCTACTAATTTTTCTCCTAGGAGATTTGTTTCTACAAATGCTGTTTAAAGATTTCACCACAATACAATTGAAAAAGCACCAAAAAGTAGATGAAAAAGTACTGTCAAAATAATTTCTTGTACTTGCTTGATGATGGCTTGACAAACCTTTTATTCATAAGGTGTGAAAATATCACCTAGAAGAAAACTTGGGTGAAAAAATAAATAAATTGAATAAGGGCAATAGAGTGTACTCTCCCTTAGACTATGAAATGGGTGATGAAAAACCCAGTAGCACCTATTCAATTAACTATTTTCTGCATTTTCTACCAAGAAACAAAATGTTATGTTGTCTATAAAATAAAAGTTGAAGAGTAGGTTGAAAAGTAATATAAAACTTAATTTAATGGGTAGACTATGGGTGTGCAGCGCTATGCAGCATGCTCTGGGAGTCGGAGTTCATAACTGTATAGTGAGAAGAAGAGTCAAAGGTTCTCCTGACACTGCTATGCAATCTGTTTCTGTTTTGGCCATTTCTAAGACAAAATACCTTTTCAGCACCTAGCAAAAGTAGTAAACAGATGAATGATAAAAGTAATAGCAAAATGCCACCAAAGAGATAGATGAAAGCATTAAAAAGAAGGTAAATACATACCTTCTCATTGAATAGTAGTGGTTATATGTCAATAGGTTGCTTATACATTTCTAACTATGTTCTTTATCTAGAATATATTGTAAATGAGGGCCTTGGTGTGATTGTGGTGGGAATAGTAAGACAGCTTTTCCTGGGTAAGTAAAATGAGGCATCACACCTGAATTCTTGTGGTCAGTATCTTGGACCCCATGAGTAGTAGGTACCTTTGCTTTCATATTAATCTATGTGTCTATGTAAACTACGGTGTTACTGTGGGTTCTGAGAGATAAAAAGACATGTTCAATGTACTGTGGAAGCATTGTGGAAAATGTGTCAGCTCTCTTTAAAAGTCTAATGATAATACAGTAAGTGGTACACAATTACCTTTATAACTTACTTTGCAGTAACCCTAAATTGAAACACAAATGTGAATAAAGTCCATGATGGGCTAGATTGTCTGCTGCTGACACTACTCATACTGCCCATTGACTTTGTAGTTTCTCCCATTCCCCATTCTTCTAACATATGACTGGTTCGTAAGTCGAATAATTCAGAGGAAGTTCCTTTGCATGACAGAACTGAACTTGCAGGAGTTCCGAACCATGTATGGCCAGTAAAAGGAAGCAGGAAACAAAATAAAAAATAGTGCACAAGAGCTTTCTATCAATGGGTACATGCAGTTCGGAAATCATGCATGATCAGACCACTTTAAAAAACTTATTCACCAACTGGAGAACATCCGGGACCCTGTGGGGGGAAAAGGTCCTGAAACGGAGGACCCCAAGACAACAGGTGGTAGGAGGATGGAGAGTAGTGGGTCCATAAGCCCACCTTGTTTTTCAATTGCTTGAGTTTTAGCACATTTCAGGTGTGCTTTAAACGTAGTTAAGTGCTGCAGAACTCAATATTTAACCAGAAATACATTTTCTAAACAAACTGTAGGCTAAAATTTTACTTTTCTGCAAACATGGAATCTGTACTTTCTCTGAAGTAAAGACTGCCTATAAATTCCCATCTTCTTAATTCGTTCAGCTGCACAAAAAAGGTCATTTGTGATGGACTAGTTATTACTAAGAGTCTTTTTGTATTTTCCACTCTCATCTGCCTGTCTCTGTTAGGGTGCGTTTCCCCTATGCACGTTGCATTGTGCTGTTTTACTGCATGTGAACACACTGTGATTGTATGTGGATGTTCACATTAAATCGTATTGAATCTCGTTAGCCCCACGTATTGCCTGCAGTGCACATTCTGCAGCAATTGGCCATGATATGAAATAATGCACGTGTTTTTACTTGCACAGAGTTATGCGTGTATTACAGTGTGCTCATTATGCGATGCACATCATGTGAATGTACCTTTAGTAACACCAAAGAAAATCTGTGGTTTGTAGCCATAAAAAGGAAGCATGCAGCAAAAATTGCTTTTAATCCTTGCCACGTATACAACTCAGCTAAATAAACCGAAGGGATTGTTTATTCCTCAATAAGACCAGCGTTACAGTTTAAAAGCAAAGAGCCTACTTTATCTGAGTAACTCCATGTTCAAGTCCATTTGCATAGTTCCTTTGCACATGAATAAAGATGAAAATGGATTTAATCCACTGAGTGCAATCTCATGGCACTTCAATATGTTTTTAAAGTGACAAACTTTTAACTTCTTTTATTGTACTGGTGACACCACTGGGAACTAATTTTTTTTTATTTTTTATAAAAGACCGTGAATTTGATTCATGATGTGATAATATAGTAAAACCTTGCTGTCTTACTTCTAGGTTGTGCCCTATGGATTCTTTGTTTTTGTTTTGTGTGTTTTTGTTTTTAGATTCTGAGAGTGTCACTTTTCAACCCTGTGGTAGGCAAACAAGTACTGAACTCATTGAAACTCAAAGCGTGCCTAACTTCTCTATCTGGCAGCTTAAAGTGTACCCAAGGCAACGTGTGAATGATGAAATAAACATGTGTATATACAGTGCAAAACATATAATTAACCAGGCTGCTTTACTTGTTGTATTTTTCTGCCTGAAATCTGTAGCAGGCCAAGTCTGTCCTGCAGGAAGTGGCTGGTTCCTGGCTGGGTTCCAGTAGAACATATGCTTCGTAGGTGACTTCTTTTACTTCAGCTAACCGAGGAGTTCTTCAGACACAAATGAATGGAATTCTGGGCTTGTAATTTGAATGCTTACCTCTATCGTTGAATGTTTGGTTTTTATAGGGGTCAGCAGCCATGGATCACGTGATCTTAAATTTAAAGTAGAATTTGATGTGCATTACTCAAATTGCACATTCATTTAGGGCAGGGGTGTCAAGCTCAATCATGCAAGGGGCCAAAATATAAAGTTGGCCACACACCATGAAATAAAATGATCTGATTGTACGGCAATTCGATAAATATGATCAGATCTACCGAAAAAATCAAAAGTGTCTTTTCAACTGAAAAATCTGATCGGATTTCCCTTTTTTTTTTTTTATCGATCCGGAATGCTGAAAATGTTCCTTCAATTTTTCTAAAGATTGTATGGTGTGTGTTAGATTGTCACTGTATTAATATACACACCATGGAAATTTTCTCAGAGTTTCCAATCATTTTTATCATAATTGGGGGGAAATCGAACATATGTGTGTGGTACATTGGTCAGATTTTTGAAATGCTAAAATCAATCAGAAAAATTGATTGTAATTCTTGAATTTAACAGATATTTAAAACATTGTATGGTGTGTGGCCACCATAAAACACCTTAAGGCTAAATTGTTTATTAAGATTTAACATTTATTGAACAGTTGCAAACTAAGTGGTGTAACTACAGTATAGTGACCGTGTGGGGCCAGCTCCAGTTCTGCTTCGAGTCTCCTCTGATCTTCCAGACAGCCACACACTCTATGCTGCATACCTCCAGCTCTGAATGCATGTCATGTGATCGGCAGCTGCGGGTGGGCAAGCATAGAGTGTGTGGCTGCCAGGAATAATAGAAAAGACCTGATGCAGCGCTGGAGCAGGTAACTGTTACAGTGCTCCGATGCAATGCCTACATGCAACAGGTGGAGAGGGTGCCTAAGATGTGTAGGCGTGTGTTTTACCAGTCACACAAGGGGTGGTTGAAACCACACTTATTTCATGGGTTGTTCAATTGGAAACACTGTCACCAGTGTGCTCTATTGGATCGGAAGGGTTTTTTGTACTGCTTACAATCATGCACATTTGAAACTCTTGAGGGCCACATAAAATGGCGAGGAAGGCCGGATTTGGCCCATGGGCCTTGAGTTTGACACCTGTGATTTAGGGGATAGGGCAATAAAAAAAAAATCATATTTAACTGCATTTATTCATCTTTTCTAATTGTCTCCTCCCACTTGTCCTCACCCTGACACTGCCATGGAAAATCTTCATTTCTCACTGTCTCTGTTGGTGTTGGTGCACCTGGCACCTTCTACTCACTCACTACTATGGTGTAGGGGGTGGGGCAGTGGTTCTGGAGGCCATTCCTGTATGTACTGCAGGTAATTACATTATCTTGCAGCATGTACATGGCTGAGGGAGACACACCGGCAAATGATGTAGCCTACAGTGGGACCTAGAGACCACAGAGAACCAGATTCAGGACTGGGAGGAGGACAGTTCGGCTGCTGCCTTAGTGCACCATGAAGCATTGTTGGCATTTCAGTGCACTTCCCAGAATTTCTGCAACTGTGGAATTGCAACAGCATGGACTTTCTCATAGGAAGCTGAACGCTGCCCCTATAGTGCACCTGTGCTTCTCCCCATTATATATAATTGAATAGGAGTCTGCAAGTTGCATCCAGCATCACAGCCACCAGGGCCAGTTCCAGCTACAATGAGGCCCAGGGGCAAAAGTAACTTGGGGGGCCCCCCTAGCAATGCCCCCCCCCCATGCAGCCTCTGAGCCGACTCCCAGAACCCATCCCACCACACTCCCAGCAATACAAAATCATTAGGTGTTTATCATATGTCTGCAAAAGCATTGTTGGGGACCCCATTATTCTCCTTCTCCTTTCCCTTACAAATCCAGAATGTACACACATTTGGGGTCTTACCTAATCCAGGCAGGACACAGGACTTCTCCTCATGGCGCCTCTCTTCCTCATTCCCTGCAGGCATGTATGGGGTCACCATAGCTGGAGGCGAGGGGACACAAACCTTGGGGCCCTGGGGCAATTGCCCCCTTTGCCATTATGGAAGCACCGGCCCTGACAGCCACCATACAGCACTTGACCTGAAGACATGCCTTTTACTTCAGAAAAAGGGAACGTAAGGAGTTTGGCCACACCCCTTTCCCCTCCCTCCTACCCCAACCACAGGATTGTGCATCACTGCAGCTGCAGGGACTGCTTTCCCTACTGTTACACCTCTGATGAGATTCCCAAGGCATGAACTGCAGTAATATGTTCTAATATCTTCAGCATGTTTTATTAGGCATCAAATCTTGACACAGGGTAGCTCCACAAACTCCCCAAAAGAGATACATAATCATAAATGCTGATTTAGTCATATCATAACTGTAATACTAAAGATTCCAGTCCATATTAGGAATCTGTCAAAGCTCCTTTAAAAGGTACAGTTCCACTACAAATATGCCATAGATGTCTCTCCCCTAAACGGCATTTCATAAAGCCAGCGGTGTCTACAAAATCGCATAAAACCAGGGCAATCATTTATTAAGCACATTATAAGATGAAATTAACACATTGCCATTTTACTACTTTGCAAGATAAATTGATAAGCTTAATGCGGGTAGGAAAGGCATCCCAGCCGGAGTTTGCAGTAGTTAAAACATGATCTATATTCGGTGAATGCTTGCTGCAGTCTCTCCCATCAAAAGCAATTTTGGAAAGAAGTCACTTCTAGTAAAGCAAAAAAGTTAAATAAAAAAATAAAGAAATAAATAAAAGTAAAATAATAATAGATTTATATTAAATTTATATTAAAACAATTTTAAAGCCTAACAGTACCGTTATCTTGTAAGGTAAATATGTTAGTCTTTTATCAAAAAAAAGATCACATCTCAGGGATAGTCTATAATTTGAATACAGAGTTAAATGAAGGAACTGTGATAGAACAGAGCTGGATCATCCACAAGGCAAACCGAGGCAGTTGCCTAGGGCCAGGATAGAGTCTAGGGGCCTGGAGGATGCTAGCCCCAGCCCCCTACCAAATCCTACTAAAAAAGCCACGGGACTATCAGCGGTGGGCAAAAACTGCTATCTTGCCTAAGGCCTCAATTCACCTTAATCCTTCTGTTATAGAATCCAACTATCCTGAAAATCTTTGAAATTTACAATATGTGTTAACAGGTGCATATACGATGTAATTTTCTCCCAGATTAAAATGCACTAGAAATTACGCTTTCCTATGTCACTGTTACTTACAGTAGATAATAAAACATGTGATGAATCTGACTAGTTTTGGACTAGTTCATCTCCTCACGGTGAATTCTCAGTATTTCATTTTCCTTTAGGGATGCTCATTCGGATTCCGCGGAAATGCAATTTCCGAAATTCCAATCGGAAATTGCATTTCCGCATCGGAATGCGTAAATCGGTAATGCAAGTGCGTTAGGCGGATTTCCGCCGGAAATCGCGGAAATTCCGCCCGACTTTAACATTGATTTTCTCAAAAACTATAAGGTCTTTTTGAAAACTTTTTTGCATCTTGTTCACAAGATTCGGTTTAATAACCCCTGAAAATTTGGTGTTTCTAGGACTTAAGGGGGCTTTGCTATTAACCGCTAAAGCCGGCGGATTTTTACTGTAATGTAAAATACAGAAAATCGGCTTCTGCCTATTTTCTGCATTTACATTACAGGAAAAATCCGCCGAATTTAACGGTTAAAAGAAAAGCCCCCGTACGTCCTAGAAACACCAAATTTTCAGGGTTTATTAAACAGAATCTTCTGAACAAGAAGCAAAAAAAAGTTTTCAAAAAGACCTTATAGTTTTTTTTTATAATTCTTTTATTAAAGAAGATATAATAAAACATTTCACAACAATGCAAATATAATAATCATTGCCATAACACATTTTTTCCACATGTTAAAATAGTCTTAGTGTCTCATACAGAAATATGAAAATAAAACAAAAAGTCACTTAAATTTTTAAATCTTCGCTGTTATATCTCTGGTTCTGAGTACCAGATTCTAACATGAGTTAGAGCAGGTAACTCCTGATACTTGTAGTATTAACAAATGACATTAGACAATGTTTTTCATCTGAAGCTTAGACAAAAAGAGGGAAAGAAAAAAGAGAAAAGAAAAAAAAAACAAAGAAAAACCTTACTATAATACACCAACAAAATGAAACTTACCCTAAACCTTATCTAAAAATGTACCTGGGTATATTATAAGTAGTGACCAATTACCTAATAATGGCCAAAAATAGCAGTTATATAGGCTCGTCGTCAGTCTGCTAATTCCTTAAATAAGAGAAAATCTATTAGCTCCCCTCTAGTTATGTTACACCCCTTCTCGATCATAATTAACATTCCAATAATCCCAGACCTTCTTAAATATCTCCTCTTTTTCATTAACTAATGCTGTCAACTGTTCCATAGTTTTTACCCAGCGTATCCTTTGAACCACTATTTCGACTCCAGGAGCTGTCCCCCTCTTCCAAAAGGAGGCCAGAGAAATACGTGCTGCTGTAAGAATATGATTGAGCATCCTCTGAGTATGAGATTTTAGGCCTTCTTTAGGCTTCCCCAACAAATATATCCAGGGGTCAAGTGAAATATGTTTCAAAATAACCTTTTGTATGAGATCTCGAATGCTTTTCCAAAATGTTTGGGCTATAGGGCAAAACCAAAAAATATGCTCGATCGTGCCAGCTTCCCCACAGTTCCTCCAGCAACGATCTGAAGTACCAGGGTAGATTTTACATAATCTAACCGGCGTCATATACCATTGGAACAATATTTTGTATATATTTTCCTTAGTTTGTGTGCATAAGGAAGTTTTGCGTGCATTGAGCCAAATATTCTCCCAATCTGAGAGTTCTAGTGGTCCCTCTAGCTTAGATTCCCAATCTGTCATATATTTGTGTTTGGGAAAGGAGGACAATCCCGGAATCGAAAGAAATGAATATAACCTTGATATCATGCCAGGTTCTCTATCCGGATCTAATAATAATTGTTCAAAGGGAGAATATGCAGGAAGGGGTTGGTTACCCAATAATTTGTAAGCACATGATCTAATCTGTAAATATTCATAAAATTTACACGATAGCTGTGGGTACTTGTTACCTAATTCTGTGAAAGTAAGAACATTAGTAGGAGATGAATCAAAAAGATCATATAGGAAGACTGGTCCAGGCGTCGCCAAATTCCATTCATATTTAGTTATTGAATTTTGTGGGAAGAGAGGGTTTCCTCTTAATCGCAATAGCTTAGAGGGAAATTTAGATAGATTATATTTGATACGTGCTCTATGCCAAAGATTTCAGGTGAATTTTATAGTACTAAGCAGTGGAGTCTTTACCTCTACTAAATTCGGGAGACTAGGAAAGGACCCTATGGTGTAAGGGGAGACCGTTTCATCCTCTAATTCTGCCCACTTAGTTCTAAGGGGATAGGAAAGCCATTCCCCCAATTGGCGTAGATGAGTGGCCAAGTAATACAATTTGAACTGTGGGACTGAGAGGCCTCCTCGGGATCTATCTGACTACATTACCCTGTGTGAAATCCTAGGCTTTCCTTTAGACCAGATAAATCTCAAAATATCTTTTTGTAATTTATGGAGGACTGAATAGGGAATTGATATCGGTAAGGTCTCACAGAGATACAAAAATCTGGGGAGAAGATTCATTTTTATTGAATATATTCGTCCTATCCACGAAATATGGTATGCATTCCACCGATCTAGATCTTTCTTCATCTGGTTAAGAAGGGGAGCAAAATTTGACTTATAAAGATCTTTATAGGAGCTACTTAAATATATCCCTAGATATTTGATGTTGTCCTTCTTCCATTTAAAATGGAAAGTATTCTGCAACGCCTGGAGATCTCCCTGAGATATATTCAACGGAAGAGCTTCTGTTTTCCCTTGATTAATTTTAAACCCAGACAAAACCCCGAAGCTATCAATCAGTTTAAATAAATTAGGGAGGGAAGTAGAAGGAGATGAAAGTGTCAGTAAGATATCATCGGCAAAAAGAGACAGTTTATATTCTCTTTTGCCTATCTTCACCCCTAAGACATCGAATGATTTTCTGACAGCTATTGCTAGTGGCTCTATACATAGCGCGAATAATAGGGGTGAAAGGGGACAACCCTGTCGGGTTCCATTCGTTAGGGGGAACATTGTTGATTCTATAAGAGGAACACAAACTTTAGCCTGTAAGCCACAGTAGAGGCCCTCGATAGCTGAGAGAAAGGGACCCGAGAATCCAAATTGTCTCATTACCTCAAATAAATATGGCCATGATATTCTATCGAAGGCCTTCTCTGCATCTAACCCGAAAAGCAGAGAAGGCCGCCCCGAAGCTTCCACCCAGTCAATAATATCAATTGCACGTCTTGTATTATCTCCCGCTTGACGTTTTGTAATAAAACCAACTTGGTCCCCGTCTATAATAGCAGGTAAGATCAATTTCAATCTATTTGCTAAAATTTTAGTATAGATTTTCAGGTCTGAATCAATCAGAGAGATGGGCCTGTAACTTCGTACATCTTGAGGATCTTTTCCCTCCTTATGTATCATTATAATGTTTGAAGTCTTCATAGAGACCGGAATATTTTCACCTTTTAGAAAGGAATTAAACATTTTGGACATATAAGGCGTAAGTATGTCTTTAAATTTCTTATAATATGCATATGAAAATCCATCAGGGCCTGGAGCCTTCTTAGATGGTAATGCTTTAATTACCTCTCGGATCTCATCCTCCTCAACTGGTATATTTAAGGTAAGTAGTTGTTCCTCAGATATTTTAGGAATCCCCAGTCCCTCTAAAAACTCCTTAATATTATTATTCCCGTTATCTTGTGTGACCGAGAGGTTTAAATTGTAAAGGTCTCTATAGTATGATTCAAATGCCTTTGCTATATGGGAGGGGTCTGCAGACACAAGTCCTTTGCCATCAGCCACCGCATAGATCTCCTTCTTTTTTTTTAGTTCCCTTAATTTTCTGGCCAGAATTGTATGAGGTTTGTTGCCTCTTTCATAGAACAATTGTTTTGTCCAAGCTAATGCTTTTCCCGCTTTATTGACCTGCAGGTCATATACTTTCGCTTTTGCTTCTTGCCATTTTCTATGGTTAGCCTGAGAAGGGAAGGACCTGTATTTGCTTTCTGCCTCTCTGGATAGCCGTAGCCTCCATTCATATAGAGCCTTATCATTTCTCTTTTTTTGGACCGCTTCCCTTATTAATATCCCTCTAATGGTAGCCTTATGAGCTTCCCAAAGCATCGCAGAATTAGAGACGGAATTCTGATTAATACGGAAAAATTCTCTAATTTCTTGCTTAATCACTCCCTGAATCATCTCATCTTTTAATAAGGATTCATTAAGGCGCCAATGAAAGGGGCCTCTAAATCTAGAGTGACATTGTATATCTAAAGTAATTGGTGCATGGTCTGACCATGTTATATCATGGATATCCGTTTGTATAACTTTGTTGATAAAGATTTTTGATACAAAAAAGTAATCCAATCTACTATAATGGTCATGGGGTGTCGAATAAAAGGTGTATTGCCTCGACACAGGATGTCTCACTCTCCACATATCTACCAGGTGATTGTCCCTGACCCATATTCGAAATTCTTTTGCTAAAGTATTAACTCTGGAAAGGGATATAAGACCTTATAGTTTTTGAGAAAATCGATGTTAAAGTCGGGCGGAATTTCCGCGATTTCCGGTGGAAATTTCGCATTGGAATGCGGAAATTGGTAGCGGAAAGCGGAATCGGTATTTGGCAATGGCGGAATGCGGAATTACCGCGGAATCGGAAATTGGCATTTCCGACCATCCCTATTTTCCTTTACAAAAAGAACTTCCTGGAAAAGAACTATACAAAGATGCTGGCATCCCTACGTGTTCACACATTATTTTGGCAGTTTGGCTAAACAACAGCCATTCAGTAATTTATTTTGAGGATAATCCCTCATGATGGACCAACCAGAGTTGTCAGATTTTGACTACCTACTGTAAGCGACGGCGGCATAGAAAAAAAATGTAATTTATGGCATATTTTTGTTCTGGAAAAAAAGTGCATCCTATTTGTAGATATTTGAAACTATACACATTTTTGTGATAGTAGTCCTTTAAATAAGGGAGCTTTTAGAGAATATGGTGCTGATTTATGGATGCCAGATAGCACTGAAAAGCCTGTGTAATCCAGAAAACCTGGACTAAAGCTATTAAAGCGATCCTGAGCTGAAGCTTGGGTTCAAAATAAGATAGTAATCTGAAGAAAGGGAAGCCTCCGGATCCTATTAAAGGTTCCCCTCAGTGGTCTAATATGACGTCCACCATTGCTGAGCCCGGCTCCCCCCCTCCACATCAGGGCCACACAGTTCCTCTTCCTATAGCGTGGCCATGCAGTAGCCATGCGAGCATGTCCGCACATGCGCAGTAGCACGGAGGCTACTGCGTGGCCACGCTGCAGGAAGAAGAGCTGCACAGCCCTGATATGATTAGCAACAATGCCTTGTCACTAATCTTCTTGGGGGCCACACTCAGCGATGAGGGACATCAGAGCACCAAGGGAAGCCTCAACAGGATCCTCAGGCTTCCCTCTGTTGAGGTAAGTATCTCATTTTGCACCGAGCATACATTCCATCAGTGTGTTATATGAAAAGAGGCATAGTTACTATGCCAATCAATGGATATGAACTTGAGTAATATACTGAGGAAAGGAGGCAGAAAAAATGACCTATTACCTAGTGACTTCTCTGCAACTTCCAACAGGGTCCGTTAGCCTTACACTCTGATTGATTTGCATTTGTAGAGACCACCCCCTGCTGCATAATATCCTAATCTACTCTCAGATGAGGAGGCCTTCCTAATTAGAAATATCTGGCTAACTATATAAGAAAGGCCTCTAGTCAGCTTTGGGTGACCTGTCAGCTGGATGTACGTTCATAAAAGGTAGCTTTATAAAGGGTGGAATAATCAAATCAACCAGAATTCACCAGCAATTCAACACAATTCAGCAACACACTTAGGTAACTTCCTCGGTTTGATAACCTCAGTTTGATTGCTGAACACTATCCCAGCCTAGACATACCATCATGGAATCGGTTGATGCAGCCCCCCTCCTATTGTGACACCACCCCTTCCCTTTAGATTGTAAGCCATCGGCAGGGCCCTTCCTCCTTTTGTATCCTACCTGATCTTGCATCTTGCTCACACAATTACCTGCATTTGTATTACTTGGACTACTACGTCAGTGTATGATCTGGCATTGTGAACAAATCAATAACACGGGGGAGGCACTCTTACTTACCAATATACCATTTATTGTACACAATAGTACACAAACTTTTTTAAGCTCCTTTGGCATTGTGTGTCCTATTGTTTATTACCTATATTGTGTTGTCTGACACCCCTATTATCCTTGTCTGTTACCTTACTTATTGGAAAGCGTTGCGTAATATGTTTCCGCTGTATAAATCCAATCAATAATTATAATAATAATCTGAAGTCCAGCCCGAACAGATGCTGCGGTCATACCTATATGGATGGAGGGAAAGGATGTACATATGCCCAAATTGATTTATTATTTGGTGGGTTAGAAGGGTGCCGATGGAATGTAAGGAACACAAAAAATCAGCTAGTTTCTGCGTTTTACAGCCACGACCATAGTTTGCGTTTTCCAAGGTAAAATAAAAGTCCATAGACTTTCATTTTACCTTTTACACCTAAAGCAGCTTTTTTCGGCGTTGCGTTTTGAAGCTCCACGGAGCTTTTTCAAAGCTGTTTACAGCGGAAGTCAGGTTTTCGTGTTTCAATGATAGTCAATGGAAAAGGCCAACTACAGCTTTTTTACAGCTTTTTCACAGCATTTACAGCTGACTTGTTGACTTCTTAAAGAAAAAAAAAAAGGACGTTTTCATATGAGCTGTAAAACGCTATGAAAAAGCTTTAAAAATGCTATGGAAAGGCTACAAAAAATCTGACAGCAAGAGGCAGCCTTTTAGCCTTTTCTACCGCAGCCTCTATTGTGAAATAGCCCTTAGGATAAACGTGATAAACATACATATATATATATATATATATATATACACATATATATGTATGTGTGTATATATACATATATATATATATATATATATATATATATATATATATATATACTGTATATATATATACTGTATATATATATACTGTATATATATATATATATATATATATATATATATATATATATATATATATATATATATATATATATATATATATATATATATATATATATATATATATATATATATATATATATATATACATACAGTGGTGTGAAAAACTATTTGTCCCCTTCCTGATTTCTTATTCTTTTGCATGTTTGTCACACTTAAATGTTTCTGCTCATCAAAAACCGTTAACTATTAGTCAAAGATAACATAATTGAACACACAATGCAGTTTTAAATGATGGTTTTTATTATTTAGTGAGAAAAAAAACTCCACATCTACATGGCCCTGTGTGAAAAAGTGATTGCCCCCCCTTGTTAAAAAATAACTTAACTGTGGTTTATCACACCTGGGTTCGATTTCTGTAGTCACCCCCAGCCCAGATTACTGCCACACCTGTTTCAATCAAGAAATCACTTAAATAGGAGCTATCTGACACTGAGAAGTAGACCAAAAGTGCCTCAAAAGCTAGACATCATGCCAAGATCCAAAGAAATTCAGGAACAAATGAGAACAAAAGTACTGTAATTGAGATCTATCAGTCTGGTAAAGGTTATAAAGCCATTTCTAAAGCTCCAGTGAACCACAGTGAGAGCCATTATCCACAAATGGCAAAAACATGGAACAGTGATGAACCTCCCCAGGAGTGGCCGGCCGACCAAAATTACCCCAAGAGCGCAGAGAAAACTTATCCGAGAGGCCACAAAAGACCCCAGGACAACATCTAAAGAACTGTAGGCCTCACTTGCCTCAATTAAGGTCAGTGTTCACGACTCCACCATAAGAAAGAGACTGGGCAAAAAGGCCTGCATGGCAGATATCCAAGGAGCAAACCACTTTTAAGCAAAAAGAAAATTAAGGCTTGTCTCAATTTTGCTAAAAAAACATTTCAATGATTGCCAAGACTTTTAGGAAAATACCTTGTGGACCGACGAGACAAAAGTTGAACTTTTTGGAATGTGCGTGTCCCGTTATATCTGGCGTAGAAGTAACACAGCATTTCAGCAAAAGAACATCATACCAACAGTAAAATATGGTGGTGGTAGTGTGATGGTCTGGGGTTGTTTTGCTGCTTCAGGACCTGGAAGGCTTGCTGTGATAGATGAAACCATGAATTCTACTGTCTACCAAAAAATCCTGAAGGAGAATGTCCAGCTATCTGTTCATCAACTCAAGCTGAAGCGATCTTGGGTGTTGCAGCAGGACAATGACCCAAAACACAGCAGCAAATTCACCTCTGACTGGCTGAAGAAAAACAAAATGGAATGGCCTAGTCAAAGTCCTGACCTGAATCCTATTGAGATGTTGTTGCATGACCTTAAAAAGGCGGTTCATGCTAGAAAACCCTCAAATAAAGCTGAATTACAACAATTCTGCAAAGATGAGTGGGCAAAAATTCCTCCAGAGCGCTGTAAAAGACTGCTAAGGGTGGCCCAACCAGTTATTAGGTTCAGGGGGCAATTTCTTTTTCACACAGGGCCATGTAGGTTTTGAGGTTTTTTTCTCACTAAATAATAAAAAACATCATTTAAAACTGCATTTTGTGTTCAATTATGTTATCTTTGACTAATAGTTAACGGTTTTTGATAAGCAGAAACATTTAAGTGTGACAAACATGCAAAAGAATAAGAAATCAGGAAGGGGGCAAATGGTTTTTCACACCACTGTATATATATATATATATATATATATATATATATATATATATATATATATATATATATATATATATATATATCTATATATAATGTATATGTTAATTGTTATGCTAGTATTTTGTTATGTATGATAATGTATTTAAGAGTAACAATGCATTATAATTCACACCTTGTTTATAGCTTCATTAATACGTTCTACGGGCCAAAGCTAATGAAAAACCAAAAAAGATGATGTTGAAAGCATAATCTTTGCTACTATACCGGGCTGGCATTTAAATTTAATGTGCTGATAACACAGAAAACTCATTTGAGGGAGTAATGTACAAAAAAAAAAATGTTATCAGATATTTGTTACTTTAGAAGCTCGGAGTCTCGTATGCAGATGCGGAATTTTGACGGAAGTGATAACCGCATAGTTGAGAGACTATAAAAGAGACCTTGATGTTTGACAGTTGTAATAACCTGCAGAGTGCTCTAATGGCTCAGGGATCAGGTGCAGAAGTACAGCAATAACAAGAGCTGAATAATTATCACAGTCATATCAGTATAACCAAAGTCCCTGAGTATGAACTATATAAGGAGGCTTCTGCTGCCTCTCCAAGATTTCCTGAAATGTTAAATCACTGAACAGGGAGCACTTTCAGCATTAGTGCTGCCCAGTTAGAAAGAAATAAAGCGCACAAACCCCTAGTGCCTGTTCTAATGTCTTTGTTAATTATGAATTATGGGTAAACATGCAGACTCACAGAGGTCACGGCTGTCAGCAACAATACATTTCAAGAAGGATTCTTATGGGGGTCTTTTTTAATCTGCTATAATATCCTTTTATTTTATATACTTAGCTTATGCCAAGAATAAAGAATACAAAAAAAAGGCTTATTTGCTTTCAAAGTATATTTGCCTTTATTTTACTTGTTTACTAATTCAGCATCACGCTCAACCAACACATCCCCGGCTCAAATCATATTCTCCTAAGGGCTTTGAGATAACTGCGGGATTAAGAGAAGGGAAAAAAAAAAGATAAGATAAAATTCACAGGAATTAAAGTTGGGTGTTTGATAGGGGACTTGGCGGTGAGAAATATGATAGTTTAGAATGCAGCTGACCAGACGATGTTCTATTATTTCTAATCACATACAGCCTGAAAGATAAGTTGAAGTCTTTTGATTAACCTTTAATGGTACTGTTGATCTAGGAAATGTTTCATCAGTAAAGCATATACAAATAGGATTAAATTGTATTATGGGTGAATTAAGCCCCCCCAAAAAAATTTCAAATACACTGAATCCTCTGAATATTTTAATAAGTCAGGAAGACAGTCTGTCGTTTTAACAGGAATGCATTTGCTGAATTTATAAGCTGTGAATATGTGTTACTGTATGTACCAGCAGTCAATGGAAAAACACAAGTTACTCTCAGTTTTTTTGAAAGTTTTAATTGGTATAATTTTAGGTTCATAATTCTAGTTTTGTTTTGGGATACTATTTTAAATAAAATGCAATTAGCAAATGCAAAATTAGAGGGATAATTTACAAAAAGTGAGGAATTTGTACTGATTGATCACATTATTTCGAAAAATCACTTATTTTCATTTGTAAAAAGTGGACAAGTAAGAGAACCTAGTATTAATGTATTTTCATCTTCGCTGCAGAGCCAGATTTATAACTCAGAGACCCATAGGCACGGGCATTCTGGTGCCATAAAGTCTGCCCCTGAACACAGGCCACACCCCAAATAAAAAATATTCTGAACTCTAATCCCTTCCTTATGTCAATAACTGCCCTTAGAATCTTATACTCTAATCACTATCTCATATCATCCTTGACATGAGACGAGGATTAGGGTGCAAGTGACTGAAGTTGGAGATATGAGGATTAGACTGTATGCTCCTGAGGTCAGTGATCTGAGGAGAAGGGCCACCTCTCCAACATAAGGTGCCTGTAGGCACGTGCCTACAGGGCCTTATGAAAAATCCTACCCTGTCACTGACTGATTTTATCCTCAGCTATTTATAAAGAGTAAAATATTTTTGAAATCTTAAATTGTGTCTGCCCTCCATGTCAACAGTAAATGGTTTGAGATTAAAGATACCTAAAATGTGGCTTTCTCTGTTTGTTTCATTAGTTCAGAAGTTTCACAATGCAGAAAGTAAACCTTTTTTCATCCTTCCAAACCACAGGGGTGTTGCTGGTTTACTGCAGTGACACATTAATGTCTCAGGAAGAGGGGACCAAAGCCATGCAAGACAATTTTCCCATTGAACATGCAGAGCTACTGAGCATTATCTCACAAACACCAGATTAGTCCTAAGGCCCTTATCCAATCTACTTTTATCTTATCTAAAAAAGTAATTTTTCAGCACTTAGCAATTCAAAAAGTACTAAAAAGTAGGTAAAAAATGTAATATCAAACTTATTTTTAACAAATTCTTGCTTGGTGGCGGGAGCTTTAAAGGAATTTTATTGATAAGGTTCTAGAATATCACCTTGGAGAAAACTGAAGAGAAAAGTGAATAGGTTATCGGCCTAAGTCTGTATTATAGAGTTTGTTAAAATACTTGAATTTTATACATTTCTCTTCATAAAAAACAGATGGCTGAGTAATGGTACCCTCCAATTAAACACTGCATGCTTAGTAATAAACTGTGAATGTCCCTAAGTGCATTATTTGTTGCTGTAAGTTTACTTACATCACATGACAACAAAGGACCAATAGTAGAGTGGGCTCCCATATTCCAGCCTTGATTAGAATTGGAATATACTTCTGGTCATTTAATTGTTTTACTATAAGACAGTCACAGCTTTTTTCACCTACTTTTTGGTATTTCAAACAGAAAATAAAAAATGATCTCCTACGAGAAAACTTAGAAGAAAAGTTTGAATTATATGAGGCCCATTTGGCCTTATTCAGTTCACTTTTTCTCCTAAGTTATCTCCTAGGAATTCATTTTTAATCTTCTGTTTAAGATAACTTTTTAACATTCTGCAATTGAAAAGGTACCAAACAGTAGATGAAAAAGTACTGTGAAAATGTTCTTGCTTGCTGGTGGCTTAAATAGCATTTTATTCCGAGATGAGTTTCGGATCAAATTTGGATGAAATCCAAATGAGTTTCATTCGGCTTTCATCCTCTAATTAGTGAAGCTGAGCGGGTGTGTGCGGGGGGGAGGGGAGTGGGGGCAGCGTTAAACTTACCCAGCAGCCTTCTTCTTTAACCCATGCCACGGCGCGTCCCACGCTTCATTCCAAGCCATGGTCACGTGACTACAAACACTTCCTCCTCCATACACCCGCTCAGCTGCACTAATTACAGGATGAAAGACGAATGAAACTCATTCGGATTTCATCCGAATTTGATCCAGAGCTCATCCCTGATTTTATTGATAAAGGCCCATATGCAATTAACCTTTTTCCTTTTTTCCCGAGTTTTCTCCTCCTGTTTAAAATAACTTTACAGCTCTTTGCACATAAAACAGTACCAAAAGTAGATCAAACAGTGGCTGGATGGTGTAATGGTTACGGGCTCTGCCTCTCACATGGGAGACCAGGGTTCGAATCTTGGCTCTGCCTGTTCAGTAAGCCAGAACCTGTTCAGCAGGAGACCTTAGGCAAGTCTCACTAACACTGCTACTACCTATAGGGCGCGTCCTAGTGGCTGCAGCTCTGGCGCTTTGAGTCCGCCAGGAGAAAAGCGCTATATAAGTGTTTGTCTTTGTCTTTTTTTGTCTTTATAAAAATAATTTGAGTATTTTCTTGCGTGTAAATGGTTTAACCACTTCACCTCCAAGAGTTTTTTTCCCTTAAAAATCAGAGCAATAACGCTCCTTCCATTTATTCAACTATAACTTTATTACTACTTATCACAACAAAACAAGCATTATCTTGTTTTTTTTCACCACCCAATTAGGCTTTTTTGGGAGGTATTTTTTGCTAAAAATTATTTTATTCTAACTGCATTTTAATGGGAATAATAAGAAAAATCTGAAAAAAAAATCATTGTTTCTCAATTTTTGGCCATTGTAGTTTTAAAATAAAATGTTCTACTGTGGATACAACCCACACATTTTATTTGCCCATTTATCCCGGTTATTGCAACATTTAAAATGTTTCCACTTCCACTCTGCCGGGATGAGTAACTACACCCCTGCAATATGCCACAACTCTGTGCAGGGGCGTAGCTACTATGTCCCTCCCGCCGCACCCCCCCCCCACTCACCCCTCCCCCACCAATCGTTAGCTGCTAGATCAATGAATAGGAAAACAGTTCCCATTCATTGATCTAATTCCCCGTGTGAATGACGCAGCCATCTATTCAGACGGCTTTGCTATTCACAAATCCCAGCCACGCAGTCCTTCCGGGTTTTCCGTACTAATAATACTCAAACTGAATTCACCACCGAGGACATCTTGTGGCCAAATTGTAAAATTACATCCCCTTTTTTCTTTTCAGTAAATGATACCTAGTTACCTTTTATTTATTTTTTTAATAAACCCCTGACCTCCCACACTCCTCTAAAGTTACCAAATGTTTTTGTGTTGTTTTTTTTATTAAAAAAAAATTACAAACAAACAAAATACATAAATAGTTACCTTGGGGACTGAACTTTTTTAATATGTATGTAAAGAGACTATATTACAATAACTTTATAAATTATGGGCTTGAAATTAGGGATAGACGCAAAACTGAAAAAATGCAGCTTTATTTCCAAATAAAATATTGGTGCCATACATTGTACTAGGGAAAATTTTTAAATGTTGCAATAAACGGGACAAATGGGCAAATAAAATGTATAGGTTTTAATTACATTAGCACTGTATTATTTTAAAACTGTAATTGCCAAATACTGAGAAATAATGAATTTTTTACATTTTTCTTATTATTCCCATTTAAACAGAGTTAGAATAAAATAATTCTTAGCAAAAAGTACCCCCCAAAGAAAGTCTAATTGGTGGTGTAAAAAACGAGACATACCGTATTTCGCGCCGTATAAGACGCTCCGGAATATAAGACGCACCCAAATTTAGAGGGCAAAAACCAGGAAAAAAATACTAAACCTGGTGCGTCCATATTCCAGGAGCGTCTTGTACATGTTGTGTGCTCCTGTGTACCTCATGTATCTTCCTGTGTGCCCCATCTGTCCTGCTGTATGCCCCATGTGTTTTTCTATGTGTCCAGTGTGCCCCTTCTCCCCATGAGTACCTGTCTGCCTGTCTCCCCCATGTGTACCCTGTCTGCCTGTCTCCCTCTGTGTCCTGTTTCCCCCATGTGTCCTGACTGCCCCTTCTCCCCATATGTCCTCCTGTGTCCGTCTCCCCATGTGTCCTGTCTCCCATATGTGTCCTGTGTGTCCCTTCTCCCCATGTGCACCTTGTCTACCTGTCTCCCACGTGTCCTGACTGCCCCTTCTCCCCATTTGTCCTCCTGGGTCAGTCTCCCCATGTGTCCTCCTGGGTCAGTCTCCCCATGTGTCCTCCTGTGCACCTCTCCCCATGTGTCCTCCTGTGTCAGTCTCCCCATGTATCCTCCTGTGTCAGTCTGTGTCCCTCTCCCCATGTGTCCTCCTGTGTCAGTCTGTGTCCCTCTCCCCATGTGTCGTCCTGTGTCAGTCTGTGTCCTCTCCATGTGTCCTCCTGTGTCCCTCTCCCCATGTGTCCTCCTGTGTCCCTCTCCCCATGTGTCCTCCTGTGTCAGTCTGTGTCCTCCCCATGTGTCCTCCTGTGTCAGTCTGTGTCCTCCCCATGTGTTCTCCTGTGTCAGTCTGTGTCCTCCCCATGTGTCCTCCTGTGTCAGTCTGTGTCCTCCCCATGTGTCCTCCTGTGTCCCTCTCATCAGTCTCGTTTCCCCCCTTGTGGCATGTGCCTGGCTCCCGTGCGTGGTGTCCCCCTCTAATTTCCTCCTGCCCCCTCCATGTGCGCACCTCCCCGGTGCCCGCCCCCCCCCCCCCCCCCCGCGCGTGTCTCCGATATCTAGCCTTCCTCTCTCCGGGTCTGCAGCTGCAGCGGCTTACCTCATATATGCCGCCGGGAAGACTGCAGACACCCGGCTACTCCATGTGTTCCCTCTACTGCGCGGCTTGTACTGATGACGCAATCAGTACAAGCCGCGCAGTAGAGGGAACACATGGAGTAGCCGGGTGTCTGCAGTCTTCCCGGCGGCATATAGGAGGTAAGCCGCTGCAGCTGCAGACCCGGAGAGAGGAAGGCTACTAGATATCGGAGACACGCGCGGGGGGCGGGCACCGGGGAGATGCGCACATGAAGGGGGCAGGAGGAAATTAGAGGGGGACACCTTAAGCACGCAGGGGAGCCAGGCACAGCGAGCGCACACACAGGCAGGGAATCCCCAATGGCGTCGGGTCGGCGGTTCATATCGGCGGGCGTTCGCAAGTTGGGGATTCCCTGCCTTTGCCGTATAAGACGCAGGGACTTTTTCTCCCTATTTTGGGGGGAGAAAAAGTGCGTCTTATACGGCGGAAAATACGGTAGATGTTTTGTGATAAGTAGTAATAAATTTATGGGCGAATGAATGGAAGGAGCCATGACAGGTGAAAATTGCTCTGGTTTTTTAAGGTGAAAAACTCTTCGAGGTGAAGTGGTCAAAATATTTCCCTAGTACAATCTATGGTGCCAATATTTTATTTGGAAATAAAGATGAATGTTTTTAATTTTGCATCCATCACTATTTACAAGCCCATGATTTAAAAGAATAACAGTAATATACCTTCTTGACATACATATTGAAAAAAAGTTCAGTCCCTAAGGTAACTATTTATGTTTTTTTTATGTTCATTTTTTTAATACAAAAAAATGGGTACTATGGGAGGTTGTGGGAGGAAACGATTTAATTTTAAATATAAATGTGGGCTTTTTATTTTAAAAAAATTGTATATAGGTGTAATTTTACTATTAGGCCACAAGATGTCCTTGTGCATATCTTTCTGTTGTGTACTAAGAGTACGCCAAACAGGAAGCAATGCTTGGCCACGTTGCTTCCGGTTTTTGTGAATGACGCGGCATCTTATTGATCGCCGGTGATCATTCACACGGGGGATTCGGATTCGTGAATGGAAACTGTGTTCCCATTCATTCACCCCCTTTATCGATTGGCAGCAAGAACAAGCGCAGGAGTGAGAGGGAGTGCACGGCGGCAAGGGGGGAGTATCTACGTCCCTGCAAGGTCAAGCAGGGAACAAGATACTTGTGCCGGGGAGGGGAAGTAGGTAAAAACATTTTATTGACAAGGTGGAAAAATATCACCTAGGAGAGAACTTAAAAGAAAAAATGAATTGGGACCACTGAATAAGAACTACATTGAGAAATGTTTTTATTGCTCATAAAATTCTGAAAAAGTCCTGTCTATCATGCTGCCATTTTGACTCTATTAGCTTCAGTGTCCTACATTAGAATTCAGAAACAAGTGTATTGCTAATTGAGACTGAAGGGAGGCAGTAAAGCTGGCCTGCATGCTTGTTCTGGGTCATCAATACAGAAAATATGAAGGCTACAAGCTTTATAAACAAAAACAAAAAAATAGGTGAGCCCCTTATTACCTCGTTCAATGCCCATAGAGATTATGGGCATTGAACGAGGTAATAAGGGGCTCACCTATTTTTTTGTTTTTGCTACCACTTTCAGCTGTTGCATGCAAATTTTGGAAAGGTGATTTCCATTAGCTCATGTGTAGTAAGTAACAGTGTGAAGGGATGGGCACAGTCTGGCACACACATCCAGGAAATGCCAAGAACCCCTCAGCATTGGATGAGTGCTTTAGGAGGGCTCTCCAGACATTGGCTTGATTGTCAAAATAAAGCTGCCAATGCTGACAGAAAGGAATGGAAATTACGTTGTGAACAGTGAGACTGTTAGATTTTCCTCTGGGCAGCTAAAATAACCAGAGGATGACAGCACTGGATGTACCCATGATATCTTGCATCATTTCTAAGGGTTGAATCAATGTAGATTTAGCTATTTTTATTTTCGGAATAATTAACACAGATTTCATTGTTTTTGTTTTTTTTTAGTCTTTGTGTTTCTGTTATGTTTCTGGCATTTATACAACTTGTTATTACGTAACTTTTAATTACAACAATAGTAGTAGACAAATATGATAATTGGTATAAAATCCACCAGCTCACTTGGGCAACGCTATCGATAATGGAAATTCATCCCATAACCACACACCAACTGATGGCTGATGCCCTCCATGTACTGTACCCTATATCATTCATTTATTTGTATTGTTAGGCCACTTGGCCTGCAGCTCCTAACCCAGTGGTTATATTGCTTGACCATTGTTTACATTATTGGGTGCTATATAAAATGAATGTTTAAAGCATCTGTGAAGACTTGATCTACACCTAAGCCCAATTTGTTATGATGATGTTATTAACTGCCTCACGTCACGACCTTTGAACTGCAACTATTCACCTCTGAAGAAGGGGCTATTGTAAAAAGTTGTGAAATGTGCGTTAGGCCAATTACTGCACATTTGACATAACTTATGGACTTTTTACCCTGTTTGTTATATTAGTCTATTACTGTTACTTTAATTAAACATTACATTTTATAATTATTATATTTGTACTATGGACCTTTAACCTCCCTGGCGTTCTGGACGAGCTAGGCTCGTCCAGAGATGCCGGAGGTCGCCGCTCAGGCCCCGCTGGGCCGATTTGAATAATTTTTTTTAAAACACGCAGCAAGCACTTTGCTTGCTGCGTGTTGTACCTGATCGCTGCCGCCCGCCGCCAGTCCGCCGCTACCTGCCTCGATGCAGCCTCCCCCCCCCAGAACCCGTGCGCTGCCTGGCCAATCAGTGCCAGGCAGCGCTGAGGGGTGGATTAAGACTCCCTGTGACGTCATGACGTCGATGACGTCATGACGTCGATGACGTCACGACGGTCGTCACCATGGCGATGGGGGAAGCCCTCCTGGAAATCCCGTTCAGAACGGGATTTCCGGACTGGTGATTGCGCCGGCGGCGATCGGAGGGGTGGGAGGGACGCCGCAGGGAGGGGGAAATCATGTAGCTAGCACTAGGCTAGCTACATGATACATTTAAAAAATGTTTTGCAAAAAATGCGGGAATCAGAACGTCAGGCAGGTTAAACCCTTTTTTTTACTTGTTAATACTCTGCTATTTATCAGAGGGTTGGTCAGTTTGATACTGTAAACGTATTGTAAACCTATTGTATAACATATATACAGTGTCCTGTTATATGCACATGCTTACTCTTTATTAATGTGTAATTGCAATTTATACTTGGTTAATATTGCGTTACTGCCCTTCATGTATGAGAAGCAGCTAGTGAATAGTGTTTTAATGTACAGTACACACTCCAAAAGCTTTGGATTTTGATTTAGGCTTTAACCTAGTAGTCACATTAACTATAGTTGCGCAGGAAGTACTAAATTCCTGAGTTCATAAAGGAGAGGTCCTGAAGTTTAAAATTATCCCAAGACTGACCTGAACTTTACATTCTTATGGATTTTGATGTAGGTCCGGATTACCTGCTTCTTGTGTAAAATGCCCTTCTGAATAAAATATTGTCTATATTTGTGAGTGTCTGTGTCTGTAATCCTTTTAAACAGATTTGTGTAACTCTGTAAAATGTATAAACTATAGGCTCACTATACACCAGCGGTTCTGGATGTGTGCCTAGATTTTAGGGAAATATAGATATTATTTGTATATTTGATAGTAATGCACCATAGGAGATCTTACCTGCTCAATTAAAGCTGAATAACTGCAAATACCTTTTGTTTCAAGAAGGCAAATCATAGCTTTTTTAGAAAGAGAGTTTTTTAGGTCTCTTTAACAGGAGCAGTTAAAAAGGGAGCAAGATGCATCTTGTTTGAAAGGGTGCTCGCTATAATAGCTTGGGCCTTTTTAAATAAGATGTGGTGGGTTAAGGTTAGGCCGGGGGGAGGGGGGGCGGGGAATGTTAAGGGCAGCCCAAGCCAAAACTCAGGTTCAATAAGTGACAATTAACCAAAGAGAGGGAATCCTTAGGATCCTATTGAGCCTTCCTCTACATCATGGACACGCACCTCATCTGCCTTCAGCACAGCCATGCAGTAGCCATGTGAGCACAGCCCTGCATGCATCAGTGGCTCCTGCTAACTATGCATGCGCGACTGTGCTTGTGTGGCTACTGCACGTCCGCACTGATGGCAGAGGAGGTGCACAGCCCCAATAAGATTGCCAACAATCCATTATTCTGCACCCTTTTAAACAGGCGCCTTTTTCAAATGTATGCAAATGTATGCTCTTTAAGCCCCTAATACCTTCCTAGTAGTCTGGATATTCTGTAAATAGATCCAGTAATTCTCTGAATTAGTTCTCATTGACAAAGCTGTAAAGTAACTGAATAAGAAGTAGGCACACAAATCAGTTCAGTTTAACAATGTGTGCCTAAAAGAGATTTTTATTATTATGTGTTTATTTTGGGGGAGGGCAGTGGAGGGGATTACTTGATCTTTATTTTTAGTCTCTGCACATGTTCACTTGTCAGGTATATCTTAGCATACTTCCAGCGAACTACCATCATTATGATCTTAGGACCAAATCACGTGTTGCATGCCTACCTAAAATATTTGTGTTACACAGTGAGTTATTCTCCTTTAATTTTTTTGTAATACAGACCCTTTTGCAAAAACATGAAGGATCAACATTTAAAGTGTACCTGAAGGGAAAAAAGTGCCCCTATGGGGTGCTTAACTTGGAAAGGGGAAGCCTCTGGATCCTAAAGAGGCTTCCCCTTTCCTCTTTAGCAGAGGTGATCCAGTGCTGGCTCCCCTGAAACTCTGCTTGCCAGTGCTTGTTGGTGGTGCGCAGAGGTGCACTAGCGGCTTACCACTCAGGCTCTGGCGGACATAGCGGAGCCTGATCGGCTACACTCCACTATGCAGACACGAGCTGTCTGTGCCTGTGCAGTAGAGTGGGCATGGTTGGGTTCATTTATTTCTGCTGAAGCCCTAGTGCTAGTCCACCTGCATGCAGCGGCAAAGGACTATATTATTTTTTAAGGATTTTATGTGACTGCCAGCGCTGGATCGGGATGACTGAGAAGGACACAGAAAGCTTCATTATGATACAGAGCCTTCCCCCTCCCATAGTAAGTATGTAACAAATAAGAAATACAAAAAATGTGCTAAAATAAATTGACCTGTAAAACTTGCAGGCCTCTAAATAAATTGACTGCTAAAGGGTTAAATATAGGGATGGTTAATGAAATGCAAATTCTTCTGAGCTGATGCAGAATTATGCAGATTTAAATTTGTATACTATTGCACCAACTCAGAATTATTTGCATCTCATTGACTATCCCTACTAAAATACAGTGATATTCTATTTGAGGATACAAGGAGGCACTGCACCTATCCACAAAGAATAACATTGACATCTGAGAAATGGAAAATGCTTATTTTTGTCTTTGAAGCTGCAGAGGAGCTTCTGATCACCACCTTACACTAGCCCTACCCACTCAGAGAGCTGACCCTGATCAGCTCCCAGCAGTCAGTTGTGGCTGTTACTTTCAATGAGGGAGTGGCATATTCTTACCCTCTCAGATAATGCAGTCAGGTTGTAGTTTGTTTTCAAAATCAAGTGACCCATTCAAGCCATCTTGGAACTGGCAACCATGTGAGGAACATCTCTTCTCATTTCTCTATTGTTAAAATTCACAAAAATACAGTGGCTTTTTGTTTTTTACATGTTCGTATTTGTGACACTTTAAGATGTGTGTTTTTTCAATATGATTTTGGGTTCAGACTATTTGGGATTCAAAAGGCATCGGATTAAAACACCATTAAAATTAATGGTGACATAATTTGGGCAAACGGTTCAGCAGTCAAAAGACTACAGTTATCGTAAATTATATAAAAAAGATCAGTTATAGCCCCCACCATGTTGACTTGCTGGATAGGCTGCTTCAGTAGTCACCATAGCAGCTTCATCAGATGTCACTATGCAGTCACTGGACTTCTCTAGTATATTAATAGTATTATACAATATTAATAAAGGTTAAACCCATCCATGCCAAACATCAAAAGGACGTGTTTTACTGCATTTAATTTTTTTTTTTTTTGGGGGGGGGGGGGGTCAAAGAAGGAAGAAACCTGCCCCGCCCTGCCACAGTTGGAGTGTGAGCCACGAGTGCAGAATTAGCCTTATTGCCTTCTAACAAAGGGCGATGCCACACATTAGATAAAGGGCCTGATTCACAAAGCGGTGATAACTCAGTTATCACACCTAAAAGACTTTAGGCATGATAACCTTTGCACCACACTGGTGAAAAGCCAGTTTAGGCGTGATAAGTTTAGGTGTGATAAGTTTAGGTGTGATAAGTTTAGGCATGCTAAGTTTAGATAAGTGTAGATAGCGTGCAAAGTCCCGCACGCAAAGCAGCGCCATTAAACTCTATGCGAAGTGCAGCAGACTTTGCTAGCGCAAAACTTTTGATCAGTTGTGCACTGCGGTGCTAACGCAGTTGGTGCTTAAACTTATCATGTCTAAACTTATCACACCTAAACTTATCATGCCTAAACTTATCACACCTAAACTTATCACACCTAAACTTATCATGCCTAAACTGAGTTTAGGCGTGATAAAGGGCTTTTCACCAGGGTGCTAACTGTTAGCACCGCTTTGTGAATCAGGCCCAAAGTGTTAGTCCTGATCCATGGGGAGGGGTACAAAGAGTTGGTGAATGGGCAGCACGGTGGCATAGCGGTTAGCACTCTCGCCTTGCAGTGCTGGGTTCCCAGTTCGAATCTTACCCATATCAATATCTGCAAGGTGTGTGTATGTTCTCCCAGTGTCTGCGTGGGTTTCCTCCAGGCACTCTGTTTTCCTCCCACATCCCAAAAACATACAGCTAAGTTAATTGGCTTCCTCCTAAAATTGTCCCTAGACTACAATACATACACTACACCATACATACATACATACACATATAACTACGGTAGGGACTAGAGTGAGCCCCTCTGAGGGACACTTAGTGACAAGACAATATACTCTGTACAGCACTGTGTAATATGTCGGTGCTGTGTAAATACTTAATAAATAAATGGGCACTAAGAGCCATTCACAATGGCTGTTTTGAGTGTATCACAAGCTTGTTCAGGTGGAGGCTTGGCCACTTGTGAATTACAAAAAAACACACCCCAACTTTGACCAGATGGTGCATGTCTCATCCTTCTTTGACCAGTTTGAATTGTACCATCCTACAAAACCTATTACGAAGCACACTGGATCAGGAGGCAGCTGTTGTTCCATTTTAACAAGGAGGAGAGGGGATTTTTGACCGCTGGCAGCACAGTGAGTTGGTGAGTGCAGTAGTCTTATCTTCATCTTGCATTACATTTAAATTATTTTTAATCCAGTGTTGGTTGGACAAGGCTTCGGTTGGAATATCAAGGAAGCCTTCATAATGTTTTTTTCTGTTTTCTTTTTTTTTTTTTTTTTGTGTGGCTCTGATCTTTAAACTATGCTTAAGTCTTGGAATTTTCATCAAAGTCATGGGTGATATCGTTCACCAAGAAAGGTACTTTTATCAGCAAATAGCTGCAGCTGGACTTTTAAAGTGGGATTATACTCCCAAAACTAAAATTTCAGTATCTATACTTAGTTACAGAAAAGAACATTTAAAAACATTCTCAAGCATTCCCTATATATATACATTGTACAGCGCTGCGTAATATGTCGGCGCTATATAAATACTAAATAATAATAATAATAATAAATTCCCTGTGTGTAAAATCATTTATTTTCACTGCAGAGAACCGTAGAAGCTTACTTATCTCTGGTCATTGGCAAATTTAACAATTTCCGGCTGAAGCTCTCTGGATGTGTGTTACTCTGCCCCCCCCCTCCATCTGCTGAATAGACATCATCCTGGCAACAGCTGAGTCACTTCAGCAGAGGGAGGGGCAGAGTGAAAACACAGGCACAGGGAGATTCTTGCCTTTGCCAATATCCAGTGATAAGCAAGCGTCTAGAGCTATTTAGGGTGAAAATATATGATTTTACACACAATACTTGGGAACGCTTTCAAATGTTCTTTTAAGTAACTAAGAGTAGTTACTGAATTTTTTATTCTAGGAGTATAATCCTACTTTAAAATGCCAAGAGTCCCCAACTTTTACTTAATGGTGGTAATGAAGTAGGGACAAAAAGATAGGTTACAGGTCATTGACATGGAGTATGACTCTGGGTGATGATTGATCTATACATTGTTGAATGTCATGACTGATGCTGGATTAACTACTGATGATTATTGTAATAAACTATATTTTTTTAAAACTTCAAACTTTGTACTTATATTTTATTTCATTAGTAGATTTTTAATTTCATGTTAGTGTTTTAATTTTATTTTTAACCATTGGTAATGATCAGTAAAATGAGTCAATGGAACCTTGTACTTAGTTTCCCCAAGAGAGGTTAGATATCTGGTTGCCTCCTTGTTATAATGCAGGATTTTAGATTCCAATATAAGCCCTTTAACCACTTGAGGACCGCAGTGTTAAACCCCCCTAAAGACCAGGCCATTTTTCAAGAAATAGGCCACTGCAGCTTTAAGACCTCGCTGCAGGGCCGCACATGTCAAGACACAAGTCCCGCCCCCCACCCCCTTTTCTCCCCACCAATAGAAATCTCTGATCGCCCTCAAGGTTGTTAGTTTGTTTATTGTAAATATTTATCTGATTATTTTTTATTACATTTCCCTAAATGTTGTTATATTTTTGTATTCCCCCCCTCCCTCCCTCCCCCTGCAAGCCAATCACCATGATCAACTGTCATAGGCTTCAGCCTATGACAGCCGGTCACCCATGCCCTGATACTCAGGAGGTGACAGCGTGTCACACGGCTGTCCTCAGTACAGCGCTGCCTTAGATCGCATCGCTGTATGGGGTAATTAGACGGCGGATTCGCCGTCTAACAGTCTCCTAGCGGTGATCGCCTCTGGGAGACAGAAGGCGGGGCGGAGCTCCGCCTACCAAGCAGAGATGTGTGCTCCTGCAAAACAGGCCCACAGGACCTTACGCAATCGGCATCAGGCGGTCCTGGGGCTGCCGCCGCAGTCACTCCCGTCAGCATGACACGGTCGGCAAGTAGTTAAACACTATTACCCCAACCTATTTTTGATTTCTTTTTTAGGGTAACATGGAGATGGAGAAGAGGCCTTTGCCTCCTTTGCATGGGACCCTCCCAATCCTATATTGTCTATATTGAAAGGCATACTGGGGCTGGTATGGCTTAGCAAGGGAACTCCATGCTCACCACTCTCTCACCTTGGCTGCATTCTTGGAAAAGGTTCCAGATGGAACATTAAGGGCACCCAAATGATAGTGAAAATGATGGTGGCATCCAAATATTCATGGCTGGCCATTCAGTTTACCACAAAATACACCAATCTGTCACTTACTGGTGGAAGTACAGTGTGGAAAGAATGACATGAATAATCTGATTTGCTAATTTGATTGACAAATTTATCACTAGATGCCATGCTTGATGCTTGATTTACTTCTTAAATATTATTAATTTATATTTTAAAAATCAGGAGGTGTGTTTGTTTCACAAAAAAAAAAAAATTCTTTTGCCTCTTTAGCAAAATGGGTAAAGGGTATAAACATATTGTAACTATGTAAGTAGACAGATATTTTGGGCTTGATTCACAAAGCGGTGCAAACACTTTGCACGCCTGTGAAAACCCCTTTATCACGCCTAAACTCAGTTTAGGCATGATAAGAAGAAACTCGCGTGAATTTTCCACGCGCAAAGTTTTGTGCGCGCAACCGCGCACGCACGCGCGCAGCGCCCCCCGCTTCGCGCCAAGCTCCCATTAAGCCCTATGGGACTTTGCGCACGCACGTACGCGCGTACGCGCGTACGAGCGGAAACTTCGCGCGAGTTAGAGCACAAAGCGGTGATAACTTTGCTGGTGCAAAGGTTATCACGCCTAAACTCTTTTAAGCGTGATAACTGAGTTATCACCGCTTTGTGAATCGAGCCCCTTGTCTCCCTCTTGTTGTTCAGAGGAATTCCAGATTCCACCATAAGCGCTCCCTATACTATTCGCCATCTTCTTTCTAGGAGAACATGGTGCAACGTAGAAAGACAGCACACCTTTAGAACGCTCCACTATGAGGTGGTCCCACCTGTCTGACACCAATACACTAAGGGCCCGTTTCCACTGGTGCGGTTTCCCCACAGGCAAATCACATGGGGAAACTCTGCCATAGGGAGTAATAGCGCCACTGGCCGAATCGATTGCGCTAGCGATTCGGCCGGCATTTCCATCCGAAGTTGTGTGGTAGGCTGCAAATCCCATAGCCGTGCATGGGATTCGTCTGTGTACCCGCAGATCTGGAAGTGCCGCCGCGCGCCTCGCTTACGCATGCGGCACAAGTGGAAACGAGCCATACATCTTCAGAAAAATTGTAGTTGACCACTGTCCAGCACCAAAGATTTTCAATGATCAGTTCATTCACCTTACCACAGTAAATACATAGTCATAAGGTTCAATCAGGGACAGTGTAAGTATAGCTATTAGTTTTATATTTCTAGGTATGGGTACCCCCTCCCCCCCCCCCCCACACACACACACAGATGGCCTGAACTACGCAAACCGCAATAAACTCCAATGGGCAGACGAATTTTAAAAACTACAAAAATTGTTTCTGGCCACAAAAGTGATGGAAAAGTGGTTTCAAGGGGTTTAACACCTGGAGGGCGGGGCGTGCCAGAGGGGGATACATGCCAAAAGTACCTGGGAAAATTATGTATTTGACGCAGAGCAGGGTTACAATCCCTAAAGGGCAGAAATCACATTGCATTGCTAAATTGGAGACATAAAGTGCTTTAAAACATCTTGCATGTGTATACATCAATCAGGTAGCGTAAGTAGTGTACTGCTTCACACTGACAGACCAAACTCACTATTTAACGCACCGCCGCAAACAGCCGCAAAGGCTTATTATATATTGTTTATATTTGTGTGCTGCTTGTATTAATGTGTGCATACCATTGGTGTTTGTGTTTTGCGATCAGGTGCCTTCACAAAGCAGTTGCCCCTAGTTGGGAGTTGGGCTTCCCACGCCTCTTTTGGCAGAGGTTGCAGATGGCATTGCTGGTATCAGAGGCACACAAACAAAAAAAATGCCACACTATTGATCTTTGGAATATCGGCATTTGGGTGGTGGCAACAGTAGGTATTGAAGGGCGTGTTGGCTAACTAATGCATCATGTGTGAATAACTCCTCTGACACATCAAGTGGAGCAGCTGGGTTGCTAGTGGTAGTAGTGTTAAGTTTTTGTGTGAAACCAGAAGCTGAGCAGGAGGACATTGCATCAAGGAGGTTCTGTGCGGAAGCTGTAGAAGATGTGACGCACTGTTTAAGCCAGTCAACCATGTACTCAGAATTTTGGGGGTTGAGGTGGGTGCGTGCAGGGCCGGATTTACCATTAGGCACTGTAGGCACGTGTCTACAGGCTCTTCATGATGGAAAGGCAGCTCACTGCCCTCCCCAAGCACTTCCCTTCCTCCTTCCCTATGCAGAGTCCTGATGAGAGTGTAAATGAAAATGAGAGGTTACCCACCCTGTTTCCTGCATTACACTGACAAGATCTCCCTTCAGTCGGGGCACCTCTAGCTACTTAATACTGAGGTTCCTCTAGCTACCTTATACTTGAGGACACCTCTAGCTACTGAATATTGTGGGTACTTCTGGCTACCTAATACTAAGGGGTAACTGTAGCTACCTATGACAGGCAAGGGAAGTAAAGAAGAAGTGACAGCTGGGCCAGCCAGTACATTTGCAGTAAAATTTGGTGGGGGTTTGTAGGTTCATGGAGGGTAAAGTCTAAGGTGCCAGGACATCTGTGCCTATAGGCTCCTGTGGGGTAAATCCGGGCCTGGGTACGTGCCTTCTGAACACTGTACTTTGGTCGAGAGCTGCACGAAATCATGCCAGCACGACCTCGAAAATACCTGTGGGATGGCCTGCCTCTGCCTGTTATTTTTCCCATATTGGGGGTATGCAGTACTACTAAAAATATTCAATAGTGGTAAACAGTGTGTGTAATCACAAAGAGGCACGCAATCAGTGTCAAATACACAGCAGCTGTGTGTGTGTGTGTGTGTGTGTGTATGTATCACTGGGATGAGTACTTAAACACACACACAGATATCCACTGGTCTAATACAGTGTGCTGTCACACAAGTACAGTGGAAAGATATGCACTGGTCTAATACAGCGTGCTGTCACACAGATGCAGTGGAAAGATATGCACTGGTCTAATACAGTGTGCTGTCACACATATGCAATGGAAAGATATGCACTGGTCTAATACATTGTGCTGTCACACATATGCAATGGAAAGATATGCACTGGTCTAATACAGTGTGCAGTCACACAGATGCAGTGGAAATATATGCACTGGTCTAATACAGTGTGCTGTCACACAGATGCAGTGGAAAGATATGCACTGGTATAATACAGGGTGCAGTCGTACAGATGCAGTGGAAATATATGCTCTGGTCTAATACAGTGTGCAGTCAAACAGATGCAGTGGAAAGATATGCACTGGCCTAATACAGTGTGCAGGCAGTCAGTGGGACTACAAATACCAAGCAGCCAGCAACTGTCTGTGGGCTGTATCTATGCAGTGTCACCCACAAAGAGAGCTATGCTTTAGTAAGTTAAATCACACAAATAGAGTGGGAAGAAATGCACTGGTGGTAATACAGTGTGTCAGCAAGGGCCAGCTGCGAAAGGGCTGTATCTATGCGTCTTTGTCACACACACACAAAAAAAAACACATCAGAAGAATATTAGCTCTCAAAAGAGCTGTTTTGGGGTGCTTTCAGCAACAAATATCAGTGAGGAGCAAGCTAACAAGCATAACTAACGCTCTTCCTATCTCTGCAGCAATGTCTCTCCCTTCTCTCACTAAGCAGGCAGCAGACAGAGTGAGAACATGGCCGACGCTGCTGCCTTTTAACAGGGGGGGGTGGGGGTCCAGGAGGGAGTGCTGCCTGATTGGCTGCCATGTGTCTGCTGTATAGGAGGCAGAGAGGATGCGCATAAAAGTTTGCTATTCGCCGCAGGCGCAGACGTTAACAGAAAAAATTTGCTTGAACTACCCGCTGGGCGAACTGTTCGGGTCATCTCTCTACACACACACACTCGCAAGAAAATTCTAGTGTTGAAAAGAATATCACACTGCTTTCTTTTATTTTAATAGCTGCTTAGGGGACAGCAGAAGAGTGTGACTGTGCTGCATACACCATTTTCCATACCAGCAGGATTCACTGCAGGGGATAAACCAATCTAATCATGTGGTCAACCTTCAAAGGGGGCTAGACAGAAAGGTGAGTATGTTTTTCTTTCTGTCTCCCTATTTTCTTTAGAGGAGTAGGGGCACTATCATTTATTTGTTGGAAAAGGAGGACAGGACGGATAGTCAGCATTATGTAAGTAACAGCTGGAGATGAGCTTGAATTTCCATAAATTAGACCTTTCTTAAAAATGGGCCTAATGCAGTAATTTCTAGTAAATGGCAAATGCATCATTACTAGAGCAAGAGAGCACTGACCTTTAACCCTTAGGGTCTGAGTCCACTAACCCAGTTGAGCGCAGTTGTACGCAGTTGTATCCACTTTTCAGCATCTGTAACATTGATGTGTTTCTGAAAAGTGCACACAAATACGCACAACTGCGTTAGTGGGCTCAGGCCCTAAGTGCCATGTGTGTTACCGTGGTAATACACATGTTGCTCTAGTAAATTAGGGTGTTTCATGCATTAACCACATGCCACTACTGTGCGCTCCCTGCACACAGCAACTTTACCGGAATGTAGTGCTTCAAGCCCAGTATGTTTTCTCATGCCCAAATACTTCGATGTATTTGTTGAAAATGTGTTTCCAATGCCTAAACATTTTCACAAACATCCTTTTTTTGTGTGTGGGACAA